>NC_045426.1:239224562-239938312 GCF_902635505.1 Sarcophilus harrisii
CTAATTTCAGAGAGACATTGTAAAGGGAAATCTTCAAGTCTTGGCAATAACTTGGATGTAGAGGGGGAATCAGTTTTTTCGGGCTTGTAAAAGTCAGAAGCTACTTTTTTTCCCCCCTTCCTGAGGCAATTGGGGTTGTTTCTTGCCCAGGATCACACAGCTAGGAAGTGTTGTGTGTGAGACCAGATTTGAACTCATGTCCTCTTGACTTCAGGGTTGGTGCACTATCCACTGCAACACCTAGCTGCCTCCAGAAGCTACTTTATTTTTTTATTAAAGCTTTTTATTTTTCAAAACATATGCATGGATAATTCTTTGACATTAACCCTTTCAAAATATTGTGTTCCAATTACCCCCACATGGCAAGCAGTCCAATATGTGTTAAACATGGTAGAAATATATGTTAAATACTATATGCATACATATTTATACAATTCTTTTGCTGCACAAGAAAAATCGAATCAAACCGGAAAAAAAAATGAGAAAGAAAATAAGCTTCAATCAAACAACAACAAAAAGTGGGAAAGTTCTGTGTTGTAGTCCACACTCAGTTCCCATGGTCCTCTCTCTCTGTGTAAATAGCTCTCTTCATCACTGAACAATTGGAACTGGTCTGAATCATCTCATTGTTGAAAAGAGCCATGTCCATCAGAATTGATCATCATATAGTATTGTTGCTGTGTACAATGATCTCCTGGTTCTGCTCATTTCACTCAGCATCAATTCATGTAAATCTCTCCAGGCCTTTCTGACATCATCTCGTTTATTGTTTTTTACAGAACAATAATATTTCATAACATTCATGTGCCATAACTTATTTAGCCATTCTCCAACTGATAGGCATCCACTCAGTTTCCAGTCAAAAAGGGCTGCCACAAACATTTTTGCACGTGATCCCTTTCTCTCCTTTAAGATCTCTTTGGGATATACAGAAGCTACTTCTTAACAGAAGCAATTAACCTGA
Organism: Sarcophilus harrisii; assembly: GCF_902635505.1. Classification (NCBI taxonomy): domain Eukaryota; kingdom Metazoa; phylum Chordata; class Mammalia; order Dasyuromorphia; family Dasyuridae; genus Sarcophilus; species Sarcophilus harrisii. The sequence goes on from NC_045426.1 coordinate 239,225,527, forward strand.
ATTAATAAAAGGCTTCTTTCTCCTCTTATAATATGATTACCATGATCACTTAAGTCCTTCCTTGGCTGACTGAGCGTCTTTCTTTAGAAATTGCTCAAGTCTTTGATAAGAATGATTTTGTTTTAGGATATTGTTGTGGAATAGATAATTAAAAATTAGCAAATGTTTAGACCAAGGATTTCAGGCTAAACTCATGTCCTAATAGTATTGTGATCTATATAACCCAAAGTAGGATTTAGGAGGTTAGGTGAGATGTTCAGTTTTCCTATTGTATCCTTTACAATGCTATTTGAGCTCATTTGATCCTCATGATTGTGACAACAGCAGTATTCTTTTTTTTATAGGTGAGGAAACAGGTTCAGAGAGGTAGGTGATATTACTTGCCTCAGTTACATTGTTAGTGGATTAAAAAGTCATTGACTTCCAAACTAGGAGTTTTTTCAGTATTCTTCTCAATAAGGAAACAAAAACTCATCTGTGAACTTAGAATTGTAGGGAAAATGGCAACCCTGGTGATTAGATGTAGCTAGATATAAGGGTTATGTATTCCCTGTAATACATAGAGTTGCCTGAACCAGTGATGAACAAAAAAATTGTTTAAAATTTTTAAAAAAATCTTATTTTTCTTGATATCCTTTGCTTTTACATTGTCTTCATTTCTGAGCAAATTCCTGTCCCCTTTCAGTGAATAATTCATTGTAGAAAAAGGAAAAAAAAGTCAGCAGAATCAATCAATATTCCAACTATGTCTGACAGCATATGTATTTATATCTGTAGTCCTCTGAAAAGAAAAGAGGGAGATGCATATATTTTTTAACTCTTCTCAAATGTCAGCATTGTTCTAATGACCATCATGGTAATTGTACAGCATTCTGTTTATTTTTGTTGTTCTTTTTGCATTATTGAGATCATCATGCATATTGTTTTTGAGGTTCTATTTATTCTATTAGTGCCTGTAAATCTTTTCATGAAGTTCTTCATATTCATTACTTTTTACAGGACAGAAAATTCCACTATGTTCATGTAGGCACATATATGTATCTTTTTTGTTTTCAGCCTTCTACTCCCTCCCCCCCTCCACACACCCCCTCCCCCAACAGTTGCAATGGATGTTTTGGTGTATGTGAGAATCATTTGTTATCTTTGACTTCTTTGGGATATATGTCTTGGGATCTTTAAACAAGAGTATGGACATTTTAGTGATCCTTTTTGTTTTAGCCTTTTTTCAAATTGCTTTTTCTCTAACAATGTGAACTAGTCCCTGATTCTATCAGGAGTAAATTCATCTGCCTGTCTTTCCATAATCCATTCAGCACTTACCCTTCTTGTCATTTTTCATTTTACCAGTTTGTTTGGAAACTTTGGGGTTGTATTTTGCATTTCCCTTATTATTAGTGGAGCAGTTCAATAATATGGTTCTACTGTGGTCTGTTTGAAATAAAAACTTGTTAATAAAGTTGTTTTTATCCCAATACAGGTACTTCATGGTGAACAGTATTTGGAATTGTATAAACCACTTCCGAGAACAGGTCAGTTCTTGATGCTTTACGTTTCATCATCAAATTTAAATACTCAATGATTAGTGTTTTATGCCTCATTGCCATCATAATGTATAGATGATTGTTCTGTTTTTATAATGTGGTGTGTTAGTAGGGTTAAAGTAAATGTTCATGTGTCCTTAGGAATAATTCCTTTATTGTAAATAATAATTCTTAGTAATTATCTCACATGATGATACCTTTAGAGGTTATCTAAATTTCTTTTCCCCTGCCTCCTTCCTACCCATACCTCATTTCAGATGAAGGTCAGATAGGTGAAGTGACTAGCTTATGGTCACATAGGTAATAAAGGGCAAAGATAGGATTCACACCCTGAGCCTTTGACATTAAATCCAATGGTGTTCTAAAAGCAGCAAAGCACAAAATTTCTTTGAATGTATTTTTCTTTTTCCTATTAGGAAATCCCTATCTTCAGGGATAGTTTACTCTTTCAGTAAAGTCACTCTTTTCATACTTCTTTTAATATACCGTTTCTCTCTGTTAATATTAGATTATTACATAAATCCAGATTATTTAAATTTAAGGTAAAATATTTGGCCTCCATTTCACATTTTGAAATTGTCATTTTACATTGTTTGTATGATGTGGAGGTTGACAAATGTTAAGATTCTGCCCCACTCTCATGCTATTTTTTTAGTTATTGTTTTTCTCATTGATTCTTTCATTTTCCATATCTCTGTTGTATCCTTAATACTTTATTAAGCTTACATAACTGTAATTAAAAGTTATAAGGAATGGGCTTGCTGTAAACATCCAAATTACTCCTCTGTGTCCTTCCCTCCCCCTTCTTAGTTCCTAAGCACAAGGTATTACCATCACTAATTCACATTTCGCCCTCTTCTGATCCTCCTCAAGGAGATTTCTCTTCTCCTTTTTTGAACCATACTTGTGATTTCATAGTTGTTAAATTGCCTCTGCTCAGAAATCACCTTTGCCAACGTAGAATGGCACTTTTTCTGCTACCAGTTATTTTAGAGAATTTCCCAGTAAACTTCAAGGTTAGGTGATTTGTTTAGGGTCATGTAAATATGTCAGAAGTAGGAATTGAATCTAGGTCTTCCTGGCTACAAGCCCAGCCTCCAGTGTAGTATGCTATACTTCTTTGCTTAGTTTTCCACAAATGTTATTCAGTTATCCTGGGATGTATATTATACAATCATCTTTATACATTAAATTACTACTTTCTCTCAGCAGAAGTTAGTTACACATAAGAGCAATTCATTACTGAGTTTGTGTCTTAAGTCCTATTGTCTTTTTCTTTGGCAGTAGCCATAATTCTCATTATTCTTTTTTTTTTTTTTCTCTTTTTCATTCTTTAGACTAAGCAAGGGCTAGGGAAGGAACAGAAGAACAGTTCTTACAGCTTCCCTTAATCTACTAGGTATATCATCAGGCTTCAGGCTTTTGTTCACACTAGTTCTTGTCTGTGCCTGGATCACTTCAGCCCTTAGCCATACAAATCTCCTTGGTTACTATTTTCTATATGCTATAGCATCAGCATATAGAAACTACCTTCTTATTTTATCTCCACTTCTTTCAGCTGTGAGCTTTGGTAGAAACTGAATTCCAGTCCCACTGCCAGTACTTATTGCCGAAGATACTTTGGAAAAATCAATTAATCTTCCTTAGCTTAAGCTTCTTCATTTGTAAAATCAGAGGTTGGACTAGATTTGCTCTACAACTCCCTTTCAATTCTAGTTCATGGTTTCCCTCTTTTGTCAGTTCTTTCCTTCATTAAACATTTATTATTAAGGCAGTATGCTAGACTGTTGGGAGATACAGAAATGTAGAAAGATATGGCTCCAGCATTATCAAAATAAATTTTTTTATAATTTTGATAATTTTGCAGTATTAATTATTATGTTTGGTGGATTTATATTGTAATTGTATTGAGTGATGACAAATATAAACTGAAAGACAGAGTTTGAGTCACATATTCAGCAAAATTTTTTAAAATTATTAATTTTTTAAAAACTTCTGCACAAAGGTGGGAAAAGGTGAAAAGTTAGGAAGGGAAAGGAATATATATTTATATAGTGCTTACTATGTGCCCATCACTTTACTAAGTGCTTTACAAAGATTATTTTATTTGATCCTTGCAGCAACCTTGTGAGGTAGGTTTTACAGTTGAGGAAACTGAGGCAAGCAGATTAAATGGTTTACTCAGGGTCATGCAACCATCAAGTGTATGAGGCTAAATTTGAACTCTGATTTTTGTGATGCTAGTCTAAGGTTCTATCCATTCTGCTACCAGCAGCTTCTACCTTTATTTTCCAATATATACCCCTGTCCCAAGAAACCAGCCAACATTATGTATAGTGCTCCATACCCACAGTATCCCACCTATACAAAAAATGATGGAAATATATTAGTTAATGTGTATTTGATCCAATCTTTTCATTTTCTTATAATGCAGTAATACTCCAATACATTATACCATAGGAATGGAAATGGATTCAAAAGGCATGAATTGGAATTGGAAGACATAGATTCAGATGATATCTTCTGAGAGAAGTAATTAAACATATTATAAATAAGGAGGGGGAAAAAAGCCTACAGAAGAACCTTTACAAAAAAACCCAAAAATACTATGTAGTGAACACAGAGGAAAAGGGTAGGGGGTAGAGGGGAAGGTATTTAAAGAATATAGAGCCAGGGTCAGAAGTGTTGTCTGTGATGTACTTATTTGGCTGTGTGTCCCAAGTGTTTGATCAATGAATAACCTGTACTATATAAAGAAAGAAAAATCCTGAGGTTCTTTTTGAATAAATCCTTGTTGAAACATTTAAAAAAGTGTTCAGCCATTTCTCAATTGGTAAACATCCTCTTTTTTTCTCAATTTTTGCTAAAACAGAGTGATGTTATGAATAATTTTACATATATAGAGTCCTTTCCTTCTTTCTTTGACTGTTTTATAATATAAACTTAGTGGCTGTATCACTGGGTAAAAAATGTACACAGTTAAGTGACTTTTGGATGTAGTTCAGGTTGATTTCCAAAATTGTTGGACTACTTTATGACTTCATTAGAGAAGTGTTTTATCATGTATTTTTTTAATAACCCCTTCTATTAATAATTTAATAGGCATAGTAGAGCTACAAAGTTGTTTTAATTTGTACTTAATTTTATCATTAATGATTTGGGACTTTTTAAATATGATTGTTGCTTGGATTTTTTTCTTTTGAGAACTCTGTTCATATTCTTTGATCTCTTGAGCAGTAGTTTTTGTTCCTATATTATTCTATAAATTTCATATATATCTTAGATAACAGATCTGAAAGGGTAATTTGTTACAAATTTTTTTCCCCAATTAACTATTGATTTTATTTGTGTAGAAACTTTGCAGTTTTGTTTAATCAAAATATTGTTTTATTTCCTGTGATCCTCTCTGTTGCTTGTTTATTCAAGAAGTCTTCCTCTTTTGATAGTTATATAAAAGGTATTTTTCTCTGACTCTATTTATATTACCTCACTGTTCATGTTTGGGCATAGGTTCCATGCCACTGTAATAATTTCACTAATGAATATTGATACAAAAATTTTAATGAAGGTCCTTGCAAAGAGACTACAGCAATATATCCAGAAAACAGTCTACTATATCTGGTTATGAATTCATATAAGAGATGCAAATATGGTTCAACATTAGGCTTAATTAATCACATTAACAACAAAGATAATGAAAATTTGGTGAGTATTTATTTTGACATACACAAAAATTCAAATTTCCAAATTCACAATTCATGTCAAAAACCTTAAAAGGACTGGCATAGAAAGGAATAAAGTGTCCCCTGAATCTTAGTACAGTTTTAAGCAATTATAACTTATTCAAGGATGCTCTCTTTCCCTGTTTTTTTTTTTTTTTTTTAATCAGTTTTTAACCAGAATTATTAGCAAAAGATGAAAACAGTTTGGCAGAAATTGGTTTTAGACCAATCCATCCTACCCCACAATAAGTTCAAAATGAATATGCCTCACAAATATCAAATCCCTTTCACAACTACATCTGGGGAACAATTCGTAACTAAAAAAAAAAATGATTGGGAAGATCTTTGAGCTTCAGTGATACTGATAACAGTGAACTATAGAAACTATCAATTTTAAAAGCTGTGTCTCCTGTTGATTAAGAAGTTGTCAATATTGTTATTGTTCACTAAAAAACAAAGTGAAAGGAAGTAAAATGTGCTACTTTAAGTGAAACAGACTATATCACACACAGTCCAAACAGCCACAGAATCTGAAGTAATGCCAGATTTAATTGAATTTATAATATAATAAAATAAGCAGAAAAAGAGGCATTGAGTACCTGAAAGAGAAAAGAGAATTATAGGATGCTAGCTAGTTGATATGAAAGAGACATGGGAATATTTGTAAATAGTAGAGAAGGAAGTACTGAATAGGAAGAGAGTGAAGATTACAGTGAGGGCTGGAAAAGACAAGAAAGGATGGGAACAAGCCATCTTAAAAAAGGGATGGTTTTGTCAGTTGTAAAGAATTTGCATCAACTGAGAGAACTGCTTCACTGCAGTCCTAGGTTCTGCCTTTTAGCTTTCTGTGGTCTGGGGAAGGAGAGGAGGTGAGAGAGGTAGGCTTAAATCTTAATGCAAACTGTGCATCAGATTATGCATTCCTTCCAGATGGCTGGTGAGTAAAAAGAAAGATGACTAAGCAAATTTAGGGGTCTTTGTTGTTAGTTAATCAAGTTTTCATCTTATTAGGGTTCTTGGTGTCTTAGAGCATGGAGATAGCTGAAATTTTTTTATCTATTGAACATATTCCCATATCCCAATTTGAGAGGTCTAAAGATGGGAAAAATGTATTCAGTTGTCTATTTTGGTCATGTGACCCAATAGTTAGGGAGCTTATTTCTCTATTTTTGACTTTGAATAGAAAGTGGAAATATTAAATGGATTAGTTTAACATATTAATACTTGGTCAGATTGCAATGGCAAATTGCCTCTGATAAAAATTGTCTCTAAATTAAATCAGCTTAACCCTTGTTAATTCAACAAGTGGCTACTGTATGTCAGACTCTGTGCCAAACACTAAGTATACAAAGATAGACAAAAAACAATTCTCTTTCTCAGGGAGCTAACAATCTAATGGAGGAAACAACTGTGGACAAATCTTGCCCATCTTACATGTTTGTGTGTGTGTGTGTAATAAATTTAAGTTAATAGAGAGAAGGCATCAGCACTGAAGAGGACAAATATGTGTGGGTGGGAGGAGACAGACAGAGAAACAGAGACAGAGAGATTGGCAAGATAGAAGAGGCCAGGTTATAAAGAACTTTAAAAGACAAATAGAAGTTTTTAATAGTTGACCCAAAAGATAATAGAGAGGAATGGAGAGGTCCTGGAGTTGTGTATTAGGAGCATTACATGAACCTGTGCTTTAGGAAAATCATTTTGACAGCTAAATGGAGGATGATGGAGGGGAAAGAGACTTGAGGCAAGGAGACCAATCAGAAAGCTATTATATTTGTCCAGGTATAAGATGATAGGGTACTGGACCAGAGTATTGGCAGTGAAAAGATCATAGAAGGATATATTTATGAGAGACTTCAGGAAAGTAGAATCAACAAAATTTGGCAACTAATTAGAAATAATTGGAGGTGTGAGAGAGTGAGGAGTCAAGGGGAAAAAAAAAAGAAACCATGAATATTGAAGTAGCTAAAGACTGAAAAGGATAACCATTGAGAAAAGATGATTGGATTTAACTGGAAGATCTTTAATAAAAATACCAGGTTTTTTATTTATAAAAATATGTGGCTCTTTTAATTTGGTAATCCAGGTTGTAATGTTAATAATAAAATTTTTATGTGAGTCTAAAGTGAAAGTACATTTTCTTAATCAGTCTTAATAATTAATAATGGAAATATTAATCATGCTGTGGAATAATAGCTGCAAATTATTTGTGTAACTTTTCATTACAGGACAATTAACCAATGAATCCATTATTGTCGATATCTTGGATAAAGGATCAGGATTAGTGATACTTCTGGATGGTAAGTCATTTTACAGTCTTAAATGCTATTATAGTGGATAGTATTACTTTATATTTTTGCTTCTGATACAGAAAATATAATTTCTGCTACTATAAGAATTGTGCTGCAAATAATTATATCTAAAATCAAGTTTTGTGATTGATAAGCAATTATATCTATTTCACAGTCTGTGAAAAGGTTCCAGGTTGTTGAAATGAACAAGAATTTCTTTTTTAAAGGACATGACATGATTCTTAAGGACTTTACTGCTTTGCCAAGTTAGAGGGCAGGTAGATGGTACTCTGAATAGAGTACCAGGCTTGGAATCAGGAAGACTTATCTTTGTGAGTTCAAATTTGGCCCCAGACACTAGCTGTGTGACTCTGAGCATGTCACTTAGCTCTGTTTATTGTTCTTCAGCTGCAAAATGAGCTGGAGAAGAATAGGGCAAACTATTGTACTATGTTTGGAAAGAAAACCCCAAATGGAGTCATGACTGAAATGTCTAAACAACAACAGGTTAGGTGTGATATGATGTGATATTATTAGAGTATTTAATTGGATCTATGTAATAAAGTATTAAACTTATCATATACCTAATCTAGGTAGAGGAAAAAACAGTTAATGTTTTTAATGTACTTATCTCAGTTAATGTTTCAACAAGATTATATTAGAAGACTTCTGGAGCCAAAGGAACAAATCTTCCCAAAGTCCTCCTAAATTCCCCCCCAAACAACCAGAAAACTGCCTCAGAATTGATCTCAGAATGGGGAGGTAGCTTTCCAGCTTGGTAGGAAAGGTCAGTCTCACTTGAGTGGGAGGGATCCAGGTCCAAGACCTGTTACAGCAAGTCTTACAGCAGAGGGCCCACAGTGAGCCTCCAGTCTTGGGGCAATCCATCAGCAAGATCTTACTCTTCTGCAAATCAGCAGCCTCTTAGGCAGTTGAGTAATTCAACAAGAAATTGAACATTACTGATCAGTGGTGAAGCCCAACAGTGATAACTGGGCTAGCCAACAGTGAGACCCTGATTCTGGGGCTTGCCAGTAGAGAGGCCCTGTTTTTATAGCAACCCAGCAGCAAGATCACACATCCCTGAGGCCAACCAGCTAAAAGATCCCTTCTATAGGGCCAACCACCAGAAAGGCTTTCTTATAGTAACGACCTAGCTGAAAGGCCCCATTCCTTGGGCAGGCCAATAGCTACACCCATCCATCCATGGAAGAATAACAGAGAGGCTTCCTGCCCTCCCTCCTCCCAAGTACAAGTTAGAAGAGTAACTTAGCTGTCAGTGAAACTAAACAACTAAGCATTGAAACCCAATGAAAGCTATCAGTAACACCTCAAGCTCTAGCACAAAAAGCTTGGGGGTGTAGAACTAGAGCCCAATTCTAACATCAAAGCATCAAGTCATAAAAAAGGCAAAAAAAAAAATGAGCAAAAAACAAATAAAAAGAACTTTGACTATAGAAAGTTACTATGATGATAGGAAGGATCAAGACAAACTTAGAAGAGGAAGTAGTGTTAAAATGGCTACAAGTGAAGTCTCAGAATAAAATATAATTTGTCTCAGACCCAAGAGAATTTCCAGAAGAGTTTTAAAAGGATTTAAAAAATCAAATTAGAGAAGTAGAAGAAAAATAGGAGAAAGAAATGAGAATAATGCAAGAGAATCATGAAAAAAGTCAATTGCTTGGGAAAAAAATACAAAAATTTATCAAGGGAAAAAAACTCCTTAAACAATAGAATTGGCAAAATGAAAAAAGGAAATGAAAAGAAGAAAATAAGTCCTTAAAAATTAGAATTGAGCAAGTAGAGGCTAATGACTATGAGATGTCAATATAAAACCAAACAAAATAAAAGTTAGAAAAAAACCAGAGAAAACGAAGTTTCTCACAGGAAAAACAACTGACTTAGAAAATATGTCCAAAAAAGATAATATAAGAATTATTAGACTATTTGACAGCCATGGCAAAATAAAAAGAGTCTAGAGAATATCTTTCAAGAAATTATCAAAAAAATTATGCTTACATATTAGAATCAGAGGGCAAAATAGAATTTAAAAGAATCCACTGATCAAACTTCCTGAAAGGGATCTCAAAATGAAAACACCCAAAAATATCATAGACAAATTCTAGAGCTTACAAATCAGGAAGAAAGTACTGCAAGCAGCCGGAAAGAATTAATTCAGATATTGTGGAGCTGTAGTCTAGCTATAGAATTGGAATGTGGTATACTGGAAAGCAAAGGAATTAAAATTACAACCAAGAATCATCAAATCAGTAAACTTGAATATAATATTTCAAGGGGAAAAAATGGAAATTTAATAAAATAGAGGATTTTCAAGCATTCATGATTAAAAGACTAGAGCTGAATAAAAAAATTTGACCTGAAAATACAAGACTCAAGAGAAATATAAAAAAGTTGAAAAAGAAACAAGAGAAAATATAAGAAATTTAATAAAGTTAAAATGTTTGTATTTCTATATGGCAAGATATTATGTGTAATTCTTAAGAATTTCATTATAAGAACAATTAGGAGTATAAATAGAAGGTGTGGAAATAAAGTGACTTTGGTGGGGTGATACCCTACAGAAACAAAAGGGTGAGAGAAAATTGCACTGGCAGAATGAGGAAGGAGATTGAATGGGGGTAAATTATCCAACATAAAAGAAGCATGAAAGAGATACTATAATGGAGAGAAAGAAGGAGGGGTGACTGGCAAAGCTTAACCCTTATCCTCATCAAAACTGGCTAAAATTGGGAATCACATACACACTCAGTTGGATATAGAAATTTGTCTTACTGTATAAGGAAGTAAAAAGGTATAGGTATAATAAAGGCATGAGAGGGAACTGATAAAGGAAGGGCATATTGGGGAAGGTGGTTTTCACAAGTAAAATACTTGTGAGGAGGGAAAAATTTGGGGGTAAAAGAGAAAGGGGGATAAACAAGGGAAAAATAGCGAGGAATGATAACATTGAGTTATAATTATTAATGTGAATGGGATGAACTCACTCATAAAAGAGAAGTGGATAGCAGAATGGATTAAAAATGAGAATGGTATAATGTATTGTTTACAAGAAACACATTTGAAACAGAGAAGGTAAAAGTAAAGGGCTGAAGCAGAATCTATTGTGTTTCAACTAAAGCAAAGGAGGCAGGGATAGCAATCACAATCTCAAGACAAAACAAAAGCAAAAATCCATCTAATTAAAAGAGATAAAGAAGGAAACTATTATGCTGAAACTTACCATAGACAGTGAAGTGATGTCAATACTGAATGATATGGCATCTAAATTTTTGAAGAAGTTGAATGAGAACTTAAAACTAAATAAATCTAATTCAAAAATAAACAAGAAAGAAGTTAAGGAGGTAATTAAAATTCTGGGAAATTAGATACGATAGGTCTCTGGTAAAAAATAAATGGTAATAGAAAAGATTACCTTTTCTTGGAAATATGTGACATCTGAACAAAAATTGACTATATTTTTAGGACATAAAAATCTCAGCCAAATGCAGAAAACCAGAAATAATAAATACATCCTTTTAAAATCATAATGCAATATAAATTACCTTCAATAGTGGACAATGGAAAAATAGATTAAAATTTAGTTTGAAATTAATTAAACTAATCCTAAAGAATGTGTGGGTCAAAAACAAATCATAGAAGCAATTGATAATTTCATTTAAAAAAATTACAACAATGAGACAACATACCAAATTTTAGAGGATACAGCCAAAGTGATTTTTAGGAGAAGACATGTTTCTATTGCTTATATCCATAAGATAGAGAAAAAGGAGATCAATGAATTGGGCATGTATCAAAAAAAAAAAAAAATGGAAAAAGAACAAATTAAAAATCTTCAATTAAACACTAAATTGGAAAAACTGAAAATCAAAGGAAATAATAAAATTGAAAGTAAGAAAAACATTGAACTAAATAAATAACTGGAAGCTGATTTTGTGGGGAAAAAAAATTCCCCAATAAAATAGGTAAGCCACTGGTTAATTTGATCTAAAAAAAAATAAACAAAAAAACTAAACTACTAGTATCAAAAATGAAAGGGATGAATTCAGTTATATGGCAATAAATTTGATAAGCTAAATGAAATGTTGTATATCTAAAAAGATAAATTACCCAGATTAACAGAAGAAACAAAATACTTAAATAACATTGTCTTGGAAAAAGAAATTGAATAAGCCTTCAATGAACTTCCTAAAAAAAAAATCCCCAGGATTAGACAGATTCTCAAACAAATTTTACTAAACATTTAAACAATCTCTTTACTTATTCTTCCCTCCCCCAACCCTCTTTCCCCCTTTTAAACTTATGTACCCCTCTTGTATCACGATACTTATCCTCTTTATAATCCCTCCCTCCCCCCCCTTTGAGTCTTTCCCCCTTCCTTCCCTTATTACTCTTTTTCTTTTCAATTTAAACAATCTCAATACTATATAAACTATTTAAAAAAAAAACAGGCAAAAGGTTCCTATCAAATTCCTATTATGATACAAATATTATGCCAATATTTTAGCCCAGAAGAGCCAAAACAGAGGAAAAAAAAAAACATAGAACAGTTTTCCTAATGAATTTTCCTCAAGCATCATCTTTTCTTGCATTGTAAAGCCTTACTAAATTGAGACTTCACTGATTTGGAATTTGTTTAGGGAGGGCTGGACTAATGTTTTATTTTTCAGAACATGTATTTAAAGAGATGCCTGCTATGAGGTACTCTCTCTCATTCTCATATGTGCCTTCCTTTTAATGGCATCTTTCTCCTTACTTTAGCTAACTCTGGAGAGGCTGCTAAACTTCTCTTTGGATTTAAGGGACCAGTCAATGGCATAATCATGGCATATTTCTTCCATTGCTCTCCCAACTCTATTTCATTTTTCTTTCTATCTCCCAGAGTTATAAAAGATTGTTTTCCAAATTGCAAGTTCTTCATTCATATGCCTGCCTTCTGTATTGTATCTGCTTGATCCCATGAAATCCTTCATGTTAAATAAACAGCAAACCTTTGTAACCTCTGATACCCATCACATAGTTTCCTTATGCTACAAGCTGAATTTCTATTATATTTTTATAATATCTGTTTAAAATTATGCTTTCCCAAATCTGTTGCTTTCCTGAATCTATTTCTACATACTACTTCTATTGCTTATTTTGACCACTACAGTTATATCTTTCACTAATAACTTATTTGCTTTTATTTTTGCTTTTTAAGTTTATTCCTATAGTGGGAAAGAGCTTATATGCTTTAATCAGTTCTCTGTCTTCGTGGTTGGCTCTGGAGGATTTGGTGGAAAGAAAACATCAAATAAAGCCAAGGTAAGTTTAAGTTTTATTGGTGAAAACCATGCATAATCCAGTTAAATGTTTGTGTTAAAATTTTAGGCTTAAGAAATTTTTTCCCCAAACATCATCTTTTCCCTTTGCATAGTAAAGCCTCACTAAATTGAATCTTCACTGATTTGGAATTTGTTTAGGGAGGGCTCTGCTGATGTTTACTTTTCAGAATATGTGTTTAAAAAAAAGATTTATTGAATAAGTTATAGTGTAGTCATAATTGCTTTGGGAATATTTATGTAAGAGAGATTTGTTTTCAAACACTTGAATAGCAGCCATCACATAAAGATAAAATCACAGAATCTCAATATGGGAAGAGACCAAAGAGGCCATCTCATCCAGATTTTATACCTGAAAATGGATCTCTTGCACACCATTACTAAGAAGTGGTCATTCAACGTGTGCTTGAAGCCTTCTAGAGTGAAATACACAGTCTCCTGAATCAGCCATACCTCTAAAAGATAGGAAGTTTTTAATGCCTAAATCTATTCTTTTTTTTTTTTTTTAAGTTTTGACTCATTATTCCTAGTTTTATCCATTCAGATATCCAGAGTTATGTAACTTGTTCTCCTTAAGTCTTCTCCAGATTAGCCAATTCTGGTTTTCATGTTATTCTTTTCTTAATTCTGTTTGATCTTTTCTGAATGTGCTCCCAGTTGTTAATGGATTTTCTAAAATGTGACATTAAGAACTGAACATAGTACTGCAGACATAGTGTCACCAAAGCATAGTGTCAATCAACAAAAGTAAAAAAGTACTTATCAATCATCTACTATATTTTTGACATTGTTTTAATTCCTGGGGATACAAAGTAGGTTGAGAGGGAAGGTACTAGTAATTAGATGTGCTAGAAAAGACTTTATGTAGAACTGTGTGGTAAAGGAAAAGAGGGATTCTTTGAGGCGAAAATGAAGAGAGTACTTCTAGGATAGAAGTGCAGAGATGGGAAATGGAGTATTATGTGTCAGGAATAGAGGGAAGGCCATTTTGGTTAATATAGGGGAACTATTACCTTCTTTGTTTTGTTTTTTGATTATTATGCCATATTATTGATTCACATTGAGCATAATCACTTCAGAGTTCCACTACTATAGAAACTTGTCATATAATTGAAAATTTAAAGCATTTATAATTCATTATCCATGTTACATTATAGTTGTCATGATTCCAGGATTTGCATTTTATTCTTATCTGTATTCCCTGTAGTACCTGAGTTAGAACATTACATGTGGTAGGCATTAGACAATCATTTAAAAATTAGTTTCACTTGGGTCTTCTAAGACCCTTAGCTGAATTCTCTTTTCTAGAAGTTTCTACATTTTAAAAGAAAGTAGAAAAAATGTAGAATTTTCTACATTCTAGAAAATGTTACTTTTTTCAAAATATCCTATCATATTAGTGTGAATAATGAATCCAGTGAAGTGGTTGCATTCATACTATTTGAAGTTAGAATTATGCAAAATATGGTAATAGTTCCAGCCCAGTGGGAATATGTGATGATGATAAGGTTGAGCACCAAATGATGTGGTTTGTCACCCAACGATGAGGTCGGAGTTGAAATTTCTAGTTCAAAGGCAAGATGCCATGAGGCAGAACACCACCACAGGCTAACCCCAATAGGAATTCCACAGTTCAACAACAAGCAGAGGGAGGGGGGGCATGGGAAGATTTATGGGGAAATTTAACCTTGGGTGTTTGACATCAATAACTTGGCTTTGTGATTGAATACAGTAAGATGGAGTTTCCCAAGACTTCTACTGGGATGGTATTGTCAGGCTGAGCTGATCGCCCTCAGGACCCTTCAGTGGTTGCCTCAGGGAGTATTTTCAGTACTTCAGACTCTGCCAACCCTACCTAGTTAGCTACCTATTTAATAATCTTCAGTATGACTAAATAATGTGGTCACTTCATGGAATTAATTATTCTCACTAACCAGACTTTGCCATTGTGTGGTATAGAGCTTTTGGTACTTTTGGTACTTTTCTCACAAGTAGGCAAGGTAGATTAATAGTAGGCAGCATCCCCACTATTCACCTGAAAAAACTGAGAACAAAGAAATTAAGTGACTTTCCAAAGATAGTAAGCTAGTAAGTGATCTTTCATTTTCCATGTGAAGATTCTTAGTTGTATTAATGATTAGCTTGATGAACTGAGGATATTCCCTTTTATTTATTCTGCTAAACTCCTTAAATCTGTTGGGTTCCAAGACTCTTGCAGTCTTTGGCCTTGGTTTTAGCATCAAAACTGAGTTTACAAAATTATTATACAGATTTACTGTTGGAAAAAAATGGAGATAATAAGAATGTGGACTCCAGGAAAATTCTTAGCTCAGTAATGTGAATGACACTGTAGTATAAAGTAAACAGCCATA
Organism: Sarcophilus harrisii; assembly: GCF_902635505.1. Lineage (NCBI taxonomy): Eukaryota > Metazoa > Chordata > Mammalia > Dasyuromorphia > Dasyuridae > Sarcophilus > Sarcophilus harrisii. The sequence goes on from NC_045426.1 coordinate 239,240,792, forward strand.
CATGCACATGCACTGTGTGTGTTATTTAATGCTACCATTTGATCATTAATAATAATTTGCAATATTTCTTTTCCTGTTGAAAAGGCTAGCTTAGAGAGAAACTTCTCCCTGACTAACGAATATCATAAGCATTCCAGCTCTTTATAAGACGTCTAAGCTGGACCCTATCCAATTGTCAACCTAATTTCTGTCTACAGGACAGGATCCAATTTGAGCTTGGTCCTTTCCTAAGAGAAATAGCTCCTGTCCTTGCTTCTGCTTCATTAGAGTTTAGGGTGACTTAGCTCATGAAAAAACAAACAAATCCTAAGCTAAAGAAAACTTCATTGGGATGCCCAGATTGCTAAAGGGGGTGTACTTCCAGGCCATATTCTTAGTTGACCTCCTTTCCTTTATAATGCAGTATTTGGGAGGGGCTAAGAACTTCCAACCTATCTCTTCAATAAATCAGTCAAGGTTGAGTTTCACTTGTCAGAGGAGATCCCTGTGAGAAGGAACACATCTGATTTTAGGTGTTTCAGAATCTCCATTAGCATTTTTGATTATCAAGAGAAATCACTAACCATTACTTTATTGATTATTGGCTTGCCTGGTTAATAAATTTATTTTTTTTTGCACTTTATTTTTTAATCTATTTATTTAATATGTTCCCCCAGTTATATTCAAAACAAATTTTTTACATTTGTTTTTTTAAGATTTTTGAGTTTTAGATTCTCTCCCTTATCCCCACCCACAATTAAGAAGCTACATATGGAATTATGTAAAACATTTCTATAAAGCTCAGTTGTGAAAGAAAACATAGATCTCCCATCCTAAATAGAGAATGCTTCCATCTGTACTCAGAAACAATCATTTTCTTCTCTGGGTAGGGATAGGATTTTTTTATCATAAGTCCTTCAGAGTAGTTGTAGATGATTTTCTACTGACAATAACAAAGTCATTTTAAGCTGGTTATCCCAGAACATTCCTGCTACTTTGTATATAGTACATTTCACTTTGTTCATGGAGGACTTTCCCAGGTTTTTTTTTTTTTTTCTGAGAGTGTCCTGCTCATCATTTTCCAGAGAGCAATGTTATTGCACCACAACAGTTTATTGAGCCATTCCCCAATTGATGGGCATACCCTCAGTTTAAAATTATTTTTTTGTTTTGAGAAGAAAGCTTCTATGAATATTTTTTGTAATATAGGTCATTTTCTTTTTTTTTTTTTTCCTGTTTTTTTCCAAATCTTTTCCTACTTAGTGTTAGTAGTGGTATTGTTAGGTCAAAAGATATGAATGAAATTGCAGCCCTTTGGGCACAGATCATACCTTTTGATCATTTGTCAATTGGGGCATGGCTCTTATTTTATATTCATATTTAAATTATAAATTTGACTCAGTTCTATATTTGAGAACTGAAACTATATCAGAGAAAATTGCTTTGAAAATGTTTTACAATTACTATTGCTAATTGTATTCCCCTCCCTTCCCCAATTTATTTTCTCTCTCCTTTCATATCCTGTCCCTCCTCAAAATTGTTTTGGCACTGAGCACTCCTTCCCCCAATATGTCCTTCCTTTTATCACTCTCTCCCATCTTCCTGGTTTTCTCAAAAAGTCTATGAGATTGAGTAGGTCAGACCTTAAGCCTAAGTCACGTGATCCCCATTCCCAGAGGTCTGCAGGTTACCGGAGGTCATGTGATCTCTAGGCCTAGAGGTCTCTAAAGGACGGAATCTAGATCAGCTTCAGAAAGTGACATCACTCACAGGAAGCAGACAACATTGGTGACCATTGTTCAATAAAGGTCACTTCCTTTTTAGTCTATCCAATGAAAAGACCTGGGTTTTTTGCTATTTAATCAGCTTTACTATTTCCCATTTGTCAGGTCAGGCACATGGTGGGAGCTGAGATTCCCTCCTGAGTGTACTTGGGCTTCTCCCTATAAGGACTAAATAAATTTTTTTCTTTGTACCTGAAGATGTCTCTGATTAGTTAATTTGGGGAAGGGGTAAGTCTAGCACCCGTCCCAAACACTCCCATATTCTATGTCCCTCCTACTTTTCTGTTCCTAAGACAGATTTCTATACATCTATTGAGTATGTATGTTATTACCTATTTGAGTCAAATCTAATGAGAGTAAGGTTCACTCACTCACCTTCTTCTCCCCCTTTACCCCCCTCCATTGTAAAAGCTTTGGCTTTTCTCCTTTTTTGGCAGATAATTTGCACCATTCTATTTCTCCCTTTCCCTTTTTCCCAGTACACTCCTCTTTTACCTCTCAATTTCATCATTTTTTTTTAAAGACATAAATTGATTTTTATTACCCAGAACTTTGTTGGAATTTTTGCTAATCACCAGAGTAATCTTTAAGTTAGATACAAATCTATCAGCAATGAGTTCTAGGTAATAAAAACATAATCCTTAACAGTAATTATCCTGAATTAAGTTGCATTCCTATAAAGATAGTATTGGATTATTTCTGCAAGGTCTGCTTATATTTAAAATAGATTAACTCATAGCTTTTTTTCCCCACCATATATTTTATGGAGAACTCACACAGGGCAAGTGCTTACAAGGTGGTCAGAAAAAGTGATTCAAGAACACTCCCAGAATCTCTCTTAAGATCTTTAAAATTAATTGTATGACATGAGAAACCCTAGCATAGAAGTGCCCAGCATGGTTTGTTCTCAGAGAAAGTACTGCACTCTATGAGAAAGCAGAATTGAAGTTGCTCAGAGGAAATATGAGATGCACACATTTAGAGTATCCAATCTGTGGTAGAGCATTCCTAGCTCATATTTGTCTAATCAGTCAGTTGGACATACTGTAACTCAATTTTAACATAATGATGTCTTTTTGGCGCTCCTTGACAAAGGACATAGCATAGGGAAGAGAGGACGATGGATGAAGAGAGCTAAAGGAAAGAAGCAGGTCTCTTCTACTTGCTTAGTTACTTAGCAACTTAGTGAGTAGAAGTAGGTCAGCAACAAGTAGGGGAGAGAACCTCAGAATTTCTGAGCCACCAGAAGGAAAGGAAATAAAAATAGAAACAGCTTTTAGTTCCCTTGCTTAGCTGCAAGGCAGGAGAATAGTGATAGAACAGAGCCACCAGGTGGTTTTTCTCTTGACAGCACTCAGGCAAGAGAGAGTGGAGCCAATTTGCTGCTTCTTTCTGGGGAGGGACAAACCAAGACAGTGACAGGAGGAAATTCTGATCCAGGGTCCAAAATCTACAAGTTCTGCTTACATTTCTGGTTATACTAGGTTGTGCACTCAATCATTTCCCTTCTCTACTTTTCATAGAGTAAATACAGTGCTTATCTGTATTAGAAATAGTATCTGTCCAAATTGAAAGCTGTGCAAACAGATGTGTCAGGAATTGTGCTAGGTACCTGACATACAAATATAGCAAATGAAACTTTTCCTAGTTCCTAGTTGAACTGGGTTTATACTGTAGCAAAGGAGACAAAAAGAACACATAAGTAAATACCTACAAAATAAATACAAAAAGAACGAATGCAAATTAATATGAAGTAATGATGTACAAAGAAGGGGGATAATTGATGGAAAGATACAGAGATGTGAAATGGGAGCCTTGAGGAACAGAAAATGGCAATTTGGCTAGGTTAAAGAGTATTGTCAAATTAGGATGAAAAAAGAAGGGCCGGGCTAGGCGGTGAAAAACTTCTAAATGGAGGGATTTTTAGCTTTAAAAGCTAAACAGAAGTAAAAAAGTTTATTGAGTTAAGTAAGACACAGTCATACTGTAAGGAAAATCACCTTTGAAGCAGTATACAGGATAGATTGAAGTAGGGAGACACTTTAGACAATTATGACATCAGTTTAGGAACGAGGTGGTGAGGACTTGAGGTTATAAATACCTGAACTAAGGTGGTGACTGTATGGAGATTAGATAAGAAATGTTTTGAAAGTAGAAAAGGAAAGATTTGGCAGTTGATTGTATATGTGGGGTGAGAGAGAGGATTCGAGAATAATGCCATGGTTGTGTTGAGGGGGAGAAATGTTGAGAGGTGAGAGATACCCTAACAGCTTTGGGGATCCCCAGGCCAGTGTCACAGGTTTTTGTCAAAGAATTCACAGTCCCTATCTGCAAGCAAAGTTTTTGACAAAAAATGGATTTATTTTCACTGAGAAACCTTTTCCTTATGGGGCTGCTTCCTGATTAGGAAGATTACAAAGGTTTGAATACAAAGCCTTGATTTTTATTTAGCCTTCTTAGGCCTGGGGCTCGGCAGCAATCTCTAGATGAATTGAGGGACTAATCAATAATAGGTTAGTAATTATGCCCTAGGCAAAGATCTCCTAATGAATTGTATTTGGGGATTACTTTGGGAGTTTCCCCTGGGAATCAAGTAGGAGGATGGGGATGCTCCCAAAGGTTGGGAGGGGTTGAGATTTAGGATTTTTCAGCCCAGATCTACAACCCCCCCCCCCAAAAAAAAAAATAAATAAAAAGATCAGGAGGACACAATTCCTATTACATCAGTTCTATACGTGGGAGACTGGAAGGATGCTGATCTTTTTGACAGAAATAGTAAAGTTTGGAAGAGGGGAGAGTTTTTGGGAAAAGATTGTGAGTTTAGATTTAAACAGGTTGAGTTCTAGATGTCTCTGGGACATCCAATTTGAAAATATTCCTTTTAAGTAAATGAAGATCAGTCTCTCAGGGTCTTTACTGTTGAGACAATTCTGTCTTGTTAGTGATAGGAAGCTGCCCTTTAGCTTTAAACCATCTTTACTTTAGCTACTTTAGCCCATCCAGGAATGTTAATGAATATTCCTGTTCTGAAAGAAGCTATGTGGGATTTGGGAAGATAGTCTGTTTACTGACTTTATCCCCATTTAAACAGTCAGAATGCATTAGCTGTTAAGTTTGTTGTATGTTAAATATGTGGAGCTGGAAATTTTGCAATTAAGTTGTTGAGAAATCTGCCCCTGTTATGCCAATTTCCTTTAATTTTCTGCCTCAGTTTCCCTAAATTGGTCTGCCTTTAGTTTCCCTAAATTATTTTTCCTCAGTTCATTGAATTGTTCTGCCTCAGTCCCCCTGGTTGCAATCCCCCTTCCTGACCATTAGATTTGATATAAATTAGTGCTGGGAGGCCTGACCACTAGCATTCCATAGAGCAATAATTGCAGATTAATCTCAGATTGGGGGGGGGGGGGGGGGGAAGTGTGCGGATATCTCTTATCTCTCTTAACTCTCCCAATTTATCAGGATTTTTGATCCTTACCCCGCAACCTGTCAGAACCGAATTATGGTCCATTCCTGGAAGTCTCACTCACCCGAGCTCTAACCCCACCCTGCTGTATTCCCCTGATGGCTGGAGCTCTATAAGAATCCCTGGAATCCATCACATGCTGCTGGATGCTTTGAGACACAAGTCCAATTCAGCTGCTGGGGCTAACATGGATCCTGTTTTGCACCCACCACAGTCTCTCCCTCTCAAATAAAATATTAAAAACTCTCTAATCTCTATTTTGCCTCAGTTTTTTCGGCATTACAAAACAATTTCATTTTTTGACTACTCTTAATTGTTAGGAAATTCTTCTTTACATTCCTTTACATCCAACTAGAATGCTAATGTTGTGTAACCACTATATAACATGTAAAAGTCTAGACAAGCTAAAATGGATGTAAAATATTTTACTGAATTATAAACATGCCAGGTCTGTTTGTTAAATTGGTCTGTCTTTGATGTAACAAAATATATCTTAGAATCTAAATCCCAGTTATTTGCATTGCAGATTATATTTGCTGTCTTGGAAAGTTATCTTCCTACCTACTTTGCCTCATAGAAATTGTTTATATTTGTTGGGTTACTGAGACTCCTTCCTTTGCTCAATGTACTCAGTAATTTGGTCTCTTTTTCTTTTCCCTTAGAATGAAGTACAGTAAGGTGTACCTTAACTTTGACTTTTCTTATTTAACTCCTATCCAGCAGCAAAAGATGTTGCTTGTCCTGAGGCATGAGGGTGTGGACCCAGGTCTTCTGGAAGCCATAGGGCAGGGAAAAGTATTGATTGGGAGTCTGAGTGCTTTGATTCAGATTCCAATTCTGCTATTTCTTAACTGTGTGTGACTGATAAAATTACTCAACCTCTCTTGGCCTCAGTATCTCCTTTTGTAAAATGAGAATATATTTGATGATTTCTAAACATCCTTGCAGTTTTAAACAGATTCTGGTTCTAAGACCTGTGCTTTTCCTGCTGAATATTGCTGTGGTATATTCTTACCTTGTAAAGGGCCGCAGGAGGGGGTATATGAGCAGAAATACATTTAGCAGATTAGCAAATACTGAATTCCAAAAAAGAACAGAGACAAAGAGGTTTGTCTATATACTGGGAAGCTTGATATCGAATAAAAGGAAAAGGTTCTGAGTCTGAGGCAAAAGTTTCTTGCAATTTGTCACACTGAATGCATCTTAGATTTTTAGGGCTGGTTCCCTACCATTTCTCCACCTCCCAGTTCTTCTGGGGAACTAGACCAGTAGATGGTTCCTACTTACCTCCACTCTGAATTGAAAGTTATGCCAAATATTGGAAAATACTTTTATCTTTAGTTAAAGAAGCTCAATACTTTTACCTAGTATCCACCTTAGACAGTATTGAGCCATTATATATACATATATGCATATTTCTTGTGACTTGTAATTTCTTTGTTATAGTTTTTAGTGAGGAAACTTCCTCTTCCACTTCTAGTCAGTCAGAAACTGCCCAGCAGTTTGTAGTTTCAGAGGTGCCCGAAGGCACTGAGGGTAAGTAACTTGCTCAGTCACAGAACTACTAACTTTCTGAGGTGGGATTAAAATTTAGATCTCTTGATTTCTATCACAGTACACTATATTGTGAATCTCTTACATTGTTGCAAGGAACATGTCTTTACATTGTTAAAATGATATGCAATGGTATGGGTTATTCATGTTTAAATTTTTTTTTCTCCTAGGGTTATGGTTTCATTAATAAAAGGATTTTATGATATTGAAACACTGATCTTAGAAATAAGTTTTTGTTCTGAAATTTACAGTTTTAGAGAATTGCCAGAGACACTGTGAGAGATTGTGATTTTTCTAAGCGCAAATTTTTTTTTTCCCTTTCAGGTAACTGTACCACCACCTAAGAGATCACCTGATGCTGTACTCGTAGATACTACCTCACTCAATCAGGTAATATTTCATTTTGAGGATATGAAAATTTATGTGATTTATTTTAATAGAAATTCTTGCTTAATTTTTTAAATCCTTTCCTTTCTCTAACTTCTGTAATGTTGTACTCTTTAGACCTTTTTCCATATTCCTTCAATTAGAATTTCAAATGAGAAAGCCAGTAGCCATTAGCTTGGCTGCCCTCTCTAGCCAACATAATAATTTTTCTCCTTGTCTTTTTCCTGTCACACTTTTTGATAGATCTATACTTCTCTTTCCTTACCACCCTGTCAGTCCTTGATCTCTGCAGAATGGTTTCTGCTCTCATCACTTTATCAGAACTGTTTTTTTTCCCTTATGTATTTCTTTTATTTAATATTTTCTTCAGTTACATTTAAAACAATTTTTTATGTTTGTTTTTTAAGATTGTTGAGTTCCAGATTCTATTCTTTATTTCCCCAGCCCCCATTAAGAAACCACAAGTGAAATAATGCAAAACATTTCCATAAAAGTCATGTTGTGAAAAAAAAACAAACAAACCATAGATCTCCCACACCAATAAAAAAAAAAACTTCAAGAAAAATAAAGTTAAGAGAGAGACAGAGACAGAAAGATAGAGAGAAACAAAAAGCAGAGACATAGAGAGATGGAGACAGAAAGAGAATATGCTTCAGTCTGTATCCGACAATAGCTTTTCTCTGAGTACAGATAAGATTTTTCATTATAAGTCCTTCAGAATAGTCGTGGATCATTGTACTGTTGAGAATAGAAAAGTCATTCACAGCTCATCATCTCAGGACATTGCTATTACTTTATATATACTACATTTCACTTTTCTTGAGTTCATGGAGGACTTTGCAGGGTTTTGTTTTTGAGAATATTCTGCTCATCATTTGCCATAGAATAACAATATTCCATAACTACCTTATACCACAATTTATTCAGCCATTCCCCAATTGAGGGGTATTCCCCCAATTTCCAATTTTTACCGTGAGAAGAGAGCTGCTACAAATATTTTTCTTCATATAGCTCTTTTTCCTTTTTTAGCCCTTTAAAAAATCTCTTTTTTTATTCATGTCTAATAGTGGTATTGTTAGGTCACAGAATATGCATGAATTTATAGTTCTTTGGACATGTATCTTTTGTTCATTTATCAACTAGAACATGGCTCTTATTTTTTATGAGTTTGACTCCTTTTATGTTTGAGAATTAAGGCCTTATCAGAGAAACTTGCTTCAAGATTCTTTTTTATAATTACTATTACTGACTGTATTTCCCCTCCCATTTATTTTGTTGTCTCTTTCACCCTTTCCCTCCTCAAAAGGGTTTTGCTGTTTACCACTTCCTCTTCCAGAAGACCCTGTCTTTTTATCACCTTCCCCCTTGTATCCCATTCCTCTCCTATTTTCATTCTTATTTTACCTGAGTTCCAGTCCCTTGTTCCCAACTCTCTCTTAATTACTTCTGTGCAGCTTGCCTAAATCTGAGCTCCTTATCTTCTTTTTTTGTAACAGGATGTTGCCTCATTTAGTTTCCCTGTCTCTTTTAATGATATCACCACCACTTTTTTCATACTCATAAGTTATGTTTGTTTTCTCTCTTTCTTATCTCTTTCTAGGTAGTGATTTAGTCCTCTTTATTTTTCTTTCAAATCATCTCTTTAAAAAAAAAACTTCACGCAACATAAGCTTACCATTTTTTATATAATTCTTTTTTTTTATTGTGTATTGAATTATTCATGTTTGTGTTCACACAAAAAAAGGAAATTAAAAAAATAATTTATCCCTAATGGGAAAAACAACAGACCATCACTTCATTCTGCTCCTTCCTTTTCTAGTTCAAGCGATGTGTTACCTTGACATAACTTGTCTTTTCTCTCTGATTTTCTCCTCTGCATCCTTCTATTCTCCCTCTCAAAACCAATAAAATAAGTAAGGATTCTTAGGCATCATTCTTAGGCATGATATCACTCCTCCAAAAATCTTCACTAATTTCTTATTTGTATTGTTTGAACTTCTGTCTGGCTTTTAATTGTCATTATTTTTCAATTTGAACAATTTGTGCTAGTTAGGACAAGTTGCTTCAATATTCCTTGAACATGTTATGTTTACTTTTCACTCTAAATCTTTCCCTTTCCCCAAGTTTTATAATGTGGAATGCCTTTTTCTTGCCTATTTCCCTGTTCAAACTCTGCCCATCTGCTAAGGCCCAGCTCAAGCCTCATCTCCTTCTGAAGCCAGTATCCATTTATTTCATTTGATCTTCATAACAACTTGCAGTATAGATGCTATTTTATTACAGTAACCCTCTGAGGGCATGAAAGCATTATAATTCCTATTTTAGATATGAGGAAACTGAAGCTCAGAGAAAATAAGCAATTTGTCCATAAAACCAAATTAATATTTGTCAGTATTGGGAAGGAAATAGATACTTATGGAGTGCTACTAGGTACCAGCACTGTGTTAAATGCTTTGTAAATACCATCTCATTTGATTCTTATAACTCTGGAAAGTAGATATTGTTATCGTCCCCATTTTACAGGTGATAAAACTGAGGCAAATGGATTAAATGACTTGCCCAGGCTCACACAGATAGTTAAGTGGCCAAATCTAAACCTAGATCTTCCTGTCCTCAGAGCAAGCACTCTGCCACCTTATATATTAATAAATTCTTATTAAGTTATTAATTTGAAAGAAAGAAATATAATCAAAATATCTACATAGATATATGTAAAATTACAAATTTATCATAAAACTATAAATTATGAATTATATGCAACTTGAATATGAATGATATGTTTTGTTGATAGACTGTATCAGTTTACAGGCTGTCTATATCAGGGCTTCTTAAACTTTTCCCATTTGCAACCCCCTTTTTGCCTGAGAAATTTTTATATGATCCCAGATATATAGGTATATAAAAGAGGTATACAAATCAAACATTTACAGATAATGAATCATAATTTCACAACTCTCACATTCAGTTACATGATGCTACATTGAGTCACAGCCCACATTTTAAGAAGCATTGTAATACAGCACAATGATCAGAATGTTGGATTTGGAGTCAGAAAGACTTGAATTTAATTCTTGCCTTTGATACTTGCTGGTTCTCTAGAGTCTCACTTTCCTCATTTGTAAAATGAGCACTAATAATAATATCCACCTTAGAGGATTGTTATGAGGATTAAATGAGATAATATATGTAAAACTTTTTGCAGACCTTAAAACACTATGTAAATACAAGTTATTATTATTATAATTTATTATTAAATTAAAATTCATTCAATTGTCAAGAAATGAAGGAATTTTAAAATTCAGATCCTAAAAAGTAGGTTTCCTTTATCTATTTTTTCTACAAATACTTTGTAGGAAGTGATTCCCAGAAAAGCAATATGTGTAGTTATTTTCTGGACTGAATGTTTAGCTCATTGAGGAGAGGGATTATAATTTAATTGTTTGTGCTTCCCAGGTCCTAGCCCAGTTCAGGCCCACAAAGAGACAAATAATAATAAATAATCACCAATTGATTAATTTAGTTGGTCTTACTGAGTAAACAGTGTTGATTTCACAAACAACATAATGGTTCTTATGAAATGAAGCTCTTGACAGATTTTTTTAAAGTCCTGAAAACAAAGTTTTTTTTTTTTGAATAAGCAATGAATCATTGTTTCACAGATGTTATTACAGATCTTGCCTTTTAAAAATTAAATTAAATATATATATACATATATATATTTTTATCAAAGCCATGATTTTATTGACATAGGAAATTCTTCATTAGGAAAGGGCCTCAATAAAGACAGCTTGAAACTTGTTTTGCAAGTTATAGTCTCAGAACATTGCTGGGCCAGGCATTTGTAAGAGGTGGGACTAGGAGCTAGGTCTTCCTGAGCCTAAGGACAGCTGTCTCTTCCACTTTTCTAGGAAAATCTTTCTCCTCCTCTCAGAAATCTTTACATTTTCTTCTAGTTGTTAGCTCTTTGAAGTAAAAAAATTGAAATAAATTTGGCCAAAATTTTCAATATAGATCTATTATTTACCACTTATGAGCTAGTTCTCATACTGTTCTTTATAGTATTCTCCATATTCTCATGTTCTTAATAGGCATCATTTAGTCCAGCCCTGTCATTTTATACAACAGGAAACTGAGGCCCAAAAAAGTTAAGTAAGACACTTCAGGTGTCACAAAAGTAGTAAATAACAGATTGGGATTCAAATCTAGTTGTCTTCAAAATCTAGTCCTTTTTGTTATATATCATACATCATTCACTTGCCATTTTTCAGGTGAGTAAGAGTTAGTTATCATACCCTCCAGAAAATTAACCTTAGACCCTAAAATGGTCCCTGGTAAAATTGTGAAAGTGACAAAGGTCAGTACTTTCTTCACTATCTTTTGATACTTGTCTTATATATCTTTTCCTTAAAATTTTCCCCTAGAGTAGATAGCTAGTGCTTCATGTTGTCTTCTACTTTCTACTGCAAAGATATTGCATTCCCTTTTCATCTCCATTTCTGTCCTTTGTCCCTTTCTATTAAGAGCTCATCATGTTCTGCTCTTTGTGAATATTCTGTAAACAGTTATTCTGTAAACTGTTAATGACTGACAAATGCTTAATGTAATATCATTTCTAGGTAAAATATTTGCATTTTAATAGGGACCTTATGGAAGCAATATTGTGACTCATAGAAATGACTCCAGATTTAATTTAGGCACCATGGCAGAACTATAGAGGAAATATTTTCAGATAGAAGGTCCTTTTCTTATCCTTTTAAAAAATACATCAAGAGTTTGGGACTTAAAGATTCTGATAAAGGCCTCATTTCCAAAATATATATATAAATTTTAGTCAATTCATAAGAAATCAAGCCATTCTCCAACTGATAAATGGTCAAAGGATATGAACAGACAATTTTCAGATGAAGAAATTGAATCTATTTGTAGTCATATGAAAAGGTGTTCCAAATCATTATTGATCAGAGAAATGCAAATTAAGACAACTCTGAGATTCCACTACACACCTGTCAGATTGGCTAAGATGACAGGAAAAGATAATGACGAATGTTGGAGGGGATATAGGAAAACTGGGACACTGATACATTGTTGGTGGAGTTGTGAACGAATCCAACCTAGATTCTGGAGAGCAGTTTGGAACTATGTTCAAAAAGTTATCAAACTGTGCATACCCTTTGATTCAGCAGTGTTACTACTGGGATTATATCTCAAAGAGATCCTAAAGGAGGGAAAGGGACCCATATGTGCAAAAAATGTTTGTGGCAGTCCTTTTTGTATTGGCTAGAAATTGGAAACTGAGTGGATGCCCATCAATTGAAGAATGGTTCGGTAAATTGTGGTATTTGAATGTTATGGAATATTATTGTTCTGTAAGAAATGAACAGCAGGATGAATACAGAGAGGCTTGGAGAGACTTACATGATACTAAGTGAAATAAGCAGAACCAGGAGATCAATATACATGGCAACAAGATTATACGATGATCAACTCTGATGGATATCAACTCTTCAATAATGAGATGTTTCAGACCAGTTCTAATTGTTCAGTAATGAAGAGAATCAGCTACACCCAGAGAGAAAACACTGGGAAATGAGTGTGGACCACAACATAGCATTTTCATTTTCTGTTATTGTGTGCTTGCATTTTTGTTTTCCTTCTCAGGTTTTTTTTTCCTTTCTTTCTAGATCCAATTTTTCTTGTGTAGTAAGATAACTGTACAAATATGTTTACATATATAGGACTTAACATATATTTTAATTTAACATGTATTAGACTACCTCCCATCTTGGGGGGGGGGTGGAGAAAGGAGGGGAAAAGTTGGAACAGGTGGTTTTGCAAGAGTCAGTGTTGAAAAATTACCCATGCATATCATTTGTAAATAAAAAACTATAATAATAATAAAAAAGAACCAAAGAAACAATTTATATAATACCAACAGTATTGTAAAGACAAACAACTCTGAAAGACTGAGTAATTCTAATCATGGTAATAACCAACCAATAAAGTGAAAGAGAGGTGGATAGGGAAAAAAAAAAGAATTGGGGACTTTGGGCTCTGGCTACTCATTTTATCGTAGTGATTTTTTCCATACATTGAAATTACAATGAAATTACATATGAAATGGCAAGTTAGCAAAAGGGAGAGCTAAGGAGTAGATGATTATTTATCTCATTTGTCCCTTTATCCCTCTTGGAATGATTTATTCCTGTGTATTCTTTGATTTGATTCTACATACGATTGTGTTAATTTTTGGTATTTAAAGATACTGTAGTAATTGCAATCCCAAACAAATGTAATTATAAGTTTCTGTAGTTGAAATACTTTTGTCCTAAACTTTTCCTTCTTAATTTTACTTTTGTAAGTGTAAGTGTAACATACACTTTTGTAAAGTGTAAAGCTTACATAAGCTTTATATAACTATGCAAACATGACCTTTATGTAGAGGCAAAGAGTAATAAGCAGTTAGGCCAACACTGATATGTTTAATTTTTTGAACTCAGAGTTCTTGCTTAATTATTAAGAATCTTAAGAAAGCAATAAAAGTCATATATATATGTATAAAGTCACACACACACACACACACACACACACACACACATATATATATATTTAAAAAAAAAGAAAATGCAAATGTTGCTTGTCTCTATTTTGAGATATAAAAAGAATTTTATTTCACTGCCTGGAAACACATAAACAAGACTTTCCATTTTTTGACCTGGGCATTCTCTCTAGTTATCCTTGATCCCTGGAATGTGAAGTAAAAGGAGATCTGTTTTGCTCTGACAACAGCTCTTTGGCTTCCTTTAACTCCCAGTTAAAATCCCACCTTCTACAGGAAGCCTTTCTTAACCCCCTTAATTCCAGTGTCTTCCCTTTGTTATTATTCCTATTTATCCCATATATTGTTTGCTTTGTATATATTTATTTGTATATTGTCTCCCCTATTAAATTGTAAGCTCATTGAGCACAAGGACTATCTTTTGCCTCTTTTTTGTAACTTCAGCATTTAGTACAATGCCCAGGAGGTGCTTAATAAATATTTATTGATTGAGAGGACAGGAACGGTCTTGGAAGCTACATATAATTTGACTGTAATATGAATAGTTTGTTTCTTAATTAAGGGAATGTAGGACTGCTATTAGTAAATTTGTAAGAATATGCTAAAAATCTACTGAAGCTACAAAGGAAGGCCTTGCACAGAAAAAAGCAGACCAATTTTGAGAAGTTTAAAGATTCTTCTTTAATATATCCATATGATTTAGCATGCAGAGAACACAACTTTCACTGCTTCTGAGATTATGTAGTGAGTGAGCACTTAATAATAGTAAATGACCCTCGAAATTCATTATATTTTGTGGTGCTACTTCTAAGGTGTGTAAATTTTACATTTTCAGGATTTAACCCAACTGACAGTTAAAAATACAGTTTCCTGAGCCAAGAGGACTAAAGATGATAACAAATCACATGATTTTTTTTTTCCTGCACTGCATTAAATGGGAGGAGGGGAAAGGCAATTCTACATTATTCCACAAACCATTTCTTAAGCTCTCTGATCCAATTCTTTTTGTCATCCCAAACTTTATCTTAGGAGTTTCTTTAGGAACATGAATTTTTTCTTTTTGCTCAAAAGCCTAATGGCTCTATTTTTAGACTAATTTTATTAAGATGCTGAAGAGAAGAAATATTTTCCTAACCAATTTTAATCTACCTTAACATTTAGAAAGTATCAAGGAAATCTCAAATTACCAAGTTCTATCAACCAATGGGATCTCTGAAATAATATTTACAGAGTATCCAGCATTGTGTTAGCACAGGGAAGGGGGAAAACATAAAAGTAGAAAAGATGGTCATTGTCCTGGAAGAATTAACAGTTTTACTGGGGTATTAGATTTCCATTTTGGCTAGAAGAAACTGATTTGATTTTTTTTCTTTTTAACTTTTCTTTTTTATTATTAGGAACTTGACAAGACATCAACAAATAAGAACCTTTCAGTATACAAAGAACAGGGGAAAATGTGTATGAAGCCAAATCTGTACTTTGTACATACTGGTTTTGTTTTTTAAATAGATTTCAGATTTAACATAGTTAGTTGTTTTAGCAATGTCCTACTTATCTGTATCTCTTTCTGAATAGCTTTCTGCTGCCTTTGTGTATTTTTATTGGTTTAAGTTTTTTCCTTCTTTTCATGCTTTTTAAAATCACTTCTATCCTCTAACTCTCACTCACTCAAAAAATTTGAATAAAAAGCTTTTTGTTGTGTACTAAATAAGTATACTCAAGCAAAACAAATACACAAATTTATCATTATCAGAAAGTACATGTCTCTATCTCTAGAATATCAGCTGTTTTCCTAAAGGTGGAAAATATTCCTTTATAATTAATCTTCTGAAGCCATAATTGTCATTTCAATGATCAGTGTTCTTAAGTCTTCCTTTGTAGTCATCATATAAATTACTCTCTTTGTTCAACTTACTTCACTCTCCTTTAGTTAATATAAGTCCTGCTAGGTTTTTCTGAATCTGTCCCTTTAGTCATGTCTTATGGTGCAGTAATATTCTGTTACGTAGCGTAATTTGATTAGCCTTTCCTCAATTAGTGGATATCTACTTGTCTTCAGTTTTTTGATTCAATAAAGGGTACTGCTATAAATGTTTTTGTATATATAGGTCCATCCCATCTTTCTGTGATCTCTTTGGGGCATAAGTGAAATAATGTTATTATTCAAAGAGTTACACAGTGGAGTAACTTTTAGGATTTGGTCCCAATATCTATCCATAGAAATTATATTAGTATATAACTCCACTAATAGTTCATTATGCCTAACCCAGAGTTCTTTTAGAAATTGGAATCCTTTTTTTGGATTATTTTATTATTATTATTTTTTACCAATTTCATGCATGTGAGGTGGAAATTCAGAGTTGTTTTAATTTATATTTCTTTTTATTATTATTGATTTGGTACTTTTTCCCAATCAATATAGTTATTGATAGCCTGCATTTCTTTTTATTATTATTATAATAGCTTTTTATTGACAAAACATATGCATGGGTAATTTTTTAACATTGACCCTTGCAAAAACTTCTGTTCCAACTTTTCCCCTCCTTCCCTCCATCCCTTCCTCTTGATGACAGGTAGTCCCATACATGTTAAATATGTTAAAGTATATATTAAATACAATATACTACATTTCTTTTTTTTTGAGAACTGTTTGTACCCTTTGTTTATTTGTTGTGGAATAACTCTTGTTCTTAGATAATTAAAAGATTTTTCACTGTCCTTCTCCTTTCTCCTTGCAGAAAAGCATCCATTTTAATCAATAATTTAAAAGATAAAAAAAGAGAAAAACAAAATTAAAAAAAAGCTGCTTAACCCCCCCCCCCAAAAAAAAAAAAAAGTGACCCTCTTGGGTCACTGTTGTGTACTGCCCTAGTAGGGGAATCTCTAGGTCCAAGAGTAAAGACATTTTAGCCATTTTATTTGCATAATTCCATAGTTTTCTAGAATGATTGTACAATTCATAGCTAAAACAACAGTGAATCAGTGTGCTTGTCTTTCTACAATGTCTCCAGTATGGACTATCTTTTGTCTTGTCAGTTTGCTGGGTACGAGGTAATCTGGGATTGTTTTGATTTACATTTCTTTCATTAGTGGTTTAGAGCTTCATTTTTTTAATAATTATTAATAGTTTGCAAGTCTTTTATCCTTTGTAATTGCCCCTGTTGCTTGTTTGGTAAAGAATATCTCCTACCTATAAGTGTGAAAGGTATATTATGTGCTTCTTTTTTCACTTTTTTATGGTGTGACCTTTAATATTCAGAACATATATCCATTCTGAATTTATTATGGAAGTTCAGTTATTTCATTTCTTCTGTTTTCTTCAACCTTTTAGTTTTATTCTAATATTCTTTATGGTCTTATGAAGTCATTGAGTTTTTTCTTCTGTTCTTTTAAGGAGTCTGTAATTTGGGTATGTTTTCCTAACTTCTGTTTTAATTTATTCTCCTTTTAGTTTCATTTCTCTGGAACTCTAATAACATATGCACACACAGAGTTTCCCTTTTTTATTTCTTCATTTCTCTCAGCTACTCTCGTAGCCCTTGTGGCTATTACTTTTTTTTAATTCTCTGAGGCAGTGATGAGGTTCTTCCCCTCAATTCTTGATCAGGGAGACCAAAATGATGAGGTTTGGTGCAAGGCTGACTTCCTTAGTGGCAGGGTCTTGACAGAGAAGTAAAGACCTGTCAGAGAAAGAGAAAGTTTCTAGCAGAGAAATCCTGATAGAGAGTTAGATAGGGTCCTATTAGGGAAATAGGTGAGAGAGATAAAGAGGGAGTAATGCTGAAAAGAGAATGTTTTTTCAGTGGGCGGAGGGTAAAAGCTATGCCAAGGAGAGACAGAGAGACAGAGAGAGAGAGAGAGATTGATTGAGATTCTTCTTTGGAATGATTTTTGCTTTTTCGTCCTCTACAAGGGATTGAGTTGAAGGAAGCTTGTTATATGGGTAGTTCTTGTTCGGGGCTGGGAGCAGTTTGAGTTGGAATCTTCGAATTGAATGAGTGTCCCTGGACTAATCTCCAATTCATTAGAGTTGGATAGAAATCTGAATCTCTAGCTAGGGCTAAGTAGGAATGGTCCTGGACTCAATTAGTCCCACCCAGATAACAGAATGAAACTACTTTATCTTGATTCAGGTTTCTCAGGGGAGAGCTCCTCTGAGGGAGTTTCCCAAGCTTTCCCTCCAACGTCAGAGAGAGAGTATGTGTGTGTGTGAGTTTGGGGGCTCCCCTCATCAGCAGTATTTGTGGTTATTGTGAACTGCTTTCTTTTTCTGGTTTACCTGTTAGGCTTTTCTTAACCCAAAGTATTTATTTTTTCTCCCCAAAGTATTTCTTCATTATATTTGGTGAATGTTTGTTTTTTGTTTTCTTTTTACTTGCATTTTCATTTGCGGTTCTTTAATGGCGATTTTGTGCTTGAGCCTGATCCTTGTGGTACTCTTGGAAAGGTTGTGTAGTTTTCTCCCACTTTTAGTTTGAATACTCCTGGGATTTTAATGGGGTAGCTGCTATTAAGCCCCACCCTCTTCCTTAATCCCTGATTTCTATCTCAATCTTGTGCTGGTCCATTGCTTATTGTAGCCTTGGCCATCACTGATTCCTTCTACTAGCCTGATGCACAATTAACAGTTTGTAACATGACCCTGATAGACTCCAGTGTAATTACACTCCTCTTCTCAGATCTCCTTTGGGCACCCCATCCCTACTCCTCAGAGTGTGCTGGGTTGGCTTTCTCAATTCTCAAAGGAGTGTACAGGTATACCTTTACAGAACACGGTTGGCCCCTTTTGACTACTTTGTGTCATTCTGGATTTGATAAAGGAGCTTTGTTCCTTTTATTTTTTGGTGTTCTTTATCATTGACCTTTCTTTGGCTATTTTCAGATAATTGCTGAGGCTTACATGAGATAACTGAGCTTCTCTGTAGCCCTATACTTCACCATATTAACCTAAAGTTAAGGTTTTCCTTTTTAGACGCTCTCCCCTCCCCCAACCTCCCCTCCCCCCCTTCCTTTTTGTTCTCTGAATGGCAGAGACAGATTAGGCTAATAACTTTACTTTGGGCTATTTTAAAGCCGTTGACCTTCCTTCTCTTCTTATCCTCAGGACCTTCTCTGCTACTTTTACTCTGTCTACTCTTTTCCAAACGAACTTACTCCTTCTTTGCCTTTTCTCACCTTCTGAATTTCCAGAATGCTAAAAATTATACTTTCAGTAGCATTATAGGATTTAGAGAAGGAAGTAACCAAATAATACCTAACTCCTTAAAGGGAATATGCCCTTTTCCCTATATGAAATTTTAAGCATAGTTGAACAAAACAAACCAGTATAATTATTTAAACAAAAGCACATGGTGATTTCCTTACACACAAAATGTCATGTTGAAGTGTATTGAAAATATGAATGAGGAAATATGTGGCCTTTTCACCATTGAACTTTCTGAATGCAGAATTGGAAAAAAAAATGAATAGAAAATACAGTTTTGATTTTCTCAAATTTAGAAGAATTACTGAGTTGATGAAAATGAAGTTTTCATCCTTACTGTTCATTGGAGGGAGGAAAATGTGATGACTGACTTGTCTAACATATCCAATCTAATGACTTGTTCTCCCTCCCCATTTTTAAAAACCACTGGTAACAACAAATATACAATGTTGTATAGAAGTGATGTGTTTGAAGTTTTCTGGGTTCCTTAATTGAGTAGTAGGAAAAAAATTTGGAGAATGCATTTCTTACTTTTTTTCAAGGAAAAGTCTAAAGGGTTTTGAATACCAAATAATGTTAGGATAGCAATTCCTAGTTTGAAATAAACATGTGACAAATTCACAATGGTCATTCTCTTTGCCGAAGGGGACTTTTATTTAGGAGAAGAGGTTATAGATAAAAATGAAGAGAGAAAATAGACATCAGGTATGGTAAATATGAAATAGATTTGGGAGAGGGTAGGGTTACCAAGGAAAGTAATTTGGAAGAATCAATTAATGAGACTCGAGTACACCATTGACTGACAGGTTAAATCCATTGAGGAATTTAGCAGACTAACCAGAGTTAGTTGTAGTAAGGAGAAAGATGCCATTAAAGAGAAGACAGTATGAGAAGGGAGAGTATTTCATAGTGGGCTTATGTAAAGGGCTGAAACTCTTAAAAGATGTGCTTGAATCAGACAACCAAGCACTTAAGGCTAATTACCTATTGGCCAATAACTCTATTAGCATATGTTTGGAAAAATGGCCCTTCTCACTATTCCATACTAGCTTGATCATAGGAGGGATTAGAGGGTGGAGTGAGACAAGCCAGAGTCATTTTGCAGCAGGACCAGGAGAAAGGGAGGTTGGTGTAGAGCTTGTGGCCGTTTTGTCCATCTCCTTTACTTCTCCCCCTAAAGATCAAAGACTTTTGCTTATCCTGAGTCTGGCTGATCCTAAGGTTTCCAGGGAGCTAGCCCAGAATACAGGCTTAGTTCTGAAAAAGAGTAAAGATCTTCATCACAAGCACATATTTTATAGGGGGAATATAACCTTGGGGATTTCTCGGGGAGGAGGGGAAGTACCAGGGAAGAATTTGGTAGCTCAGAGGATTGGATCAAGGAGGAGTCAGATGGAATGCATCTGGTAGATCAGGTTCCAGACCTGTTTTAAGATATGCTAACAAATATGTCAAAGGTTGTTTTAAAGATACCTAGGTGTTGGAGCAATAAAATCACCCTAAACAGGACAGTCTGGGACTTGCTTATGCCTGATAATAGCTGGATGGGCTTCTTTTTGATATGGAAAGAGAATAAGCTCAAAGTCCATAACAGAAGTAGTTAAGGAAAATGATGCTAATGGGGCAATTTAAGAAAATAGATTTACTTTTGCTTATATAAAACCTCTGCAATGAAATAATAATAATAATAAGGATAATACCAAGACAGAGACTGTGTCCGTTAAAGAGAATATTCTCAAACTTGAAATCAAAATATGATTTTTGCAAGAACACTGGTTGTGAAGTTAGAAGAATTGGGCTAGAATCCAGGCTTTATTATTAATTGTGTAACCTTAAACAAAGTTACTTCACTTTTCTGGGTAGGCATATTTTTCCTCATTTATAATATGAAGAAATTGGATTAGATATCTAAAGTCACACCCTTGTGCAAGTCCGAGAAATTCTCCTTATTTATTTTGTATCTTTCAATGTGTAAAAAAAAAAAAATAGGGTCTATGAAAATAGAATAGACAGGAGTAATGGAAGAAATGATTTTTAAATCCCATTTGGGCTTTTTTTCAGAAAATTAATTATTACTTTAAAAATTACTTAATATTAAAATTTAGCAGGTGACATTTTTATATTGCTCTTAATAAGGGCAATATGCTTCAGTATATTCTTCAGTACTTTCAAAGTATTACAAATTGATGGCCATCACTCTCCTTCCTGTCAGTACCCCCTGCTTTTTGTTGTTTCTTAACTTGCTAAAAGAACAGGCATCTGATTCCGAAATGCATAATGGGTTCTCACACACATACCAAACAAAATAATTCAAAAGGAAAGTTACTGAGAAATTTCAGAGGGTAACTCTGAATTTATTATTATTTATTGACTCTCTTTAGGTTTTATTTTGCAACTTCATTGAGTAAGATAGCATTTCTTTTCTTGACAGAGCAAGTGCTTTTAGAGTATTCTAAAATATTTTTTGTATGTAATAGTGACCATTATGTATTGGTTTTCAAATCCATTCATTTCATAATCCTTCTGTAGCTCTTTGTGATTCTACAAAACTCCATGTTAAACTATTGATTGGAGAAAAAGTGGTAAGAATTTCCATGCTATTGAGGAAAAGAATATTTTGTTTTGTTTTGTCCTGAAGCACAGATATCTATTATGATGATTGGGGTTCAAGAGCTCTGGAATGTAGAATTCTGAATATAGAGTAGAAAATGGGAAAAGTGGGCTATACTAAGGAGATATCTAATGTCTTTTTTTAGACTTCTACAATTTTAGTCTTCACATACTTCTAGAAAACTTCCTGATTTGAGTGCTGGCTTATATCTGCAAAGTTCTGGATAAAGAAATACTTTACTTTCTTGTACATCCTATAAATTGAATTGTATCTTCTTTTTATCACTTTTCCTTTCCTATCTCATCTTCAACTGTTTCTGTTTCTGATTCCTGTTATTTCCTTTGTTATCCTTTATCATGTAATGCATATTCTCTTGCCATACAGGGTAGCTAGATAGCTCAATATGCAGAGTGCCAAACCTGGAATCAGGAAGACTTATTTTCCTGAGTTCAAATTTGTCTTCAGATACTTACTTGCTGTATGTCCCTTGGTAATTTACTTAAATCTCTTTGTGTCAATTTCCTCATCTGTAAAATGAGTTGGAGAAGAAAATGCAAACCATTCTAGTATCTCTGTGAAGAAAACTCCAAATGGGGTCATGAAAATATGACTAAAAATTGACTAAACAATAGTTGTAGAACCTTTTTAACTTGTTTCTTTACTTAGGATTTCTTCCTACTCCAATTAATCTCATATCTCATTCTAAAATAATCTTCTTAAAATAGTGCTTTGAATCTTGCACATAGTAGATGTTTAATAATTTTTTAAAAATGAATTGATCATGTCACCTCCTTGTTTAAACATCTTGAGTGGTATGAAACAGAATCAAGCCTTCACAATTAAGAATTAAACAGAATTAAGGCTTCCACAATTGATTTTAACTCTTCTATAAAACACTCTACTCTGGCTTAAATTATTTTTTCTACCATTCCTCCTAACCCCCCAAAACTTATGTTTTTCCCATCTTTATATTTTTAGACCTGGAATTCCTTTCATATTATCTAAATCTCCCTTAGTTTTCTTGACCTGATTCCTAGGTAGAGTTTTCCTTGATCATACCAGCCTGAAATGATCTCTTTAATATTTGATTTTTTCCATAGTTCTTTGTTCTTTTATCATTATTTCTTGGGAAGAGGGCTAGGACCAATCTGGTATTCTCTTATAGCACCCAAATCAGTGCTTTATATGTAGTGTATATGTTCATTATATTTAAAAGGCGTGAATAAAACTTGTCTTGAGTAGTAGTAATGGTAGAAATACCTCTAGTTAAATGGCCTATTAAAGTAAGAAAAAACTTAAAGAACCAAAGAATATTTTATTTTAAATTTCAGAGAAGTTCAGGTCCTCAAAGATCAGGCCCAGTACCACATTTCTTATAATAGGGAAGCTTCTTCCGATTCTCTTCTCTTATTTCCTACCCCAAGGTGCTAATGCCCTTCTCCAGGGAATTACACTGATGCATATATTTTATATTCAATTTTCTAATTTTATTTTGATTCTCAAATAGAATATAAGACTCCTAGAGGCAAGGACTGTTTTGATTTTATTCTTGTATCTCACTACCTAGCAGATGATAGATACTACTGCTTATTGAAATGTCAGGAACACTTGACTTCAAATTCTGCCTTAGGTATGGGAGAAATAACTTCATTGGACTTGGGAGAGGTGAAGTTCAGTCTTTAATTTCAGAACTGCAGAAGTGGGTATCCTATAGAATAAGAACACTTAGAATCAAGACATGTCTTTTTGTACCCAAAATGCAAATCCCTCCCTTGATTCTCTATTGACTGAGTACCACAGAGGTCACAACTTGTTTGGAGCACCTAACCATCCCATGTAATTACAGCATTACTTCTTCCTTGGTATTCATCTTATTTGGATATAGTTCAATCTTTCCTCTGATTCCCTGTTGGCTGAATACTACAAAGGTTTCAGCCTATCTGTAGTCTTATTTCTCCTATATGAATCTCCATCCCTACTTGTATCATTACTTCTGGGTTTGGGGGGAGACTTATACTTTGATGGCCTTGATGACATGTGGGGACTTTTTGGCTCTAAATTTATTATCAGTCCTATGAGTAACAGACTTGTCTCATTATATTGTCCAGTTGCTGTTATTTCCCAGTTCTAATCTATGTATTCTTCTTGAACTTAAAATGCTGGTATAAGCACTTTATGGATTGTGAAAAGAGAATGAGATACAACTTACATTTATATAAAGGCATAAAGTTTTTTAAAGTGCTTTATGTATATTATCTTTACATATATTTATTCCTTAATGATAACCTTATGATGTAGTTAGTACAAATATTATTCCTTTTTACAACTGGGAAATTGAGGTTTAGAGAGGGCTGCATCTGTTTTGCCCAAAGTCACATCATTGCTAGGTGACAGAGATAGAATTTGAATTCAAGGAATGTAAGATCAGTTTTTTTTTCCTTGTATGTAAACAGAAAGCATGGTCTTAATTAAAATAAAGAATGAGAAAGAAGAGATTGTAAATAAGGAATGGTGAACTCTTTGGCTCTTGGTTTTTTTATTTCTTAAAACCAATTAGCACACAATGTCTCCTAAAATAAGAAAAAAAGAGTTTATAAAGAACATTTTGTTATTTATCTTTGCAAACCTTTATTATTGAAGGATTGATTTACACAGTATTGCATTAAACAAAGTAATATGAATTTTATATGTCTTCACATTACCACAGAACTTTAAAATGGGATGGATCAATGAATACCTATTCTTTGAGTTTTTCCTTGAGAGCTAAGTCATGTACTAGATGTAATTCTTGGTGCTTTTCCCTGTCATTAAAAACGAAAAACAAAAAACTATTTCTTTGGTTCAGCCAAACTCGGTGGTGCTATAAGAAACATTTAATTTGCATATTGCAAAGTTTAGCATAAAAATTTTAGTTTTAGGATTATGATATATTTTTAAAAATATTTAGCTGTACCATTCTGGAAAGCAAGTTGGAACTATGCTCAAAGGGCTATAAAACTGTCCATATCCTCTGATCCAACAGGGTTTCTATCTCAAAGAGATCATAAAAGAAGGGGAAGGACCCACATATGCAAAAATGTTTGTAGTAACTCTATTTGTGGTAGTAAGAAATTAGAAATTGAGTGGATATCCATCAATTGGGGAATTGCTAACTAAGTTGTGGTACATGAATATAATGGAATACTATTGTTTTAAAAGAAATGATGAGCAGGCTGATTTCAGAAATACCTGGAAAGCCTAAATGAACTGATGCTAAGTGAAAACGCTGCTCTGAGCAGAAATGTACACAGCAAGATTGTGTAATGATCATCTATGATAGTTTTAGCTTTTCTTAGCAGTACAGTAATCCAAGACAGTTCCAATAAACTTGGGATGGAAAGTGCCATCTACATTGAAAGAGAGAACTATGGAGACTGAATGTTGATTGCATACTATCTTTACTTTTTTTTTTTTTTTTGCTTTTCCTTTCTCATGGTTTTTCCCTGTTGTTCTGCTTTTTCTTTCACAACATGACTAATATGGAAATATGGTTAAAATGATTGCACATGGATAACCTATACTAGATTGCTTGCTGTCTTAGAAGGGAGAAGGTAAAGAAGGAAGAGGGAGAAATTTGAAACTCAGAATCTTATAAAAATCAATGTTGAAAACTATATATATAATTGAAAAAAATGTAACACTATTAAAATTGCTGTATTTTTTGCTCTTTTTTTGGTTTTATTTGGTTTAAGTACCCTTTTCTTTTAAGAAAGTATGTATTACTTATTCATGTTTATATTACTTTTTCCACAGGCTGTCTTATATCGGCTCAGTGGAGATTGGAATCCTTTACACATTGATCCTAGTTTTGCCAGTCTTGGAGGCAAGTTGACATTTAATTTTATTTATGAAAAAAAATAGTAATTCAGAAATAAAAACACCATATTTTAAAAATTAATTGTTATTGATAGTTTCAGTCATATTTTAAGGACAAATCTCTCTGCTCTATATTTATACAAAGGATATGGAACCTTTCTTTGATTAGTGAAAAATGACAGTAAATATTTTTCAAGTGAAAGCCTTGCAGAAGAAATAGAGAACATGTCATTTAGGACATATATTGTGTTCCATTGTTTACAGACAATGCCTTTATATATAGGAAATGGTAATAAATATTTGTTCAATTTTATTTTAGTGCCTGTGAAAAAGAAGTATTGTGGGAAGTTCTAGGGATGGAAATGATGAACCTCTTTGAAAAACCTAGGAAGTTTATTTAGTCTGGATCGTCACTCAAAATGTTTACAACTTAATAGAATTTTACAAAGCTTACAATTTAGTGGCCTATATGGTTTTTGAATACTTGGAATTACCTCAATGTCATCCATGCTAATGTATCCCAGTTGGATTTCAGCAGAGGACCAAGACCCTAATACCCTTTTTCATTTGCTCAGTATTTAATCACTTGCGGAAGTAGTCAAGCCTGTAAGAAAATAGGCATAATAATCATTTCTGAATATTTCTGTTTGAGTCTGATTTGTGTGTTTAGCTGCTACATACTATAGGGCTGAAGAAATTAATTTAATCTTGCAATTTAGTAACAATTTTTTCACTTGACTAGTTTTGAGAAAGCCTTCTGTAACAGAAACATTCTTAATGAGAAACCTTTCCTATTTCAGTTCCATTTCCCCTATAGACTCAAATTGAATGTTCTGTTGAGTCATATTTTTATTCTACTGATATCTTTGTGATGTCAAGAGAAAACCAGAAATGCTCTTAGCATATGGACTTCCAAAGATACGAATAGCACAGGCTTGACAAGCATGCATGTGTTTTGAACAGCATCATTGGAGGGGATATTCACATCAGCAAAACCACATATCCATTAGAATTTTGGACTGTTCAGGAAATACTCCTCAAACTTTTTTCCTGTGGAAATTTTACCCCCCTTTTTGAAAAACCTAGTTCACAAAAAGAAAATTTAGGTTTTAAAAGGTTTTTTTAAACCCACAAAAAAGCAAAACAGAAAACCTAATTAAAATATCTGAAACACATTTTGTGTACTTATGCTTAGGATTGTTGAGCATCTATTTTAAAATAAGTTTTCTTTCTTTTCCCACAGGCTTTGACAAACCCATATTACATGGCCTTTGTTCATTTGGATTTTCAGCTAGGCATGTTTTACAGCAATTTGGAAATAATGATGTGTCTAGATTCAAAGCAATTAAGGTACCTTTTTAGGTTTCCTTTAAACATTTTTTCAGTTTAATAATTATTTGAATATTACTTCATTTGGTCATTTTTAGAGTAGAAAAGGAGTTAGTTACTTCACTCCAAAAAAGATAGTCATGGTATAATGGTCAGGTTAGCTTTCTGGAGGTCTCCGGAAGGGCCTTGGTCTCAGCAGGATAGCTATCACAATAATGGACAAAAATAGGGCCAAAGTCTTCATTGTCTCTTATACAGTTTGTGTCTGTCATAGTCTGACCCAGTCTCAGTCTGAATCTGACTTTGTCCTCAGTTTAAATACCCTCTTACAATTACATCATTACAGTATACTAAGTATGTATGAACTAGAGAATTATTAGGTCAAAATATATATGTAAACTAGAGAACCATCATCTCATTAATTCCACCAAGTTAACATCTTGTTTCAAGTATACTTGTCTAGAGTTTCTCTACATCATTGTATTATAGCTTATATACATTTCTGATTTTAGACTTAACAGTCAACATTTTTATTTTTATACTTAAGTTCTGTATGCAAGGTATCAATTGACAGTGGCATTATCTCTGAAATTAAGAATTCAGTTATAATTTCTCAAATAAATTGAAATGACTATGTGTATAATGAAATGACATTAAAGAAGAGGCATTATCATCTGTTTTGGTAAATCTTAAGTGCTATGAGACCTTTTCCTTCCTTCCTTCCTTCCCTTCCTTCCCTTCCTTCCCTTCCTTCCCTTCCTTCCCTTCCTTTCCTCCCTTTCCTCCTGCCCTCCCTTCCTCCTTCCTCCCTTCCTTCCTCTCTTCCTTTTTCCTTCCTTCCTTCTTCCTCCTCAGTGCTTAGCATACTGCTCTGTACTTGGTCAGGACTTAATAACTGCTTTGTTTATTCATTCATTTGTTAGGAGTAATAAAATTTTCTATTTTAAGGAGATACTTGAAAAAAGGTGTATTGTTATTTTGTTTAGGCCCGCTTTGCAAAACCAGTATATCCAGGACAAACTCTGTTAACAGAAATGTGGAAGGAAGGAAACAGAATTCACTTTCAGACCAAGGTAAGCTCGATGGTATTGTAGTTCTCTCTTCCACATTGTAGGGCACAGTGTGGTGCCACTGTGATCTGGAAATTCCATGAAAATGTTTTGGCCAGAGAAGTAGGATTTTTTTTTTAAATGGGGTATTTATGTAGTATCTTATTTTAAAATTTGGGTTGATATTATACAATACTATATATATCTTGTATGCATTTGTGAGTTTCTCCGTTTTTTTCTATGTCTACTGGTCTTCACATGCCATCTGCAGCTTGACCAAAACTTCCCCTAAATACTCATTTAATTTCTTATGACGACCCACAGTATATTGAAATTATCATGAAAAAAGTTGAAATATGGAAGGAATAACTATGCATCAGTGGATTGAATAAAAGCTGAATAGCATAATAAGTTTTTAAAAATTTATTTTCAGTAATTTGTCCTGGTATAGTCATCACATTTAATCATTGAGTCATATTTTAAGGATAAATCTCTCTGGTCCTTATTTATAAGGGATATGGGACCATTCTTTGATTAGTGAAAAATGACAGTAGATGTTTTTCAAGTGAAAGCCTTGCAGAAGAAATAGAGAATATGTCATTTAGGACATATATTGTGTTTCGTTTTATTCCATTGTAGGATTCATTTAACTAATACAATGATTTTTTTTAATGTGAGTGCTAAAATTAAGTAGGACATACAGCATTAATCATTTGAAGATGATTATTTTATATAAAGTTAACTTTTTTAAATGAAAAAAGAATACATGATATTATATTGAAATCTTAATTATTTAAGTCAAAGACTTAATTTGACTTAATTTAGCCTTCTTGGGTCAGCACACATAATAGCAGAATAATTTTGTGAGCCATTTTAACCTTTAATTTATTTAAATCAGTCAAAAACCCATGATAGTGCTTGATATCTCCTTATACTTAACTAAATAGGTGACTTTTATGGAACAGTTCAACAACAACAACAACAAATTATCAAAGTTTTTTTTGTTTGTTTGTTTGTTACACTTCTTCTATTGCCTTTTCAAAAAATACTTTCTTTTCCCTAGAATGCCTTATTTTCATCCCAAACTCATATACTTCCTGTCCTTAGGGTTCACCTTCTATCTAGCCTCTTTCATGAAATCTATCTAAGAAGGGACAAATTGAGCCATATCAGAAATAGAAGAGGTCAAAGCTTTGTGATATTCAGCAATGGGATATAGGGGTCATGAATGATTGATGTTTTTAAAGAATGAACAAATTTGGGAGACCCAGTATTTAAAAAACACATGTATACATGATGTATATATGTGTGTATGTATATACACATATGTACACACAAATAAATAGTATGTGTGGAAGACAGTGACACTTACCCAAATTAAAATCAGAGACTCTCAAGGTAAAAAGCAAAAAAGGATTTATCATGATCTCAAGAGAAAGGGCAACTCCCAACAAACAAGGTGTCAATAGAGGAGTGCAAATTGCAAAGTACAAAACACAAGATTATATAAATCCTAACCAGAAGCCCCCAACCCTCCCCACTTCTGACTTTTTCTCCTATTGGCTGGCAAATTTTAATTTACCCAGAGACTCAATATTGATCCCAGGACACACTATACCTAATAGGTACTTATATTATTGAAAAGATGATGGAGGGGGAAAGAGAGACAGGAGGGAAATGTTTGTATATCTAAGATAATTGAATACCTATAGTTATAACTCAATTTTTTAGTTATATTTTTTAGTTATAACTCAATTAGGGCATAGTTCAAGTCCACATTCTTTTTTCAAGTCTACATTCTTTTTTTTTTTAAATTAAAGCTTTTTATTTTCAAAATATATGCATGGATAATTTTTATGATTTGCACTTGCAAAACCTTATGTTCCAAATTTTTTTCCCTCCCTTAACCTGACCTCCTCCCCTTACAGTAAGTAATTTTAATATGTGCAACATGTGCAATTCTTCTATACATATTTCCACAAATAACATGCTGCACAAGAAAAATCAGATCAAAAAGGAAAAAATGATAAAGAAAACAAAATGCAAAGAAACAACAACAAAGACAATGAAAATACTATATTGTGATATACACTCTGTTCCCACATTCCTCTCTCTGGGATGCAGATTGCTCTCTTCATCACAAGACCATTGGAATTGGCAAGGCCACATTTTTATAATAGATCTTCACTCAGTTTATCCCATTCAGCCCTTCTTTTTTATTTATTAATCTTTGAAGACCTCTCACCATTCTTGATACCATCTTATTCTCAGTCTCCAATCCCACTGGACTTGGTTTGTCCTTTTTCTCTCCTGGGGTCCATCCTCATCCTTTTAATACTTAAAATTTAACTGGACCTCCCCCCTCCAAGTTGTTCAATCTTTTCTATCCTGAGAGTGATGTCTGTATGACCTTGTGATGAGGTGTATCATACAGATGAGGCAGACAGGGAGTAGTATGATTCCACTTAAAGTTATCAGCAGGAACCAAAAAAACTTGTTTCCCCCAGCTGCCTCCAGACCAAGATCATCAAGAGTTATTAAATGGGGAGGTCTGAAATGGGACATGGGCCAATTTTCTGATGTCTTTGGCAATTTCTTTTTACTACCTGTCCATTATCATCAATTTTCACATAGCAAAAATTTAATTTTCCACAAACTCTTATCTTCTTCAGCTAACAAGTAATCTAATACCAATCTATGCTAGAGTACCCTATTTTGAGTGGTCTGCTAACAAATCCTGTGCCTTTGTCATCTAGTTACTAATTTTTGACCAACTCCCATCTGGGACCATCACCCTCAATCATTTGTGTCCCCCATAATTAGAGTAGGTAACTCTTTACAAATAAAAATGTGTGTCAGGAAAATCAGCAACAACATAAATGCTAAAAGAAACAGACATATGCATTTGACAACAGATAGATGACTAGGCCAAATACTCACCTACTTATTTAGGATGTAATGACTACATTTTCAGATAGGTAGCTGCAAGATCTTACATACTTGAATTGTACTTATTGCTTCTACTTAACACTTGCCTTGATTATAGAAATTTGGTATAAGAAGAAAAAGCAGGGACACTATTATATTCAAAAACTGGTCCTTCAGGCCTCAGCCTGAGAGCACATACATGACAGGATAAAGCATCCTTACCTCAGTTTGATTTTAGATAATTGTATTCAATAACAATTCCACCTTATAGCCATATTCAGGAATAATCAGGTGGGTCTTATTCCTTTGAAGAAGGAGAATTCTTTAAAGAAGGAGAAACTGAGTCAGAAGGATCCCACCTTTAGCAGAGGCCAAAGTTGTCCTCCCAATTCTTGCCCAGATACTAATGTCCACCGGTAACAATTCAGGATCACATTTCTCTGAGTAGTTTATGGCATATTTCTTTCAGATAGTGGATTACTGGCTTTATGATCCATTTGACAATCATACTTGAATTCAAAACTCCAAATAATATCATTCACAGTTCCAAGAGATTTTTTTTCTCAAATAGCAAATCTCATTAGTCAAAACTTCAGGTGAATTTAGCTCTCAAAAATCACATATCCTAAATAAGTGTTGAATATAATCTTATATTGATAACAGTAAGAGATTCATCCTAGAAAGTTCACAGTTTATCTTCATATTTAAGGAGATGGGTTTTAAATTCAACATTACACAAATCATTTTACTTTGATGCTCAATGATCATTCTATATCAAAATATGTTCAGGTATTAACCATGTTCAAAGGGATAAAGACATAGACCACTGTTCTCATAATCTCCCTAAACAATGGGAACAGCTTTAAAATGATTCAGTACAACTAATTAAAACTTACATAGAATATACTGTCCTAAATTCATCCTAGAAAGTTCACAGCTTATCTTCATATTTAAGGAGATGGGTTTTAAATTCAACATTACACAAGTCATTTTACTTTGATGCTCAATGATCAATCTATATCAAAACATGTTCAGGTTATTAACCATGTTCAAAGGGACAAAGACATAGACCACTGTTCTCATAATCTCCCTAAACAATGGGAACAGCTTTAAAATGATTCAGTACAACTAATTAAAATTTACATAAAATATACTATCCTAATTTCATATTAAAGAACCCTATCAGAATTAACATTCATAATTTCTTCATCCTAAAAAAGGTTAATTCAACTTTCTCCAATTGAGGAGTCTATAAACTTTTTCTGGAAATATAAACAAAGGTACAACACTAATAGTGTTAAAAATTCCTCTAAGCACAATTAATTTCCCCTCCCACCAAAATACTCCTTATTCCCCAGGTGCAAATTCAATTTTAGATGTTATAACAGTCCATTCTTGAGTCTCCTTCACAAGTCCTTTAACCTTGGTATTCTCAGCCTCCAGACTGCAATTTGTCATCTTAATATCTGGGAAGTCCTTCCCACTTTGCTTCTTCCAGACTTTAATAAGCACGAACTCTCCTGGAACTGCAAACTCCAAAGGTGTTGTCTGGGCTTGCAATATTTGCCTCCTAAGAGCTAAAAGGGATGAGGTGTCACTATAAAATCCCTTAAAATTCCTATAAAGGAATTTTAAAATTCCTTAAAATTTCTATAACTATAAAATTCCTTAAAAACTTAACTTTTGTTTCAAAAGAGGGTCTTTCCCTTTCTTCTCCCACATAAAGTAAACCAATCTCATGTGGAAAAAGTCCCAGATCATTTCTGGAGACAAATTCTAATTCTTTAACAAAGCAATAAGCAACCATTTCACAAAATTCACTAAATTCACAAGGCAATTTAGTTATCATTTTCTTAAGAATTTGATTGATTCTATCCACTTTCCCTGATGGGGGCAGATGCCTAGGTGCATAGATTTGCCGATCAGTTTGCAATCAATCCCTCCCCATTATTTTTTATAAAACCTTTAGATGTAAAATGTTTCTCTATCAGAAACAATCTAATAGAAATAGGTATTATTTGTTCCAATGTTATTCAACTAATCCCTCAGGCAGCAGAGCTCAGGGGAAAGTTTCTTACCCATCTTATCAAATGGTCCACTATAATCAGTAATTGCCTCAGTTTTCCCACAGATGTCATTTCAGTAAAACCCAACTTGAATATTTTGGAGCCAGGTTCCTTCCCCTCCAGAGGACACCTCCTCAATCCCTTTCTATTTATCTTTAGATATATTACACACCTTTCAGATACAATTTATTTTGCAATTACACATATCCCTATGCACCAAATTTTCTTGCTTTTACTTTATTAAAAGGAGAAAGAAAGCAAGACAAACTTTAAGATTCAGAATATAAGTAATATCTAAATAACTTTGGACCAGATTTCACAAAGTTTATACCACATGTCCAGTAGAGCTGACAAAATATTAAAGCACAGCTCGTAAAATTGTTTTTAATTTTTTTAAATTTAAAATCAAATCAGATACAGATTTAAATCTTCAGTAGCAATAAACAAGTTCACAGTTTTAGCATGCACTTTTAATACTAATTATCTCATACAATTTCAGAATCAGAATTTCAATTTAAATACACATAGCCTCAAAATTTTTTAAGGTGGAAGAAAACTGCCCTTTCAAGTCCATCTACAAAGGAGGGGAACATGTAAGAAGGGCTTTAAGAAAGCAGTGAACTTTAGGACCCTGGGGGAAAGGATTGGAGAAATTTGGACGCAGGTGTTCAGCTGCAGGTCTGTGACCCAATGACTAGCTCACCCTAATGCTGGGGGCTATGTCGAAGATGTTGGGGCACCAGTGCAAATCCTAGAAGAAGCCAGGCCAGTGAATGTTGTTAACCTAGCTAGGACAGATTACACAAGCCTCTCAAAGGGAGAGAAGCATGGAAAATCCTAGAGGTGTTTTTTTTTCCCTTTCAGTTTTTTTGTAAAAAGTCATGTAAATTAGACCCACCTAAAAATACTATAGACTAACTCAACTTAGCTGATAGAGAAACTTATGCCAAGCAATTTACTGATAATTCTAAAAACCCCCAGAATCTGCTAAAACTTTTAGCAGTTCTATAAATTTAATTATTTTTGCAGACCCAAATTGGCCAGTTCTAGGTCCAAAGAAATATGTCATTTTTTTTTTTTTTTCCTTTTTGGTTTGAGTTAAATACTTTGCCTGTCAAAGATCTAGTCCTTCCTCTCTCTAGCTAAAAGCTATTTGCCTAAGTCCAAATATGTACAAAACAAGCATTTTAAAATCCCATATAGCCAGATCTTTTCCTTTGTAATTCAGCTGACTGAGAGAAACACATTAAAAAACACAGGTTCACAAACAAGAACCACATTTCTAAAGAAGGGAACTCTGGATAGGATCCTACCAGCCGAGTGTGGAAGGCTCCTTTGAATTTATACTGAGCTCCTGCCCAAACAAAACAACAGTATTTAATCTTTTTCTTTTTGTCCTTCCCTATAAATTTTGGTACTTCATCCCAGTTCTTCCAAAAGAACTATCTTCTGGGACACTAAATAGGTTTTTAGAGCCAGCTACTTTAGATTGTTCCTTTCCCAAGGTTCACAATATCTTGTCCTCTTTGATGGAGAACTCATTGTATCTTACTAAAGGAAAATGGGAGAATTCTTACAGACATTAAGTGCTTAGAATTTCCCAATATCAAAGAGAAATGGGAGCCTTTTACAGATTCCCATCTAAAAAACTCTTCCAGTCCTAATCCCAGTTACCCAAGTATCTCACCAGTTTTTATTATAGGGAAAGTCCTCTTGTGGATTCTAATCTCTTAGTCTCCCCCCCTTCACCATTTTCTTACCCTACCTGGGTTGTGCACAATTTACCTGACTGATTTCAAATTTTTCTCAGCTGGCTTATCTCCTGTCTGAATTAATCGATTACTCTGTCTTCACTAGCCCACTTCTGTTTTTGCTTTCTTAGTGTCCCTTTTGGGTAATTTTTCCCTGGATTTGAGCTGGAGTTCGAGGACCACTGGAGAATTCTCTGGAGGTGCCTGCCCAAGGATTCAGTGTGAGAGAGACCCCTCACAAAGAGGAAATATCCCAGACTAGCCCCCCAAACTGTGTGGGACAGTGACCCTTATCCAGTTTAAAATAAGACACTCTCAAGGTAAAAAGCAAAAAAGGATTTATTACTATCTCAGAGAAAGGGCAACTTCCAACAGACAAGGTATCAGTAGAGAAGTGGAAACTGCAAAATGCAAAACACAAGATTATATAACCCTAACCAGAAACTCCCTTTTCTCCCATTTGGCTTATGAGTTCTGATTTACCCAGAGACTAAATATTGACCCCAGAACACACTTTACCTATTAGATACTTAAGTGCTAATGAAAAGAGGGGGGAGGGAAGAGACAGAAGGGAAATGTTTATCTAAGATAATTGAACACCTGCAGCTTTTATCTATAACTCAACTTGTTATTACAAAGTCTCAAGTCACAATTAGAGCATAGGTCAAGACCAAATTCTTATGAGAGATCTTCATTCAATTTATCCCATTTAATGTGTGTGTGTGTGTGTGTGTATGTATGTGTGTGTTGCCCTGTGTGTGTTTTTATATATCTGTTTAAGTATACAGAGGTTTTTCATGAGCAAAAATATGCATAATATTCAAAATTCATACATAAACATTAAGTACATATACATATATACTATGTGTGTATGTCTGTGTGTGTGTCTATATGTGGGTGATATTTCTCTAAGCATATAAGATTGTCCTCATTGGTTATTTTATTGGCAGAATACCATGCTTTAGCCTAAATCTTTTATATGTTTGGATTTTATTTTTTGTTTGTTTATCCTATATTTCCTTATTTAATGATTTATGCAAAATACATATCCATATGTAATGTATGTATTGTCTCCCAGAAAAATATGAATTTTTCCATGAGATTTTTCCTATTTATTTACTTGGAGTACCAGATTTGAAATATTAGAATTCAACATTACTTTGGGAGACAATAGAGCAGTATAATCTCTATATGATCCTGGTGGTGGAATGCAGAGTGGAAAATATTTTCTGTCATCCTAATATTCCTGGTTCACTCTAGAAAACATATACTCTTACTAGCTACCTTCTAAACAAAAACAAACAAGCAAAAACAATGTGTCCTTTCTTATTATCTTGTGGAAATTACTGAATTTTCCTAGGTAGAACTAAGAGTCCAGGACTAAATTAAAGAAGAATTATACTAAATGCTCCAGGGAGGAAAAGAAGCCAAATTATTAAAAGGCTACTGTTCCAGTAGAGCTTAAGACCAATCCTTTCCTTCCAAATGGAGAAATTTGAAACTATCAGGTGGAATTTAAAGGGAGTGGACACAAAGTCTCTTCCATTAGCTGAGAAATAGGGACATGTGTCAAAAACTTTGGCTGTGGAAAAAATATGCTTTGTGCTATGGAAGATTCTTCAGAGAAAAAAATCTTTTGGAAAAATAGTTTTTTAATGGTAGGCAAAATGAAAAGGATTTTCTTATCCCTTGGAGATAAGCTTGACCAAGAGATCAAACTGTCTTTACATTGATGCTTGGGGAAACTTTCAGAATGAGTGTTAGTATTCAGACATAAACTATTTGGCTTGATGTTGGAAAAATAATTTACTAAAAATGCTTTTTGTTCATAGATTGCCCTTTCTCATATTTGTTACTATAGAATATGAAGTAAACTGATGAAGTATTAAATATTTATCAATTCATTTTTTTCAACTATGTTTCTTAAGTGAAATTTTTTTATTCTAACATTGGCTGTTTATATATACTTCAATGTTTAGGAACTTGGCCAGAAAGCTGGTTTTATTCCTATAATTTATAAACGTATATAAATATGTGTTTGTAAATTGAACTAAATTGAGTTTGTTGATTTCTTGTCAAAATTAATAGTACAGTTAGTTTCAGCTTAAGTGAATGTTATTTTATAAAAGAGTATTCCTTCTGTGAATATAGTAGATATTAACACAAGATATTTGTGGTCTCTTAGGAATTTAATTTGCATAATGTATATATTTCATAATTGAAATAGGAAATAGAATAGCTCTTAAAAATAATGCCAAGGTCTTTTTATTTAAATTATTTTTATTTATAGTCTTTTCCCTGCATTTTTGATACACATTAATTGTGATAAGAATATAAGAATTAATGCCCATTAAAACATTTAACTTTAATGATTATTTAGTTTTTTACAGTTTACAGGAATTGCCTTTTGGTTTTTTTCCCTCTGATTTATTTTTCTATTTAAGATGAAAAGACAACTTTGCTTCCTATGATTTGGTGGTGGCATATGAAAAAAAACACATTTTTTTTTTAATATGTTCAGAGTAATATCTTCTTTTGTCCCATGTCAGGTCCAAGAAACTGGAGACATTGTCCTTTCAAATGCATATGTGGATCTTGTACCAACATCTGATTTCTCAGCTACAGTATCTTCTAAGGTACGGTAACAGATAACATTAAAATCACTACCTGAGTCTTTAATTGGTGAATTTTAAATAGATTATGAACATCCAAAAGACTGGTTAAGTTAATAAGTATAGGAAGATATATTGAGTGCATTAGTAATTATTATTGCCATTATAATATCATCTAATAGAATTTTAAAAATCAGAATAAATCAGTAATGAAATAATGGCAATCAATATAAATTTACTTAAATTGGGAAAGAATGATTGGTGGATTAATTATTTTGGAGACGTTGGAAAATGGCTAGATGTATAACAAAAAAATTATGATTTTTCTGTAATTAGAACAGTAAATGCAATTAACTGAATCTCTTGTCCTATAAAGAGACTTTCAAGTCAAGTATTTTTATAAAAAAATGCAATTGGAATATTAAAATTTTGTAAATAGTATATATAATGAGGTAAAATTCCCTTAATTTTTTTTTTAAGGTAAACTGATAATAGAAAATGTCAGCATATTTTCCCCTTAATGTACCTTGCATATTAAATGCTAATTTTTGTTTCTTTACTCTTCTTCTTCTCTTTGTAAAATTCTATCTATGCTTCTACCAAAGCCTTTTCAGATTATCTATAAGCTAACTTTTCTTTAAACTCCTATCACATTTGTTGTATGGGCCACTCAGTTTGGTACTTAATTATATGCTTTCTTATATTCTTTAATTCTTTCATGTGACCATATCTTAATTCATTTAGAACACAACTTTTTTGAGGGAATGTATTTTATCTTACCCTTTTTTTTAATATACCATCAGATCCTAGATGATAATATGGATGCTAACATAGTCTTGGGATATGACATATAACTCATAAATAATGTTTGATTTATTGATAACTTCAGAAAGTACATGTGGCATATATAACTTTTATAAAAAAATTTTTTTACAATGTATCATGAATTACTTAGTCATTTATTTTGAATCTTTTTCATAGAACTTTTCATACTAAATTTTCTATATAATTTTCTAGGATGGAGTGCTTCAGAGCACTCTTGTTTTTGAGGAAATTGGTCGTCGCATCAAAGATCTTGGAAAGGAACTGGTGAAGAAGGTAAATGCTGTATTTGAATGGAATATCACTAAACAAGGACAAACTGCAGCACAATGGAGTAAGTCAGTGATTTTTTTTTTAATGTTCTAGTGCAATTTTTCATAGTGGAAATGAGTCTTATTCAAACTATACTTCTGTAAAATTAAATGAGTTAAGTTTCATATGAACTCTGACATTAGATCTATGTTAATGCAAGCAGAGTCCTTCAATTGACGAGAAAGACATCTGACTTCAGTGTAAATGTGTAATTGTAAAAGTAGATGTCCAGACTTTAGCTATATGAATCCCTGTTAGCACTGTTAGAAAATGCCTTTTGTATTCCACTTTTTAAGCCAAGTCTTTTTGTTTTCTTAAAGACAAACATGTTAGATCAAATGAACTAAGTGAATAATATTAACTTATAATATTTTATTATATATTCCTCCATAATATAATAAAAATTTTATAATGATATACTATATCATACAATAACATATATTGACATTAATATAGCATGATATATTGCATATTACATATGATAATATAATTAACTTGTAAT
This sequence comes from Sarcophilus harrisii, assembly GCF_902635505.1. NCBI lineage: Eukaryota > Metazoa > Chordata > Mammalia > Dasyuromorphia > Dasyuridae > Sarcophilus > Sarcophilus harrisii. The sequence goes on from NC_045426.1 coordinate 239,279,555, forward strand.
AATGAAACCTGCAATATAATATTAGCTTAAAAGTCATATATCATTTTCATGACAAAGCATTAATTATTTGGAGAATTAGAGATAGATTATCTTACTTTTGAGTGTAAAATTACAGTGATTTTACCACCTTATATGGAGAATATTTATTTTGCAGCTCCTGTTAACATGAAAAATACAAAAGGTACTTGATGCTTGCAATATGCAAAAACATGGAAATTATGAGGCAGAAAACTATTTTTGATAAAAGCCAATTAAGGTTTACTGTGGTTTTTCTTTTGTTGGCCATACCTCTGTTGAAACATTGTATTTTTTGTTCAGTTATTTGGAGCCTAAATTTATTTCAGCATTTAAGTTTTACATAATTTTTAAAATAAAGAAAGATTTCTAGTTTAATCTAAAGCTTATAATATGCTTTGACTATGCCAATATAATAAAACTGGCAGTACTACCTGAAATAATTTATATATTTATTGTTGTACTAATCAAAGCACCAAGAGGATGTAGAAAATGTTATTGAGCTAGACAAAATAATAACACAATTCATTTGAAGAAGTAAGTAGTCTAGAATCTCAAGGGGGAAATTACAGGAAAAAAAGAAAGAATGAAAGAGTAATACCACCTCTAGAGCTCTGAGTTCCAAATAAATGCTAGACTTAAATTAAAAATATAACATCACTAAAAAAAGTAAAATTGGAGAAAATAGGTTGAATATATGTATATGAGGCAGCTAGGTGGTCCATTGGATAAAGTGCAGGGGGCCTGGAGTCAGGAACATAGGAGATCCAGATAAAGATCAAGAGAACTGGAGAAGAGTTAAGATATTGAATATTTATTTGCATGAGTTAACTATTCTCTCTTTTGGACATCTCATTTTTATGGATCATAAATGTCTTTGATAATCTCATTTGTGGCTACTTTTTGTGTTTATTTCATGTAATGTGCTATAAGCCTATTTATGTCATGGTTCATACTACCATTCCCTCTTAGACAAGCACTAATTTTCTTATTCATAGATTGTGTCACTTCATTTGCAACTGCTCTGAAAGAATATTTGTGTTAAAATGATGGGTTCAATTTTATATTATGGTCATTGAAAGTGATGTACAATTTCCGAAGGGCAGTCCAACTTGTCCAGTTAGTTGTCCATCTGCTTTACTAAAGATATTTAATAGAAGACCAGCAAGATAAGCTCACCATTTAATCATATATCCTAATCTGGACAAAGAAGCATTCTTATTCATTTTTTCATTCCTATTCATTTTTTTTTCATTCTTTTTCATTTTTTTTTCTTCCCGTTTGGTTAGGCTGAACTTTTTTTTTAGTGATTTGGAATCTCATTTAATAGCTCTGCATTATTATTGGTCATGATGTAATCAGCAGAGTTATTTCAACCACTCTTTGATCTTACTAGTACCTCCAGCAGAGATTTAGAAGGCTAGCCCTTTACACATCTTAGGTCATTCTGAGCTTTATTGCTTTTGAAATTTCTTTTTCTATTTCAAACTCAGTGACCTGCCCTTGCTTCCATATTTTCTATATCTTTTTTAAGAAAAAAAATTAATGCATTTTGGTTTTTCCTCCCTAGCTACTCTTCCTTATTAACAGAAGTATATCAAAACTAACCCTACCTTACATATATTTGGCAATATATGCAATATTGCATACCTGTGGTCTCTAACTTATTCAACATGTTAGAACCATGTATTATTGACAGTTTCATACTGGCCCCAACTAAACATTTACCACCAGAACTGAACCAGAGAGAAGAAAAATAGGAACAAAGGAGAAAAGAAAAAGTAGAATTGGACTTTAGCAGAGAACGGGGAGACAGAGAGACAGAGACAGAGGGAGAGAGAGAGAGGGAGAGATTTTGGATCGGAAGACTTGGACCAAAAACTGCCAGTTTTACATACCTTTTCCAAGAAGGGAAGGGAAGGGAAGGGCCTAGAAAAATTCTTTTCATTCAAAATTCCCTTACTGATGCTTCTCCATTAACTGTAATATAGTGTACTCACTTTCTTAGCTAAATATCTCTGATAATCTGAATTTTGTCTCAACCAGAAAGAGGCCAGGGTCAGAAAAAGGTAAATATAAAATTAAATTAAGGCAGAAAGCCTTAAAAAAGCCTTTAAAACCTTAAAGCCTTTGCCCAAATGTTAGAAAAATTTGCAACTTATTGTATATAAATTCCACAAAGTAATATGGGAGAAAAGAATCATTATGTTGCCACTAGGGTAAAAAAAAAAAAAATGAGCTATTAATTTAAAGGGTGTGACTTGTCAGAGACAAGTAGAGAGTAAGGAGGAAAAGGAGGTGTTGTTAGTCACCTTCATTGTCTACAATGATGTCTACATTTACCCACCAATGTTATATATATTTGTATTTATTCTATACTTACACAGGTCCTTTTTGGCTCTCCTGTTATAAATGTAAGCTCTTTGGGAGATTGTTTCATTTATTTTAATTTTATCTTCAATCCCTATCACAGAGCCATAGACTTATTGACTATGTCAAATTCATGGCTTTCACCAAGATTTCACCCTTCAGTTGGACATCATTAAGTGCTAACTAGTTGGAGAGCACTTTATTAATACCTGAAGATACAGAGCTAAAATATGACAGTGCCTGTTCCTAACAGCATATTAATTATAACGGCATAAACAAAAGGAGGGGGAAAAATCCACAATATGTGATAATGAATCTTATTATCTATTCAGTATAAGTTTTGAAATTAAGATTTAATTGGCTACCACTTAATTTAAAGCACAACATATATTTAGTAAACATTTAATGTGGGCAAGACAGTGTTGTAGACTTAGGGAAGATGAAAAATTTTGGATGAGTGTGGTTTTACCCTCATGGAACTTAGAGTTCGGTAAAGAAGTCAGCAAACCACTGTCTATAGGTCAAATTCTATAGGTTTACACTTTTAAGTTTCGTGTGAAACTTACTTTATGATCTTTAAAAAACCAGTGGTGGGCTATGCTATTCCCAGGACTAAGCTGTACATGTTGTTAATATATTTTGTAATATTCCTTCCTCCCAATTTTTATACCTGACTTGCCGTATTTAATTTCATGGTCTGAGAGAGGTGCAGGTAAGTCTATGTGTTTCATTTGCATTTTTTGACAGGGCTCAAAAATTCTTTTAGCATTTAACAGAATTGGAAAATCTCCCTCTACTCGAAAAAGAATTCCCTCTTTGATATTCCTGATCCAGTAGTTCTTTGAAGACTTCCAGGGAGGAAGAAAGGCATTATCCTCTCTAGGGAAGCCAACTTAAAGAGGCTTTATAGTTCAGTTGATTTATTTAACATGTCATAAGTTGTAAGTAGAGTGAATTATATCCTTTTACTTAGCTTGTTTTAATTGACAAGTACACCCCTGAGTCATCACAATTCTTTGGATATGTTCCCTCTCATCCCCACCCCATAAGTAAATTGCCTGGTGATATATTTTTCAATGTGGTAAACATCATCCAAGACAATATCAGAATGTGAGACCAGAAAAAATCTTCATCAAAAAACAGCATTGCAATTAGAATGTAACTCTTTAGATAGATAAGTTGAACCAATTTTTAAGTAACATTTTAAATGCCATGGGAACATCCTATTTTGATTGAATTACTCTTCCTTCTTTTCTTTCAAAGGCTTTAGAAAAGCTTGATTTTGTTTAATCTTTGGTTATTACCCTTTGTAGGAGAAAGGGAGCAAAGGAAATTATTTGATAGTTTTTTTTTTAATGTGCCTCAGTTTGCCTTTATTTATCACAGAACATGGCCAAGATGAGAGGACTAAGGCCAGAGACTAAGCTTGAAGCAACTGAACTTTATCAAATACTGTGGATCATGCTACAGGTTTTCTTATTTTCTTGGTGTTCTGAGACTAGATGAATTCATTTCTACAGAAAGCAATTCTCCAAATTGTGATGGGAGCCACCTGCTTGTGGCTTCTGGGGATCTAATTCTGACCAGTAGAATAGATTTATCTTCATGTGAGAGGATAATAACAATACAAGGAGACTAAGAAGCAGGTGCATTCTCTGACCTCTCTCCTCTTCCCTCTTGCCTCTGATTTATTTCATTCCCAATTCACAAGCAACATCTATGTCAGTAAAGGTTGATTTGCAATTCCTTCAAGTGTGTTATGATTCACAGCTGTGGGGGATTTAGAAGAACAGACCCATCCTTTGATTGTACAGTCCCCTTTAACCCTTTAGAGGCTTTTGGGTTTTGCACTTAGGTGTGTGTGGTCCTTAACACCAAATGTTTTCAGAGCATTTGTCTCTGACCACGATATCTTATCCTCAGATTGTCATATAATTGTACTGATTTTTTTTTCCCTCTTACATATACTCTCCTTCCCCAACTCTCCCTGCCTCCTGGATCTTTCCAGATCTGTCAGATGAGGGGAGCGGGGTAAAAGAGGAGAACTGTGGAGGAGGAAAGGGAAAGAAGGGGTGACAGGCAGGTGAGCTCTGAGCTCTCCATATCCTATCCTGATTTCAGGGAACTGGGAACCCTCCTCCTCTTCCATCTCTTCCAGAGGCCGGGAGGACACTACTTGATATTTTCTTTTTTATGATAATAGCTAACTTTATATAGCTCTTTAAGGATTGTAAAGCACTTCATGTATTGATCCTCATAGCTATCTGGTAAGGTAGGTGCTATTAATAGTTCTAATTTATAAATAAGAAAACTGAGGCTGAGAAAACTTAAAAAAGTAAGAAGGGAAGTTAACATGCTTTTTTATTAAGCACCTAATGTGCCAGACATTCTGCTGAGCACTATATAAATAGTCTCCCTTGATCACCAGCAATCCTGGGAGGGCGGTATTATTATCTCCACTTTTACAGATGAGGAAATAAAGGAACAAAGAAGTTAAGGGCTTTGCTCTAGTGTCACACAGCTAGAAAGTGATGATTTGAACTTAGATCTTCCTGATTCCGGACTTACTACTCTATTTGCTATACTGCCTTGCTTTCTAAATGACTTACCCAAGGTTATATGGTTAATAAATATATAAGGAAGTATTTAGATTTTCCTAGTTCCAAGTTTCAAACTATCTATTATAACACCCACCTACCTTAACAAAGTATGTTCTGTGATACCATATTTCTTTTGAGAGCAACTAGTGAAAATATATAACATTTTGTGATTCATATGAGATCATTTTGCTGGGGTGTCTAGTTCTGATAAATGGAATTTTGAAACTGCTTTGAGCAATTGCTGAATATACAAGGGGCCTGAAATGAATTCCCAATTAAGGAATGTGTAAATTAAGGTTTTGTGTGCTATTAAAAAAAATATTTTAACCATGCTCCTGGACTTCTAAAATTGGTATTTTGAACTGAATATACACCTTTTTCTAAGTACCTGAGTAGGAAAAGGACACATAAGCATATGAATGTGCAATATTTAAAATAATATTAACAATTTTCCACTTTTATGCTACAAAGAGACTGTTACTATTTCTATTCACATTCCAAAGCAGTGGTCCCAGTACTGTTTTACTCTGTGAGTGAAGTTAGAATGTAATAACCATCAACTGAGAATTAGGCCCAGGAGCTATGAAGATTTATTTTTTTTATTACTACAGAACTATTATGTGTTTTTTTTTCCCTCCTCTATTCTGCATGGTAAAATCACTATAGTCCCTGGGATATTTTGTCACTGCTTTAAGTTTGACTCCCAAACAACTTATAATCTGTAGCTGGGTTTTAGTGTATATTAAAATGACTTTTTTTTTTTTTAAGTTTCTACATTCTGATCACAATATTTAGCCTCTCAAATTCCCATGAAAAATTCCATGGGTTTACCAAAATGACATTCTGGATTATTCTGTATTGTTTTGACTACAGCTGCCCATTATAATATAGCTTTTTACTAAAATCTATAATAAAGAAATCCTTTTTTTAATGTGCAAGGACCCACTTTTTAAAAGTTAATGTATTTAGGTTTTGTTGACAATGATTTATATTGTTGCTTTCCTTGTAAATGGAAATTTTGCTTTCCTTACAAATACTTAGAATCATTTCTGATAGAACAACATTATTTTAACTCACATTTGGTCAGAAATTGCAAATATTTCACATATCTTTATGTTTCACTATTTTTCATGAGCAGCAAGGAGAATTTGGTTTCATAAATATGTGTCGTAATTAAATATTTAGGGCTAAGGCTATGCAAATGTCCATGGCAAGTCCAGGTCTTGACCTAGATTCCATTAAAACTTGGTCTTTGAATGTTAGATAGTCATGTGATTATGTCTTCCTAACTGCATTCTAACAGCAAATAAAAGAAGTTGAACAAAGTGGAAAGTGGGAAACTATATCACTCCCTGAAGGTCAGAAAATAACCATTTTTGAGGAATCAATCTCCTTCAGGCCATACTGTCTTTTACATTGATGCTCATCTTAAAAGAGATTCACGTCTACAATAGAATCTGAACGCACACTTTATTAAAAAACTTGCATTTATCAATTTGTTGACCAAATAAATACCTTGGTGTTTTAAAAATTGTTGACTTCCTATTTCCTTGCTTGAATATTCTCAATCTTATTTTTTCTGTGTCTCTGTGTATCTTTTCCAAATTTAGTTTTATCTCTTTGTTGAATTTTGTGTGTCAGAGTCCTTTATTTTTCTGTTGTTTCATATTGTGCAGAATACTCTCAGGAATACTGAGAAACATATAACATGAATTTTGCTGTCAAAGAACTTTTATAATGTGGTAGCATATGTAAGAAATTGTATGCCAGTGACTCCTTTTACTCTTGTTTCTGTGACCTTTGTTCTTTGTTTCTTGTGTAATTCTTAAGTACAATGGATAAAGTTGGTGAGAGTATGGAAATTAATTTTTCCTACCCCCCCCCCCACCTTTGAACCCACAAAGCTATATTTATTTTCACAAGGTTAATAACCTTTCCCTACTATAATTCTATAACTATACTCCAACATTAAATTGGGAATTCTTTGCTCAGCTCCTAATAGAGTGCAATTTTGTAAAATAATAGACAAGGCAAAATCTGAACAAAATAAATGTGACTAATTCAGGAAGTATAAAAATGTCCAAATTTCTATCAATATCTATTTTGTTTGTTTTCATATTATAAAAGGGAAAGGCAAATAAAATGATTTCTTTTTCTCTGTTTTCCTTCTCCAGCTATTGACCTAAAAAATGGCTCTGGAGAATTGTATCAAGGCCCTGCAAGAGGTTCTGCTGACACAGCCTTCACTCTTTCAGATGAAGACTTCATGGAGGTTGTTTTGGGCAAGCTTAATCCTCAAAAGGTAATGATCTCATGAGGTTGATTTGTTCACAATCATTTCTCCTGACATAACAATTAGAATTTCAGAATTAGTTTTTGGATTCTCATTTACAATATAAATTAAGAAGAAAAGCATTCCTGTCCTGTTTCAAAGGGATCAGTAAATTTGAATCAGATATAACAGCTTAAGCTTCAGTCTGAATTTATGGTTAAAACCTATTTGTTACCCATGTATCCCCAGGAAAAGATAGTTTTAAAAAATATAATTAGGTTAAAACGTATATAGGTATATATTGCTAAATATTAACTGCCAAACAGAATTTACCATGACAACATAAGCATTTACTCTTGACAGTTGACAATGACCAAATTTATTTTCTGTAGTTAAATATTTATTAGTAAACAAATATGACACAAATGTATATTGATTATTAACATTTTTTAACGGAAGTATTTTCTTGGTATAGTGGAATGGGAGTGTCAAAAAAGTTTTATTTTAAAAAATGTTTTATTTTATAAAACATCTTTATTTCAGGCAGTTTGGAAATGTTTTTGGTGCTGTTTTTATTTCAATTTATAAGCATTTCCTTGAGTAATTTCAAAAAAGAGTAAAGAGTTTTTTTACAGGAGCTCAAACCACTATTTCAAAAGATCAATTAAGTAACAAACAAAAAAAAGTATTTATTAATTACTTACTATGTGCCAGGCATTGTACTAGGTGCTGAGGATACAAAGAAGCCATCTCTATTCTCAAGGATAATTTATAATAAATATTTCCGTGACCAAGAAAAAATACCCAGAATTTATCCTTTGGGAACTAGTTCATTCCTTGTATTTTTAGGACAGAGACATTAAACACCAGAAGATTTCCTTCTGCCACTTGTTTGCTGGTGTAAGAGGACCTTAAAATTTTGCTTTTGAAATATTGTAGTTGGCACTGGATATGGAATATGCCAGTCTTTTTACATTTTATATTGGTGGGATAATGAAATTTAGAACTATATGAGACTTAGAAATCACCTTGAATTTGTATATTGTTTTCTGAGTAGTATAACAACTATCATGAATAATTGCTCTGATGAACTAATTATTGATTTTACTGATGAACTAATTAGAAACTGGAGTAGTGACCAAGCACCTTCCATAAAGCCTCAGTGCAAGAAGATAGGGCCTGTAATCAGTAAAGATCTAGTTGAATACTACTTCCTGACTGTGGAGTGTGGGAATATCACAGCCTTTCTAAACTTTAATTTTCTCTTCTGGAACATGAGTATCATAATATGCACTTCATTTTATGAATGGATCTTTATGAGAGTAAAGTGATACAGGAAAGCTGCTTTTATTATTGGAAGAAGGTACAGTATTCTCTATACCACTACCCTCTAGCCTGCTATTTTAAGCATAATTTTTTCTTTGGTACTTCTAGTTTATGAAAAAGAATGAACAACTTTAGTTATTCTGTAATTTTTTTTGTCATTGCTTTCAAGTTTTTAAATACCACCTTATTCAGTTTAATACTCTGATTACTTATAAAAGAATGTCAGAGGTAATAAACTTAAATGATTTAGACAGTACACTTATCTTGCCTTATTTATGGAAGTTATCAAGGTTTTAGAATGATAGTACTGTTGAGATAGAATTCTTACCTCTACATTGAGAATACAGAAAATAATTGCACAAATTTGGCTTTTTTAAAAAGCTGGGCAGGGGCACGGTGGCTTTTTTCATTTTGTTTTGCTTTGTATTTTCTATGTGTGTGTAACTATGTATTTAACAGATGGCTTAGAAATATTTATTCCAATTATTCACAAAATAATTACTGCAAGATAAAGTTTCCCTACATCTCCTTTGTCTCAGTATCTAGTTGATTTTCAGTTTAAATCACAGGGCTTTTAAAGTGCCATGAACAAAACTGACATGTTCTCCTTTCCTCCTTTAATTTCTGTCTTTCAGGCTTTCTTTAGTGGCAAACTTCGGGTCAAAGGCAACATCATGCTGAGCCAGAAGCTAGAGATGATTCTTAAAGACTATGCCAAGCTTTGAAGGGTCTGTCACTTTCCAGAGATGAGGAAAAGAATTGAGATTTCTTTCCAACAAAGCTTTTGTGATTATATGATAGAAATCTTTAAAACTAAGTTGATGGAAAAACATTTAACAGTTTCATAAGAGATACTACTTTATTCAAATTTTAATTTTCCACTAATTTGTCATTTGATTGTTGCAGTTGCTAGAAATGGATTTGAAGGTGCATTGCATAAATCATATGCTTCTGTTCTTAGATCTGTTTTTCTTCATAATATTAATTTTTCACCCCAAAAGAGTCTCTTTATGTCTTAAAATAATGTTTATATTGAAAGAAAAATTAAATCATTTAAAAAACCTTTGTGTACATTGTTTCTGCATTGTTATTTTCTGTTCTCTACCAAGAGAGCATTTCACTTTTATTTCAGACTCGGTCTTTATATATTCACATAATCTAGATTTCATAAATGTTTGCATATCACGACTGATCTCAGAGGTGGAATAAACAAAAAAGTGCTTTGGGGTGACCTTCAGATTAACTGAAATTACATTATTTTACATAGGGTTTTTTGTTGTTTAATAATCCTCTTTTAAAATGCAGACATATTACAGTTCTCTTAGGAATCTTTTTTTTTTCCTGCCTAGGGCTTTCTTCCTAAGGTGCTGATTAAGCTGTATAACAAAAATAAATTAAAACTCATTCATGTCTTGTAGTCATGGATACCCAGGGATAAGCTAAATGCATTAAGACCTGTTTGGGTGTGGTTGAAGAAGTTTGGAGGGAGAGTCTTACCTGAATTGGTATCAGTAAAGGAGGAGAATTCTTTAGATCTGATGACTACTTATTTCCAGTGAACAAAACTAGTCTGGACATATTCTTCCTAATTAAAATAGAAGAGCTATATCTCCGTTCCAATGGTAAGCATGACTCAGACTTAATCTTCTACAGATAAGTTACCAGCCTAATTTACCTGTTTAGAGGAAAGAGTAGGCAAGATATTCCTTATCTGAAAGAGCGAGGATTTCTCAATTTGTTTTATAATATCATTCAGCTAAACATATCCCCCATACCTGATACCACCACATGAACAATATACATAGAGCTGTGTTTTTGGAGAGCTTTCTCTCAAAATAAAGGAAGAAAGGAGGTTTTATTTTATCAAGGGATATTAAAATATGGAGTTGATAAAGGGGATTTGAAAGACCAATTCTTTAGTACCCTGATTAAAAAATACTAGAAGAGAAAAGAAAAGGTGGTGAGACTTTTGCACCTGGTTTCTTATCCACCTCAATTCTGCTGTACTTTTACCTGATGGAATTTAAATATTGGCAGGAATGGGACTAAACTTGATTGATTCTTTCCATTACATGAAAAAGGAATCAGAGACTCTATGTTCAGGTGATTGTGTTGGGTAGAAAGAGATTTGTCAGCAATAGGAAGTCAGATGACTATTATTCCTGGGAACTCTACTTATATTAGACATGGGAGGTTTAGGAGAAGTTACCACCAGGGGAAAAGACTATCTAAAAAGATAAAAGAATGATGCAGTTTATTCTCTAATATGAAGCAATAATGGAGATTTTGGGGTTGGGTAAGGAGGAGGTTTATGCTGTTGTTTTCATCAACTTAGCCCATTTCGGTTGGGGATATATATATAGTTGATTAGAAGCCCTCAATGTGCCCAAATTATCTCAAATTACTGACATCAATTAATGATGTATATCTATGGTTACTGTTGAGCTTTATATTCTCACAGTAGACAATTTAGTAGTTGGTTAGTAGTTTTAGTAGTTTGGCAGGATCCAATAATGCCAGTTTTCTGTAAAGGGCTGAAACTCTTTGAGTCAATGCTCTGAGGTTGGACAACCAAGCACTTACAGCTAATTACTGTTTGGACAATACTTTATGGGAATATGCTTGGAAAATGGCCCTTCCCACTATCCTATAGCTGGCTCAATAATTGGTGTAGACAGAGAATTATAGGAGGACTAGGAGGTGGAGTAAGACTAGCCAAGATCATTTCTGGGTGGGAGACGAAGAAGGAAGATCATGGAGATTCTGCTTCCATCCAATTCAATTCTACCTCTAAAGACCAAGGACTTTTGCTTATCCTGACTCTGGCTGATTCTAAGGTATCCAGGGTGCTAACGCAATCATCACAGCTTTCCATGAAGGTCACTTTTTCTTTATGGTGATATCCCCAGTGAACCCTTCCTTCTGCTGCTGTCATTCCTGGCTACCTCAGCTTATCAGTAAACATTTATTAAGTGCCTACTATATTCCAGGCAGTATACTAAGCTCTGGAGATGCACAAAAAGGCAAAAGACAGTCCCTGCTCATAAGGAACTCACAGTATAATGGGAGAGATGGAATACAAACAAATTTGTGCCAACCAAGCTACATACAAGATAAATGGAAAATACTTAATAGAAGATAAGCACTATAATTAAGAGGGGTTGGCAATGCCTTTCAGAAAAAAAGGCAGGGGGGATTGTAGTTGGGACTTATTGGAAGCCAGGGAAGCTAATAAATGGAGATGAGATGGAAGAACATTCCAGGGGTAGGAAACAGCCAGAGAAAGTGCCCAGAGCCAAGAGATAGAATGTCTTATTCATGGAACAGCCAGGAGTCCAGTGTCCCTGGATCAAAGGGTTCACATCAGTGGGTAAAATGTAAGAAGACTGGAAAAAGCAAGAGGGGGCCAGGATCTGAAGGGCTTTGGCTTTGAATGCCAGAGGATTGTTTATTTGATCCTGCTAGCAACAGAGAGCCACTAGAATTTATCAAGTAGTGGTACGACAATGACCTTTGCTTAAAGAAAGCCATTTCAGTAGCTGAATAGAGGATGGATTGAGTTGAGCAGAGATCAAAAGCAGACAGGCCTAATAGCAGACTATTGTGGGAGTTCAAAAATGAGGTGATGAAGGCCTCTCTCCACTAGAGAGGTTACAGTGTCAAAAGAGAGAAGGGACATATACGAGAGATGCCATAAAGATGAATCTGACAGGTCTTGTCCACAGCTTATATATGGGAGGTGAAAGATCAAGGATGTGATTTAGGTTGTCATCCTAAAGAACTGGGAGGATGAGAAAGCAGAGATCAGGACTGAACCCTGAGGGATACCTACAATTAAAGGGTGTGCTCTAGATGAGGATCCCACATCCCCCAAAAGAGACTGAGGAGTGTGATCCAGGAGAGTGCTATCCTGAAAATTTGAAAGAGAGTTTCAAGAAAGAGAAGTTTTCCAGTAGTATGAGAGACAAGAGATCTAGATCATCGCTAACTTTGGTGAGAGTAGTTTTGGTAGAATGGTAAAGTTGGAAGTTGGATTATAAGAAGTTGAGAGAACATGGGGAAAAAAAGGTGGAGGCACTTGGATGCCTCCTTGAGAAGATTTGAACACTGAACCAATCTGTTGCTTGAGTTCAGAATTATTCTGTCCCTTGTCTATGACTGCCTATGCTCGGTTTCACAAGAGTTACTGTTTAGTGCTTATGGGAAGGGGACCTTGAATTGTACTCTGTTTGATTTGTTACAAGCCTAAATGATCAAGAGCCGGAAAATCGATGACTGGCCACCAAAGAAATCCTTATGCGGGGACAAGTTCAGTGGTGGAACATTGCCATTGTAGCTAACTATTTAACACCCATTAATTAGCAAATATTCTCTCAAATAGAATGACATTGTGGACAAAGTCCTTCCTTAAAGGCATCTGTCATGGGAATAATATTTGTCAGAGCCCCTATCACAGATTAACTAATCTCTTTTCTCCCCTCCCTCACCCCTACAAACTAAGATTTGAGATATTCACATGGCTTCCTGATATCCTAGACCTAGATATGGCAAATATCCCACAGCTATATGAATCACCATACCTTTCCTTGGGGAATAGCTGTATGAAAATAAGATTAGGTGGAGGGGTTACAACTACCTGAGCTTAATGTTCTAAGCTTGCTTAGTTTCCTTTCTATGTTTTGGCTAAGTAAATCTTTTTTTGTTAATTGTGAGAAGACTAAGCATATTTAATTTCCTTGAAGTTGCAAATGAACTCTCAGACTTGTCCAAGTCAGGAATAGCTGCAACATTTCAGTAAAGAAAGCAAGACTGGATCAAAATGTCACAGTGGCTCAGATTGTGATTGATGTGAAAGAAGGGCAATGCTTATATGGACAAAGAGAATGCCAGATCAATAACCAGACTGGTTTTTTTTTTTTTTCCAAGTATTAGGGAATAAAACTAATAAATGAATGCAGATAAGCCAAAATATTAAATATATTTTTGACTACAATTAAATAAAATTACATTTAAAAAGGGTCTCATAAGAAAGGGTTAAATTTAGAGATAAAAATATTTCAATACTTTATTTTTTTATGAAAGCTTTTTATTTTCAAAACTTGTACATGGATAATTCTTCAATATCAACCCTTGCAAAATCTTGTGCTCCATTTTCCCCCCTTTTCCTCCCACCCCTTGCCCCTACCTCTTCCTCTAAATGTAGTCCAATATATGTTAAGCATGGTAGAAATATATGTTAAATCCAATCTATGCATATGTATTTGTACAATTATCTTGCTACACAAGAAAAATCAAATCAAACTAGAAAAAAAAAGAGAAAAAATAAAATGCAAACAAATAACAAAAAAAAAGTAAAAATGCTATGTTCCCACAGTCCTCTCTGGGTATAGATGGCTGTCTTCATTAAAAGATCATTAGAAGTGGTCTGAATCATCTCATTGCTGAAGAGAGCCATATCCATCAGAATTGATCATTATATAATCTTGTTGTTGTGTACAATGATCTCCTGGTTCTGCTCATTTCACTTGGATCAGTTCATGTAATTTTCTCCAGGCCTCTCTGAAATTATCCTGTTGATTGTTTCTTACAGAACAATAATATTCCATAACATTCATATACCATAACTTATTCAGCCATCCCCCAACTGATGGGCATCCATTCCATTTCCAGTTTCTTGCCACTACAAACAGGGCTGTCACAAACATTTTTGCACATGGGGGTCCCTTTCCCTCCTTTAAGATCTCTCTGGGATATAAGCCCAGTAGAAACACTGTTGGGTCAAAGGGGATGCCCAGTTTGATAATTTTTTGAGCATAGTTCTAGATTGCTCTCCAGAATGGCTGGTTCTATTCACAACTCCACCAACAATGCATCAGTGTCCCAGTTTTCCCACATCCCCTCCAACATTCATCATTATCTTTTCCTGTTATCTTAGCCAATCTGACAGGTGTGTAGTGGTATCTAAGAATTCAGACTTTTGTTCTTAACAGCTTTTGTGTATCTAGTTTGCCCAATAAGGAAAATTAAACTAAAATGGCACAGCACATTTAGCAACTCTATAGAGAGCCCATAATTTTTGAGGATTGTTCCAAAGACGACAGAGAAGTGGCTGATGAACTTGATAATAATGTAAAAAAGTGATAATGCTGAAAGGAGCAAGGACCAATATGGACCTTAGGCTTAGAGTTGACAAACTAAAATTGGGAAGTTTGGTTTTTGATCAGAAGTCCTGCTGAGATTAGGATTGTAAAAGAAGAAAATTGGAGCAGAAGATGAGAATTGGAAATATGCCTAGTAACAAGAGAGCCTCAAAGGACTTTGTTATTATCTCCAAAGTGAGGATTGATTGGTAGATGGGCAGGCTTTGATCACCATAAAACTTTGAAGATTTTCAGAATTTAAATAGCAATTTAAAGAGTGACTTGAATAATAACTATTAGAGACACCTGAAATTTCTACCAGCTGCAAAGTTCCATCTATGTGGGGATATTGCAGAGGATGTACTTTTGCAAAACCAGCTAAGTAAGTTAGAGGCTCAGTGGTCCCCTTTTTCAGATGCCTATGGGAAGGAACTATGCATATTTGGTCCCATACAAATAAGTTTTCCTTAATAATTTCAGAAAAAAATCCAGGATACTTGTCTAAACTGGTTGCTCACAATATATTAGTTAATTTAGTTGGCTTCTCAGTTATAGGGATTATTTGGGAGCATGTTTTTTTTTTTTTCTTAAATTATTTCTAGAATGTACATATATAAACTTTAGGGAAGGAGGGAGAAAAATAATTTGGAACTCAAAAGTTTTACAAAAATGAATGTTGAAAACTATCTTTACATGTAATTGGAAAAATAATACATTATTAAAATAAAATTTAAAAAATACAAGAAAAACTCCCCAAATGGTTTTTGGAACAATCTGGAATAAATAAGATGGGCTAAGTGATATGGATGTTAGCACTAGGTGATATAGTCATAAAGCACTGGGTCTAGAATCAGTAATGCTCATCTTTTTGAATTCAAAGCTAATCTCCAAAATTTACTAGCTGTAATCCAATATTTTTGCCAAGAAGTGCCAAATGGAGTCACAAAGAATTGGATGTAACTGAAAAAACAAAATATGGTTAGAAGAGAAATTTGTTATATACCAGAAAAAAAGGCAAAATAGAAAATGTGGGATTTTAATAAAAGATAAAAAAAAAAGTACCACACTGATTTTACAAGTGCACAAACTGCTAGAGTAGGGACAGTATTCTGGGAAGATGGTAGAATCAGTCAGAAAATTCCATAATTTCCAGATCTCCTCCACAAACAAGACAAAATAGCACTTTAGGGTGAACATAGAGTGATAAAAACGAATAAGATTTGAGGCAGAACAGTAGCCCTCCTGGGACAAAGAAGAAAGATTCCAGAATGGAAACTTAGCATTTACAAAGTATAAACACCTCCAAGCTAATTCCACTGAAACAACAAACAATAAGTAAACCCTGGGGTAATCTGAGTTGAGAGGTAGTCTCCAACCCGACCAGGAATTTTCATCTCTCAGATAGTGAGGAGATCAGATGTCTGAGTTAGGGAAGACTGAAGGAACCTTTCCTGATAAAGTATACCTGGCTCAGCTGTGCTGCTGAGAAGCCCTGGGAAAGAAGGAACTAGCATATACCTAGTCAGTGCAGAAGCAGTGGGATGGGGATGGGGATGCTGCTGATTATCAGCATTTACAGGAGAGCATAATTCTTAGTTTGAATGTAACTGAAAAACAAAAGAAATATGGTTAGAAGAGAAATTTGTTATATACCAGAAAAAAAGGCAAATTACAAAATGTGGGATTTTAATAAAAGATAAAAAAAAAAGTACCACACTGATTTTACAAGTGCACAAACTGCTAGAGTAGGGACAAATAAGCTAGATAGGAAAACTGAAAAAGGACTTGAGGCCAGAGGCACCATCCTTAACTCCTCAGGACTCGAAGTCATTATACAAATTGCTGTAAATTTAAAACAACAACAACAACAACAACAAAAAGAGTACTCAAAGAAGAGCCCAATCATAGAAAATTACTGAGAATAGAAAAGATCAGGGGTTTGTCTTCAGAGGAAAATATTGTAGCAAAAAAAGCTTCTCCTACCACAGTTACATCAAATGGTCACCTACCAAAAAAGAATTCACAAAAGAACTCAAAAATACTTCAAATGTGAGTGATTGAGGAATTTTTTTTTAAAAAGAACAATCCAAGATAAACAAGAAGATTATGAAAAGGATATCAACCAATTAGAAAAGATTCAGAATCTTAAGGAAATAAACCTGAATTGGGCCAGGGGGGAAGCCAGTAAAGTTATAACAAACTAAGAAATAAAAAAAAACAAAATGTAAAGAATGAGAAAATAGAAAAGAACATGAAACATATGAAAAACAACTGATCTAGAGAATGGATCAAGAAGAGAAAACATAAGAATAACAAGGCTACCTGAAAGCTACAATCAAAACCAGAATTTTGATACAATAATACAAGAAATTGTTAAAGAAAATTGTGAAATATTAGAACAAGAGGAGAAATTAGAAATAGAAAAAAATCCACCAATCACCACCTGAAAGAGATCCTATAAGGAAAACCTACAAGATTATCACAGTCAAATTCTAAAATTGCAGGTCAAAAGGAAAATATTAGAAGTGTGAGGGATAGAAAATCCTATCCAAAAATGACTACTCAGAGACCTCTAGAAGTAAAAAGCAGAAAAGTTGTTTATTTAATTAATTCTCATGAGAATGAGCAATTCCACTGTGAGGAGGGAGAGAGAGAGAGAGCTCATGATAGAAGGGCTAAAGAAGGGGATAAGGTATACAGTTTTTATAGGTTTTAGATACAAAGGATTACATCATGAGTTGGAGAACATTAAGAGATAGGTCCCCCCTCCCCCCATCCCCTAATTGGATGTTATTCGTGCCAACAACAGCAGATTCCTAGCTCCGGGAGGAACCATACATCAGGAGGAACTTTGAAACATCAAGTTTGTAACTTGAACAGCAATAAATGTCATCATTGGAGGTTAAATACATGTGTCTAAAATCTAAGTACATATTAGCTACCACTCAACATACTCACGCAGGTCACAGAGACCTAGAGAAACTAAAAATACAGAAGAGGAAGTTAAATGTCCTGGGAAGTTCAGCTGCTGGAAGTTCTTCATCTTATCTTTACTACATACAACTGCTGGAAGTTCTTCAACTACACACACACACACACACGCATACACAGCTGCAACAAGAACACAAAATTCAAATACAGTAGAGCCACAATTAAAATCACACAGTACCTAGAAGCAGCTACATTAAAAAATCTCAGGTCTTGGAACACTATATAACAAATAGCAACAGAACTGGGGTTGCAGTTGAAAATATCATGCCCAGCAAAGTTAAGCATGATTCTTAATTTAAAAAATGAATATTCAGTGATTGGTCAGACACTCAAGATTTTTTTTTTTGCAAAGAATATCTGAACTTAATAGAAAATTTGACGACAAGATTTGAGAGAAATATAAGGTAAACATCAAAAACTAATTACAAGGGTCTCAATAAGGATAGTTTGTTTTGTACATGGAAATATAAAACATATTTCTAACAATGTCATTAATAATTGGGTAGTTTGAAAGAAACAAGGGGGTAGATTTAAGTATGACGTGATTCTAAAAAGCAAAACAATGTAGGAAAAGATTTTAAAAATTAATTATTGTATACAAATGAAGTGTGAGAATAAGAAGTGACAGAGGAATTAGGGGAAGGGGGCTGGTAGTTCTGGAATCTATTCTTATTGGGAATGATTTAGAGAGGGAACAATATATATATATATCTATACATGTAGATATATATAGATATAGATATATCCAGAGGGATATCAAAGTCTTAAATTTTAAAAGAAATGAGAAGGCAATTGGATAGGGAGGGAGGAAAGGATAAAGGAGGTTTTGTTAGAGGGAATTCTACTCACATCAGATCAATGTCAAAGAGTGAATAATATCTATATACATATACAAAATGATACTAAAACTCAGGAGTAGAATTTATTAAATTAAAAAAACAGATTTCAGACAAAGTTAAAACTAACATAGATTTAATTAAAAGAAAAAAATAGGGAAATTGTACTATATGTGAATTATAATTATTCAATATTGTTTTAGACCATTTAGTATACTAGTTAGTTATAAACTAATTAGTATAAAGTTGGAATATTGCTATGGTATAGAAAATGATGATTTGGTGGATTTAGAAAAATCTGGAAACACTTGGATTTATGAAGGAAAATATTAACTACCTTCAGAAAAACAGAGAACAAACAAGTATAGTTTTACATAGTTATAAACAAATGTATTTGCATGTATATGTATATATATATATGTGTGTGTATGATTACAGATATCTATCTACCCATGTGTGTATATATATGTATGTTTGTGTGTGTGTGTGTATGTGTGTACATATCTGTGCTTAATTGTAGCCTTTTTAGAAGATTTGAAGTGTAGAAGAAGGAAAAATAATAAAGTAAAAAGTGCATAGCAGAGAATAAAAGAAAACCTATAAGGAAGCAAAGAAAAGAAGGACAGCTCTGAACATAATGTAGAGGATTATATAGGCTTTCTTGAAATGGAAATTTATTTGCTTTATATTTTGAATCCTTTTTTGTGTTCTTATGGCAATTTTTTTCTATTTTCTATTTAAGTTTTAAATTAATTAATTGATTTAAAACAAACTGCTATAGTAGAATTCAAAATATACTCCTTTTATCATAGTTCACTATCTTAGCACCCTAAATTATTAGGAACACATCCAGGAAATTAGAATGGGAACCAAAAATACCTCTGAGCATTCAAAGCAGATGTTATACAGTCCTAACACTCATACTAATATACTTTACATAGAAAATCACTCTTTAAATCCATTCTGACCCTTAATCTTTGCACATTTCTTAATAACAAACAACACCCCCCCCCTAAAAAAAATAACCAGGGATATCTGGTTTCCTAGATTAAAAGCAGAGTATATATGAGTAGAAGCAGAGTATATATGAGTAGAAGAAGCAAATAAACTGATAGAGAAAGTGGAAACTCAACATTTATAAAAACAAACCCTGTCTAGAGCAATACAGAAGTAATGATTTTCCACATCAGTTCTCAGAGATATCTCTTTATGGTCCTTGATATTCTGATGACTAATGAGTCTGAGTCATCAAGAAAATTCGCAATATATCCTGATATTTTAGGGAAATACAATTTTCATGCTAAAAAAATTCACTTACATACATTCTCCAACAATACCAATTAATGAAGTATTAACTGTATTTACTGCCTCCTTGTTCTTTCATCCCATGACTTAATAGGAAAAGAGCATTGCATTTAAAAATCTAGATTTGAATCCACACTCTTTCTGTGTGATCTTTAACTATTTATTTAACTTCTCTAATCAGTCTCCTAATCTGTTGGATTAGGAGTTTGTACTAAATGATCTCCAATGTCCCTTGTAAATTTTAACATTTCATCATGGAGGTACCTTCTCTCTCATTTGTATCAGTGACCTTTATGGCAACTCCTAATCATATGATTTGCAGCTAGATGGAACATCAAAAATTATGAAAAAGCTGAGACTTGAGAAGAATTAAACACTTGTCTCAAATTCACAAGGATGAGTTGATTATTTCCTTGTTGTGTGGGATGTAAAAAAGACTCCTACCCAAAAATGACTACTCAGAGATCACTCATGGAAAGCAGAATTATTTATTAGAATCTTGAGAAGCGAACCATCCTGTTCTATGAGCTGAAGCTCACCAAAGGAGGGCCACTCCCTTGAGAGTGGTCACAGTTTTTATATATTTCAGACAAAGAACCCCCCAAATCCCACCCTCTATGTTGTGATTGGTTACATAAGTCTCTATTCCCCTATTTGATCAGTGGAATGAAGTAGATAAGGTGATGCTATAGCTTCTTCCACCACTATACTTTTTTAATCCCTTCTTTGGACAATAGAATATATAGTCCAGGCCTTATTTAAAATCACATGATTCTGGAAAAGCCAAAACTGAGGCCTTAAGGCTTCAACTAATTTAATAGTTACTGATCAATATGTGCTTGATTTGTAAGTCCTTCACCTTTTCCACACAATTCCCCCTGTTATTTATAAATATATAAATATATAGTTCCTCATGAAGAACTTACATTATGGTCAAATTCAATTAACATCTCTACACATTGCTTGTTAATCTCCTCATCTGGATCATCCCCTGCTACCGACTCCCATCCCTCTTTCTATAAAATCATCATTTTAATGGCATCCCCTGTATGTAAGATTCTTGACAGTGCTCTTCGAATTATTCTTGTTACCAATGTAATTATACAGGGTAAACATAGTGGCCACAGAATAATACCACTGATTGCAATGTCTGTACCATAAGAGCTGTTTCCACCAGCCACCATCAAACCAAGACCACCAGCTCTTTGTGAAGGAAGATTTTCAAACTTGTACAGGCACACGAACTATCCTGTGAATGCCCTTAGTAATTTCTTTCACTACTTGTCCATTGTCATCAATTTGCATACAACAGGTGGACAGATTTAGTTTCTCACAGACCCTTCCTTCCTCTGCTAACAGATAATCTAAAACTAATCTATGTTATAAAATAGCTTTCCTTGTCAAAATCCCTTTTGAGCTTTTCCAAGAAAACTTTTTGAACTGGGGACCAATTCATTCTACCCTGGGAGGCTTCACATATAGGCAGTTTGTCACTGGTGTCACACTAGTTTTCTGTGATTGGGGCTTTTTGGTTTTTTGTTCAGTTTTTATAGTTGAACTCTGCTCCTATGAAACAGAGAACACTGTCCCACACTTTTTTTTTTAATGGGGGACAGGGGCCTTGCCACTGGCTTCCAGTACTGGGCCAGAGGTGCTGTTGCCCCCTATGTTGAGTTGGAACAGCCTCGTCTTGCCTATGTAATGGGGTTCAGGGGCTCACAATTTGCCCATTCCTGGGGCTGAAGCTAAGGCTGTAGCTAAGAGCCTCCCATTAGTTTGCCTGCACTCTGCCTGTTCTGGGCTGAGCTCCTTTTTTACCCAAGTGAGACAGATTTTTCCTGAAGTCCTTTTAAACTAAGCTGGAAAATTGTTCCACTTCATCTTTTTGTCATTTCTATCCCTCCAGGATCCATTTAGAGGCTCCATTTAATGTTGTTTTTGAGGGAAACTGGGGAGACCTCAGCCAAATTCCTGACTTCTCTTTGCCATCTTCAATTGATTAACTTCTGCATGAAATTATTATATGTGCCAATATTCTTTCCTCTGTCCATTTTCCACTTTTATGCATTAACTTGCTATATTGTCATATTGCAATTTTATTTGTATACTCTTTTTGTTTCATTTTTCTTCTAGTTTTATAAAAATTTACTCTAAAAATCTGTAAAACTAGAAGTATAATTGACAAAGAATGGAAAAGATCTATTAAGATTTTTATAACATACTTTTTCTAAATTAGAGAAGAGAATCATCACATTTTGCCTCCAACATTATAGTACCAATGTTCTTAAAGAAGTGACATTGAAGAAACAAAAAATAAGCAAAATAGCTGGTTTGGACCAATTTTTTTTTTTTTTTTTTTTTAGCATTTGGGGCTCCCCTGTCTTTTACAAGTAGGACCCCCTGAAAAATTATTCCTGGTTCAAGGAAAGGAAGATGTATAATCAGAGTAAATTCATGGGCAGAGCTCACACATAGGAAATATGTGTGCACAGAGCACAAATGAGGGTGTATTTTTTTATAATGTTATTAATCAGCAAATCAGTATTTGTTATCTATTTGTGCCAGACGTTGTTCTAGTTCTTAAAAGTACAGATTAAAAAACAACAATAATCACTACTTCTAAGGAGAGTACATTCTATGAAGATTATTATTTATTATCATTCTGTTCCCTGATAATCTGATATAGTGTATATTTTCTGCTATGTGCCAGTGTCTGCCAAGCAGAATTTCTTTCAGATTGTGCTCCTCTTGTTTCAACTTCACTGTTAGGCATTGCTCTTCTGGTGGCATATGGTTGTGACAATTTTCTTTGCTTCCAGCTTGCCTTTAACTGTAGTTTTCTAGTGAACTGCTACTACTTCCTCATAAAAAGATCTATCATTTCTCTTTTAAGTGACAGCAGAAAACAGGAACTTATGCTTTGATCCTTTTAATGAGGGACCCAGAAAAGCTCTAGAAAAGGGAAAATCCCTTAGCTATCTTTTTTTCTCAGAAAGAGAAGAAAATATCAGTTCCCAAAACATTAGTTTTACATATAGCTTTTCTCTCCAAAATAAGTCTTAACTGAGCACTTCCAGAATACCAACTAGCTGTCTAAATGGAATTTTAGGGCAGCTAATTAGTTTTGAACCTCTTTTTTTTATTTTTCAGGATTATAATGAACTTATAATGAACCTCTTTATCTTGCACTAATCCCTGATTGTCAACTTTATACCTTCAAAGTAATGTTAGTCTCTTTCAATCAATTTGCATGAATTATTTCTGATTTCCTTACTATCCCTTCCCACCATATGTTAGCTATATGTAGCCAAGGAAACAAGACTTTTGTGCTTTAAGCTACTCTATATATTCAAAAGAGATCGGTGATAAAGCCCACAGAATTTCAAAGGTACTGAGAGATTGAATATCAAGGTATCTAAAGGAAGGGAAGACAACAAAGGTATGGATGTGGAAATGATGTTAATTCAAGAAAAGAGAGGGACTTAGAGAATATCACTTTTACAGATTTCTATGCTTATTTTCCCCCTTTTATGAGAAAAAAATCTACATGTGAATTGAGGGTTAATGACAGGATTAGGTGGACACAGGAGTTTTTATAAGTGATAACTACAAAAGACTCCACTTTCACATTATCAAAGAATTCTCTGAAACAGATAGAGAGAGAATACATGATTCCACTATACTTTTTATTTGTGAATCCTCACCTTAAGACATTCTTCCTGTGATGTGTTTCTTATGAATAGGTCAAAAATTTGAAATATAAAATTTGTTTAACAACTTTGATTGTTAATATCAAGTGTGATATTAAGCAGAGAGAGATATGTTCCCTAAAGGTTTTAATTAGATCCAGTACAGAATACAAGCTGAAGAAAGATTCCCTTTAGAAGGCAAAATATTCTATAGAAGAAAAAAAAGGAATAGAACATTTGAAAAGCAAAACATAAAGATTCCTCATAAAGAATAATTTATCCTACAAAATTAATTATCATCCTACAGGTTAAAAAATTTGATCTTTATTGAACAGAAGGCATTCCAGCTCCCCTGAGGAGAAAAAATCTCTGAATAGAAATTTTGTAATACCAGCACAGGAGCAAGAGAACCCTAGAATGGTAAATACATTTGAGCTATTGAGAAGGACTAAATGATGATGAAGTACTTGCATTTTAATCAACTCTAGTGTCCCTTTAGAATCTTAATGTCTTCTAGGGTCATAGAAGAAGTCAATAAGACAAACACAAGGCTTGGATGTGGCTCTGTTAAATGCTAACTCTGTATTACAATATAGAAAGATAAAAACTGTCCAAACTATACAGGAGCTCACATTCTAATGAGGCAGATGTAATTAGCTAGCTACAAATATAGATATTTATATATATGTATATATGTATCTGTATATAGATATATATGTAGGTATATAGCATATAGAATATGTTCATACACATATATGCATAGAGTATACATATACACACACACACACACACATATATATATATATATTTGATTGTGGGTATATAAATATGCATATACACAGATTAGCTCACAGGTAATTTCATAAAGGAAGACACAAGTATCTGGGAGAACTGAAAAAAATATAGAAGGTGGGATTTGAATTGAGTCTTGAGGGAAGTCAGAGAAATTGAGAGGAATAGGTAGGTAGGGAAGCTTTCCAGGAAAGTCAATGCAGGAGGGTAGCAGGATGCATTATAAATTAGCATCTAATATATAATATATTTACAAGAAACAGACTTGAATTATAAATATTCATGCAGAATTAAAATAAAATGATCTGGGGTAGAATTTACTGTGCTATATATTATACTATTATACTATGTTCCCTCTCTCCTTCCTCCCCCCCCCAAAAAAAAAATAGGACTAGAAAATATGATTTCAGACAACAGTAAAAATAGATAAGCTCAATTTCAACAAGCATTTATTAAGCATCCATCATGTGCCAGCCACTGTACTGGGAAATGCAGATACAAAGAAAAGCAAAATCAGTTCCTGCCCTCAAGGAGCTCACATTCTAACAGGAGAAACAACATGAAAACAATATGAACAGACAAGATATATGAAAGTATTCTTAGAAAAAAGGTAGCATTAACGGGGACTAAGAAAGATTTGCAGAAGGTGGGATTTTAGACAAGACTTGAAGGAACCCAGAGAAGTCAGGAAGGAGGGACAAAAAAAAAAAAAGAACATTCCAAGCATGGAGAATAGGCAGTGGAAATTCATAAAGCCTGAAGACAGAGTGCCTTGTTCAAGGAACAGAAAAAAGGTTGCTGAATCATAAAGCATATGTGGAGGACAGGCAGGGAGTGAGGTAAAGTCTAAAAAAAATTGGAAATGTAAAAAGAAACTAGTTTACCCAAAGTTTTTAAAATACTATATTTGACTCTAGAAGTAATAGGATCTGTATAGGGTTTGTGACATGACAAGATTAGTGTTTTAAGAAGATTACTTTGATAACTGAGTGGAGGATGGACTGAAGAAGGGAGACATTTGAGGGAGGAAGCCAACTATCAGGTGGTTGTAATCAATTACTCAGATGTGAAGTGATGTAGGTTCGCACCAAGATGGTGGTAGTATCAGCAAAGAGAAAGGGTATATATGAGAACTGTTATAAAGGTAAACAGGACTGGATTTAGCAAAAGATTGCATATGAGGATGAGAAAGACAGAGGAGTCAAGATTGACACTCAGGAGATATAATTTCCTCTGAGTTCTATATGATAGAGTTATTGCTGCCCTTAAACAATTAACACTTCCTAGATGTGTGACCCTGGGCAAGTCACTTAACCCCAGTTTGCCTCTGGGGGAGAAAAACCCCTCAAATGAAGTTACAAAGAGTCAGACAACTGAAAAAATGACTGAACAATAAAAAAAAGGCCATAGATTTGAACATGAGTTTGCAAAATACAATATTTAGAAAATTACAAGGTCATATTTTAAAGAAGTCACAGTGGAGAGAAAGGGATTTACATGTCACAAAGATGACCAAAGATTCAGAAACAGAGAATCCTTCCATAAATAGTTAGCTAAGTCATTTTAGAAAGGTCAGAATTCACTTTGGCTTCTTATCTGAGGAATGTCAAGTTTTCCCTTAAGATTATCACTACATATGTCAGATTTTATCCAGATGAAGTTAATATTTGCAGGAAACAGGCTTCAATTAAGCAAATATTCCAGGAGGAATAGCATAATAAAATTGAGTTAAAGAAAAATGAGAAGTTATGGCTATAACACTAGATGACTGAGAGGATGGCAGTACCTTCATCAATAAAAGGGAAACTAGTAAGAAGGGAAGTTTGGGGGGAAAAGATGAATTCACTTTTAGTAGAATTTTAAATGTATATGAGATATCTGGTATGAGATTTTGATAGACAGTTGAAGATATGGTACTGGCAATTAGGAAAAAAGGTAAAGGTTAAATAAGTGGATCTGAGAATCACCAGAGAGATGATAACTGGATTATTGTTATGGGCCAGAACTTGAAACAAGGTACTAAGTGGAATTGAGGAGACAAAGGTTATCTAGTTTAGGATGGTTCAGTATGATTGATTTAATCTTACAACAAATAATGGTTTCTTAGTGATATAATGATTGGTTTATCCTCAGTGTAGAGCATATAAGCTAGGAGCCTTAGCCAGGATTGATTTGGAGAGATTCAGAGGGCAGAGAAGATAGGCAGGAGCTCAAACTCTCTCAGAATCAAGGAGAGAGGTAGGCCTCTAAGAAAGCTAATTGGGCCCCAGGAAAGGAGACAAGACTGAGAAAGAGCCAATAAAGGATTTGGACTTTAACCCCTGCTACTCGTGTGGTGATTACTGAACTGAAATGAAGGCTGCCTCAGAGACCCCCAAGAAAACCGAGCCAAGAGAACTCTACAGATTATTTCATCCTTTCTTTCTTTTACAAAAATTATGCATTTTATGGCAAAAAAAAAAACCCTTCAAAATCAAATGTAGAAAAGATAAGCATCTTTTACTGATTGTAACTAAATAAAATTATAACTATATAAAGGCCATTGAAGAACATGTTGATACTAATTTAATCCAAAAAAATTTGAGTTAAAAAATAAGTCAATGAAATCAAAGATAATTAAGACAACATGCCAAAGTGTTTATTATGCAGCCAAAGAATTGATTAATGAAAGAATAGATAATTAAAACAACATATCTAAGTGTTTGGGATTCAGCCAAATCAGGCCTTAGAGGAAAATTCATATCTTTAAAACACTTTTTGTAACAAAAGAAAGAACAAATTAAAAAGTTGGAAAATTAGCAATTCCCAAACTCTAACCAAAACAAAAATAGAAATTCTGAAAAGTCAAGAGGGAATAAATGAAATGGAAAAAAATTGAATTGATAAATTAAGGTAGTAACTATTTTATATATAAAAAGCCAATAAAACATGGTTAGTTAATCTATTCTCTTTTTCTTAAAAAAGATTGAGTTGCCAAGATAAAATTTTTTAAAAAGTAGATTCACAAAAACATAAAGAGGAGATAAAGATAATTAACATTTTAAAAACTCAATTCTATTTCTAAAGCTGATAAAAATAGAAATAGATGAATAGTTACAGAAATATAAAATGTGAAGATCAACAAAACAAGAGATAGAGAATTTGAATAACCCAATGTAATAAAAGAAGTTAAAAATTTCTTAAAGAAGTGCCCAAAAGAAAAACAAATCCAGAACTAGATATATACATGAAGGATCAAGCATTCAGAAATAATTCCAATATTATGTGAATTGTTTCCTTTTAAAATAAAGGTAAATGCATTCTTCATACCTAAGTTAGGAAGAATAAAGAAAAAGAACTAAGACTTATAGATCAACATGCCAAATGATTATAAGTACAAAAGCATTCAATAAAATATTAATGGAAAAAGTTACAAGAACATATTTAAAAGATCATATATTATGGCCAAGTTAGATTTATTCTAGAAACACAATGTTGGTGCAATGTTAGAAAAAGTATAAATATTATGAGAGAAAGAGAAAGTCAGTGTGGCAAAATGGTGTAACTGATCTTAAAGCAGGAAGAACTGGGTTTAAATATTGCCTCTGAAAATTACTATATTACCCTATGTGTATTGCTCATTTTTTTCAGTGTTCTATCAAGGGTCCTCAAACTATGGCCTGTGGGCCAGATGCGGCATCTGAGGACGATTATCCCCCTCACCCAGGGCTATGAAGTTTCTTTATTTAAAGGCTCACAAAACAAAGTTTTTGTTTTTACTATAGTCGGGGCCCTCCAATAGTCTGAGGGACAGTGAACAGGCTCCCTATTTAAAAAGTTTGAGAATCCCTGGGACCTCTAGACAGAGATCTAGGACTATAAATTGAATGGAAGGTATCCATTCAAAGACAGAATTTCCTTATTTGGGAATTCCATTTTGTAATAATACTGCTGGTTTAGTCCTTATCCATATTAGCACAATAAAGTATATCAATATTATAAATAACAAAAATTACATACATTATGTTAATTGATGTAGTAACAGCTTTTGATACAATACATTTCAGTATATTGAAAAACATTTAGAGTTATTAAATTGGACCATTCTTTAATGGTATATAGATATCTTTCTAAAACTAACTACATAATGAAGAAGTGCTAGAGGCCTTTTTAATAAGAACAAGGTAAAGTGAGAATATAGGGGCAGCTCAGTGGTGCAGTGGATAGAACACCAGCCCTGAAGTCAGGAAGACCTGAGTTCAAATCTGATCTCAGACACTTTACACTATCTAGCTGTGGGACCCCGAGAAAGTCACAACCCCAATTGCCTCAGCAAATAATAATAATAATAATAAAGAAAAAATAAATTGAGGATATGTATTGTTGCCACTATTATTGGATATAATAAGAATAGCGAATATTTGTTTAGCTTGTACTATGTTCTAGATGCTGCCCTAAGTACTTTATAATTAGTTCTAGAAATGTTGGTTGTATCAATAAAACAAGAAAAAGCTTAAAGAAATTAATACAGGCATAGAGGAAAAATATATAAGAAATGTTTAGTACTAAATTTAAAAAACCCAAAAGGAATTAATTAATTCAGATTAGATACATAAAACTCAGAAGCAATCCAGTGAACAAAATGGCATAGTTCTGACAAATCCATTGATACCTGTCATTATTGATAAAACAAATAAAAACAAAACAAAACAAACAAACAAAAACTATTGGAAAAGTTGGAAAACAGTCTGACAGAAGTTAGATTTAAGTTAATATTTCATACCATATGCCATAATAAATTCCAAATGGATATAAAAAGTAAATATAAAAAGACATAAAAAGTTAGAAAGGCAGACAATAGGGAAAGCATTTTTGATCAAATAAGAAATAGAATAACAGGAAACAAACATTTAATTACATAAAGCCGACAAAGTTATTTATAAATAAGGTCAAGACAGAATTAGAAATCAGTTATAATAGAAAAAATTATATTCATAAGTGTTCATCTTTCCTGTTTTCTGATAGGTTATTTTTTTGTTCTTTACTGCACATTTTTTTCTTTATTTTTTTTCCCCCTTTTCCCTTCCATCCCTTACTGATCTTCCCCAAGCAGACTATAGTTAAGCATAGATATATTTATATATACATATATACACACACACATATACATGCACACATGTATACATACACACACATATATGTTTATACCTACCCCATAAACTGACACACATATACATATATTTATATATACCCATATATAGACCTACATGCATACATACCCACATATACTGACATACACATACATATATACATATACATTTCCCCATATGTAAACATGCGTCTAAAATAATATTAATATCATTAACACATAATATTAATTTCTCTGTTTCTCTCTTGATTAAATCTTTTAAGTTTGACTTTGCCTAAGATAATTATTACTAGGCCTATTTTTCTTTTTCTATTAAATTCTACTCCTAATCCTTGTTGCAGTGTTTGTATATCTTTTTTATTTTTTATCTCTGATAACTCTTCCACTTTAATTCTGCTCCTTAACTTGCCTTGCTTTTACTTAACCTCTCCCTACCTATGGATCTCTCCCTTATTCTATCTTCTTTCCCCAACCCTTTCCCATTATCTATACATCTTATCCTACTTCTATTAATCTAAAGACCCTTCTGTACCTTATCCTATGCTACCCATTCCCCCCTTTATTCCTTTCCTATTACTACATACCCTTCTATATACCTCATCTTATACTTTATCCCTTGCCAATTAACCTATTTCCCTTGTACCACTACCATAAATCTATACATCTTCTATACTCCATCTTGTCTTATTCCCCCCTTATTTTTTCTTTTTTTAATGTTAAACATGGTAGAAATATTCATGAAATCCAATATGTGTATACATATTTATGTAATTATTTTGCTGCATAAGAAAAATCAAATCAGACTGGGAAAAAAATGAGAAAAAATAAAATGCAAGCAAACAACAAAAAGAGTGAAAATGCTATGTCGTGAACCATACTCAGTTTCCACAGTCCTCTCTCTGGGTGTACACGGCTCTCTTCACCACAAGATCATTGGAACTGCTCTGAATTATCTCACTGTTGAAGAGAGCCATGTCCATTGGAATTGGTCATTGTATAATCTTATTGTTGCCATGAACAATGATCTGGTTCTGCTCATTTCACTTAGCATCAGTTCATGTAAATCCCTCCAGACTTTTCTGAAATCATTATTTTGTGAAATCATTATGTTCTTGTAGGACAATAATATCCTATAACATTCATATACCATAACTTATTCAGCCATTCTCTAACTGACGGGCATCCACTCAGTTTCCAGTTCCTTTCCACAAACATTCTTGCACATGTAGGTCCTTTTCCCTCCTTTAAGATCTGCTAGATCAAAGAGTGTGCACAATTTGCCACCCCCCCTTATTTCTTTATATTTTGGAGGATGCTATAGGTTTCATGAGTTGTGTGTGTATGTGTATATTTGGGTGTATATGTGTGTATATGTATAGTGTTCCCTATTTAACCCATTCTTGATATGAGTAGGTTTTCAGAATTATAAGCCCTCCTCCTCCTGCTAATATCTCTGTATCCTAACTCCAAATGCCTTTGCACCTCATGTGTATAATATAATTACTAATTTTATATTTTTCTAGGCAATATTTTTTTTTCCTTTTTTGGCTGAGGCAATTGGGGTTAAGTGTCTTGCCCAGGGTCACACAGCTAGGAAGTGCTAAGTGTCTGAGGCCAGATTTGAACTCAGAAGTCCTCCTGACTTCAGGGCTGGTGCTGTATCCACTGAACCACCTAGTTGCCCCAGACAGTATTGCTTTTTAGAATCAGATCATACCTGACTCTGCCCCAATCTTTCTTTTGTGCTACCCAATTACTGATGTCAGTCTTAAATACATGATAAACAATTCCATGCACAACACATAAATGATTTATCCATGTTGAATTCCTTAAAATTAATGTTTAATATTGGTTTTTATGTCAAATTTTATATTAAGTTTGGGTTTGGTTGAGACAAAGTCCTGGAAATTTGCAAGCTCATTGAACATCCATTTTTTTTTTCCATTGATAATTTTGTCCATGGATAATTTTCTGCATATGACATTTTTTTGGCTGCAGGACTAGTTCTTTTGATTGCCAATATATATTATTCCAGGACTGTAGTCATTTATAGTAACTGCTGATGTCTTATATAATTCAAATTGTAGGTCCATCATATTTGAATCTTTTGTCTATTTGTTTCTTGCAAAATTTTCTCTTTGGTCTGGGGATTTCAAAATTTGGCAATAATATTTCTATATGTTTCTCATAAAGGATCTCTTTGAGATGGTGATTATTGGATTTTTTTTCAGTTTCTACCTTTTCTTCATGTTTGACCACTCCAGAACAATTTTCTTTGATTATTTCCTTCATTATTGTGTCAAGATTCCTTTTTTTTTTTTGGACAAAGCTTTCAGGAAGTCAATTTCTAATTTTCAACCAATTATTTTTTCCCTTAAGACTCCTATTCTAATTGGTTAACTTCTCCTCCCCTGCTCCACATCCCTGTAATCTTGTTTTTCTTGTATAGTTTTTATTTTTATTTTTTTCCCTCATTCTCTCTCACTTGATTTTTAGTTTAGTTTTTTTTTTTTGAGTTCTTCTATAAATCCTTTCTGGGAATGTAGCCATTTTATGTTACTTTTTGGGATAAAAGAGCCTTTTTAAAAAAAAAAAAACTTCACTGTTCTCCTCTGAAGAGAGGAATTTCTGGATACTATACTCATAGTAAGTTTCAATAGTTGGGTTCTTTCTTCTTTGACTGTTCATTTTTTAAAATAAGAACTATCAGTGTTAGCATCTCTACTCCTGGGTTAGGGGGAGGAGATGGTACCTCTAGCTTCACTTCAGCTCTTTTTCCTCTGATCTGGAATCCCAAACTAAAAGCTCCACCTTCCTTCAAGTACTAGTAGCCAGTGTTTTTGGTCCACTGTTTCCGTTCTCACTGTATGCTGGTTCTTTCCTGCTGCTACATCTCTGCAATACTGCTTGGCCTGATATTCAGCAGAGATTCTTTCAGTTTTCCATAACTCAGATTCCCTATTCCCCTGACTGACTGGGAAGTAAAAATTCCTGTAATTCAGATTGAGGTTCCTGCCAAACCCAGCTAGCCCCGGGATTCTCCACCTGCTGTTTCTGTGGAGCCTGGTGGTTTTCTTTGATCTCCTGGATTATTCCAGGAGAACCCCTGTTCTATTCCAAGTCTAATTTGTTTTTCTCCAGTTTACATTCACCCTGAGGTGCAAATTTGTTCTGTTTGTGGGGGAAAATCTGGAGAGCTTGAAATTTTCTGGCCTACTTTACCATCCTCAGAATCATTTCTTAAAGCCAAGTGTCTTTAGAACTATGCACTACCTTTTCTCCTTCATTGACATCACTTGCAATTGTATAGTTATAAATTTCATTGACATAAATGTAAAGCCTGAGAGACAGAGATTCTGGGTAATTAATAATCATCACTAGCAAGTAATCAGTAAATTGAGGTCAGTGAGTTCTTTTTTAATCCAAAACCCTGTATGGAGGTTGTTGAATGTTAAAATAAATAAATAAAATGTTGAAAGGGGGTGTCTTTGAGGGTGAAAATCAATTCTGATCAGTTAACAATTAATGAGAAAATGAATTATGATTAGTGGGCTTTTTCTAATGACAGGTTCCATGCCAGTCTTTGACAATGTCATCACTATCAGATCATTCTGCCTTCAGCAATCCATATAAAAATTTCACCTAGTCCTATTTGAACAATGGTGGGGTTACAGAAAGAAATCCACCTAGATAAGATGGTTTAGGTGGGGTGAATTTTTGGTCAGAAATATCCTTGAGAGACTGAGCTTTGAAAGCAAAATTGAAGATCTTTGTATCTTATATGTAAAATTGGTTTCTAATATAACAAGGAAATAATACTTTTTCTCATTATGCTACTCATTTGTTTTTCAATCATTAATTAATTTATCCACTTTAAGTCTTAAAAGATCTCCATACCAAAAAATCTTAAGTCTGGTGATTTCTTTCAGGTCATATCTCAAATCCATTATGAGCAATATGCTCTCATAGAACATCTATGAGTTTAATTTTCTTTTCTGTAACTTTTCTGAAAACTACTTTCATAAAGTCTATGTCTTGACAACTATTGGTGACACTATCACTTTATCAAAAAGTTCTTGTCATTTCTATATTGTTAATGGTTTCTTTAATATACCAGACAGTATAAAAAGCCCTCAAATGTAGGAAACTCAACAGTGATAAGTGAAAAGTGATCTTTTAAAATATTATTCTCAAGAAAAAAGAACTGAAGACAACTTATTAATTCAGTACTCCTGACACTTCTACTTCCAGACTTCTTTGTGCTCATACTCATTACTGGCTAGTTCTAGGGTAGTATGGCCCTAAAATCCTTGGGGTATTTCAATTTTAGGAAGTTAATATTTCATCAGGGTATGTGCATGGGAACAGGGTAGAGGACAGGGGAGTAGAAATTCCTTCCAGGATTTCGTGAGGGTTGTAAATTTGAGCCTCACAGCACAGATATAAAAAGGGGATATTCTGTAGAATTCAGGTGAGAAGTAAAGAAAATGAAAGGCCAAAAATACAGCATTGGTTAGAATTATTTAATACAGAAGATAAGGAAATAGGCAAATAGAAAATTGAAGTCAACTCAAGAGAACTAAATATTAAGGCTTTTGGGAGCACCACTTTCAGCAGAATCCTAGAACAGTGGTCTCCAAAGTGGTACTCTACTGCAGTTCTCAACCCATGATAACTAATCCTGGGTCTTGTTTCTAATAATCATATCTAACCTTTCCTTATTATCTTCTACCACATTCTCCAAGTTGTTCAAGCTCTCAGTTTTCCTTCTTCTAGGGTGAGGTCAGACCTTTAGGACTTCCAGACAGTTAAAATTTAACTTTGATGGGGTACTCATAGTAGCAACTGTGCCAAATATCACTAAAAAAATAACAGCTCCCTCTCCTAAGATATCCAACTCCTTTCCCTCAAATTACTGCAAAGGCAATGGCAGACATGTCTCAGAAGGTAGATTTTTCACTCTGGTGTAGTGATCAGTAAGAAAAATATCCTCCTCCCCCTCCAACCCTCTTTAGTTTGGGATAGTATGGACTGGAATGAAGATGCTACAATATGCACCTTACATTTTATTATATTGTTTTTCTTCTTAAACCTTCCTACTTTCTCAATTTCCCTATTTTTTATTCCTCATTTTCTTCAGGGTATGACTGTCTTTTTTGTTACCATCACTTGCAATCTTAGTGTCATTCTCTATGTTTCTCTTTTATCACCCGTCTTTTTTTTTTTTTTTTTTTACAATAATCAAATCTTATTTCTATCTTTGCCATATCTCTTGAACTTGTTCCTCTTTATCCATTCTTATAGCCATCCCTTATGCCCTCATAAGTTCTTGTTCCTATGATAACAATAGGCTTTTAATTGGGTTTGCTGCCTGAAGTCTCTCCCTTCTCTAAACCAGATAGAATGATTTTCCTAAAGCACAGATCTTATCCTGTCCCTCTCAACTCAGTGAACTACAAGGTCTTCTTATTGACTCCAGGAAAAAAAATATAAACTCTGTCATTTAAGATCTTCATTATTCTGCCCCAATTTTCTTTTCAAGTCTTATTATACATCAATCTCCATCCTCCAATTTATGTTTTATCTTAGTCTTGTTATTAACTCAAATCTATCCATCTATATATATATATATGTATGAATGACATGCACATATATATATATATATATATATATATATAAGTATTTAGAATGGACAAGATTTGATTCATACTTCTATCAATTATCCTTAGTTCTTTAAAATTTTCATTGAATTATTTGATTACTGTTCTGAAATACTTTGGAAGTTCTTGGAGTTGCTGCACTATTTAAGTGGACCTTGTTGAATTTGTTATATTGTCATGTTATGTTGTTATAATTATTGTTATATTTGTTATGTTGCATTTATCATATAACAAAGAATTTTCTTAGAGGGTTGGAGATCAGTTTTTCTGAAAAAAAATCACATATCTTCCTACTAATTTCCACTAGGAGTGAGGAGATGATTGGATCTGGGAAGGCACAGTTAGTAGAGGGCTGAAAATTAGGCATAGTCAAAAGGAAAATGATATGACATTAATCATTGATAATTGGTGAGTGAAAAGACAAAGAACAGTTTGGTGGCCCTCATGCTCCAATGAGTACTTGCCACTGCATCCTGCTGACTCCATTGGGAATCTTGGAATAGGTACTATTGTATCTTAAAAGAGCAAAGAATATCAAAGGGAATGAAATGAAAACAATGATTCTTGAAAAGTTGAATTAAAGATTAATGTGATTTTTTTTTTATTTCAAAGAGTAGTTTTGGATGATGGATATGTGTGGAAAGGATCCATGCTAGTCAAACTGGCTTTACTGTTGTTCTTCATACCTGATATTCCACTTCTTTTTCTATGCCTTCCTATGGGTTCTCTCTTTTGCTTGGAATGAGCTTTCTTCACCTGTGCCTCATAGAAGCTCTCAGTTTAAGCATTACCTACATAAAGTCTTTCCTGATTTCTCTCCCATTTTTTTTACATATATTTATATAACATATGTACTTATGGATACATACAATCATGACTGGGCTCTAGGACAGAAATGATCTGTTTTTCTTTCTAAAGAGGCCTTAGTCTTTGGGACCACATGTACAGATTGGGTTTAATCCCAGAGAGAACTGTCTCCTAAAGAGAGAAGACAGGTGCTTTTTTTCAGACTTTGTGGTTCTTTTTATACATCAAAATTAGATCCACAGGGAGTACTTAATATTTGGGTTTGGTTCACATCAGGAATATTGCCCCAAAAGTTGAATATTCATTGTACAATGTAAATTAGATATATAGGATAGCTATTTCTTCCATATAAAATAATGATAAAAAAGATTCAAATATAAAGCTATAACTTTTAAATATGATTATATTGCCTTTTGAGGTTGATCCTTGAAATATCAAAACCTAAAGCAGTTTTTAGGATTTCTGAATATGCATTTCATATTCACTTTGGCTCTGCATCATGGCCCTCAAGGCCCATATCTTTTGGCAAGCCAAGCCTCTAGTAAAAGCATTAGAGAAAAATGTGGTAATAATTTAATATGGCATGAAATCATATTCTCAGAATAAGTTACTTTTTTCTTGTTTCTCCAAAGTCACTTCAACCCCATTTCTGTATTCACCAAAAGATGGAAAGAAATCTTAATTATTGGGAAAAGACATAAATAACAAAATAAAATAAATTCTTCATTTATAAAGTATAATAAAATTAAAATAGTAATGCTTAAAGGAAATATGAGTAAAGGATACAGAATTAATGACTTTAAAATTGAGTTAAAAAACAAGTCATAGAATGATAATATAACAACATAATAAAATTTATCAGATGCAATTCAAGCAATCCTTAGAGGAAAATTAATAATCCTGAAAATCTTTGTTAAAAAAATTAGGAAAATAAAAGATCAATGAACCATGTAATTTAAAAGATTGGAAAACAAATTAGCAACTTTAAATACAAAGAAAAAAATCTAGAAATTTAAAGGCATAATTTAAAATTTTGAAAATAATTATATAACTGGAAAACAATGAGCTGTTCTTTGAAAAAACTAACAAAATTTTAAAAATTATTAGCTAATCTAACCAAGAAAAAGAAAAAAAATTGGAAATGGAGGTGTTGGTGTGCTTTATGGATTATTGAGTGCTTTGTGTTTTTTTTTTTTTTAATAGACTCCCCTGAGTTTTTAATCATCCTGTGTATTGCTGTGAAGATGAAATAAAAGCTGTATCATATCCAATATCCAGATTATATATTAAGTGTCCATATAGGATTTGAAGACTCTATCTGCCATATTTTTTCATTTCCCAGACTTGAGCCATATTTAACTTTTATTTTGATTACATTATTTGGATTAAATCAGATGAGGCAATAAGCCAAAGGAAAAGAAATTGAATTTTTAAAGGCAAGACTCTCAAATGGAATCTAGTCTGCATGAGTTAGAGATATTGTGGACTCTGTACATGAGTTAAAGATATAATTTTGGTACTGATACTTAGACCAAGAAAAGACAAAACAAAAAAGAAAGTCTATACATCAATTTCAGTAGAGAATATTGATATACAAATTTGAAGTAAAATCCTTATAAGGAGACAACACTAATATATCTATAATCTGAAATTCAGACAGATTTCCTTGCAAGCAAGGAAAAATTCAGGAAATTGATTCAATTCTGGTTACGTTAGATCTTCCTGGAAGAAAAGAAAGATCACAAGACAGGAGCAGTATTACAATGGAACAAATGAAGAAAATTCAGAGGCTTATTTATTGTTTTTCTAGAGTGGTGGGGGAGAAAAACTGGTAGAGAAGTGGCAAGCAAATGAACCAGAGATTAAAATAGGGTGTTGAGTTGACAGTTATAGAGCCAGTCACCATTCACCTCTTAAAAATCCTCCTGAGAGATATGACAAACTATTTGAAATGGTTGTGTCAACTCTGAGAGACTGGGAAAAAGTCAATGAAGGCTTTACTATCTCCTACTCATGTCTCTGCCTATAGATGGAAGGTATTTGCTGTAAAAGTTTATTTATATAGCTCCCGATTTAATGTGTATTTTGGAAAGCATCTTAACATTGACATAAAATTATGATTTATCTTAACTTCTTTGTGATGAGTAGATATTTCTATATTAATTGTATGTAGGGTGATGAGAAAAGTGCAATGGAGGATTCCAGTGAATCTTTGTATACAAGAATTTAGAAAAGGTAAGAGACTTATTATTAATGACTTGGAAAATCCCCCCCCCCCCCAATATGGTTGTTAATAACTTGGCTTTCTTTTCCTTAAGAACTGTTAAAATCCCTGGAAAATTCATCAATTGGGGAATTGTTCTTAATTCTATATATTTGTATCAATCTCATCTAATTAGTTGCCAAATGTATTCTACTTTCATGACAACTCTTGCATTTGACTCCCCTCCATTTACATAGCCATCATTTTAGTTCAGGTCCTGATCACCTTTGATTTCAATTATTTCAATAATACCCTAATTGGTTTCTCTACCTCAAGTCTTTTCCCCCTCCAGTCCACATTAAGTTTTGTTGCCAAAGTAATTTTTCTTAAATTCAAATTTTATCATGTCATTCCCTAACTCCATCATCCATCAGTGTACTTTTAATCTAGTATGTACTCTGTCCTCACTTTTACCTCATAGAGTTTTTCTCTTTCTCTCAGATGCAGTTCAATTTTTCTCTTGAAGCCTTTTCTGATATCCACAATGTTTTTTGTTGTTCCTCATATACTACCATGTATTTAAGTACTTTGTGTGTGTGTGTGAATACATGTATATTTTATTTACATCATATAATAATATACACACATATTCTGTATATGTTGTTATGTTGTTTAGTCATTTCAGTTGTGTTTGATTTTGTTTTTTTTCATCTGAGTGTCTAAGGCTAAACTTGAACTCAGGAAGATGAAGCTTCTTGAATTCAGGCCCAGCACTTTATCTACTGTGTCATATGGCTACCCTTATATAAACGGCATATATATTTTATATGTATATACTGTCACTTATTAGAATATAAGCTCTTTACAAGCAGGAATTGTTCCATTCTTTAGTCCAATGCCTAGCACATAGAAAGCATTTAATAAATGCTTATTGAATAATTAAAAATAATGAGAGAAAGATAACTGGAAAGATATATTTTCATAGTTGGGCTGTACCAGATGAATAAAATGATAATATCATAGAAATTAATTTATATATATTAGTTTACAAATTTAATTTACATATTTAGTGTTACTATTCAAATTACAGAACTAGACAAAATAATAAATTAATGTAGAAGATCAAAAGGAAAAATCTCAGGAAAATAATGTGAATAAAGAGGGCATAACATTATTAGACCTCAATAATTAGATTTTTATATACAAGACTCAAGAGAAATAAAAAGGTAAATAAGAAAGAAAAAACAAAGAACTTATT
Source organism: Sarcophilus harrisii (assembly GCF_902635505.1). NCBI lineage: Eukaryota > Metazoa > Chordata > Mammalia > Dasyuromorphia > Dasyuridae > Sarcophilus > Sarcophilus harrisii. The sequence continues at coordinate 239,318,947 of NC_045426.1, forward strand.
AAGGTTAAACTGTTTACATTCCTTGACAGGAAGATAATTTAGCCCTTAAGAACTTTGTCACTATTAAGGCAGTTAAAAGGTGTATACACACAAAAAAATGATGTAGATATAAATTGACTTGGGTGGAGATATCTTCCCATCTAAGTTAAGAGAGAGGAGAGAAGGAAGAGGCAGAATAGGGTAAATTATTTCACATGAAGAAAAGTTAAAGATCTGTTACAGTGGAAGAAAAATGGGGTAATGGTGTGTATCACTTAGAATTGATTCAAAGAGAGTAGCACATACACACTCACTTAGGTATAAAAGTGTATGTTATCATATGGAAAATAGGAAGAAAAGAGGATAAGAGAATGGGAGAGGGGTTTATAGAATGTAAGGCAGATTGAGGGAGACTGCAGTCAAAAGCAGAATAGACTTTTGAGAAGGGACAGGGTAAAAAGAAAAAAATAGAATGATAAATGGGAAAAATAGGATGGAGGGAAATATATAGTTAATAATATAAAGCAGAAGTGGAAGCAGAGTGGATTCACAACAAGAATCCTACAACATATGGTTTTCAAGAAACACATTTGAAGCAGAGATATACACACACACACAGAGTAAAGATAAGGGACTGGAACAGAACCTATTATGTTTCAGCTAAAGTAAAAAAAAAAAAAAGCAGATATGATCTTAGACAAAGCAAAAGCAAAAAAAAAAAAGGTTTAATTAAAAAAGATAAGAAAGGAAACTATATCTTGCTAAAAGGTGCCATAGACAATGAAGTAATACTAAACATATATGCACCAAATTTTTCAAGGAGAAGGTAAAAATTACCAGAGGAAATAGACAATAATACTATTCCAGTGGGAGGCCTTAATTTTCTCTTCATAGAACTAGATAAAACTAGCTATAATCCACAAAATAAATAAGAAATTAGTTAATGTGGTAAATAAGAATTTTAGAAAAGTTAGATAGGATAGGATTGCAGAAAATTGAATGAGCAAGAAAAGCATATCTTTTTCTTAAGTAGTATATGGAATCTAAAAAAAAATGACCATATTTGAGGACATAAAAGCCTCACAAGTAAATGCAAAAAAGCAGAAATAGCAAATATGTCCTTCTTATATCATAATGAAAAAATTATATTCAATAAAAATAATTTAAAGTTAGATTAAAAATTAATTTGACACTAAATAATCTTATCCTAAAGAATGAATGGATCAAACAACAAATCATAGAAACAATAATTTCATTAAAGAGAATGATAACAATGAGACAACACATTTTTTCATAGAATAGATTTTGTAAGATCAATTCTTTTGTTCTTTTTATAAATAATTTTATGCTATTCAAATCAATTGCTCTTTGTTTCATAGAATTCACTTGTGAGTTCAACTAATCCTGAATTCTTTTTTTATAAAGCTTTTTATTTTCAAAACATATGCACAGATAATTTTTCAACATTGACCCTTGAATAGCCTTGTGTTTCAGATTTTCCCCTCTTTCCTCTTCCCCTTCTTCTAAGTGGCAAGTACTCCAATGTATGTTAAACATGGTAGAAATATATGTTAAATCCAATACATGCATACATATTTATTCAATTATCTTGCTGCACAAGAAAAGTCAAATCAAATTGGAAAAAAATGAGAAAAAAAATAAAACGCAAGTAAATAATAACAAAAACAATGAAAATTCTATGTTGTGATCCATACTCAGTTCACAGTCCTCTCTCTGGATGTTGATGGCTCTCTTCATCACAAGATCATTGGAACTGTTTTGAATCATCTCATTGTTGAAGAGAGCTATGTCCACCAGAATTGATCATTGTATAATCTTGTTGCCATGTATAATTATCTCCTGGTTCTGCTCATTTCACTTAGCATCAGTTCATCTAAGTCTCTCCAAGTATCTCCGAAATCATCATGCTGGTCATTTTTTATAGACCAATAATATTCCATACCATTAATATACCATAACTTATTCAGCCATTCTCCATCTGACGGGCATCCACTCATTTTCTAGTTTGTTGCCACTACAAAAAGGGCTGCCACAAACATTTTTGCACATGTGGGTCCCTTTTCCTCTTTTAAGATCTCTTTGGGATATAAGCCCAGTAGTAACACTGCTGGATCAAAGGGTATGCACAGTTTGATTACTCTTTGGGCATAGTTCCAAATTACTTTCCAGAATGGTTGGATCTATTCACCATTTCACCAACAATGTATTAGTGTTCCAGTTTTCCATCATCCCCTCCAACACTGAATTCTTTTTTCTTTAAGAATTTATTTTTACTTTGTTCATTTTCATCCCCTGTTATTGAGTTGTTTAAATTCTTTATTTCTTATTCTGGTAATTTGGATAGCTTGTATATTTGCAAATATCCATTCATATAATTTAAGTTGTTGCTTTTATTGGCATATTGTTGGGCAAAATATTTTTTAAAATAGTATTTATTTCTTCTTTGTTATGAATTCTATTTTTTTAATACTGATCTCTTGGTTTTCATTTTTCTAATTAATTTCTAATCAATATAATTGATGAAATTAATCAATAGTTTATATATCTTATTTTTAAGTAACTCCAAATTTTATTTATTAATTCAAATTTTAGTTTTCAAGTTTGTTAATAGTTTTTTTATTTTATTTTTTTATTTTTAGGATTCAAGTTTGGTATTTAAATGACCTTTTAAAGAAATTGCTGTTTTTCTAGCTTTTTCAGTTTGCATTCCCATTTAGTGATCTATTCTTTCTGTTTTAGTTAATGAAGGAGCTTAAGCCTCTTCTCCCTCCAGTCCCCTCCTCCAACCTTGGACTGCTTTGTCTGCATTTTCCAAATTTTGATATGTTGTCTTATAATTATCTTTAGTAAACTAATCTATTATTTCTACTATTTGTCCTTTGATCCACAAACTTTTTAGTATTGTTATTTTATTTCTACTTTTATAAAATTTCCCTCCTCTATAGTTCTCTATTTAATATAATTCTTATTGTAGCAAATGATCATCAGTGATCAACAAATGATGTTATTGGGCTATGGGAGTGCAGATGCATTGAATTCTCCAAAATATATTGGAATTTCAGGACTCTCCCTATATGGATCATGAAATATTGGGATTAGGGGTTAGATCCCAAATTTGTTGGCTGATGTTGTGAGGTTATCTCTAAATAATTAGTAGGATTAGACTAAGATTTTATTACATTGCTGACAGCAGACTAATTTTTAAAAATTTTAGTCATTAAAAAGGGAAAAGATAAGGGCTAAATTCCCTGGCTGGAACTCACTATTTACAAGGAGGAAGATGCCCTAAGGCAGAACAAGATTCTAATGAACTAGCAGGGCATGACCTGATGCCAAAAGGCAGGTTAGGTTCCTAATGAATTAGTGATACCATAAGATGGACATGGTTCCTAATAAACCCACCATTGTGACACTTAATAAGTGTGCTAAAAGGAATTAGTAAGAAAGTGGGGTCCCAGTAGGTTCTTTTATAAAAGAAAAATAACCTCAGGATTTCACACCATAACTTGGCCTTCCTATTGAACACAGTGACTGTGGGGTCATGATAAGTTTGCCAATGGAAAGAACTGGGCAAGAATTTAACAATGCCTCCATATTTTCCTCAGGGAATAATTATAGGAATTTATCTAGTGGGCTTGCTGCAACAAAGGCCCATTTAAATTTACAAAGCCTTCTCCTGTCAATTGCCTCTCCTAATGGTCCACCTAACTACCTTATTACCCCATCATTTCTCCTCTGAAGGTCTTCCTTGCTCCCCTACATTTGGTGGACTGTTTGTGGAGAGTCTTAAATCCCAATGTTTTAGGGGTTCAGTATTTCTGCACCTCCATATCAATGTATCTAATATTTTTTTCTGAATCTGTAAGTTTTTACTATCCAAAGACAAGATAAATTTTTGTAGGAGTATCATTCAAGTTGAAAAATAGGCATAATCTTGTTAATCTCTTAACTAAATCTATTTTTGCTGTTTTCTTGTCTGAAATTATCATAACTATTCTTGCTTTTTGTGTGTTCAGCTGAGGCATAATAGATTTTGCTCTTATCCCTTATTTCATACTCTGTGAGTCTCTATATTTCAAGAGTATTTCTTGTAAACAACATGTTTTTGGATTCTATTTTCCAATCCATTCTACCATCCTTTATGATTTTATGGGTGAGTTCATCACTCTCAGATTCACAGTTATAATAGTTAATTGTGTATTCCCTTCATTCTAGTCTTTCATGCTTTTTCTTCTTTGAACTCCTCATTTCTTCTTTATCACAGATTCTTCCCCTTTTTGCTTCCTTTCAGCTTCCTCTTTATCTTCTTTCCATGATTAGAGTTTTACAAATCCTTACCGAATCTGCCTTCCTTCTCATGCCTACTTTCCATTATTTGATTGAAGGATATTTATTTTTTTTTTCCATGAAGGAACATTGTATTCACTTTTGCTATGTAAGGTATCCTTGGTTGTAGTCTTTTATTGTTTGACTTTTGGAATATATCATCCCATGTTATCTATTTCTATATAATGATTGTTATTAAATCATATTTACTCTTCACATTGGCTCCCTAATATTGGAATTCTTTCTTTCTAGGTGCTTATAGTATTGTTGTGCCAGTTTCCTTTTATTGTTCTGCCTCAGTTTCCCTAAATTGTTCTGCCTCAATCCCCCTGGTTGCAACCTTTCTCCTTCCTGACTAATTAGGACTAATATAATTTAGGGCTGGCTACTCTAGGATCATAAATTGTAAATGTTTAATCTCACATAAGAGGGAGATCTTCTATTTCAGACATGGCTCCTCCTAAGTCTTCCTAAGTTATTAAGAATTTATGGTCCTCACCCTCCCTAAACTGTCAGAACCAGATTTATGGTCCCTTACTGGAAATTCCCACTCACCAATGCTCACTTTACCCCCTTCCCTCTTCTGCCTTTGCGCCCTATAAAAATCCTTGGAATCTCACATTCAATGCTGAATTCTTTGAGATAAAAGTCCAATTCAGCCCTGGGGCAGAATGGATTCTGCTCTTCCCCCAGACAATCTCTCTCTCTCAGAAATTCAAATACAATATTAAAAACTTTCTAATCTCTATCTTGCCTCAGTTTTTCCAGCATTACAGTATATTTTCTTTCATTTGGAAGCTCTAGATTTGACAATGCTATTCAACTTAATTAGCTGAAGGCTTTTCTCTAAATCTTTTAATAATTTGTGAATATCAGTATTACACTTAGATTATGTATTAATTATCACTATTATGAATGTAAAAACCCATTGTATGGTAGAGATTAAGAGGCACTAAAAATAATAATTTTGAAGAAAATAATTTAGCACAACTCTTTTTATTTTTATTTTTTAATTATAGCTTTTTATTTACAAGATATATGCATGGGTAATTTTTCAGCATTGACAATTGCAAAACCTTTTGTTCCAGTTTTTCCCCTCCTTTCCCCACCCCCTTCCCCAGATGGCAGGTAGACCAATATATGTTAAATATGTTAAATACAATATATGTATACATATGCATACGATTATTTTTAGCACAACTCTTAATATTTTAAAGATAAGTGGACTGGAGTGTAATGATTTACTCACCTAAGACCACATAAAGACCTACTGTTAGTAATGGTGATAGAATCCAGGTCTTCCATTGGTATGCTAATTTATGTTTATCTCAGTGAAGAAGGGTTGAATGGGCTACAGTAAAATGCTAATGCTGTAAATCATCTTCAGGCAACACTGGTACTTTAGTGTTTCATATGAAACATCAAGGTCTCATATGAAAAAAAATAAGCATCCTTCAGATTCTGTTAAAAAATACATTCCCCTTAATAGGACTGGAGTCCTGTCATGATGCATTTTCCTCCTAATCAAAACATGTTTCATATGGGTCAGACTTAACTGAATAATTTAATATCTTACATTTGCATAGCACTTTATAGAAAACATATGGGAGCACTTAGAATTGGAATGCTCACATACATTATCTTATTTGATCTGAGTTCTCTTTAGAAAAACAGAATTGAAAGGATCCTTTGGGAGGTAAACAAATTAGACATTATTAGGTCCCTTTTTAGAGATGGAAAAAAAACATAATCAAATTCACTTACACAAGGTCTCATAGCTGAGGTACCCAGATTCCACCATTCTACTATATAACTTCTTTTGTTAATTTCTATAATCCTACTATTGAAAACTCCAATATAATTTGATTTTAGAAATTATTATGGTACTTTGAGGAGGTAACATGAATTTCATTCAAATAAGCTATATTAGTAATAAAATTCAAGAAAACATTTAAGTTTTCTTAGCATTATAACATAACATATGACAATATTACATTTGGAATATATGTAAAACAAATTTATAATTGAGATAATACTTTTGTTGTCCCCAAACCATAAATATAGATATTGTTACTGGTGGGAATGTATATGAGACCACAATTTGAGTTGTGAGCAGATGATTGTTAACAATAAGCTATAAAATTAATATGATATATCTAATAGCAATAATTAAGATTATTAGCAGTTTTTTCCTAGCATTCAATATTTAATCCTCACTATACAGGCATTCTCTGACAATTTGAAACACAAAGGCCTAATTTCTCAATATCAGAAATTCCAACTCTCTTAGTGTTAATGTTCCTCATAAACACACAATCCCTTGACTTTACATCACGACTTAGTAACTATACTTACTTTCTATACCTGAGGAAAAATCATGTTTGACTGATCTTTTCTCTTATTTTAGAAATGTTCAAGTCTTTAAGAAGTATAGACAATAGAAAGGGGACCTTTGAAGTAGGGGATAGTTTATCTGGGGAGTCATGGAATACTCATACTAAGGAGATGGACTGGAATGGAAGAAACTGGTGGCATTGGAGATGGAAGGAAAGCAATCATAATAATAATGAACTCTGGATTCTCAGCCTCAGAGAATTTGGCCTGGAAGACTGAGGATGAAAAGGAGGAGCAAGGATTATAAACAGACACATACACGGAAGGTTGCATGAGGGTGGAAGCAGTTTAGGCCTATGGGGAAGAGATTGGCTAATTGGATAGTCCTGTTGTCTACTAGAACAGACTTCAGGTTCTGAGGCTATAACTGTGAGAAACTAGTGTTTTGGTGGTAAATGAGGGTGGTATAAGATCCTTCACATCTAGCAGTTTCTTTGGACAAATACTAACCTCTGGTTTGTACTCTATGGAAGAACCAGGATAAGATCTATATATATTTTTTTCCTTTACACAGTAACAGGGGGAGCCTAACTTTTCTCAAAGCCCTGGCTTCCCTAAGATTAAATCTACTCAGACTATGCATTTAGGTCCAGAGCAAAAGTATCCCTTAGAAGAGAAAAGAAAGAGAAAGGTGGTCCAGATTGGGTCCAGCATTTATCATTAGATGTGTATGAACTGAATGAAATGAAAGGAGCAGAACTGGAGGATAATTTCTATGTTAACTACAATAGCAATCAATATATTGACAACTTAATTATTTAAAACTAAATACAATATAATAAAAAAACTAGAAAAAGAAGGACAGAAAAGAAAAAAAATAAACAAAACGAAACATTGTCATGTGCCCAGCAGAACATCAGAGAGTATTCAAAATATGTAACCATAAATTTCCATTTCAAGAAAGCTTATATAATTATAGATCCCATCTTTTCTTTGTTTCCTTGTAGGTTATTCTTTTGTTCTCTGCTGTGCACTTTTTACATTATTCCTTTTTCCCCCAATTCATCCTCTCCTCCCCAACTCCCCAAGCAGGCTACAGTTAAGCATGAGTACACACACACACACACACATACTCACTCACCCCCCACCACTTCCCATATAAATATCTACATACACATACAAACCTTACATGCATGCCTTTATACATATGTGTTTAGAGTTATGTAGACATGCATCTAAAACATTATTAAACACACTGACCACTCCTGAAGAGAAAACATGTTTCTAATGATTTTCTAGAGATGCATGCATTTTCAAAAATGGCTGAATTTTTTACTGTTTTTTCTTTCCTATACTTATTTTTTGGAGGCAAGAAAGGGAGGTTAGAAAGTTAAAAAAGAAAAGAATCTGTAGAACATTAAAAACACAGAAAACAAACAGGTTCAGAAAAGAACACTCTCTAATTCGGTTCCTTTCTTGTTAAACTTAATATATACTTTTAAAAGGGAAACTAACAGGAAATCAGTTTTATGTGCAATCTTTTTTGTGTGTTGTATATTGAAATATTTGATTTGCTAATGATTAAATATTTTTAAAATTAGGAATTTAATAGAAATAAGCAAAAGACTCAGCTATTAGATGATATCTGCAGAGCCATAATTTGGAATTTTTGCCTTGGGGCAGTCACTATAAGCTGCTCACTAGCTTTTTCGAGCTTAAGTTGGGAATGAGACCTTGATGTTGTTAAGAAGGCTTTTTTAAAGGTGGAATTCAAGAAATCTGAGAATGGTGTGCCTCTGGCTATACAAACATGAATACTTCTAACATCTGTTTTACATGTTCATATATTATAATCTTCGGTTTTGTAACAATTCAATTTTTCTATCTGGCTATATTTCAGACCTCTCATTCAGCCATAGTTGTTTGACTGAAAAAGCTCTGCTAATGAATCACACTGTGTATTTAAACTTGTGCTTTCAAATCTATCTTAATCATCATAAATTAATTATAGCTCTTAATATGCTTCAATGCCTGTATTAGAAAGCCTTATTGTTGACAGATAGTAAAGCACTTTTTTTTTTTTTTTAATGTGCCCTACCTGCACTTAGAATTCATTTATTCTAATGGCTTTAGACATTTGGTTACATATCACACAGACCATGAGATTTCGTGCTACAACAAAATGATGTGTGAGAGCCAATTTTTTTCCTCACCAGATACTCCAGACTGGTGTAATCAAGAGTAAATTGAGATATATTTGGGGAGTGGATGAAAATTATAGTCACTGTTTCCCATCATATAATTAAGTTAATGAGTCTATCTTTCTATAGTTATTTATTCAAAACTTCTCCTTGTATGAAATTGTGCAGATAGTACATTTGTTCCAATAGTATACAAAGGAATCTGTAATGCTAGCATTTGTAGATATCACAGATGAATTGTCACACTGCATCTTGAATCATTACCAGTTTCCTAAATGGACTTTAATCTTATCATTAGATTATCTAGGAGGAGTGAGGTAGGATACTTAATTGACTCACTTATTCCCAATCATAGGTAAGTTAAGCATTAGACAATTCCCTTGATGATATGCATTAGTTGTTCCTTTACAAAATGTGCACTGACAACTTGTCTAGATCCAAAATCAAGTTTCAACATTTGAAGTCATTATTATTTGACTTATTTCCATTTTATAATTGCAATAGTTTGATGCCTAGGGCAGGAGTGAAGGCAGATAATTTTTAAGTATTCTTACCCTAACTTCATCAAGTAAGTTAAGATAAGCACCTCATAGCTGATGCAATAATTCTGAAAGAAATGAGGACATGACAACTTTTTCCAACAACCTTTAAGAAAGAATATATCTGATTCCATATAAAGGTGAGTTGCAATAGGGCGGAGCATCATAGACTGGCGGAGAGAACAGCTTCAAGTTTCTACCCTCTTATCAAAATTCAACTCAAATACGTACAGGCGCTGAACGTACTAAGATAGACACTCACACTAAGCCAAACGATCATAGGTGTTTCCATTGGGAGTTGATCTGCACGGCAAGGATCGAGTCCCGAGTAGACACTAATCTGCAAGAGGGGGCTTTCTGGCTTGCCACTAGAGAGCTTATTTCCAGGGCCGAAATGATCAGGCGACGACACTGGGCAGAGTTTGTGAAAGTCTGCGCTACGCAGTCAGCATCTAACACCACAGTCCCACAAGAGGCTCCGACCGGCGAGTGACACTTTCACCACTTAGTCTCTAGCCAGGGCAATCGAAATCCACCAGCCCTACTAAGCAGTTTGATAGCTAGGCCAGTGCTGAATCCAACCTCCTGTTGGGGAAGGAAAACTCTCACACAGAGCACTCCCATACCTTGAGCCGGAAACGCTACATCTCTCCTATTCTGCAGAGGAAGTGGAACCCCTTGCCTAGGGAGACCACCCTAAAGGCTTTAAAACATGAAAAAAGATGAAAAGAACTAACTCACAGCTTCTATGCAGAAAAGAGCAGGTCAGCAAACCTGAAGAGACCTCAAACAGCAAAATGCATCAGACGTCCTCTTACAGAATGCTCTCAGAAGAGGCCATTAAAAGTCTCAAAGAGGTTAGAAGATAAATGGAAAGGAAAGAAGCCTTACAGAGAGCAACAACTTCCTGAAATACTAATTGAAAAATAAAGCAATCTACTACAAAGTGGATCTGGATTTGGAAAAGACAAAGAACTCTCAAGAAAGTAGGATCCATGAACTTGAAGAAGACAAAGAACACAAGAAAGTAGATCTGGAATTGAAAGAAAATAATTCACTAAAAAAATTAGGAAATGGAAAAATTCCACAGACCAAAACAATACATTCAAAAACCTAATTGACATATACAGAAAGAAGTAAAAAAAGCATTGAAGATATAACTCTTTAAAAATTAGAACTGAACAAATGAAACTAATCGATCATTGAGACAGCAAAAGAATCAGTCTACAAAAACAAAAATGACAAACTGAAAACCACGAATTATCTACTTGCAAAACGAAGACTTGGAAAATGATCTAGAGAAAACTGAGGATTATTGACTTCCTAAAACATGATGAAAAAAAAAGAGCCTAGAACTATTTTAGCAAGAAATCATCAAAGAGAACTGCCAGATGTAATAGAATCAGAAGGTAAAAATAGGCATTGAAAGAATGCATCGAACACTTCTGAAAGAAAACCTAAAATAAAAACCCAAGAAATTGGGCAAAACTTCAGAACTATAAGATTAAGAAAAAAATTTACAAGCAGCCAAAAACCATTTTAAATAAGAGGTGCCACAATACAGGATCACCCAAGATCTGGCTGCCTCTACATTAAAGGAAAGAAGGGCCTGAAAAATAGTTCCTAAAAGGCACAAGAACTCTGAGATGCACAAGAATAAACTACCCAGCTAATGAGAGCATTTTCTTCCAGGGAAGAAGATAGATATTTAATGAAAACAAATGAAATTCATTTACTTCTGAAGAAAACCAGAACTAAACAAAAATTTGATCTCCAAGAATAGAACTCAAGAGATGCAGAAAAGGTAAAAATAACTCTTGAGAATTGTATTTCTGTTGTGGATATACAAAAAGAATACATCATAAATTTGATTGTACTGATATAACATAAAAAGGAGAAGTAGATATGAAAAGGGAATGATGGCAGAATAAGGTGGACAGGAGGACAAATAAGAGTTTGGGAAACCACATCCCACAAAGAGGCTAAGCAAATCTTATCATATCTGAGGGAATTTAGAGAGGGGAGAACATGTGAATCTTACCCATCCAGAGTTACTCAAAGAAAAATAATTGACATTTGTTTTAGGAAACTCAACCAGCCTCATTAAAAAACGTGGGAGAGGAAAAGGAAAAGAAAAAGAGTAATACAGAAGGAAGGGAAAGACTCAAAGGGGAGGGAGGGATTATAAAGAGGTCATAAGTATCGTGATACAAGAGGGTACATAGTCTTACATGGGAAAGAGGGTTGGGGAGGCAAGAATAGTAAAGCAAATCTGGGGTTATAGGATGGCAGAAATACAGATTTAGTAATCTCTAACGTAAATGTAAATGGATGAACTCCCCATTAAAAGAGGCAAGATAGCAGACTGGATCAAAAGTCAGAACCACTACAATATGTTGTTTACAAGAAATACATTTAAAGCAGGGGATGCACATAGAGTAAAAGCAAAAGGCTGAGCAAAATCTATCTATGCTTCAGGTGAATCAAAAAGTTAGGTAGCCATCCTATCTCAGATCAAGCAAAAGTAAAAATTGATCTAATTAAAAGAGAATAAGGAAGGATAACTACATCCTCTAAAAGGGAATAAAACAACGAAGCAATATCAATATTAAACATATATGCACCAAGTGGTATGGCACTCAACTTCCTAAAGGAGAAGTTAAGAGTTGCAAGAAGAAAAGACAACAAAACTGTAATAGTAGGAGATCTCAACCTTGCACTCTCAGAATTAGACAAATCAAACCACAAAACAAATAAGAAAGAAATTAAAGAAGTAAATAGAATATTAGAAAAATTAGGTATGTTGATCTTTGAGAAAATGAATGAAAGAAGGAATATACTTTCTTCTCAGCAGTTCATGGAACCTATTCAAAAATTGACCATATATTAGACATAAAGACCTCAAAAATTAAAGCAAAAAGCAGAAATAGTAAATGCTTTCTTTTCATATCATGATGCAATAAAAACTACATTCAACAAAAAGTTAGGAAAGACCAAAAAAGTAATTGAAACTAAACAATCTCATCTTAAAGAATGAATTGGAGACAGCAAATTATAGATACAATTAATAATTTACTCAAGATAATGACAATGATGAACATCATACCAAAATTTGTAGGGATGCAGCCAAAGCGTAATAAGAGGGAATTTATATCCTTAGAGGCTTACTGAATAAACAGAGAAAGAAAAGATTAATGAATTGGCTTGCAACTAAAAAAAACTAAAAAGACCAAATTAAAACCCCAATCAAATACTAAATTGAAATTCTAAAATTAAAAGGAGAAATTAAAAATATTGAAAGTAAAAAAACTATTGAACTAATTAATAAAACTAAGAGTTGGTTCTATGAAAAAGCCAATAAAATAGATAAGCCTTTGGTAAATCTGATTAGAAAAAGGAGGAGGAAAATGAAATTAGTAGTCTTAAAAATGAAAAGGAGAACTTTCCACCAATGAAGAGGAAATTAGAGAAATAATAAGGAGTTATTTGCTCAACTTTATGCCAATAAATTTGATAACCCTAAGTGAAATGGATGACTACCTCCCAAAATACAGACTTCCCAGACTAACAGAGGAAGAAGTAAATTGCTTGAATAGTCCCATTTCAGAAAAAGAAATAGAACAGGCAATTAAACAACTCCCTAAGAAAAAATCCCCAGGACCAGATGGATTTACATGTGAATTTTACCAAACATTTAAAGAACAATTGGCCCCAATGCTATATAAATTATTTGATAAAATAGGGAATGAAGGAGTCCTACCAAATTCCTTCTATGACACAGACATGGTACTGATACCTAAACCAGGTAGGCTGAAAACAGAGAAAGAAAATTATAGACCAATCTCCCTAATGAATATTGATGCTAAAATCTTAAATAAGATATTAGCAAAAAGACTACAGAAAATCATCTCCAAGATAATACACTATGATCAAGTAGGATTTATACCAGGAATGCAGGGCTGGTTCAATATTAGGAAAACTATCAATATAATTGGCCATGTTAATAACCAAATTAACAAAAACCATATGATCATCTCAATAGATGCAGAAAAAGCATTTGATAAAATCCAACATCCATTCCTATTAAAAACACTTGAGAGTATAGGAATAAATGGACTTTTCCTTAAAATAATCAGCAGCATCTATTTAAAACCATCAGTAAGCATCATATGTAATGGAGACAAACTGCAACCATTCCCAATAAGATCTGGAGTGAAACAAGGTTGCCCACTATCACCGTTACTATTTAATATTGTATTAGAAACGCTAGCTATAGCAATAAGAGCTGAGAAAGAGATTAAAGGAATAAGAATAGGCAATGAGGAAGCCAAATTATCACTCTTTGCCGATGACATGATGGTATACTTAGAGAACCCCAGAGATTCTGCTAAAAAGTTATTAGAAATAATCCACAACTTTAGCAAAGTTGCTGGTTATAAAATAAACCCACATAAGTCATCAGCATTCTTATATATCACTAACAAAATCCAACAGTCAGAGTTACAAAGAGAAATTCCATTTAAAGTAACTACTGATAATATAAAATATTTAGGAATCTATCTGCCAAGGGAAAATCAGAAACTTTATGAGCAAAATTACAGACCACTTTTCACACAAATTAAGTCTGATCTAACCAATTGGAAAAATATTAAATGCTCTTGGATAGGGCGAGCAAATATAATAAAGATGACAATATTACCTAAACTAATCTATTTATTTAGCGCTATACCAATCAGACTCCCAAAAAACTATTTTAATGACCTAGAAAAAATAACAACAAAGTTCATATGGAAAAACAAAAGGTCAAGAATTTCAAGGGAATTAAAGAAAAAAAAATCAAATGATGGTGGCTTAGCTGTACCAGATCTAAAATTATATTATAGAGCAGCAGTTACCAAAACTATTTGGTATTGGCTAAGGAATAGATTAGTTGATCAGTGGAATAGATTAGGTTCAAGGGATAAAACAGTCAACAAATATAGCAACCTAGTCTTTGACAAACCCAAAGATCCCAGCTTTTGGGATAAGAACTTACTGTTTGATAAAAATTGCTGGGAAAATTGGAAACTAATATGGCAGAAACTAGGCATTGATCCATACTTAACGCCGTACACCAAGATAAGGTCAAAATGGGTTCATGACCTAGGCATAAAGAATGAAATTATTAATAAATTAGAGGAACATAGGATAGTTTACCTCTCAGACCTGTGGAAGGGGAAGGTCTTTATGACCAAAGCAGAACTAGAGATCATTACTGATCACAAAATAGAAAATTTCGATTATACCAAACTGAAAAGTTTTTGTACAAACAAAACTAATGCAGACAAGATTAGAAGGGAAGCAATAAACTGGGAAAATATTTTTACAGTCAAAGGTTCTGATAAAGGCCTCATTTCCAAAATATATAGAGAATTAACTCTAATTTATAAAAAATCAAGCCATTCTCCAATTGAAAAATGGTCAAAGGATATGAACAGACAATTCTCAGATGAAGAAATTGAAACTATTTCTAGTCATATGAAAAGATGCTCCAAGTCATTATTAATCAGAGAAATGCAAATTAAGACAACTCTAAGATACCACTACACACCTGTCAGATTGGCTAAGATGACAGGAAAAAATAATGATGATTGTTGGAGGGGATGTGGGAAAACTGGGACATTGATTCATTGTTGGTGGAGTTGTGAACGAATCCAACCATTTTGGAGAGTAGTTTGGAACTATGCTCAAAAAGTTATCAAACTGTGCATACCCTTTGATCCAGCAGTGTTACTACTGGGATTATATCCCAAAGAGATTATAAAGAAGGGAAAGGGACCTGTATGTGCACGAATGTTTGTGGCAGCCCTTTTTGTAGTGGCTAGAAACTGGAAACTGAATGGATGTCCATCAGTTGGAGAATGGCTGAATAAATTGTGGTATATGAAAATTATGGAATATTACTGTTCTGTAAGAAATGACCAACAGGATGATTTCAGAAAGGCCTGGAGAGACTTACACGAACTGATGCTGAGTGAAATGAGCAGGACCAGGAGATCATTATATACTTCAACAACAATACTATATGATGACCAGTTCTGATGGACCAGGCCATCCTCAGCAACGAGATACCAAATCATTTCTAATGGAGCAGTAATGAACTGAACTAACTATACCCAGAAAAAGAACTCTGGGAGATGACTAAAAACCATTACATTGAATTCCCAGTCCCTATATTTATGCACACCTGCATCTTTGATTTCCTTCACAAGCTAATTGTACAATAATTCAGAGTCTGATTCTTTTTGTACAGCAAAATAATGTTTTGGTCATGTATACTTATTGTGTATTTAAGTTATATTTTAATATATTTAACATCTACTGGTCATCCTGCCATTTAGGGGAGGGGGTGGGGGGGGTAAGAGGTGAAAAATTGGAACAAGAGGTTTGGCAATTGTTAATGCTGTAAAGTTACCCATATATATATCCTGTAAATTAAAGGCTATTAAATAAAAAAAAAATATATATATATATATAATTGCAATAACTGAATCAAACAGGGTAAATGTCTTTCCCAGGGCCCCATTGAGTTAATAAATATATGAAGCTAGATTTGAACTTGGGGCTTCCTGACTCTAGGTCTGTTGCTCTATCTACTGTACTATCTAGATCCCAGAACATTATTACCAGGTATGGGTAATGATGTACAAAGATGGGCAAAATAAGTAGGTTAAGCTAAACAGGAGATACCAGGATGATACTGAAAATCTAGGTAGGCAAAATGTTCAGTTCCAGAAAGATGAGCTAAGAAAAGAGGGAACTGGAGATGTGAGAAAACTGAACATGAGGGCATCAGAAGATCAGGAAAATTCTATAGTCTAGAAAATTGGATTCAGCAAGAACAGACAGTAGTAAATGGACTTGAATTTTACTCCAGAACAGAGGTGGCTTGTCCTTAATTTCATTCAATTAGCATTTATGGAATATTTATTTTGTGAAAGACACAATACACAGTTCTGAGGACACAAAAATAGATATGACATATAACTTTATAGCCTAATGAGGGGAAAGACATGCTCAAATAACTGTGGTAAGAGAGTGACATAAGTGCAAAGGAGAGGCCTTAGGCAAAAAGAGTGAGAACACTGAGGAGGGTGAAATCACTATCCTGCTTTATATTGCCTGCTTAGTGGACCATAGTGTTAACTGAAGGTTGAAAGCAGTCAGGGGATTAAAGATCAACCCTGCCCTTGGTTAACGGGCCAGAGGGAATAATCTCTTGGAAGTTCTACAAATGACAGCATATTACTAAGGTAGCCCACCTCTTCCCCACCCCTACCCCAATATTTTATTTCAAACACAGAAATGAAAATAGGTTCACATTCAACTGCTTTCTCACAATAGTTCTACTTTTAATCTGGATCTATGGGAAGGGTACCCTAAAGTACTGCTGGGATTTTACTTGGCTAACTAATTATCTTGTGTTGCACAAAGTTTTTGCTATTTAAACCCCATAGCTATTCTAAATATACAAACCTAGCAGTCATCCAAACTCAGTTTATTCACCCTTAAGAGGAGCTTCAGAGGTCCATTCCTACATCATTAGGGTCATGAAAAGGTAGAAGACATGACTTGAATCCATGGGGAATGAAGCTGATGGAATAGTAACATATGTTGGTGATGTATGTTGAAGGCAAGGAAAAAATCAAACAGAAAAGTCCCTTAAAACTCTATGTACAAATCTGAAAGGATTATTTTCTTCTTTTTTATGTTCAAATGACAAAGAATGAGAATCTAAATAATCATGGCTATCTGTATTATAATTTATTATGTTTAATTTGAATCATAAAATATTTTGTTATCCCTACCTTTAATGTAAATTTGGGAAAATAATTTACTAAAGTGAGTGAATCAGAAAGTTCTAGGTTTTTACTTTAATTAAACTCAAATTTAAACCCTCAAATTCTTGATTAATGAAAAGTAATTGTTTAGGTTGAAGAAAATAAATTGTTACATATGTACATATTTTACATACATATACATTCTCTCTCTCTCTCTCTCTCTCTCTCTCTCTCTCTCTTTCTCTCTTTCTCTCTTTCTCTCTCTCTCTCAGTTCCTTCCCCCAAGGTGCTTACTAGGGGAGACAGCATATATATATATATTACAAGATCTCTATATAGAAAGTAATTAGAGGATAAGGCTTAAGCAACTCTAGGTATTGAAAAAGGCCTGTGGGGTTTGAGTTGAGTCTTGAAAGAAGCTGGGATGCTAAGAGGGGGGTTAGAAATAGGATGGAGTGTTGTGTGGGAGGAAGAGTAACTAGACCAGTACTCCTGGATCACAGAATGAGGAGAAGGGAATACTTTGAGATGTCTAGAAAGATAGAAGAAGTGAGGTATTGTTCATTCCTACAAGATACTTGGCACAAATGAAAAATTTCTCTTTCATCTCAGTCTATATTGTTGTATTGTTGTAGGCTGTTTGACTCAAGCCAATATCTTGGTATTTCTGATCTTATATTGAAGAGAAAAAAAAAAAGCCACTTACTGGTTATTTACAGAAAGAGATTTGTTTAGCTCTAACAAAAAAAGGATATTCTACAAGGATACTTAAGAATATTTTTTAAAGGAAATCATGAATTGATTCAGTTAAAGCTGAACATCCCTTCCTCTGAGTTGTCCATAGGATTTCACAACCAAACATCAGAGAACCCTGGATCTCCTCATGGCTATTTTGTAATTAAATAGCCATTACTTGATGTTAACAATTTTTCATTTCCCTAGCCAATAAAGTCTTAAGGATGACTTCAGCTTTGTTTAAGGGTAAACTAGTCTAATTTTCTTGGGGATAAGAGGTTGGGGTATTGTTCCTATCACAACTCTCTGAACTGTAACTCATTTGATGTCTTTTTTCCTGAACTGCTAGGGCTATATGACTCATTCCTCTGGTGGTAGTCATAGTACTACTCTTTTAGATATGTAATCAAGTGCCAGAATATTAAAAGCCTCCTCAATGCATGACTGTGTAGAAAAGACAGGCATATCTATTAAGTGGATGAAGAATGTATATTACCAGATAATGTTTTTTTTTTTTTTTAAATGTGCAGTCATTTTAATTAATCTATCAAGCTAACTATCCATATGATGTATGGATATTTGCAGATGGATTTTGAGCTAGGTGAAGAAATGAATAGGAGTAGAATAGGATGGATCACATTTAGAAAGCTATATATTTTTCAATGATCAAAAAAAATCATCAACCTTCTCTCAGGGATCCTCTATCAGCATGAATCATAGAACTTTGGGATCTCTAAAAATTCAAAATGTGGGGCAAAGCAAAGATGTCTAGTGTATGTTGGTAGATTCCATTATGTTACCAATAATGACTAGGGTCCAAGAAGATTTGTCAGTATTTAATAGAACTAGGCTCTATTATAGGTTTTATATAAATTTGAACTAGGTTCAAGTCTTACCTCTGATACCTATTTGTTGTGTGATACCCAGGCAAGTATGTGAACCCTAGTTTCTTCATCTATAAAATGAGGATAATAATACCTGTAGGACGTACTAAACAAGAATTGTTGTGAATCCATTCAAATGAAATGTGAAATGCTTTTTAAATCTTAAAGCATTTATATTTGGTAGCACTGTGATATGCAACATGAAAATCGAGGATTTATAAAATACCCAAAGATAGGAAGAACTTGCTAGAGAGAAGAGAGATAGAAATTGAAAGAAAGCCCAAGTGTGTCACTGGTATTTCCTATGATCTCTTACCCACACAGATAATCTCTTGAATATTGTAGATGTCAACCATCTGTGGCTTATCTTATCTATGATTCCCATAGATCCTTAGCAAGGAGCCACCCAATGTAATGGGCTCTTTTTCTAAATATCTTGATATTGCATGATTACTAATGAAGCATATGAGCTATCCAGTGACAATCCCTCAATCTAACTGTATCACCAGCAGCCTATTGATGATGTCCTTTCTGCTGCTTCCTCTACATTGGCAATGTATTACAGGCTATTCATGCCTACTCACTATGTTCTTTGGCTTTAATTCTTTTTAATTATATGTAAAAGTGAAGAGATAAATTTTTTCATTGTATTGGGCTGATGCTTTAAAGATTTATCAAAGAACGTAGAGCACATGATGAAGATGCTTTGGTGAATTGTAATCTAGATTGGCAGAAAGAATATTCACATGAAATCAAAGATTTGTGAAGTATTGGAGGCACCATCTGGGAAGCATCATCAGTAGACATATCTTTACTCTGACATTCTAATTAGTCAGTCAATCACCAAGTTTTTATTAAACATTTACTATGAGCCAGATGCTATATTAAGTACTGGGGTTACAAAGAAAGATCCAAAGGGTCAGTTTTGCATATCTATTGAGTAGCACAAACTCCATGCTTATAGGAGATTCTTAAAAAAGTGTTTGTTTATGTGTGTGTGTGTATATATATATGTGTGTGTGTGTGTGTGTGTGTGTGTGTGTGTGTGTGTGCTCTATTGAAGTTCTACACCAATTCCTCATGGAAATATGCAGATGACTGGTTTCTTGAAAATTGTGCCAGTGAAGTACAATCTCTGGCAGTATGGAGTTATGGGACAAATGAATATCCATATGCTATCATCTGATGACCGGTCTGAGTCTATTTGGCAGATCTGTGACCAGATGATTGGCTACCAGATGACTTTTTTTTTTTTTTTAATTGTCATGGTGTATTGAAATTGTACCTTGTTCTGGTTCTCCTAACCACTTCCTCCCTTTTCTCTTTTGAGTTTATATGGTAAGTTTGTAAGTTTCCAGTATTAAGTAATAGTAATAGGAAATAAGAATATTGAAGAGATCACAGAAGTCACTTACAAATTGTCTCATAAATTAAGAGAGCTTTGAAGCCATTTACAACTGCCTCATATATAAATGGAGGTCACATCCTGAGGTGATATGCTAAATTAGAGGAAGATGGGCCACAATATAAAAGCCCCTTGGTCTTGCTAACTACCCTTGACCTGTAAGTTGCAGATAAACTCTAGCTATGCCTAGTAAAATCAGGAAATCATTATGTAAATAAGGGATCCCATGCTGGTAACTTTAAAATAATGTTATGTCACTGAAATAAGCCTAAAGTAGCTTAGATAAGAGTTAGTCTATTTTTTCCCCACCCCACCCTCAAACAAAGAAAACAAAACAACCCAAAAAACCATATAAAAATGGGACCTGAAACTTCTCCCCTCAAGCAGTTTTCCATCTACTATGGAGGAAGTATCTATGTACTCCTCTCCCTTTCCCTTCTTTCCTCACATTGCTTGCTTCCCTCCACCACCCCACTCCCTTCCCAGAACTGTTTGCCTCTGTACTCTTTGTGCCTCATCAAAGTGTGATTAAAGTATTCCCCACTTGCTGCCATTGTGCACTTTCCCTGTGAATTTCCAAAAAAAACTGGGTACAGCTTTCCTAATTCAATGGGTGCTCTTCGCAATTCCTTTTCTTTTGTGCATACAATTGAAGGCCTAAGGGCAGGACTGAGGCTATCTGATATAGATTTTTTTAAAAAAATAGCATGAGTACATATATGTATGCAGATATACATAAACATAAAACAAACACATGAGAACAAATTGAATTCAAAGATATGTATTGACTTTATTCTAAAGTCAATTATTTTCTGACCAATATGAATAAAAATGCATTAGTTTTACTTTTAATTTTAACTTTTAAATGAAATCAAGGAAATATTTAATAATAGAGCTACAGGATACAAACATGAAAGCAATACTACATTACCATTTAAACAGTTTAAAAATTGATATTGACAGATTATTCTTTATATCTTTTTATCTATCTTCTTTTCTTTCCAGAACATTGCCCTTGTAACAAATAATAAGAAATGAAAGATAAAAAAGTAGTTTAGTAACACACATAGTATGTGCCTCCTCTCACACTGCTCTATGTCCAACACACTAACATGCACACATTTATACACATTATAGGTAGTGTATGAAAGATGGCATGATATAGTAGACAGAGAACTGGTCTTGGAGTCAAGAGCCCTGGGTTCAGGTCTACCCTCTAATACGTATACTGACAGATTATATAACTCTGGCCAAGTAAAGGTATCAGAGGCAAGATAACTATCTATGATTATATGTTGTAGACACCATGCAGGGGTCCTCAAACTATGGCCTGTGGGCCAGATGCAGCAGCTGAGGATATTTATCCCCCTCATCCAGGACTATGAAGTTTGTTTATTTAAAGGCCCACAAAACAAAGTTTTTGTTTTTAACTATAGTCCGGCCCTCCAACAGTCTGAAGAACAGTGAAATGGCCCCCTATTTAAAAAGTTTGAGCACCCCTGCTCTCTCTCAATGGAGATTGACACTTGACACCTTCCTCTTAGAGGTATCAAGTGTCAATCTCCATTGATAGAGACCAGTTCTCATCAGAAGTTTCCTATGCATGAAATCAGAGGTCCTGTCAATATATTTTTTCATAGACCTATGCATACAGAAAGAGAGAGAGAGAGAGAGAGAGAGAGAGAGAGAGAGAGGAAGGACTTGATTAGTGTTTATACATATATGTATATATTTATGTATATCCTTCCAACATTTTAAAAGCATCTTTAGATAACTGTTCAAGTAATAACAATTCTTTACATTTTTGTTATATTTCAATCACTTTTCAGATCTTTGCAGACTGGCCTTCTATCTTAACTACTCAACTAGAGAATTTTTCTTTTTAGAATTGACGTTGATTGCTTTTGTTGGGGTATGTGTGAATGGTAGTGGTGGAGGAAGAATATGCTAATATAACAAAATACATTCAGCTGAAGGAGCTGTCAGTTAATCCACAGAGCTAGGAACAAACTAGGTATGTTCATCCAACTTCTTCCAGTTCCTTTGTTGTTAATTCTGTAAATGACTATTCCCTTCCAGAGGTAGGGTCTAAGCTTTCAAGATCAGTGTGGGCATTAGGGAAAAAAAGGGAGGATATGGTAGTTACTCTGCAGCTTGTTCACTTGAGATGCCTACCAGACTCATTTGTGCTAGGAAGATCTGGTTCTGAGGCTTTTTCTTCTTCTCCCTTAAAATAATCAGCTCTCTTAACTCTTGAACCTTTAACCAGAAGACTTGCTTCAGCAGTGATAAATTCTAATTATATTATATAGGGATAAACTCCAATGCTTTATGTAATGGGGGCTTATTTTGAGTCTCTCTGGTTTGCCTAACACAGAGACAGCCTGCTTTTTCTACATTCTCCTACCATATGTCTTTTTCTGCAGTGTCCAGAGGGTGAAGATCACACAGTTTACCTACAACAAGGGCATGGTCAACTGAACCAAGAAGAGGGGATATCTTTCCTGTTTTTCTCTTTATAGATGGCCATCTGGCTTGAGTCGTTTCTGTTTCTACTCTCTTTTGCTTTGTCCCAGTTTCAGGGTTAGGTAGTGACCCCCA
Organism: Sarcophilus harrisii; assembly: GCF_902635505.1. Lineage (NCBI taxonomy): Eukaryota > Metazoa > Chordata > Mammalia > Dasyuromorphia > Dasyuridae > Sarcophilus > Sarcophilus harrisii. Next base: position 239,341,792 of record NC_045426.1, read on the forward strand.
ATGGATTTTGGAGTTTGAGCCTTGGTGAGCTTGGAGCCAGTATTCCTGTGGATATTGCCTCTAGCCAGTCTGGCAGGGAAGCCCTGAGAAGCCAAGTTGCCCAATGGAAGTCTTAAATTTTGAACTGGTACGGCACTAAATTAAAACAGAATTAAGCTATGAACCTAATCTTTTGTTTTCCAGATACTGAATTGATATTGTGAAGGGGATGAAGGAAACAGTTGTTTACAAATGTATTTGGAGTAGTAAATTGGTATATTTGTTATAGTAAAAGCTTATCTGATCATTAAATAACTAAATGGAACTGAAGTACAGGGGACCCTACACCTACACTTGAAGGAACAGAATCTGTGGGGACTGGAATTATCAAAGAATTATCAAATTATCAAAGATTAAAAAAAAGGGAGCCTAGACATCATCTTTTAGGAAACCATCAAGGAAAAACTGCCCAGGTGTCCAAGAACCAGAGACTAAAATAGCTTTTGAAAGAATTCATTGATCATTTCCTGAAAGATCCCCAAATCCGAACTCCAAGGAACATTGTAGCTAAATTTCAGAACTATCAAATCAAGAAGAAAGTATTGCAAGCAGCTGGAAGGAAACAATCCAAATATCTTTTTTTATTTAAAAGTGTTTTTTTTTCAAAACATATACATGGATAATTTTTCAACATTGATCCTTGCATAGCCTTGTGTTCCAAATTTTCTTCTCCTTCTCCCCACCTCCTCTCCTACATGGCAAACAATCTATGTTATACATGTTAAAATATATGTTAAATGCAATATATGTAAAGATATTTATGCAATTATCTTTCTGCACAAGAAAAAACAAAATGCAAGTGAACAACAACAAAAGGTGTGAGAATGTTATGTTGTGACCTATACTCAGTTCCCACAGTCCTCTTTCTGGGTGTAGATCATTGAAACTAGGCTCAATTATCTCATTGTTGGAAAGAGTCACATACATCAGAAATGATCATCATATAATATTGTTGCCATGTACAATGATCTCCTGGTTCTGCTCATTTCGCTTAGCATCAGTTCAGGTAAGTCTCTTCAGACCTCTCTAAAATAATCCTGCTGGTTGTTTCTTGTAGAACAATAATATTCCATAACATTCATATATCATAACATATTCAGCCGTTCTTCAACTGATGGGCATCCACTCAGTTTCCAGAAACAATCCAAATATCAAGAAGCCACAATTAGGATTACTCAGAACCTAGCAACTTCCACATGAGTCACCAGCATTTTTATATATTACCACCAAAGTCTAGCAGCAAGAGATACAAAGAGAGAAACACTTAAAATAACTGTAAATAATATAAAATATTTGGGAGTCTATCTGCCAAGGCAAAGTCAGACACTGTTACATATCTAATTGTGAACACAAATGCACAATTACAAAACACTTTCCACATAAATAATATCAGATTTAATCAATTGGAAAATATCCAGTGCTCATGGTTGGATCAAGCTAATATAATAAAAATGACAATACTACCTAAATTAACCTGCTTATTCATACTAATCAAATTCCCAAGAAATTACTTTACAGAGCTAGAAAAAATAATAACAAAGTTCATCTGAAAGAATGAAAGGTCAAGAATTTCAGAGGAATTAATAAAAAAAATGTAAATGAAGATGGCCTAGCTGTACCAGACCTAAAACTATATTATAAAAAAGTGGTCATTAAAACCATTTGGTACTAGCTAAGAAATAGAGTGGAAGATCAGTGCAAATGTTAGCTTTAAAATAGACAATGATTATAGTAATATAGTTTTTGACAAACCCAAAGATGCCAGCTTTTGGGATAAAAACTCACTATTTGACAAAAACTGCTTGGAAATTAGTATGGCAGAAACTAGGCATAATTGACCCATACTTTATAACAAGGTCGAAATGAGTTTATGATATAGACATAAAGAGTCATATTATCAGTAAATTAAAAGAACAAAAGATAATTTACCTCTCAGATCTGTGAAGGAAGGAATTTGTGGCCAAAGAAGAAATGAAATACATTATTGAATACAAAATAGATTATTTTGATTATATTAAGTTAAAAAATTTTTATGTAAACAAAACTAATGCAAACAAGATTAGAAGGGAAGCAATAAACTGGGAAAAAATTTTACATTCAAGGGTTCTGATAAAGGCCTCATTTCTTAAATACATAGAGAATTGACTCAAATTTATTATAATTCAAGACATTCTTCAATTGATAAATAGTTAAAGGACATGAACAGACAATGTTCAGATGAAGAAATTGAAATAATTTCTATTCATATGAAAAGGTACTCTAAGTTACTATTGATCAGAGAAATTCAAATTAACTGTTTTTCCTTCATGTTACTTTAAATTCTATATACATCCCTCCTCTTAGTCCATCTAGGAAACCATCTATATAACAAAGAAAAATGTACAAAAAAGAAAAATATACCTCAGTAAAACCAATAAAAACAGAAAGGATCTGAAAGTATATATAACAATGCACAGTTATAATATACCACCTAAGCCAAGAAAGGAGGGAGGCATATTTTATCTCCTCTTTCTGGGGTCAAGCTTCTTGGTCTATAATTACACTGTTTCACTTTCCTTTTTTCCCCATTCTTTCCATTTGTAAGGATTGGGTTTCTTTGATCATCCCATCCCCAAAACAGTAATTATTTTTCCTTAGGTAAGAACACTTATTGATTGAATCATCACAATTGAATTTGAACAACTTATATACTTCCTTGAATCAATCAGAGTCAATGAGTGAGAAACTTAGGAATGGTCTAGGAATTTTCATATGAAGAAGTCAGATAGAACCAGAGAAAAACTTTTGAAGTTCTGAGAGCAGACAGAAAACCAAACCAAGAACTGGTAGTTCTAATAACTCTTAAATGATGATCATTTTGTTCAGTCATGATTCCATTTGGAATTTTCTTGGTAGCAGGAATAGTTTGCCAATTCTGTCTTTAGCACATTTTATAGATAAGGAAACTGAAACGAATAGGGTTAAATAACTTGCTCAGATTCATAAAACTATTAAGTATCTTAGGTCAAATTTTAATTTGACCATTGAATTTGATCCAGCTATGATGCTCTATCCACTGTATCCACTGCCCAAAGGATTCCCAAGGGGTTCATGAAATTTAATCTGGATATTTTTCATATATAATGACACACCCTTATTCCTGAATGCTTTACATATACTGTACTCTGATAAGTGTGAAAATCTTTTTCTTTTTTCAAAATAATTGGCAACATTGCCACAAAGTATAAATTTAAGAATAGAAACCCCTGTTTTCAGTGTCCTGACAGCATCAAATTGAAATTCAGCTAGTTTTATGAACATATTTCACCAGGAGAGAATCTGGCAGAAGGCTAGCATTGTTTTCCTCTTCCTGCACACTATCATAGGAGCTTCATTTGTCTCCAGATCTGAGAGTTTTTCACTTGTTGAACCTCATACTTCCCTATTCTCTCAGATGATGTCTGACACCCATTCAATCAGTGGTGTGCTGATAAATGTTAAACTATACTGAAAACACACTTATAAATTTAGGAGATGGTTTGAGCTGACTCCCTATATTCCTGTATTCAGCCCTCTGAGAAAAGAAATCATATCAGCCAGAACTCATTTTTCCCCTTCCCAATCTCATTTATTTTCAAAACTTCCTTATTGCCATTGAGGCTACCATCATTCTTCCAGCTCCCTAGATTTGCAACCATGAACTTTTATCTTTATTAAGGTCCTAAATCCAATCACCCAGGTCTTTTTGTTCTTAGTTCTACAACATCTCATATCTAACTACTTGCCATACACACATACCTCTACCTTAGTTCAAATCTTCATTATTCCTTCCTTAGACATGTTAAATAGCCTCCAGTCTCTCTCTTCTCCCATTTCTCTCAAGCACTTAGTAAGGACATAGTGAGAGCGATATAAATGCTTATTCCCTTTTCCTTATTTTATATGTTTCATATTGGTCCCAGAATGATGTCTACAGAGAGATGATTGTATCAAAAATCTTTAATAACTCTTCAAGATAAAATGCAAATTTCTAAAATTGACATTTAAAGTTCTCCATAATTTGGCTTCCAACTACTTTTCTATAATTAAATATACTTCCTTTTTTGAATTTCCTGACTTTTTGTTGAAGGTGTCATGTTACAGTATGCCATCTCCCATTTCCATGTTTTAGTACAACTGATCTTTTATATATAGAATACACTCATTCTCTTCTTACTTCCATCTTGGAATCCCTTAGTTTAGCATACCATTTCCTACACTAGGTTCTTTCTAATCTCAGTTGCTAGCACTCTTTATTTCTTGAAATCACTTAGTATGTTACATGACTTTTGAATGTATTTAGTAAAATGTAAGATCTCTGAAGGGAGAGACTGTTTTTTTTCTTTGTTATTTCCAGGGCCAAAAACAATGCTGGTGCTTAATAAATTTTAATTGAATTGTTGAATCAGTGAAGTGGAAAAGCACCCCAAAATGGAACCGTGAGAAACACAATCCTAAGTCTTTGTAGTTCGAAGTTTATTACTAGTTCTTTACTCCTTAATGCAGATGGTATTTTTAACAACCCAGATGCATGGTCCTGAGAGTCTTGAGACCCTGACAACCTAATAAGCTTAAAGAAATGCTGCTTGCTGCTGCCTGAGAATGACCCCCTTAGAGTGATAACTTTTTGCCTCTTATTTAGAATAGAAATTCCTTTATTATGACAAATGTATCAAGAAACATTTTGATGTCTCTCTCTTCTTTCTATAAATATATGGCCCTGAGGCCACTCATTACTGACCCCTACAGTGATGGTGTTGGGGTTCAGTCACTAGCTAGCAATAAACACTCTTAAAACTTCATTATTTTGGCTGCCCTGTTTTTCTCTCGCCTGGGTACTTCACCAGCACTTATTAATTTCTTTACATAGAGCATCATATTACGAATTTCCTATCTCCAACTCAAAAGCACAGTTATACAGAATGGCACATAACTGTATAACTAAAGAAGATTCCTGAGTATGCACAGAAGTGATTTGCAAACTCTTTGTCCTCTGAGCTAGACCAGGATCAATAAAAAGGAATTAATCAGTTTTAGAACAGCTGAATGAATTCCAAGTAAGCAATCAATACCTTTGAAAATTAAACTTTAATTTTCTAACTAACTAGATAGGACTAACAAGATAGAATTGTAATTTAAAGATTCGTTATAGTACCAACTTGTATGTTCAATTTTCCTATAAACCAGATACTTTGCAGTCTCCCCCCCCTCCCCCATTTTTTCTTATTTATTTATTTGGCAAGGCAATTGGGGTTAAGTGACTTGTCCAGGGCCAGATAGCTAGTACATGTCAAAAAGAAAGAAAGGAAAAAGAAAACAAAAAATGGTGAACATATTATGCTTTGATCCACATTCAGTCTCCAGTTTTCTCTCCCAGTTCTATTGAATTGTCTTAAAACACATTGCTGGTAAGAGCCAAGTCCATCACTACTGATCTTTGCATAAGCTTGTTATTACTGTGTATGATGTTCTCCTGATTCTGCTCACTTCACTCAACATCAAGAATTTTAATTTAGAGAACTCTTAGGGAATCAGTTTGGACTTAGTACTGTGTTACTAGTTTGGGTTCTTCTTGGAAAGATCTCAGAAATCTGTTTCAATCCCAAAAGCTTAGGTCTTACTTTGTACACAACCCTTAGGTTTATTTAGAACTTGGGAAAGGAATTGGTTGAATAACTGTTTGGTTCACTATATTCTTTTCACTGTTGGTCTATAAATGGCTAACAACCAATGGCTAAGTTGCTATCTCTATCACATATAGAATCAGAGAACAAAATCTAATTTTTCTCAAGAGGAGTAGATGTTAGCTCTACAAAATTGTTAAAGTCTATAACAGGTATTAGGGTAGAAATTGCACTCTCCTTTTAGAAGTAATTGTGTGGATAGAATATTAGATCTAGAGTAAGGAAAACCTGACTTCAAATCTGGCATCAGACACTTACTAGCTGTGTGATACTAAATGAGTACCTCTGTCTTACTGAGTTTCTTCATGGTTGTGAAGATCCAATGAGATAATATTTGTAAAGTACTCTACAAGCTTTAATTGATGAGTACTGAGATACCACTGTAATAACTTATTTTTCCTCAATTGTATGTTAAACCATTAAAAAGATTTTTTAATAAAAGTTTTGAGCTCCAAATTCTATCCCTCCCTCCAACCCCATGACAGTAAGCAATCTGATATAGTTTATACAATTGCAATCTTGTAAAACATTTCCATATTATTTATTTTTGTACAAGAAGACTGAATAAAAAAAATGAAAGAAAGTGAAAAAAGTATACTTCGTCTGTATTCAGAGAGTATCACTTCACTTCTTTCTCTGGCAGTGGATACTATGCTTCATCATTAAAACTGTCTTGGATCATTGTATTGCTGAGAATAGCTAATTCATTCACAATTTTTTATTGTCCAATAATGCTGTTACTGTGTACAATGTTCTCCTGGTTCTCTGCTCATTTCCCTGTATATTAGTTCATATAAGTCTTTCCAGGTTTTTCTGAATTCATCCTCTCCTTCATTTCTTATAGCAAAATCACCTTTTATTGCAATCACATGTCACAGCTTATTTAGCCATTCCCACATTTGATGGCCATCTCAATTTTCAATTCATAGAGCTACTATAAATATTTTTGTACAAATAGTTGCTTCCCCTCTTTTTGTGTCTTTGGGATATAGATCTAACAGTGATATTGCTGGTCAAAGAGTGTGCAGAGTTTTATATCCCTTTGAGCATAGTTCCAAATTGCTCTCCAGAATGATTGAATCAATTCACAACTTCACCAACAATGCATTAGTGTCCTGGTTTCCCCACCCTTTCTCTTTTTATATTTAGTGTCACTACTTATTTTTTTTTCTTTCATATTTGCTTGTTTCCATGTATATTTATGCCAATTACTTTAACCTTCTTGCTTCATTAAAATTTTTTAAAAAGACATGAAAGTAAATGATTTTCTGAAAATGATCTTTTCTTTACCCCCTTTCCCTTTATATCCTTCTAAATCTGTGTTATTCCTTGTATGACTGCAGTTTCAAAGCCCATTGATATGAAACTATCTCCTTAAGAAGAACTCAGTTTAAGGCCTGAGTGATGGGCAAAGTAGAGCTGTCCTCTAGCACCAAGACCTATCATCAACTCTAGTACTGACATATGAAATTTTTAGAGAGATCAACTGTGCTGATTTCAGTAGTGTTGTTTTTATTTTTTCTTTTGAGTGGTTATTTTTTGTTCAGGCTTGGTTATTTCTTTTCTTTTGAGATTGATTGCTTAGAATCATAGTACTTTTTGATGGGACAATTTTCTGCAATATGATATAGATACAGGCTGTGTGTGAACTTGGTAGGTATCCCATTTAATACTTGATGTACTTCAATAGTATCACAGTCCTTAATGGCTCATGTATGACCTTTTTTAAACTTTTAGAAAGATAGACTGTCACATTATTAATCACCAAGAGAATGCAATGTATCATTTCCCCCAGCAGGCAATATTCTACTACTCTATTACTACTACCATACTAAATGGTCTTGTCCAGGTATTTCTAATATATGTACAATAGATCATCTCTAACAAAATATGTGAGTATTCCATTTTCCCAATCCACATGGGTCCAAATGACTAGGCAAGGGAGAAACTTTTCTAACTGAGTTCTAAATTCTAGCTTATAAGTTAACATAAAATAGGCTTCATTTTCTATGGTTCTGTTTCTACCCTATCTTCTGAAAAATAACAATCTCAGCCTCTACTCTATATTGCTAGAGTAGATGAGGTCATGCCTGAGAAGGACTAAGTCACTAGATCTTCTGTAGTACCTCCCATTTTCATTCTTACTTCTTCTATATGGGGAAACGCAACTAATGCAAGTTGGCCCCTTCTTTGCAACTTACAGTCTAAAAGATTTATTCAGAACATTTGGATAGGTAGTACACATTTGAAGTAAGATTGTATTAGAAGTGACATTTATTTGAACCCAGGTCTTCCTGATTTCATGGATCTTTAGTCACTTTGCAATATTGTCTGTTTTTGAACTGTAGTCAAGTTATGTTCTTCTTCTTCTTCTTCTTCTTCTTCTTTTTTTTTTTTTTTTTGGACAAAAGTGGCTAGAGCACCACCCTGAAGTCAGGAGAACCTGAGTTCAAATCTGGTTTTAGACACTTAATACTTAATTGCCTCAGGGGGAAAAAAAGACTATATGTATAGTCTTCTTTATTAGAGTTTAAGCTCTTTGAGGGCAGGGAATGTCTTTTCATATTTGTACCTCTAATACTTAACACAGTGCTTTGCACCTTCATTCAGCCAACAATTTGTTTATTCATTCACACATTCATTTTGAAGGCTATTTATGATTTCCTCCTTACTCCATCTCCCACTAATATGTCAATTTTGACCCTCAAGAGCAAGGTCTGTCAACCAATGAGATTCTGTATTTTGCTGTTCTTCTTTTGCATATTTGGATATCAAACTTTATTAATAGGAATCTTGGAAGAATGGTATATCTCAGATCATGAGGAAGGTCTGAGGTCCACTTCATTAGAGGGGACCATGGACCCTTTAGTAAAGAGTCATTGGCTCAGAACTCAGCCTCAGTCTCTTTTGTTGGACTAATATGGAAAACTTCAAATTCTTCTTAACTTGCACAACTGGAAAAGATTAATGCACAATGTCTTCATAGTTCTCCCATTTATAGGTGGTCTCTAGTTATCTGTATTCTATGGGGAAGACTGTCATAGCAAGCAGGAAAGAAAAGAGAAAATAATCTTGAAAGCTTTATTTTCAATTATTATTCAGCCAGATACAACAACATTAAAGTATGAGCAAAGGGTGTGACCAAGACCAAACCTTGGATAATTTACCACAGTTAAAAGGATTTTAATTATGTCTCTTTGATATTGTAGAAAGATCTTTATTAATTGTTTGAGTACAGGAATGATTGGGGATAATTTCATTAAATTAATCTCTCACCAAAGGGCCCTTAAGCCAAATCCAATAGTATAGCCCAAGGAGGTAAGAATATCTTTTACATTTTAAACTATAATTTCATTGTATTTACAAATGTAAATACTATTCTTAGCTTGTAGGCAGTTTTGACAATCAGACTGTGGTTTGCTGAGCTCTGAACTCTTGAGGACCTGAGCTGAGACCTAGTACTATAAAAGACAAACCAAATATAATCCAAGTCTATTGGCTTTGATGATCAATTGCCTGCAACTTTGTGAGAGGTGGGACAGAGTTGACAAGAGGAGGAGAGAGCTCTGCTCCCTCACTTTTTCAAGGTTTTTCAGTCATTTTGGGCTTTCTAGTCACTTTGAAATGCTTCTGATTTACAGTTTGAAAGAAAAGATAGATAATGTCAATCTCACTTCACATTGCTGAAGAAAAGAGCCTAAGACAAGAGGAACTGGGTAGTCTCCATTATGTCCTTATGTTCACCTTTCTATACTAGACACTTTAGAAATTGTCCATTGGGTGAAATCTCTTCTATCTCTGTCACTTGATTGATCTGAGTCATTTCATTTCCAATGGGAGAGCTCCTTCACTCTGTATTGTTTAGTATATATTCTTCTATGTATACTTTCTATGATTTCTGTTTTGCAAATGATTTGGATAAATGTGTTTTTCTCCCTTCTTTCTACTTGCGTGTAAGATTCATTGTGGAGCTGCTATTTGGTGGGAGGGGTGTCAAACTTTGCAAATAAAGTTTGGGATCTTCCTCATTAAGAAATAGTGATCAGATTTAGTGTAAATCTGAAAACTACATTCCCTAGACCAATAATATTTGAGGAAACAGATACATAATCGTTCTACTCTCTACCTTCCTCTATCTGTGGAGAACAAACTGGCCAAGCTTTTGGTCCCAAATTCCTTTTTCCCTTTCTGGAATGAATTAAAATCTCCTTCGGGCAAGGTTGGGATGAAAAGAGGCCAGAAATTTTTATTCTGTCTTCCTTCAAGTTACAGTAAGAAATCTCCATGATACATTGGGGAAATAGCTTTTGCATTAATAATAAAAAAGTTATAGATACCTAGCTAGAGACCTGACAATAGAGTAGTTCCTGTGGAGCTTTGTCCATTTATTAGAGTAGTCCTCCATCTTTTCTCCAGTTTTAGCCCAGCCTTACCTCCAGCAATAAATAATAGATCCTCTCAGTTTAAGATTATAGCAATAGTTAAGGTCATCATGATGGAAGATTTATAATTTCTAGATTCTGAGTTCCTGGTCTCATGCATGAAGGGGTGGTAGCAGATTCTCTTGCCTAGGAGATAGCAGAAGTCAGGGCATTTATGGAGTGGGGACAATTCTCTGAATGTAAATGTAGTCAAGGTAATGACCTCTTATTTTGTACCTACATGAGCCTGGGAGTGCATGCAAGGGAGGACTGGTCCAAGTGTTTGTGAATATATGCAGAGTTCTTTCCTGAAGCAATCTCCATGGAGATTTTGGAGTAGGCATAGATATTCTGCAGCTGGTGGGGTCTGCTTCCCATTTAATGATGAGGAAACTCTTTGTATAGATGAATAGGAGTGGTGGTGATAAGGGTGGATCTAGTTCAATAGTAACGGAATTTCTATTCTTGGTATATTGTTAAAGAAAACATCCATTTTGTAGAAGAATTATATTAGTAACTGGTAGCTAACAGTGGTGATGGAGTGGGGGAATAGCACTAGAAAGTGCTATTAGTATTTAGAGAAAGAACCTCCCCTCTCAGAGTTATCTCTAGAATCCTGAGTGTCAGCATACTGGAAAAATGTCCAGAGTTCCAAGAGCCAGAAGGGGAAAATGCTTCATAGAGAGAAATAAGGAATCCTTTCCATAACATGAAAATTCTGGAGATAAGCAAACAAAGCATTCTAGAGCTGGAGAAGTATTAAGTACTAATGTGGGGAAGGAAGTTTATCTCAAACTAAAATTGTGAATTATTTAAATGTGAATTATTTAAAGATTCTAATTCCCCCAGAAAAAAAAAAAACAAACAAACAAACTTAAAATGGATTTCCTAAAGAGTCAGTGACTGGATCTACACATTTAAATAATTCACAATTTGAATATTATTATGAGACTAGAGGACTATCTGAGGAATAGCAAGTGGAAAGCAAGGGAAGAGAAGTAGGATTCACTACAAAGGAGAGTATAGTATTTATAACAGATTTCTTTGAATCTTTTACACTGTTTTATTACTTTCTATGGGGGTAATATAAAGATGATAGTATACTGAAGAATTTTTCAAACTGAGTATTTGCATGATGGCTTAAGTCTTTGTAGAAGCTTTAACACAAGTTATACTCTGATTTTCCCTAGGGGAAGCCTAGATAAGCACAAAGCAAAGATAGGATTTTGTACAAAATCTCCCAGATTGAACTCAAGCTATGTAAATCCAGAGCATGGGATTCTGGGTCACAGGTTATACCTGTTTATTCCTCAACTATATCTCTGATTTAGTTACTCTTTCCAGTAAAGTAGATTTGTCATAGAAGTTGTGTGATACCCATTGGCCTCTGTCTTTTCCACCTACTGCCTCTCTTTCAGATAACTTGTCATTTGCTCTCCCCTGGGTCTTACGATTGATTTGTTACTGTGACAGATGCCTTTGGCATTTTGATAAATTCTGTTTTGCTTTTCTCCTTGAATGAGAGGACTAGGGTTTGACATTATGATTAAAAACTTCCTTAAATACCTGTGACAAGATGGTCAGAGTTCACTGGAGTTGGTAATAGGTGAATAGGTATTGCTCTTGGTACTCCAGAAAGTTAACCTTCTAGACATTTAGAATGTTAAATGTAAGTAAATTATACTGTTAGGTTGTTTTAAAGAAAAACAAAGCACTTTACTTAACATTTCCCCAAATGTAATCTTTTCAATCTTCTGAGCCAGTTTTATATTATATATATTTATATTTGAAAAATATATTTCTCAACCAGTGTATACTTTCCTTGATTTCTATCAAGTTTCAGTTAAAATTCCACCTCCTTCCAGAAGTCATTCTTGGCCTCCCTTAATTCTAATGTCTTCCTTCTGTTGGTTATTTCTGGTTTAACCTGCCTATCCTTGTAGGATTTCTCTCCAAATAGATTCTTTGAGAACAGGGATTATTTTCTGCCTTTTTCTGTTTTTTTTTTTTTTTTTTTTTTTTGTCCTCAGTGTTTAGCACAGTCTGGCATACAGTAAGTGCTCAATAAATGCTTGTTGATTTGACTTGAGTTTTTCTTTCAAAACCAAGATCATTTGCCCATATCTTCTTTCTACTGAATAGAAACACTGACATGAAATTGAACAGATTCAAGATGGATTGTTCATTTAGTAATGCTCACCATACACGTCATCATCTAAATGCTGTCCATTATGAAAAGAATAATTATTCCATGATAAGTAGTGAGACTTTTATGAAATTGTAATGGACTGATCAATATACTATGTGCAAACAATATTTAATTAGAAAAAAGAATTGCATCTGAGATTATCTGAGGCCTCTGTGAGTACCATTATAAGGCTGTGTAACACCTGAAATTTAATAGTTGAAAATTACAATCATTTAGCAACTCATGATATTAGAGATCTTTAAACAAATCTGCATCCAGTAAACTCTAAGTTTACTTTTTTGTGTTCATTAAAACAACCACCACCATAACCATAACTCCATGACAACAAATTTAAAAGATCACAGGATAATTTTAGAGTTCTGAGAGATTTTATAAGCAGATTAGTCTACCCATTTATTTTACAGGTGAGGAAACTCAGGCCCAAAGGAACTAAATAACTCCCCCAAGGTAACATTATCAAGAGTCAGAGATGGAAATTAAATAAAATTACTAAATTAAGAGTTCCTTAGCCTGGGACCCATAGATCTTTGGGAGTGGTGGTGGAAGGGTGGTCTGTGGATAAATTTCAGTGGTTCCATGAATTTGGATGAAAAAAAAAACAAACAAATTCATTTTGATTTTAATTAAGCTCTAATTAAAATGTTAATGTTCTTCATTTATTTGAGAAGGAGTACATAGATTTCATCAGAATGCCAAAGGAGTCCATGATACACAAAAACTTAATAATTACCAAATTAGAATTTTGATTAAAGAAACTAGTGACTTGATTTAAGAGCATAATCATAGTATAAGATTTATAGTTAGAAGGAACTTCAGAAGTCATTGAGTTTGCCTTTCCATTGCTCATTTTATAGATGAGAAAACTGAGGCCTTGAAATTCTGAGTGACTCACCTGATCATAGTGTTAGTACATGTCTTGGAGCTGGATTTGAACCCAGAACTTTATGACTAAGAAGCCTCTATCCTCTATAAAACATTCACTTTTTAAAAAATTAAGCTTATTGACATCATTGAAGATGTATTGTTCCTAAAGATTCTTATCTCCTTCCATGATAGTTTTAATTGTTTACTATTTTCATGGATCTGTGGCCTTGCGCCATTTACAATTCTTGTAGACTGTTACTGGATTCAGCCACTATCTGAAGCTGAAGCTGAAAATCTGTTAAATCTGAGTGATAGAGTTCCCTTTTGGTCTGGAATTCCTTTCCTGGTTATTTAGCTACAAACTTCATACTGTGATAGAAGATGGTGCTTGGTTTGGAACTCCTGGGTTCTCAATTATGCAGCTGATGCTTGCTTCTGTAGGTACTCCTTACTCAATAAATATGCTGAATGTAGCATGACTGCTTCTCACTCTGAAATACTATTCCTAAGTACACAATTTCACTTAGTGAATCTGGGTAGCAAATGTCAGAAATGTCAGGTTCCTTCAATTTATACAAGATAAGGGCCTTCTATTTGAGTGGGATTCTTTTCTGACACTGTTATATAACCTCAGCCCTGTTTTGATTTCTATGCTAATACTAAGCATGGCTGTTCCTGGCTATACTCTGTCCTTAGTGTCTGCAAACCTATTTCTGTGTCTCCTTTTGCTAATTTGCAAAACGTTTATATGCTGCCTTTTAAAATCATGATTTTTTTCCCCTTGTATTTACTGATTAAGTCTTGATCTAGGGTATTTTTTAGATCTTTGTTGTTAAGTCACAAGACTGTACTTCTTGACAACTCTGCCATCTTGATTCCATCTAATCTTTTTTTTTTTTTTTGATTCCTCAGTTTTCTTTCTTAGATATCTTAGACAAGATGAACATCTAAAAATTTATATCCTATTCTGTGTATTCTCTCACCATCTTTCTGTTATGAAGTAGGTAGTATTCTTGATCATTCCCCTAGAATTATAGTTGAACTTGTCATTAATCAGTCTTTCAGAATTGTTCATATTTGTAATATTGATGTTGTAGTATATATCATTTTCTTGTCCTGTTCATTCTGCATTGATTCATACAAATCTTTTTATGTTATTTCCCCTCAATTTCTTAAAGCGCAACAGTATTCCAATACATTTATATACTGAAATTTGTTCAGCAATTCCCCAGTTGATAACTACCTCTTAGCAGTTTTTTTGCCATCATAAAAAGAGATCTTATTTTTTTTTCCATAGTTTCCATGATACCTTTTTCTTTTTACCTTCAATCTTTTCCAACAGCAGGGTTTTTTTTTTTCCACAAGGAATCCTGTATTCTCATTATGTGGCCAAAGTATTTAAATTTTAATTTCAGTATTTGACCTTTCAGCGAGTAAGTAGCCTGAATAATTTTTCAAAGTATTGACTAATTTGATCTCCTTGTTGTCCAAGGGACTTTCAAAAACATCACAATTCAAAAGCTTTATTGATTCTGTGATGCTCAACTTATCTTATAGTCCAACTCCATGCATTTCTCCTGGAAAGAAAACATAGTTTTGACTACATGGACCTTTGTCAGCAAGGTGATGTTGTTTAGTATGCTGTTCAGGCTTGTCATAGTTTTCCTTCCAAGGAGCAAGCATCTTTTAATTTCATGGCTGTAGTTTCCATTTTCATTGATCTTTGAACTCAAGAATATAAAATCTGACACTGCTTCTATTTTTTCTCCCTCTCTTTGCCATAAAGTGATGGAACCAGTTGCCAAGATCTTAGGTTTTTTTTTTTTTGATGTTAAGCTTCAAGGCAGTTTCTCTTTCACCCTCATCAAGGGGTTTCTTAATTCTTCTTTACTTTCTACCATCAAAATGTTATCATTTGCATACCTAAGATTGCTGATATTTCTTGTGGCAACCTTAATTCTGGCTTTTGATTCATCTAGTCTAGTATTTCAAATGATGTACTCTACATATAAGTTAAATAAATAATATATAACCTTATCATACTCTTTTTCTAATTTTATACTAAGCACTTGTTTCATGTTGGTTCTAATTGCTGCTTCTTGGTCCACATACAGATTCCTTAGGAGATAAATAAAATTATCTGGTATGCTCATGTCTTTGAGGACTTGTCACATTTTGTTATGATCCACACCCTCAAAGGCTTTAGTATAGTCAATTAAGCAGAAGCTGATTTTCTTTTTCCTAAACTCCCTTGCTTACTCTACAATCCAGCAAACTTTGGCAATTTGGTCTCTATTTCCTCTGCCTCTTTGAGAACCCAGATTGCAGTTCTGATAATTCTAAGTTTGTATATTACTGGTCTAGTTTACAGAATTTAAAGTATAACCTTGCGGTATGTAAAATGATGCAACTGGTTGATAATTTGAATATTCCTTGGCTTTGTCCTTTTAAAAAATTGGCATATAAACTGCTCTTTTCCAATCTAATGGCCACTGCCAAGTTTCCCAAATTTGTTGGAATATCAAGTGCTTCATTTTAACAGAAATCGTTTTTCTGGGTTTTAAATAGATAAACTGTAATTTTGACAACTTAGATTATCATTTACAAATTGAGCAATGACTCTTATTCTAATAAATTTCAATGAACTTATATATCTTGGAAATGAGACCTCTATTTATAAAGAGCTCTTCCTCCTCCTTCCTCCTCTCCCTCTCCCCCCATTAAATGTTTTCCTTATATTATGAATTGTATTGGATCTGTTTGAAAACTTTATATTTTATGTCATCAAATTATCTATTTTGTTTGGCTATGAACTCTATCCTTTCCATATATCTGATAGGCAACTTCCCCCCCATATTTTTCTAATTTGTTTATTAAGTGACTTGTTATATATGACTCATATTTCCATTTGGAACTTAACTTGTGTGTATGAAGTGTTGATCCAATCTTAATTTGTATCATATTGTTATCCAGTTTTCTTAGCATCTTTAACAAATCAAATTCTTACTCACGTGGGGTCTTTGTATTTATTGAACATTGACTATGAAGTTGATTTTTTTTCATTATGCTGTGTATGCAATCTGTTTTACAGATGAATTTCTCTATTATTTAGACAGTATCAAATTACTTTGAGAATTGCTGCTTTGTTGACTAGTTTGATATGTGGCACTGCTAGGCTTCTTTCCTCTTAATTTTTCAATTATTTCTTTTAATGTTTTTGGCCCTTTGTGCCTCAGTAATTTTGTGATTACTTTTTCTAGTTTTACAAGGTAATATTTGATAGTTTAATTGGTATGGCCCCAAATCAGTAAATTATTTTGAGTATTATTGTTGCCTTTATTATATTAATTCTTCACATCTGTGCACATTTAATATTTATCCATTTCTTTATATCTGTCTTTATTTCTGTAAACTATGTTTTATAGCTATATCCACATAGTTTTTAATATGTAACTTGGTTGGTAGACTCAGTCTTTTAAAGCATTCTACTATAAGTGGAATTTGATTTTCTGTTTCTTCTTTCTTTTTTGTATTATGCAAAAATGCCAATGAATTATGAGATTTTATTTTTATGCTGCAACCTTACTGAAGTTATTAATGATTTAACTAATTTCAACTTACTCTGTTTCTTTAACTGTACCATCATATCATCTATAAAAATGATAATTTTGTTTCTTCTTCACCTATACTCATTCTCTCAATTTTTATGTATTTATTATTGCTATAGCCAACATTTCTTTGAGATTTATTGTCAAATAGAAATGGTGACAATGGACATCCTTATTTCAACTGGATCTTACTGTACAGAATTCTAGTTTATTTCCTTTACATGTAGACTGGCTCTTGATTTTAGATACATAGAGTTCATCATGTTAAGTAAAGTCCATTTATTCATGTTTTCTATTTTTTAATAGAAATGGGTGTTGTGTATTGTCTAAATTTTTTTCTTTATTGCTATAATCACATGGATTTTGTTTTTGTTAATAATATGTTAATAAAATTTATAATTTTTTTCAATGGCAAAGTAGTCCTGTGTCCTTATTATAAACCCAATAAAAAGATAGTATATATCTTCGGGATATTTTTTGTGATATTATTTTATCTCTTTTCAATGTTCATCAGATTATTCTTGGTTTTCTTGAGTAAATTGTTATTAATTGTAGACTATTATTTTTTGACTTTTGAATATCCCATTCCTTGTTCTCTGCTTCTTTAAATGGTAGCCACTAAGTCTTGTGTGATTCTGATTCTGATTCTTTGGTATCTGAATCATTTTTTTCTAATTGCTTGAAATATTTTTTTCTTTTATCTGGGAGGTCTGAATTTTGAAAATTACATTCCTGGAAGTTTTCATTTTGGGGTTTCTTTTAGCAAGCAATCGCCAGATTCTTTTTGTTTTCATATTGGTCTCATGTTTTAATGTACTTGGGCAATTATCTTTAATGATTTCTTGAAATGTGATATACAATTTTTTTAAAGGTCATGAATTGTGTGGTAAACAAGTCATGATGATGAGAGAAGGCTGAATTGTAATTTATTTTTATTTTTCCATTTTTATTCTCTTCTCTGATAGTGATTCATACCCTGATTATGCTGAATTGTCCTAGAAAAACTGGATCCTCGATATAAGAAAAATGAAAATAATATCCAAAAGATTTTTAGGAAAGAGGGAAAGAACCTATAGTTACAAAAATATAGATACTTTTGCAACAGAAAGGGTTTGGAAGCTAAGAGGATGCCCAAATATTGAGAAAGAGCAAAAATGAATTTTGGTTGCAAATATAATGCATTATTACAGTGCAAAAGAAATTGAGGAAGACTAATCTGAACTGATGTAGAATGAAGTTAATAGAAGCAGAATAATTTATTCTATAAAAGCAACATTTTGTAAAGATAAATGTTGAAAGACTTCAGAACTCTGATAAGTATAGTAATGAACCATCAGTTTAGAGGAATGATAAAGCATGCTACCCAACTCCTGACAGAGGTAATGAACTCAAAATATAGAATGAGACATATATTTTTGGACAAGATCAATGTGAAATTTTTTTGTTTGTTTTGCTTGTCTTTCTCCTCCCTACCCCAATTTAAAATAATATTTAGAAAGGAAAGAATTCTAGAAATAAGTGCAAAAAGAGAAAAAGAAAAAAAGAGATGCTGAAGTTTGAAAATGTGCAGAAGTGGTTCAAGGTTCTCCTGAAGTTGGGGAAAATGGCAGGAATGTAGCTGTAATTTCTCTTTAACTATCTTCGGTCCTTTTAGTTAACTCATTCAGACTGAGTATGCTTTTGACAGCTGCAGTTGAAGGAGACCCTTTCCTTGGAATGAAGTCCACCAATAATATGGTACAGGCTAAGAAACAGAAACCCATCCTATATGAACCTCCATAAGGTAGAGTCAATTAATAAGCCCATGGACCTGCTGTAGAGTGGCATGGACCCCAATTACCTGCTATACCATGATCACATCTCTATGGTTCAGTTGGTGCAGAGTCACTTCAGTGATGCACACAAATACCCATTCAGTTATTATGCATCTTGTTGGAGTATCAATACTTATTTTTAGTTGAAATGAAGTTTGACCTCATTTATTTCAATTTGATTCATTTGCATTGTTATAGCAATAGAAAATGATTATGTAAAGGGAAAACTTTCCTTGAGAAAAAATTCAATGAAGAACTGGAGTTGGAAGATGTTGTTCATATAGCTAGTTGAACAGTAAAGAAAAGTTTATAATAAAAAATATTATAGAAGTCAGGTTTTAGGATTAAAAATTCCAACTGAAGTTAAAAGATTATGTGGCCATAATAGCATATTCTAGTGACTGAATTGTTTGAAGTTTCAGGTGACTTACCAGTTTTAAATGTTTAAAAATGTTTTAGTTTTTTATGCTTTTTGTATACTTAGATTCATACAGATGAATTTCTGGAAGTTTTGAAAAATGACAAGTGGATGGACTTGTTTCTTTTCAATAGGGTAATGATTTAAGACATTTCCAATAGACTCAGCATAGAAAATGCCATCTGCATCCAGAGAGAGAATTATGGAGGCTGAATGTGGATCAAAAAGTAGTATTTTCACCTTTTGTTTATTTCTTGTACTTTTTTCCCCTTTTGGTCTGACTTTTCTTCATGACAAATATAAACATATGTTTAAAAGGGCTAACATAGTTAACTTACTATGATTGCTTACTCAGATTGCTTACTATATTGGGAAAGGGGAGGTAAGAGAGGAGGAGAGGAAAATTTGGAACACAAGATCCTACAAAGATGAATGTTGAAGACTATTTTTACATAAATTTGTAAAACAAAATATGATTGAAAATAAAACAAACAAACAAAAACCAAAAACCATATACTATGATTAGGTGGAATTTATACCAGGAATTCAGGGTAGCTCAATATTAGGAAAACTATCAGCATGGGTGCCTAATAACATACTTGTCAATAACAAAACCAACAAAAGTCATATGATTATCTCAATAAATGCAGAAAAAAGCTTTTGACAAAAAGCCCTCCAAAGACAAAAAAGTTATATTGACAGATCAAATAGGTATTTGATATTGTAAAAGGTACTTGGAATTTGAAAAAAAATAAGAAACATTCCCCCAGAGAAACATGACAGATGGAAATTCTAATAATCACTTAAATCTAGCTTCCAGAAAAAACAAAATAGAAAATGTACAAAAGAGGGCAGAATAAAAGTCAGAAGAGCTCACAGACAAACAATATAGCTTTGAAAATTAGATTTTATTTATCATATACTTTTAAAGAAATACAAATTTCACATAATAGAGATTTTCAGTTTCATGTAGTATCGTCTTCTTTTTCACTACATATATGGAAGAACTCTGTTATTTTAAAAAAAAAAAACATTAAAAGAAAATTAAAGTAAACTAGTCATTTAGTACCTAGAGATAGAGTTCTTAGTTTTTATGTATTATATCTTGAAGGTAAGAAAGCTTCAAACTAATCATGTTTAGAGTTTGATTCCTTCCAGAGTAGAGCTGGAAGATGGACAGGATTTTACCACTAAGGAACTTGAGAGGTTTCAGGCAGTTTAAAAAATAATCTAATAAATTGCTAGAGAAACGGTTGTTAAAATGTGAGCCAGTGGAATTAGGCATGAAAGCACAAGTGGGCCAGTACAAACACACACACACACACACACACACACACACACACACACACACATACCCCTCTCCCCACATATCCCTAAAGTCATAGGAATATAAAATGCTGTAGCCAAGTTAATAATTCAGGAAGAACTTAAATGACTTGCTCAAGGTCTATCAACTAGTAAATACCTGAGGTCAAACTTGATTCTGTGTTCTCTTGACTTTTAGTCTAACATTCTCTCTATCCACTGGTTATATATATAGCTGTTTGTTTTAAGTGATGTATGATAGGAAAGCTACTGGGAAAACTATTATTGTAACCCATTACCCTTTTTTACTAAGTAAAAAATTAAATTGTTAAGAAATCATTCTTCATTGTCTCTTATAGAATGTTTGTTTCTATTAAAAAAAAAAACACTTATGTGTACCACAGGCTTCTAAAGTAAGACAGCAAGAATCATATATATAATAAAAGCAAAGAAACTTATGCTACCAGGTTATTATCTTGGAATAAACATGTTATTACTGCAGACATAGTAACATCCCTAAAATGTTGTACAAAAAGTTAGTCCACATATTTGACATATTAGGTTATTTTGTATTGGTGGGGCATGTTGTGATATTAGACTATAAATGAATTTTTTAAAGGAGAAGGTTGTTAACTCAACAAATTTATTTTAACTTTATTTTTTCCTTTGTATTTTAGTTTTCTAAAGTTTACTTTTATTTCTCAGAAATCAAAGTATACATTTGAGTTTGCATTTGTTTTCTGTAGTTATTCAAAAGAAATAGATTGTATAGGAATTTTATGATATATAAAACACATTAGGTAACTCTTGATTTCTTTAGCTGTAGTCAAGTACTTATACTGACCTGTGTTTAGATACTGAAGGCATATTAGCAACTTTATTTCTTAGTATCAAATAAAATAGCTATAGTAACTAACTATAAATAGATTTTTAAATAGCTGATAATATTGACAAAAGTCAGATTATTATGGCTTTGTAGAAAAAGAAGTTTTCCACTTAAGTATTTTATCTTGATGTGTGAAAATTATTTATCAAATAAAAATTTGAGATTCATATCCATAGGGAAGGAAATGATGACAATCAAACTAATAGGAAAAAAAAAAAACCTTTTAATCAGGTAGTCCTAAGCATAAAGAAGAAATTGTTTTGCCTGTGAATATTTGTGTATATGTGTATATACTAAATATATCTGCACTTAATTGTAGATTTATTGGAGAGGAAAGAGGGGAAAAAGGAAAAAAGGAAAAAACCTTATAGCAGACAACAAAAGCAAATCTATAAGGAAACTTAAAAGATAGTTCTGAATAAAATATGTAGTATTTATTATAAAGATTTTCTTGAAATAGAAATTTATAGTTTTGTATTTTGAATTCTCTCCTATTTTCATGGGCCCTGTTTTTTTCTTTTCCTATTCTGTATTTACTTTTAAAATAAATGAAGGCAAAAAATGAAGTGGAAGGGGTCTGAATAAAGCAATATACAAATTTACATATACATTCATATAAACATTTAGATACATAGATATCTGAAATACATATATATATGTACACACAATATATATATTTATATTCCTATATATCTATATATCACATATATCTTATATACATATATATTGTCTAAAACAATATTGATATGACTAACACATAATGTTGTTTTCCTATTTTTTCTTTTGATTAAATCTATTTTAGTTTTAACTTTGTCTGAGATCATGATTACACCTGATTTTTTACATAATAAATTTTACTCTTGTTCTTTATTTTATGTTTGTGTGTATCTCTTATTTCTTTTTCCTTCTGTCTCCTTTCTTTACTTCTACCTGCTACCTTGCCCTCCTATTACTTAATATACCACCCCTCCCACTCCACAAGGATTCTTTGTATTGGAGAATTTTGAAGAGCTACTTTTCTGCTTTAGAAAACCTATAAGATTGCTACAAAAGAGCAGAGTATTGTAGGTGTAGAAATCTATTAAGGCTCTGCTACATACACTGAGTTAGTTTCTTCTGAGGATATGCCTACCTTAATTAGCATTATAGTTTTCCTGAATATATTTTTTTCATGCTATCACTACATAAACCTCCTTTTGTTAAATATTAGATAGCATAAAATTACCTCATTTTCCAGTTCCAAACTTGAACTACTGGACATTGGAGTCAAGTCTCACCGACAAAATCACCCTATTATTTTTAGAATGAACAGTGGAGAGTCCTGATCCTGGAGTGAGAAGGACCTCAGTTTAAAGCTGGCTTCAGATACTCGAGTTGTGTGATCCTGGGCAAATCACTTAACTCTGTTTTTTTCAGTTTCCTCATTGTAAAATGTTGTCCTTATTTGCCTTTCATTCTCAAAGATGACCTGGTGTCAGGAAGGTGATACCAAGACTTGAAAATGAATTGAATTAAAGTGAGGGAGAGTTGTGGAAAGGCAACAGGTTTATTTTCTTCTCTGTAGCCATCTGGATGTAGTAGCAAGATGTAGATTAGGATGACTGGAGACAGCCCTGGATGCAGTGGATAATCTGGGCCTTTTAAAGCTAAGGTCTTTCTCTGATCTCAATTTTCCTTAGGGAATGTCCATTCAGTGATTAAGGCTAAGTAAGAAATAAGGCAAATAATGGCCTCTTTTATCTAATAAAAAAAAATCAATCTAGAAGGAGAAGATCCTCAAGGAAAGTTCTGGCCAAAACAGAAACAATTGCTATGTATTTACTCTGAGTCATCTTGGTCCAAAAAATGACTTAGGCTTAGTTTAGAACCTTTTGTTGACCAATCATTGCAAGTCAGAGTGATTTGTATTTAAGACATGGTCCTTAAAAATTGTCTAGCACCAAAACCCCAAGATATCTTGCTAAATTTCAGTAATCAAAATTTATGCTTTTTTTTGGCAGTTCTCCTAGGTAAGAGTGTGATGCCCTATGAGCAGAGGAAGAGGAGAGGAAAGGTAGAGAGTGGAGAGGAGGAAGGAACTGTATTGCCCAAAAGGAACTGTGAGTCCCTAGTAGGGCAGCTCATACTACTCACAGGCTGTTCTTTGTTCTTTATTCTTGAAGAGGAATAGGACAAGCAAGATGATGCCGTGGGCAGTTAGGTGGTGCATTTGTAAGCATCTCACTAAGAAATCTACAGACCTGCTGATGAACCCAGAAAAGGATTTTTATTCCTGATTTTGCAAGACCAGGTGTCTGGAAATAGGCACATTCCAGAATCACCTGAGCATGCCTTTTTATACCGTCCCTGAAATGCAAACCTCTACCCTGATTCACCATTGACTGGATACAACAGAGGTTACAGTCTGTCTGGAGCACCTAATTCTTCTTCATGAGTATGAGTCCCCATCCCTGATTACATCTAATAGCATGTTTCTCATTCTAATTCTATGAGTTTTGTTTCCTTTGTTCCATGTCAGGTTTCATTTCTTAAGTTTCAGTTTGATTTCTCTGATTTAAGTTTCGTTTCTCTAATTTAAATTTTGTAATTCTGTGGAAACTAAATCCTCATCAAATTCTCACACAATGGATAGGATGTTGGGTCTGGAGTCAGGAAGACTCATATTCCTGAGTTTAAATCTGGCCTCAGACATTTACTAACTTTGTGATCCTTGGCAAATCACCTCACTTTGTTTGCTTTGGTTTCCTCATCTGTAAAATGTCCTGGAGAAAGAAATGGCATACCACTTCAATATCTTTGCCAAGAAAAAAAGGAAGAATTGAAAACAACTGAAATCACTCAATAACAACATGACTAGAATAAAATGCAAACTCCTCACCTTGACATTTAAAGACTTTTATTTGATTTCCTCTTAACATTTTCAGTGTTATTTCACATTATACCCCATTTCTATACTCTTTCCACTCAAAGTGACTTTCTAGATGTTACCTATTCATGATATTCCTTTTTTACCCTCTATGGTCCTGTACACCTGGCTTTTCAGAACTATAATTCATTCTCTCTTCTTCTCCATTTAGTAGAATCCTATGGCTCATTTACCACAGCCTACATGAGATCTTTCCTCATCCCCCAATTGTTACTTGCTTCTTGAAATAACTGTGTATTGCTTTGTTTATACTTTACATTTCCCTACTCAGGTAGCTAAGAGGCCCTTTTATATCATTAGATTATAAATTCCTTGAAAAGGGAGACTTGTTTTTGCCTCTGTAAATATAGTCTGTCACAATGTTTTGCACACAATTAATAGTTAATAATGTTTGTTGCATTAAAAAGATTTTTATTTGAGAAGATATATATTGAAGTATCACTCTATTTTCTCCTCGTTAGCTAATGAATATTTGTTACCATCTTATTTTAGTATACTCATAGAATTTTAGAGCTAGAATAGAGATCAGAAACAATTTTCTCCAACACCTTTACTTTAGAGTAAATAAGAAAGTTGAGGTTAGAGAAGAGATGTTACTTTTTTAAGGCTACATAGCAACTTAATGCTTAGGGAGTAACTTCTCTACAAAATATTACTGTTTTTATTTTTAGATAAGTTCAGTTTTATTGCTGCATATTTGGAAATTTAAGGCTTCTCCACTAACTCTGAAGTTCTATCTTGTACTTGAATATCATAACAAGTCTGTCTATATCTCAGTCTGTCTCATTCTTGTGATCTAAGATCAGTGTGATAGGCCTGCAACATTTTTTAAGAAGAAAAAAAATTATAAATTTTGAATATAGCACATAATTTTAACGCTTCTTGTAAGTCAAAATGTACAGAGGACCACCGAGTTTCTGACTTTTTTTTGTCACTGTTGTTTCTAAACCCCTGGTGCTTTAGTCTTCAGTTCAGGCTTTAAAATTACCTTTTCTTCCTCTTCAATTAAACTTGTTATTCTACAAAATGGCCAAAACTCTGGAAATTATAGTGGATGCTAATTATTCACAGTATGAGGTTGCTTCAATTCTTTATCATAATAAGGCAAAGCATGAGTTCATGTTCATGATAGATTTTAAAAAATTAATATTTTCCTTGCTTGTGAAAAATGACAAAATGCAACAAATGTCTATTAAGCACCTATGATTTTGCATACAATACAATGTTCAGGCCATGAAGGAGTTATGATGCTTAGACATTATTCCTGCCCATTTGGAACTTTTAGTTTAGTTTGGAGATAATGTTGCTTATCCTTCATTTTTGAAGAGGACCAATGAAGTTATGGAATGATGCCTTGAATTGAGCATAAATTGGATTTAACTTCATTCTCTCTTCCAGAATCATTAAAACCCAGTGGAAGGAAAAAAAAAGTCAGGATGATGATGATGGCCTGGGATTCAGTAGATGAATTTGATGTTTTTGATGTCTGACCAAACTAAAGCACTCCACAGCATCTGCTTCTCCTGCCTTCATGAATATTGGTACAAATTGTTTTCATTTTCCATTCTGCTAGAAGTCTTCAGATGCATAGGGTAGATATCCTCTTTTCTCACTGTAGATTTGAAGCCTATTAATTACTCTCAACTTGGTTTAGTATTTTTGTCAAGAAGCTTTATATTGGAATGTGGCATTTATGCATTTAACAGCTTCTTAGAGCCATGGTAAGAGCTTGGTGATAGGCTGTCATACCACCTTAGAGATAATATATTAAAACAGATAGCTATAATAATGTGATGTTAAATGCATTAGAAGGGTACAAGACAAAGTGCTATCTGAGTTTTGAGAGGAAAGATTATTACCAAAGATTGATCAAGAAAAGCGTTGTGGAAATAGTTGCATATGAGTCAAGTTAAAGATCACATAGAAATTCATCAAACAAATTGAGAATAAATGTTTTTTTCAGGCATCAGAATCTGGAGTCAATGTACCATATATATTTGGGAGAAGTAGAGTGTTATTTTTCAGTTGTCTTAGTTGTATCTGAGTCTTCCAGACCCCATTTGGGATTTTCTCGGCAAAGATATTAGAGTGGTTTGCTGTTTCCTTCTTCAGTTCCTTTTATAGATGAGGGAACTGAGAGTCACACAGCTAGTCAGTATCTGAGGTAGAATTTGAACTCAGGTTTTCTTGACTTTAGGTCCAGCATTCTATTCATTGTGCCACTGTAGAGTAGAAAATGACTAATGTTAGAGGGGATGTTGGAAATATGAGACATTAATGCACTATTGATGGGATTGTGAACTGATCCAACCATTCTGTAGGGCAATTTTGAATAATGCTCAAAGGGCTACAAACCATGCATACCTTTTGATCTAGCAATACCACTACTAGGTTGTTTTTTTTTTTTCTTTTTTTTTCATTTTTTATTTAATAGCCTTTTATTTACAGGATATATACATGGGTAACTTTACAGGATTAACAATTGACAAACCTCTTGTTCCAATTTTTCAC
Organism: Sarcophilus harrisii; assembly: GCF_902635505.1. Lineage (NCBI taxonomy): Eukaryota > Metazoa > Chordata > Mammalia > Dasyuromorphia > Dasyuridae > Sarcophilus > Sarcophilus harrisii. The sequence goes on from NC_045426.1 coordinate 239,368,495, forward strand.
CTCTTACCCCCCCCCCCCCCCTCCCCTAGATGGCAGGATGACCAGTAGATGTTAAATATATTAAAATATAACTTAGATACACAATAAGTATACATGACCAAAACATTATTTTGCTGTACAAAAAGAATCAGACTCTGAATTATTGTACAATTAGCTTGTGAAGGAAATCAAAAATGCATGTGTGCATAAATATAGGGATTAGGAATTCAATGTAATGGTTTTAGTCATCTCCCAGAGTTCTTTTCTGGGCATAGCTAGTTCAGTTCATTACTGCTCCATTAGAAATGATTTGGTTGATCTCGTTGCTGAGGATGGCCTGATCCATCAGAACTGGTCATCATCTAGTATTGTTGTTGAAGTATATAATGATCTCCTGGTCCTGCTCATTTCACTCAGCATCAGTTCGTGTAAGTCTCTCCAGGCCTTTCTGAAATCATCCTGTTGGTCATTTCTTACAGAACAGTAATATTCCATAATTTTCATATACCACAATTTATTCAGCCATTCTCCAACTGATGGGCATCCATTCAGTTTCAGTTTCTAGCCACTACAAAAGAGGCTGCCACAAACATTCGTGCACATACAGGTCCCTTTCCTTCTTTATGATCTCTTTGGGATATAATCCCAGTAGTAACACTGCTGGATCAAAGGGTATGCACAGTTTGATAACTTTTGAGCATAGTTCCAAACTACTCTCCAGAATGGTTGGATTTGTTCACAACTCCACCAACAATGCATCAATGTCCCAGTTTTCCCACATCCCCTCCAACAATCATCATTATTTTTTCCTGTCATCTTAGCCAATCTGACAGGTGTGTAGTGGTATCTTAGAGTTGTCTTAATTTGCATTTCTCTGATTAATAATGACTTGGAGCATCTTTTCATATGACTAGAAATAGTTTCAATTTCTTCATCTGAGAATTGTCTGTTCATATCCTTTGACCATTTTTCAATTGGAGAATGGCTTGATTTTTTATAAATTAGAGTTAATTCTCTATATATTTTGGAAATGAGGCCTTTATCAGAACCTTTGACTGTAAAAATATTCACTACTAGGTTGTAAATGAAAAGAGTTTTTTTTAAAAAAAGGAAAAAGAAAAGGAACTATATGTGGAAAAATGTCTATAGTAGTTCTTTCCTGATAATAAAGAATTGGAAATTGAAGGGATATCCATCAAGTGAGGAATGGATGGTATGTGATTATGATAGAATACTATTTATTGTGCTATAAGAAATGATGAGCAAAAAATAAAATGTTAAAAAATTGGGGCACTTACAGATCTCCAGCAGCAATAAAAAATCTAAAGCTTGGGACAGTGATCTCTCTATTGCAAGAACAGAGACCAACTTTAATATAAAATTAAAAGTCAAGAAATAGACTGGAAAAAACAAACAACAACAAAGAAACTGACCATAGAAAATTACTATGGTGAAAGAGAAGATCAAAGCACAATATCAGAAGAGGACAACAATACCATAATACCTATGTGTAAAGTTTCAAAGAAAAATGTTAACTGGTCAGGCCCCAAAAGACTTCCCAGACAAGCTCAAAAAAGTTTTTAAAAAAGCAAATAAAAATATCAAGAAACAATTGGGAAAAGAAATGAGTGATGTAAGAGATCATGAAAAAAGCCAGCAATTTGGTAAAGGAAGCACAAAAAATGGGAAAAAAAAGGTGTACAAAAATTCACTGAAGAAAACCACTCCTTAAAAAGTAGAATTGGGAAGTAGAAGCCAATGACTCTATTAGGCATCAAGAAACAAAGCTAAATCAAAACCAAAATAGAAAAAAAACATGAAATATCTCATTGGAAAAACAACAGACCTGGAAAATAGATAATGAAATAATTTAAGAATTATTCAATTCCTTGAAGGAAGAGAAATGGTACAAATAGAATTTACAAGAGTTGTTGACTACTTGGATATAAGTTCAAAATTTCTATGTACCATGGCAATAGAATTTTCCATAATAGAGAGGTTGGCCATTGACAAAGGGGATGAAGCTACGTCTTGGCTTACTTTGTAGAAGACATGAACGAGGAGGAAACTATAGGGACAGTGCAGAGCCACGATAAAATATAAATTTTTTTTCTCAGTATTCTTAAAAATACTTTAGGTCTCAACCTCCAAAGAAGGTATTAAAATATTTAAAGATTATTGCTTTAATATTTTCTGTCAATGTACATATGTGATTTTTTTTTGTGAAGAAGAGATAAAAAACTGTGCTATTCCTGATCTCCATTATACATTATTACTCCTCCATTTTGCAGAGACTGTACACATATGAGTAAAACCCAAGATTTAACTAATTTCCCTTAGAGTTTTGAGAGTATTAAAAATGAGTCTGAATTCTTATTAGAAGTCAGGCTCTCTCTGTGACTGAACCCAGATTATATGCCTAGAACTGAAAGGACCACATTTATGAAGTAGGAAAAGGCAGAGTGATTTTCCCTTTTGAAGTTCTGTTGAATATGCCTCTTCTCCTAACTTAGTGGACAATGCTACTTAATGCAGCTTTGAGTAAATCTTCTTCCTCTCCTCTTATTCCTTGCCTTCCCATTTCATCTGTGATGAGATGAGAAATCAAAAAGTTTGCTGCATTATCCTAAAGTGACAAAATTTCCAGAGTTGATGGTCCCTGGAAGTGGACATGGCCACTTAGTTGGAAAGTCATACCACCAAGGTTATAAGTATTGTGAGCAATTGAGGCTATTGATTAATACGAGTGAATTAATTAAGGAATGGGTTTATGAAGAAAGATACACATTTGTTTTTGAACAAAGAATTTGAGGTATTGATTTGACAATTTAAAGGACATTGTCATATAAGAAATTTAGAGATGCAAAACCAGAGCTCAGTGTAGATGATGGGTGTGGAGATGAAGATTTGGGAGTTATAGTACCTAAAGTGATAAACTGTCTGGAGAGCTAGAAAAAAACAAAATAATCTTGAATATGAGCTAGTAAAATTTAAGGATAGAAAGTCTGAACATGTAGATGTGAATCTTTGCTTCACAAGAAGTAGGACACAATTAAAGATTAGTTTGGTGACCCAGGACCAGGGCAAACTGTTCTCAATCAGAGAGGAGGAGAACAGAGTAAAAGAATACTATGTAAGGCTTTCATAATAATTATTGTTAAGAGAAATAGAGAGAAGTGTCTGGGTGACTTCAAGATGTCTCAAGATGTGCCTTAAGACTTAATAAACAAATATTATAAAGACATTTGCCTCTACCTTATGCCTGGAGTCTTTAGATCTTTGGGGTTAGCATAGGGAAGAAATGATTGAGATGATGTTTATATGCATCATTGAAAAGGAAGGTAAAGGTGTTCTACATGGTCCATTGGAAATTAAATCTAATTATTTTTAACAAATATTTACTATGTGCTAGGAACTGTGCTAGCTTCTGGGGATAAAAACAAAAATCAATTCCTTCCCTCAGGGAGCTTACTTTAAAACTTGTGGTTGTTCAATTGTCTTTGACTCTTTGTGATCCTGTGAATCATACTACCCATGGAGTTTTCTTGGCAGTGCTATTATAGTGGTTTGCCTTTTCCTGCTCTAGTGAATTAAGGCAAACAGAAGTTAAATGATTTTCTGGTATCCCACACAATTAATAAAAGTCTGAGGCAGAATCTGAACTTGATTCCTGGCCCAGTCCTCTGTCCATTGAGCCCATAGCTATTTACTTTAAAAAAAAAAAAAACTAGATATATACAATATGTACACAGAAAAGTAAATACAAGATTATTTAAAGAAAGAGAGTACTGATAATGAGGGAGATCAGGAAGGGGTAATCATAGGAATAGAGCTAAGCCTTGAAGGAATCTATGAATTCTAGAATGAAAGTGAAGGGGAGGTACATTCCAGGTCCAGGGGAAAACCTGTACAAAGAGACCAGGGCGGGAGATAGAATATAGCACTTCCTTCTCCCATGACTAAGCTGAATTAACAAAGTTTCCTCATATTTTTAAATGCCTCAAACTCTTTCTATATAACCATGTGACCCCAATTTTCTATGAGACAGGAACACAGATTCCTGGAGTGGCATGGAGTGGTAGTTGATATCTATATACATAACAAAAACTCTTACACATATAAATATAATAAATATTTAAAAATAATTATAATGGAAAAATAAGAATAATTACTTTTGGAAAGAATGTTGGATTCAAAATTAGAAGGCATTTCCTTCTAGTTGTGTGACTTTAGACAAATGATTAAATCTCTCTGAAGTTTGGTTTCCCCATCTGTAAAATGTGTCTAAGGATCCCTATCTAACTTCCATTAAAAGGTTGTTGTAAGAAAAGTGTTTTATAAATATCAAAATGCTTTCTATAAGATATTGTTCTGTGAACCATAATCCTAGCAGAAGAGATGTCATCATGTTCTAACCATATGTTTTTCTGTTCTGTTCTGTTCCAACTCTAGTGATAGCATATTTCCAAAAACAAAGTTGGATCAAGAACTTCAACTGGGGTTTCATTTTATTTGAAATTTAGTCTTTTTATTTTTTTACTTGATATTAAGTTGCCAGGAGGGACTTACATGAATTGGAGCCCATTATTTCAGTGAAACTGTCCTTGACAGGTCTCAGTCTGTTCCATACACTCTCTAATTATGAGCACAAAGTTTTATTGCTTTAATTATTATCAGCAATTTGGGGATTATGTAATGAAATTTCAGTAACTGTATGGTGTTCTTTTTGGCACCATTATAGGAACATGTGTCCTAAGTGAGGTTACCAGTGCCTAAAAGGGACATTTGTTCTACACAAAGGTCATGAAGATCCATTAAAACTTAGTGCCATCTCAATAATAGTTTTAAAATACATGAACAATTCAGCTTGAATTAATCATTTGCATAAAATTTACTCTTGTGTATGAATTGTTCCTCAGAACTTTTAGACAAATCATTGCCTCAAAATTTTTACACTAGTAGGGAAGCAAGTATTTGATATCTTCAGGAGGGAACCATGAAGATGGAAGAAGTAATCAAAATGACTTGAAAATCCGGTTTTCAAGAATGGAAAGGGGACTATTAGTTCCAGTGTTCCTATAGAATTTATTTAATAAGCTAGCTGAATTGATGTTATTTTTTAAATTCATAAAAATTGTACCCCTTTTTATTTGCTTTCATACATCTGATATAATTGCAGCATTTGCATTTACAGTGTTCAAAGATTAAATGTGACCCTGTAATTCTTGTTCATTAGAGCTAGTCAATGGTTAGCTATTCATGCAATAAGATATGCATTTCCTTTAAAAAAACTTTAAAAATTCCAACTTAAATTTTTTTGAAAAGAATAAACATATACAATACAATCTGATTTGGGTGTTTTCCAAACTTATTTTCAATATGTACTAAGGAGCATTAGTTTCCCTGGCTATCTAGTTGATGTAATTATAGAAAATAAGGAGCAGCTAACAGAATTAACTAGGTATTAGTATGTAAAGGAAGTACAAAGACATATTTATGTCCTATCAACTCTTTATGAAAAATGAAGGAGTTCTCTGATTGAATTGAAAAGACAGATGACTATAGTCTGGGAAAAAAATTAGCCATTCTCTTGAAGAACTGTATAAAACAGAATTTGTCAAGTTCTGGAATTAATCAAAAAGTTTGAAATTCTGAAGTAGTTGAGGCAGGGACCAGTGGAGTGTAACCTCCCCACCCTCCATGAATTTACCACAAGAAAGTAGGGAGGTAAGATGGATTTTCTTTTTTCTTCTCTGATCTCCCCTTGACATGGTATCTAGGAGCAGAGTTATAAAGGTCAAAGAGGGGATGCCACATTGAGCAGTAGAAAGTCTGAGAGTTGAACAATTGAAGGAGGAGAGCAGAGATATAGCATTCAAGAAGGGAAGGAGCTTTAAGCAGCAAGATCTTTAGTAACAAAGGAAAGAATTAATTATAGTTGCAATAGAGAACTAGATCTGGTAATTGAATCAAGCTGAGAAAAGGAGTAGATTTATATATTTTCTACATGTATAACTTAACTACTACCATACTACATTTGATTCTATTCCTCTCATTGACACTATATATTCTTTGCTCGTCCTTATCTCTCTACTTATGGATTCTTCCAAAACTGTCTTATTTTTCAGGTATATTCTTATCCATGACTGATTATGTGTCTATGAGATTATTCCTTATGGAATAACAGTGGTAGATGTATGAGTTGGTATAATGCAGTGAGTCCCAGTGGGCATACTGCTCCTGACTCATGCTTCTGCCTCATTGGACTTCTCAAATATATGTAGGAGTCTGAAATGTTACTCATCAATGTCAGTAGGACCTTAGTAGGCACAGGACCATGCATAGAATCCCTGAGGCACAAAGTAGTCTCTAAGACAACAGTATCTGATGCCATCTGCTGTGTGTGAAATACTAAGTGGAGTATGACAGTGAGGGAATGAAGAAACTTTCTTGGCTTTTTTATACTCTTGTTAAAATATCATGGTAATCTTGTAATAAAGACTAGAGGAGATTTTGGGATAGCAATTGCTCATCTTCTGGTTTAATGTTTATATGATAATAATAGCTAGTGTTTGTATAATGCTTTCTGTTTTGAAAAATGCTTTGCAAATATTTTATGCTCTTAAGAGTCCTGGGGAGTAGGTGCTATTATTATTCTCATTTTATATATGGGGAAACTGAGGCAAACAGAGGTTCAATGTCTAGCCCATAATTATAGTTAGTATCTGAGGCAGGATTTGAACTTGGTCTTTTTGACTCATGACTATCCACTGTGTCATTTAGCTGCAATTTGAAGGAATAGAAGCTGTTATTAATGCAGCTCATGAGATTGTCATGACTTAGAATTCCTAGAGTACACCCAGTTCAACCCCACTGGGCTTTGTTTACTGCTGATAGTCATGATAGAGTGCTTTCATCATTTCCATAACTGACACCAATACTGTTGGTGGCAGAATTAGTGGGGATTGACCACTATGTATTTCAGGGAAAATTTCTAGCAGGTAAACTCAGATAATTTGAGCACTGGGATGCTTGCAGAGTAGGTTTTTAGGATACCTTCCACAAGTCATTTGAAAGAAGATATCATGTATATATGCTCAGTACTCAGTCACCAGGGAGGAGACCATGTTGACCTTACAGTTTCAAACAACAGATAGCCTTTCTTGAGGTTCCACAGCCATAGACAGGATAAGGCTGTCTCATTAGTGCTTTGGATGATGTACATACTTTTGAATTTGAGCTTATCCTCAGAAGTGAAAGCTTCTGCACCTGCTCTCCTTGCTTATACAGTTTTGATATGAAAATATCTGGCACTGATGAGTTTATCTGCCACCCTCTGTTTAAGTTGGTTAGCTTACTCTGTATGATGGGTATTCAACTCTGCTTATTTTTAGAAATAAAATGCCAGTTTTTTAAAACTCTTATAGGCTTGAGTCATGACTTTCTAAAGGTTCATCAGAAGACTTAAATTTGTCATTGACAGAGGAGAACACTGGCATCTCCTCCTTCATGAATTTCTTCCCCTTGAGATTCTTGCTTTGAAGGTTCTAGTAGTTATCACGATGATATTTTCAGAAGTGAAAACCAATTTTATGATAACATGGTCATTCAACTTCAAACTGCCTTGAATTCTTCAAAAAGATGTGAAAATTAGTTGTTTTTCATTCTCCACTTTGCATAAGATGCCTTGATCTTTTGGAGACTCAAAAGTATTCTTGTGTTTACCATCACTTACTTAGCAGTAAGCTCAGGTTATTTTTCAGAAGACTTGTGATCCACATTTATATTTCTTATATATAATATCATGACTTTCCTTTTGCATTAGAGTATGAGGTATCAAAAGATTTCAACCACACAAAGTTTTATGACACATTCAATAAGCATTTATTGTAAATTTACTATGTTCTATATACTTTGCTAAGAAATGGGAATACAAATATAAGCAAAATGAAAGACAGTTCTTAAGGAGCTTACATTCTAATGCAAGAAGATAACCCATGAGAAGTAACTTAAACAGAAAGGAGGGAAAGAAGAAGGTACTATATGGGGCCTTGGTGAAGAAAGAAATCTAAAAAGTCAGGAGCAAAATCAAGAGAAGAATAAAGGAGTGAAGATGGCCGACTGACCTGGGTAATTCTCTTAAAATGGAATTTCATGGAGAGACTGATCAAATAGAGAAAGTATGATATTCTAGGGTAAGAAGGCTACTACTAGTGGAGAAAGAAGTTTAGAGAGAAAAGAGCAAAGTCCACAGAGGGAATGAAGAAAGCATGACTGTCTTGGGTATTTTCCTTATGGCTGATATTCAGTGCAGAATCCAAAGAAAAGAGTGATTATGAGCATTGTTATCTCATAGTTCTTAGGTCTTTTAGATGCTCCTATTTGTGGATGACAATCTACAAACCCTTGTTATTGCTAGTATTAGATCTCTCTCTATTGGTCTCTGTAGGTCTTGTAGTCTTCCCTGAAAGATTCATTTCTTCAGTGACAACTGAATTAAGTCTAAGATCCTTTTGTGTAAAGGTTTGATAAGAAGGAACACTCAGGGAGATGGCAGTCTACTATCACTTTTTTTCTTCTTGCTATTCCTGTGGAAGGACACAGCCATAAGACACAAGGATATATTAAGCCAAAAGATGACTATAGTTTCTGATATCTCCTCGTTCTTCACTGAGGTATGCTGGGCATTTCTGGGGACAAGAGTTTATGCAGCGATGAAGAGCTCATCAGGGTAGAGAAGCTCTTATCCTTTGCCTACAATTACTTGTATTTTCCCTGAATTTCCAGATGTCATGAAAACACAAGGGCCACCATGACAATTAACTAAACATGGTCATTCAAGTGTATGCTCCATGTTTTATGAATTTGATCCCTATTATCTTTATAGCTTTCATTTCTTGCTTTCATAGAATTAGTTTCTACTATACTGCCAGCTTTAGCCATTACTATTATTTTGATTCTATAAACATAACTAGGCCTAGCACATCAACGCAGACAACTCAGCTACAGTTTATGATGATATAGTGGCCAAAATGTGTCCCTTCTTGGGGCATGTTGCTCTTTAGTCATAGTCACAAGACCCAGCTAATAGAAGTCAGGCAGAATGTTCCCAGGCTAAAATTAAATATTTTATTTTGACCTCCTCTATTCACTAAGTATTTCCATACTTGAAGTATTGAATAAGAAAGAGGTTACTTCTGTTCCAGGCTGGCTGTCAGCATCCTCAAAGCATTTGGCCTGACAGCCCAGATCTGAGCTTATGGGTGGCTTAGACTGACTGCTATTATACCCAATATGTATGGACTTTTTTCCAGTTTTTCAGAATTTTTACATCTTGAGTATTGGGCAATAAAGGAGCTGATGTTGAATGCATGATTTCTGCCTAATCTGAACAGAAATGTCTCTATGGCCAAAATAGATTCAGTTGATTTTTTGTCCTGTAGCAGTTTTACACACCCTGCTTCTTTGTCACATGAATTATCACCTGACCTTTTCTCTAGCTCTGACTTGTAATGTTCTCATTGGTTTTCTTGAGGTCTCTAAACAGCCTTCTTTTCAGTAGAGTAATCACCACGAGAATAGCCAGATGTTAAAGTCCAAATTCTTTATTATCTCCTTCAAAGTCCTATCTCCTTCACTTGGGGCTCGACTAGTTTTCTGGAGGGCCTTCAGATGGGAGTTGATCTCAGTGGAGGAAATGCAGGAGGTCAAGCCAGCCACCACTAGGCTGATGAAGATAGAATGAATCTCTCTCCTTGGTTTCTAGAGCTGTAGCTCCCAACTTGAGTCCTTTGTCTTCTCTGGCTCTTTCTCCAAGTCTCTCAGTCCCCCAGGACCTAAGAGCCTGACCGAAGATGGAATGAATCTGCTACAATCTTTGCTGGCTGTTATATACTCCATTATCATAGGTGTGAATCTTGTGGAACTATATTAAGTACTAAGTACATGCACTGAACTAGAGAACTATTAAGCACCATGCTAAACTAGATAACCATTGTCTTTATCAATTTCACTGACTTAACACCTTGTAAGAATCCTTGTTTCAAGTTCAGAGTTCTGGCCCACTGACCACCTTAGAAAAGGGACATCTATTCTTAGAAAGGGAAAAAGAGAGAGTTCCTACACAAAAAAATATGGGAAAATTGGAGATGGAGATTCTAAATCTACAAGTCTACATCAGAACTTATCAGTCAGGGAGGTGTGTGGGAGAGGTACGCTAGTTCCAATGTTGGCTTCCCAACTTTCCTCTTTTGCATGATAAATCCCTCATGTATGCTAGTTTTCCTCACTTCCCAAGATGTTTTGGGATAACAAATGGTCTGGAAGGAAGGAATTATCTGATACCACTTTTCTAGGATCTATGCTATAGGACCTTTGAACATTTTAATTGGTTGATGGGTTAAAGGAGAGAGAATGGGAATTGATACATTGTCACCCTCATGAATGACCTGGAACTCATTCTTAAAGAGAGAAAGACTTGTTCTTATGGTATTAAATAAACTGTGAAAAACTATTAGAGAACCAGGGGCTCATTCCACCTACAGGCCTTCAACAAACAATTCAAAACTCTGATAATCCAGAGCTGCTGATGTTCCCATTCACTTTAGATGTCATCAAGTGAGCTGGTTTCTTCATTAATCTTGATTTCTTTTTTCTTTTTCTCTGCTAGGTACCTCTAAGGTCCTTTTTGGCTCTTTGTTACTATCTGATGATCTTTTCCTGCTATGTTGCCCCAAGAGGAGAATTTGCTCACTATTTAGCTTAATAATCCCAAAGACCATGTTCAGCATTTTTTGGAGGAAATGAAACCTCTAGTCAAGCAATTACAGCAAACTAGCTAGAGGAGCCCTTAAGTCATTCTAAAACCAAGATTAGAACTCATTTCTAATTGTTATTTCTAAAATAACTCACTTTAAATTCTTCTCTGAGATGTGATCTGAAATTTATTTAAATCATATCATTCCTGGTTTACTAGATTGTGTCTCCTTAATAACTCCTTAACAAGAATAAGAACACCACTTAGTGAAGTTGAAAGAATTATCTGGATCTGTGGTGAAAGGATTCATTTGAATCTCATCATAAACATAATTGTATGCAAATCAATGTAAGGCTGAAAAGATTTAGATAAGTCTGGTGAACTGTCTTCTAAGGAAAAGAAAGGGAAAGAGGAGAAGAAAGGAAGGAAGGAAAGAAGGAAGGAAAGCCAAGTTAGAGGTAGAGAAACCATACAGACCTTAGAGACAGAAATAGGTATAACTTTGTTTTGTTTGTAGCACAATGGCATTGCACATTTGATTTGGTCTTGTTACATTCTCAAGCTTTTATCTAAGATTTTGCCATTTAATTTTAATATTTATTGATTATTTTAGTCACTGGTTATTAAGTTTATAATAATTTTGAAATAAGCTTACTAAACAAAATTGGAAAAAATAGAGAAGACAACTACAATGTATTCACACCTAAAAACACACACATATACATACATACATATATATTCATACATAATTGCAAGATTATAAGGAATGCAATTATAGAAACTTTGGGCATTTTTATAGTATCTTTGAGAAAGGACAGAATCTTGTGTATTGGCAGTTAACTGTCATTTTGATGGGAAAGAGGAATCTGAGACACTAAGAAAGGATTAAATCTTGAAGAGACATGGAAAGTTAACTTGCATGAAGAAAGAGTTTGTGAGAAAATTGCCATTTTTGAGAGAATCTGAAGATACTTAAAAAAAAAAAAAAAAGAAACCTAAACTTAATTCTTAATCAATTGAGAAAATATCTTAAAAATTCCTGAGAGATTTTAACCACAATTCTGAGATTGCTGAATTTTTGGATGCAGATTTCACTTTTTGCAGGAGCCAAAAGTTGTGATTTGTTGATAAGAGGTTGCTGTGTCTTTGTATTATTTTACTTTTTATAAACATAAGCCCATATCAATTGATCTTTGTTAAATCTGAGACTGAGAAAAGAGAATGTTTATTAAAAAAAGAATTTTTTAAAGTTATTATAGATTGGAATAGAGACTGATTGCTAATGAATTACTGAGAGATTTTACATTTTACATTTGTGAGAAATATCCAATCATAATACTTGATTGCTTTTGAATCCAGGGAGATAAAAGAATTAATTCCAGTAGCAGTCTGAGGGGTTGGAGTCTGAAGTATTTAGCCCTGAGAGATATTACATCACATCTACATACAACCACACAGATCCAAGGGGTTATTATAGGTGAGCTAGCATAAATCCTATTACATATCAGATTATCTGCAGTATTGCTACATGTGAATGGCAGAAGCCTGGAGCTATGTGTGAAAGGAGATGAAATGAAGTTGAGCTTAAAGAATTTCATACTCTAGCATTTTGCTTAGTGGTTACACAAAATATTATGGAAAGTTATTTGAAAAATATAAATTTTTTTTTTCTACAAATGACATAGAAAATCATCTTTATGCTTCGTTCATGAGCTTCCTTTAAGGGGGTAAGGAGGACTCAGTAGTAGAAAGGTTTATAAGGGTTACCCAGTTTAGTTCCTATCATTCTGTCAGCATCATTTAATCTTATTTCCTCCCTATCCATCAACACTATTTCTTTAATATTCCCAGGAAAGATATTTATATTCATAATTCTTGAATGAATAAAGCATTCATTAAACTTTGTTTTTTTATGAGCAAAGCACAATGCTAATTATTGGCAATACAAACAGAGAAGCAACATAGTTCTTGCTTCTCAAGAAACTCACATTTTAACAGAGGAGACAACACATAACAAAGTTTCAGGTTCAAGTCAGATGACAGAATCTTATGGTTCTCAAAGAGCTGTACACATGTTAATGCCTCTTCTTTCATGTCATTTTCCATTGTCAAAATCTTTTGAGTTTCTGATGTTGAACTATTTAAGTGTCAAGGATTTTGGTGACAAGAACTTCCTTTTCTAATTCATCAGTAACAATGGCAATAGCACCTATTGGAGCAGCTGAAGGAGTCTAAGAGTGTATTTTCCCCAAGAAAATAGATAAAACATGTTTTGTAAATTGTCAGTTGGAAGCTTAAGATATTAGAATGTCAAACTGGAAGAGAGAATCTAGTTCAACTGACTTAATATATATGAAATTGAGGATCAGAAGGCTAAAAATTTCACCTGTTATTGTTGTTATTAATTTATTATATCAATTGTTAGTGCACTGCTTTGTGAAATATCTTTGAAAAATGCCATGAACAGTTAAAAATGAAGAACAATTCTTCATTTTCTGTCAGAGAGCTACATAGTTTAGGAAAACACTACATTAATATAACATTGTAACGTAATGTAAAAAATATGAGCAAATTTTTTCAGAAGAAATGAAAATTGTCAACAATCATGTAAAATATTACAAATCACAAATAAAAATGGGTTTAAAACAGCTTAGATTTGATATATTGACAAAGATGATAAAAATGGAAACAAAAAACAATGATAAAGGGAATTGGAGAAGAGGTGTGTAGTAGGAAGAAGGGGCACAAACTTAAGAATATACTGGTAGTAAGGTACATGCATAGGGAACATGTGTGGGCAAGGTAATATGCTGCCAGTGCTGTAGGTCTTTGATGTCCTTTCTATTGTGCTGTTCTCTTGCTGCTTCCTCCTGATTGCAGTGTCTCTGCTAAATAGGTCATTCAGCTGAACTTTTGTGATCTTCACTTCAGTTCCATTATTAAGGCTATTTTTCTCTTAGATTCATAGTTCATTCACTCTCTTTGTCAAGAGGTTCCAAATATGGAAAGTGCTCCCTGTTCCCAATTTTCTATATCTGTGCTTCTTTGTTCCCTGCTGGATCTTTCTGTGTCCATAAATCCTCCTGTTGGTGATCCCTACTGCCTACTTGCTAGAAGATTAGCTCTGCTTCAAGATACCATAACCAATTAGAAGAGGAGAGGAAGAGAAAAAATCCATTCCCCACCCTACTCTGAGGCAGAGACACAGGGATTATTACACTTCACAAAACTTTTCCCTACCTACAATGCTTTATTGGGCTGATTGACTTAACATTTTAAAAGTCAACAGATATATGACTAATCTATGGCCAGCTAATGATCCTAATTGTATTAGAGCAAGCACCTTCATGCTTTATAAAAGAATATTTTTTATAAAATATAATATATATAATGTAATTTATAAAAGAATAATTTGGCAGACACTGTCTTTGAACTTTCTGTTAATACATTACTTCTATTAGTTCACTTCATTACTTCTGCTATCTGCTACCAAATTTCTGTGAATACATCAATTACTCAATATGGAAAAGTGAAGTCTTCTCATTATACTTGGAAGGGATGTGGGAAGATAGGCACATTAATACACCCTTAGTGGAACTGTCAATTTGTCCAATTGTTTAGAAAAGAATTTGGAAATATGTGAGAAAAATCCTTTCTGTAACATATATTCTAAGGAAGTAAATAATATAAAGGTCCTATTCATAGCAGCCTTCATTGTTTAAACAAAAACAAAGGAAGTCAACATTAACTGGGGAATTGTTGAACAAATTGTATAATATAAATGAATTAATATATTGTTGTGTCATAAGAAATAACAAATGAGAGCAATCCATTGATTGAAAGATTAGTGTGATGTGGTACAGGGTGAAGAAAACAATACCAAAAGAACAAGATAAATAATAAACATAATGATCTAAAGGAAAATACTTCAACAAAAAAACATCAATGCAATGACTACTTTTGATTCCAGAGGAATGGACAAAAAAAAAAAACCTTTCTTTTCTCAGTACAGTGGCAGTGGACTAAAGGTGCAGGATGAAACATATGGTGTTAGATGTATTCAATATGTAGGTTTATTTTCCTTTTTTTTTTGGTCATAGAAGAGGATTTTAATGGAGGGTGGTATTGGGAAATGAAAGCATTGTTAAAAAATCAATAAACCATTAAGGTTCACTGAATTAAATCTTTTTTATTTGGTTCCTTTTGTCTCAGCATTTCAGTAATTATATGGGAATTATGAACCAGAGTGGTAATTTTTATTAATATTCTCTAATTCTTTTGTAGCACTCCAGAGACAGATCCCTTTAGTTAGGGCAGGTCTCCAGATACTAACTGCAAAGCCTCTTGGAAAATGCATTTCAAAGTGCCTATGGATGACTGGGCAGTTTTAAAAATGGCAATTTCAAAATGGAGATTTGGACAAGAAGGTAAAGTTGAGCTGATGAAGTTGGAGAAAGAAAATAAAAGAGAATGAAGACTATGTAGGCAAGAGGGAGAAATCTGTTCTTTTCCTCAGCAGCAACAGCTAGAAGTAGAGAAGAGAGTTCAAAAAAAAAAAAAAAAAAAGCAACTAATGGAACAAGAGCAGGGCAGTGTGAAGATATTATGTACAAATAGCTAGAGGCTTCATGCCCTGAGGGGCAGAAAAGGTAGCACTGATTGAATGGGAGGCAAACTCAATCCCTAATGAAATGTTCTCAAATGAAAAATTCAGGTGGTTGATGACATTTTTTTCCTACCTTTTCACCTCTCTATTTTCTCATCCATTATTTCAGAGGGATATTTAAATCCAATGATTAATGATATCAGAGGACTCTGTGGAGCTCAGCAGGATTGAAGAGTAAGTCCCGGACAAGCTATCATTGCCCACTGCTTCCCCAGTTGCAACTTGATCCAAGAATAGTGTTATAATCAGTGCTCTTTAGAGTGAGAGAAGACCTCTTTATTCAGCAATTCTCATTACAAGCAGGTACTAATGAGACACACACACAAAACTTTATACTGGTGGCTCGATTTTTTTATCCCTCCCTTCAAGGTTTAAATTGGTCAGATTTACAAGTCAAGGTTGGTTACAATGGGTCAGATTTACTATTTAAATAGTAATTAGCTTGGATACAATCAAAGTTACAATGTGTTGGAGTTACCATTTGAATAGCCCTTAGGTTAGATTACAATTTTTTCAAAAAGTCTTATGCCTTGTAATTGACCATAGCTGGCTTGGGTCAGTTTAACCCTTAGTCCTCTTTGCTAGGAATTTAGTTTTCTTAACAATTCCTCAGATCACTGGTGATTGGAGACATCCCAACAAGATATTTTACCTCTCCCTCCCCTTATCCTGTTCTTACAATATCCATGGAAACCCAACTTCTCATATTTCTCACATTTAATATTTTTTAAATCTGTTTTCTATGACTTCAATAATATTATAAAATCTGTTTCCTCTAGTAGAATGATTGAATAGATTCCAATTATTCTCTTTGTTTAAACTGCCCAGTATGTAGGTGTAAAATATTTTCCTTTCACAATATATAACTGACTCAGGAGTATTTTTTCTAACTTGTTAGTTAAGTGCTGCCTGGGGGAAAAATTAGACATTTTTTTTTTCTATTTGTATTAGCAATTTTGTAACTTTTCCTAAAAGACAGAATCTTTAAATGGAACCATGGATTATTATTTTTGCCCCTCTGAATATTTTTCATTTGTATTATGTTGCACTTGTGGCTATGGTTTACTACTAGAGTCCAGCCAAATTTCTTTGACTTGGACCCAGAAGAAGGAAACTTGGGAAATCTGAGCAGTTGTGGTTAAGAGGGAAGATCCTGCTTTGAGCCAGTTGTCCAGGATTGAGATAGGTGTGGTCTGTGAAGGATTTTTATTCTATTTTTTTTTTCCCACTGGAAGACAGTGAGGAGAGCTCAAAAGATGACTATTGCTTTTGGTTACATTTTCTATAGTTTTGAAAACTAGAGTTGCCTATTCGGTAACCAAATGATTTTATGTAACATTACATACTATCCATATGATCTCTGATAGGTAACAATCTTTCTGAGCCTCGGTTTCCTTATTTATAAAATGAGAGATTTTGACTTGATAATTTATGATCCTGTTATTTTTAATCCTGTGGGCACTTGTTAAATGTTATTTTTTTTAAAGTTTTTTTTTTTCATTTATATCTTCTTTTTCTTACATTATCATAGTTATACCAAGTTTCCCCTCCCCTGAGCTTTCCCAAAAGGCATCTCCTATAACCGATGAGAGTAAACTCTATATGACCTGAGTGAGCATTGTAAAATTATGTAAAATCACCAAAAAATGTCTCCTTTGATCTACAAACCCAAATGGGCTTGCATTCTCTGGGAGCAAAATAAGCTTTCTTAGGGGAAATCACAACTCCAAGCAAGATTTCAAACTTACCTGAGACTTCCCTTAAACTCATGCATAAAATAGGTCTTCAGAAAATGAAGGCAGATTACTTCTTTTTTGAGAATGATATGCCTGCCAAGAGAATCCCTCTTGGTGTTTCTTTAACAATGAAGCTTTTTTACCATAGCCTTTGGGTTTAGTGAATTCCTTTACTCAGAACTCACTTGAATCCCACCCATTCCTGCCCAACCTCTTCTTCCATACCCTCATCTCTCATCATAACAAATAGTACTTATTAGAGAGGGAAAATTTTACCACAATTGATCAACATGTAGAAAAATGTCTGAAGGCTTGTTCAATGTTTTAACCTGTGCACCTTCTAATTCCACAAAGGAATAGGAGATGTGCCCTCATATTAATTCACCTGAGTCCTGCTTTGATCTTTATTATTTTTTTATATTGCCTTTTTTGTGTATAGTTCTTTCTGTTTATATTATGTTATTTCTTATACTGTTTTTTGGCTTCAATATGCATTAATTCATATAGATCTTTTCTTGTATCTCTGCTTTCATCACACACACCAATTCTTACATTTCCATTATATTCATGAGCCACAATTTGTTTATGCATTTACAAATTGTTGGACAGTTTCTTTGTTTCCAATTTTTTTTGTTGCTATAAATGTGATACTAAAATTTTTTGAAGTGTATAGGGATTTTATTGTTATTGATAAACATTCCTTGAAACATAACATAGTAACGGAGTCTCTGGTTCAGACTACGGACATTTTAGTGCTTTGTTTACATAATTTCAAATTTCTTTCCAAAATGGTTATATTATTTCACAGCTCTACCTACAATGTATTAGCATATCAATTTATAATCCCTAAATATTATTTTTTAGTTCTATGAGCAGGAGCATAGTCATAATTGTGTGGGAAAAGGTGAAGAATTTACAGATTAAGCACATATTGATCAGAAACTGTTAGCTAAAATAGATCAAGCCTATAAACCTCAGTTTTAGCTTCTCTGGAATCACATGATTTTAGATAAGGCCTGGACTACATCCATTGTCCAACAAAGGGATTACATGGCTGAAGAAGCTGTGTATCACCTTGTCTACTACATTCCACTGACCAAAATTAGGGGAACAGTAGACTTATGTGACTAATCACAACATATAGAGGGTGGGATTTTGGAGGTGTTTTGTCTGAAATGTATAAAAGCTGTAAGCATTTTCAATGCTCTGGCCCTATCCTTCTGTGAAATTTGGTTTGCAGACCAAGATGGGGTCTGCTTCTTGAGACTGTAATAAATAATTCTGCTTTCTATGAGTGATCTCTGTAGTAGTCAAATTGGGATGGGGTCTTTGAAGGAGATGGCTATGCCCACAGAGCAGTTTTCTCCATGGTCTCTGGCTCTGGGTGTGCAGCCTCCCTTCCTCTTAGACAATGACCTGAGGCAGAAATACTCAGTGGAAAGCAGAATTGAAGATTGAAGATTGAAGGAAGTAGAGTCCTGATGGCCGGTACCACAAGCCTGAAAGATATATACATGTGTAAACCTGTTCTTGGGAGTCTGGGGGTCTATTGGCTGGGTTGAGAGAGTCCCCAAGGTATTAGCCCTCCTAAATCTGTTTTTGTGTTGGGACTGCATTAGACCCCAAGGAACAGACTGTCCTGACAAAGTGCTCGGGTGGATGGGGGGGAGGGAGAACCTCCCTGAAAACCTGAACTGGGTCCAGGGTGGTATAGAAGCAGTTCATGAATTTGTATTAGGACATTAGCTAGGGAATTCAAGAAAAATAGAACTCTGCGTCTGTCTGTGTGTGTGTGTTTGTCTGCTTTGCATTTTTTGTTCTGTGTTAAAAGCTCATAAGAGCTCATAAGCTCATAAGAGATAAGAATTCAGTCTCTTGTTGCAGGCTTAGAAAAATATCAGGCTGAATTGTGGTAATTGGAATTTATTCAGAGTAATGATTCTTTCAGAGTGGCTTAGGTAAGAAAAGAAGTTTGAAAAATATTTTTCTCTCTCTCCCTCTACCTCTAGCTAACAGCTTCAGCTTTGTGGGGAGAAGGGGGAGGAGGGGGAGAAGGGGAAAAATAAAAACATAGATTGAAAGTCTGGAAAGTTTTGAGAAAATAGAAGAGCAGTGTGCTATCTATGACTTTAAAAGCTCATGTAAACAAGGGGCTCTGTTATCAGAACTGGGGCTTGTGGAATCTTGCCAAAAAAAAAAAAAAATCAAGGTAAAGCAAAGATTGGTGCTTAACTCTTTCCTGGCTTACTAAAGAAAAGAAGTTTGAATGGAATATCTAGGTAGATTTTAGGAATTTTCACAAACTAAAGTATTGGTTAATTTTAAAATAACTTTAAATTGGCATGTGTGTTGATTGAAAACTTAAGATTGAAAATAAGAAGTTGCAGATATTGGAAGGGAGGAATAAAAATAGAGTAAGAGAGGTAAATAGCTAAACATGGGGGCTCCCTGACCTTTTGGACCTGTGGGAAAACTAGGCATGCTTCTAAAAAGAAAAGAAAAATGTTTTTCCAGGAGAAGAAAGAAAAATCATTATTAGCAAATTTGCTTTCATGGAATTAGAGAACAGAAAGTTTAAGAAGGCTAAACTGGGTAATTGCTTGTCTGCAACATTTGATTAAGAGTTTTGGGAACTTACTACATTTTAAAGAGGTACTATAATTTTGAAATTGTGGGAAATAATGTTACTGTTGCCTTGCACATGTTAGATTTATTCTGAGTATAAAATCTTAAGAATTGTTTGAATATTGTGGCCTTTATAAGTGAAGAGAAAAACTTTTTTTTTTGCCTTATTGTTTGGTTGCACTTCAAATTAAAATATAGGTTATTAAACAAAATGCCAGTAGCTTACTTTAGGGGAGGTCGTGTTTGTATCTCCCTACTTAAATGGTATATTGCTTTTTAAAAGCATTGGGTAATTCGTAAACTATATTATAAGTTTTATGAAATTTGGTTCAAAATTAATTGTGAATCTTGAAGTTTTAAGTTTTTTTAAAAAGTGATTTAAAGAAAAAGGACAAGAGAGATTGATTTACAAAAGCAATTAATAGTTTAAATGGAGCATCTAGTCAGAAGGGTTATTGGTTTGGAAGTGTTTAAAGTATGTTGGAGAAGGTTTGAGCAAGTAGGCATTGGGAGGAGAGAAACAGAGAGATGGGACAGGAGAATGAAGGTGATTTAAGAAGGATTGATTAGTGGGAGCAAATGATTTCAACAAGAAATCAGTGGGAAAAATGAAGGAACTGGTTGGAAAGGGTAGTCACAGAGAGACTGCTGGGAGACAGGATGTGTTTTTGCAGGGGGAGAGCAGCAGTGGAAATCTTCAGTCACTTTTGGCTGATAAAAGCAAACTAATTTAAAGAGACAGGTTGCTCTTATAAGATGTTAATTGATTGAACATTTGTTTCTTTAGATACATAATGGTTTTCATGTTTAAAAAATATGATCAGAAATGTGATATATAGTTTGAAAGGGTTATTTCAAAAAAGTTTAATTAATGTTTTTAAGAACTTTTCAGATTCTTTTATGTAAAAATAGGAAGTTTTAATTAACTGTATTGATGCCAATTATTTAAAGGGACTCCAAGGATAATAGTTTTTGTCTTTGTCCTTTTGAAAATATTTTTGTTATGGACAATATGTAGTTTGGGATTTTTCTGTGGATTGGGTATTTTAAAAGCAAAATGATTGGTATAATATTCAATTTATGGAACATCTACTTGGGTATATAAGAATTGTGTGGACATTCTGGAATAAATTTCTTACTGTTAAAAGTCTTACAATATTTAGATGATCCTCTTGTGACAGGGAGGAAAAAGAGTGACCTTGTCCAAGTCACTATCAGTTTGTTAAATTATTTAGGAGCACAGGGACTGAGAATTTCTTAAGATAAATTGTAATTTGTGAAATGTGAGGTAAAATATTGTATAAGTGAAGGGAAAAAGAAATTAGATCTTGTAAATTACTTGAGAGAAAGAATGGAAACAGTAAAAGTAAGGGATTGGTGCATTGGTCACTAAAATTTTGACTAATCTTATGTTACCTAAGAATGTTGCAGTGATGTGCAGGGGCACCAAAGAGGAGATTCATTTGAGACAAGGGGAAACTGTTTTGCAGATGAGGAGATGAAACGGGCTGGAGAAGAGGAATCTGTAAGTATGGAGGAAATGATGATGCTAATTCTGGCTTTATGCCTCAAATGCCTCCACCTTCCTTTACTCATAAGAGAAGCAGGAAATCCAAAGCCTTGGTGCTCAGGAGGATAAAGAGGGGCACTGGCTCCTCCCTGATGGCAGAGAGGTACTGACCACAGCAGGTATGAGACATGTACTCCAATATTTACATCAGGACAGTCTTTGGGGTGTCCAAGACCTGTGTGATGTGGTGTTGACTAAGTTGGTGGCACTGATTTGTACACAATAGCAAGCAACTGGTCAGTGGGTGTCCTGTTTGTCAGAGGATGAATAGGGCAGCCCAATGATAAGTCCAAAAAGGAGGAAGGTCCTCTAGTATCAGGCCTTTCTGAAGCATACAGGTGGACTTTACCGAGCTGCCATCAGTGGGGTGTCTCAAATACCTATTGGTTGTAGTGAACCATCTGACCTTATGGATGGAGGCCTTTCCCCTTGCCTGGGCAACTGCCTCAGAAATTGTAAAATTACTCCTTGAGCATATCATTCCAAGGTATGGGTTGTTGGAGCAGGTAGATTTGGACCAAGGCACCCATTTTACTGTTAAAATCCTCCGATCTGTGGCCCAAGCTCTAGAAATATCATGGGACTTATATACTTCATGGCATCTGCCCTTATCAGGTAAAGTAGAAAGGATGAATAAGGAAATTAAACAGCAACTGACTAAATTGACTGAGACACAATTGCCCTGGACCAAGTGCCTTCCCCTTGCCTTATTAAGAATAGAATAAAACCCCAAAGGGGTATGGGATTATCACTTTATGAATTATTTTGTATGATCACCCTTATTCAAAAGCCATCCAAAATTCTTCCTTGGTTCCAATATTTGAAATCAACGATTTGTTTTTAAGGAAATATGTCATGTCTTTACTGTAACATCTGAAAACTTTACAACTAAAAGGGCTTATTGCTCAGACTCCTCCCTTAGAATTCACAGTGCATAAGTTCTAGCTTATAGACTGCATCCTGGTTCGGACGTGGAAGGAGGACAAGCTGACTCTGAGCTAGAAAGGACCATTCTAGATCCTCTTGACATCAGACACAGCAGTGCTACACAAGAAAGAGGGTGAACTCAGCACACCAGAATTAAAGGACTGGTGGACACTCCAGGGGTATGGACTTCCAAATGGAATCCAGAGAATGAGCTGAGACAAACATTGAAAAGGAACTGAAGAACTATGCATGTAAAATCTTGATAATGGTATTAATCTGGGGTACCTTAACTGGGGCATTGCCAAAATCAAACAGGTACAGAGCCATGGATGGGAGAGAGTAAGTGTGAATGGACTTTTACTCGTTGGCCAGAGAGGGTAGATATTATAGATTGTGGTAAGCATAGAAATAGATGGAGCAAGTTAAATATTGTTTGTCCACCAGCATTTATTAGAGCATAATGAAGACAAACTAGTGATGATTCAGATGAGGAGATTAACAAGCAATGTGTAGAGATGTTAATTGAATTTGACCACAATGTAAGTTCTTCATGAAGAAATATATATATACATACACAAATATTATGAATTATGAATGAATGAGGGGGGATTGTGTGGGAAAAGGTGAAGAATTTACAGATTAAGCACATATTGATCAGAGACTGTTAGCTAAAGTAGATCAAGCCTATAAATCTCAGTTTTGGCTTCTCTGGAATCACATGATTTTAGATAAGGCCTGGACTACATTCCATTATCCAACGAAGGGATTATGTGGCTGAAGAAGCTGTATATCACCTTGTCTACTACATTCCACTGACCAATTAGGGGAACAGTAGACTTATGTGACCAATCACAACATATAGAGGTGGGATTTTGGAGGTTCTTTGTCTGAAATGTATAAAAGCTGTAAGCATTTTCAAGGCTCTGGCCCTATCCTGCTATGAAATTTGACTTGCAGACCAGGATGGGGTCCACTTCTTGAGATTCTAATAAATAATTCTGCTTTCTGTGAGTGATCTCTGTTAATAGTCAAATTGGGTAGGTCTTTTTGTCCCAAACATAATGAAGCCAGAGTTTCTGATTCAATCACTTTTAGGAGCCAGTAGTCTCACTTGTCCTGTGTCCCTGAATTGCATTCTTATCCCTGACTACTATATAATAGTGGACTAGAAACCATATCTAGAGAATCAGTTGAAAGAATTTGGTAAATTTAACTTTGAATAAAGAAGATTTAAGTGATATTAAACAGTATCTTCACATATTTGAAGAGCTATATTGAGAAAAGGAATTAAGAGTATTTATGTTTAGCCCAAAGGTCAAAGAATAATAGTTTGAAATTATAGCAACAGAGGTTTCAGTTCAACATAACAAAAAAAATCCTAATAATTAGAACAATCAAAAAAAGCGAAATGGGTGACTTGTGAAGGAAATAATTTTTCATCATTGGGGATTTATGGAGGTGATTCTTGTTCAGCTATAGGACTCTATGAAACTCTGTAGTACTTCCAATACTGAGATTCTTTACTTGATAAAATGTCTTTAGTGCATTTAGTGCATAGAGATAATATAAGTAATTCAGCATTAGCCTATAAATAATAGAATGAATGAAAAAGAATCTGATAATGTTGTGCCACAGTTCTCTTTTATTGTCCTGACTCAGTTTCCCTAATTATCCTGACTCAGTTTCCCTAAATTGGTCCTGCCTCAGTTTCCTTAATTGTTCTGCCTCAGTCCCCTTAGTTGCAACTCTCCCTCCCTCTCCACCTTCTCCCCCCCCCCCCCCCCCTTCATGAAGGCTGATATAACTCTGGGCTATTTGCTCAAAGGTTATAAATTGTCAATGTGTAAACTTAGGGGGGGGACTCCAGACATTCTATCTGTAGCCAGATACTTTCTTAACTCCCAGTTAGTAAGAATTTATGGTCCTATCCCCCAACCTGTCAGAACGGAATTGACCATTCCTGCCTGGAGATTCCCGCTTACCAGAGTTTGGATTCCACCCCTCTGCCTTTGTTTACCTATTGTATCATGGAGAACTCACATTGGCTGCTGGATGATGGCTGGATGCTAGATTCTTGGAGACCAGAGTCTCATTCAGCCCTGGGATTAAATCATGGATCTATTTGGTCCCAGTAAATCTTTCCCTTTTAAATAAATTATTAAATACGCTCTAATCTATCTCTTGCCTCAGTTTCTCCGGCATTACAATAAGCACTTAATATGTGTCAAGCACTATGTTAAGTGCTAGGGATCCAAATAGAAAAAAAATGAGACAGTTGCTTCTCTTAAGCAACTCATTTTGTAATTTGGAGAGACAACAAACAAGAAAAAGTTAGCTGCAGTGGAAAAGCCTAGAGGTCCTACTTGTGCAGTGGTAGAATAGATGACAAATGTCAGAGGTCCTTAGATTGGTTAGATTGGATGACAGTTCTGGGGACCTGAATGACATATGGCAAGACTTGGAGGACCTGAGGATTCAGTGGTAGAGCTGATAAGATCTAGTAGTGTTCCATCTCATCAGGAATAAAATTGTTGACTCCCATTTCATCTAAGTCCTCTAAACTGTCAAGCATACTGGGAGGAGGGAGGAAAAATAGGGACGAAAGGATATTTAATGGTAGTGGTTTTTCTCAGCATCCTGAATGGATTTTTGCAAGAGGAAGGTAGATAGGCAATCAGTCAAAATCATGAGTGGTCAAAGAGTAAACACAAGGGAAAAAGATCTTCCCACCTAATACTGGAAGAAGAAAAGAAACTCCAAATACTTACCCTATCTATGTAGATTCGTAGAATCAACCTCTATATATCCAGTTCAGCTGAATATTACTATCATGGGATAATAGGATTGATAGCTAGAAGTGGTCATCTAGTCCAACCCCCTCAATTTATATATAAAGAAAACAAGGTCTAGAGAGTGAATATCAAGAATCATATTTCCATGAGGATAACTATGTCATAAAGGATTAGGCTAAAATATCATTGGAACATCATCTTACAGTATTTTGTATTTGACATAGAGATGATATCGGCTTTTTCTTATAAGCTATTTTCATTTATTCCTTGTACTTCCGTTCCATTGGTTAACTAATTAAAAAAATATTTTCAGAAGTAAGAGCTGTTTTCAAAAAGGCTAAACCTCTGTTAGATTGTCTTTTTCCTTGTAGTCACTGAAGCATCATCTCTAATTCTGATTTAGATGATATGCTATTGCCCCTTTGTGGGGCATATAGCTGAGATAATGAAAACAGGACATGGTAATTAGTGAATCCCCTGGGATAAAGCTGTTTTATATGAAATAATTCATGTTTAAATAAATAAACAAGCAATTAAATGAGCAAACCAAGAACAATAAACAATACTTCATAAATTTTCCAAAGCAGATACTCCTGTTCTTATAGTTATATGGCAAAAAATAACTTTATTCACCTCTTTTCTTTGTTCTCATTTGATTGAAGGAAAAAAGGAAAACAAAAACACTGGCAAAACACAGAGAAGCCAAAAGAATTGCTTGTGATTTTTGCAAAATTGGATCCAGAATCTCCTGGGATAATTATTGTTATTTTTTATCCTTCACTCTCAATGAGGACCACTATATCAAGGAGGTAGTGCCGTACATATAAGTGAGTTGAATATGAGTGTGGAAGAGCTGTACAAAATTAACAGTATCACTTTCTTCTCTGGAGCCATCTGGGTTCCATTGGTAAGATATAGATCAAGACTGGAAATGGTACTGGATGCAGTGGAATTTTAGCCTTTTTAAGTAAAATCTTTAACAGGTTTCAGTTTGATCTAGACAATATCCAATTAATGATTAAGGCTAGGTAAGAAATGAGGCAAAGAATGGCCTTTTTTATATACTTAAAAAAATCAATCTGGGAGGGGAAGACACTCAGGATTTTAGGCCAATATAGAAACAACTGTTATTTTACTCAAGAGTTGGTTAAGGCCCTCAAAATGACCAAGGCTAGGCCTGGAGCCTATTGACCAATCAGCGAAACCCAGAATGATCTGGGTTTAAAGCATGTTCTTTA
Source organism: Sarcophilus harrisii (assembly GCF_902635505.1). Classification (NCBI taxonomy): domain Eukaryota; kingdom Metazoa; phylum Chordata; class Mammalia; order Dasyuromorphia; family Dasyuridae; genus Sarcophilus; species Sarcophilus harrisii. Next base: position 239,394,784 of record NC_045426.1, read on the forward strand.
AGAAAGAAATCCAGTCCTCAAACCCCAAGATAACTTTAAAAAAAATTATTTTATTTGAAAAACCAGCATAAGAAAACAAAAGCAAAAAAGAATACAAAACAAAATAAAAAGCATTGTAATATGCCCCGCAGAACATCAGGGAGGACTAAAAATATTTAATAACAAATTGTCAGATCAAGAGAGTATATATTAGTAGAAGAAATTTTAGTCATAAATTTCCATTTTTTTCTTCCTTGTAAAGTGTTCTTTGGTTCTCTGCTAAGCACCTTATTTACTTTATTCTTTCCCCCCTCCCCTTAACTCCTCTTCCCCAAGGAAGCTAGTTAAGAAAAAAATATATTTGTAGATATATACATACACACACACACACACACACACACACACACACACACTCACACAGCCCACATTTACACATATATCTTTCCTATCCTTACTGACTCTTTAAATTCTACTCCTTAACTTGTCTGGCTATTTCTCAACTTCCCCCCACTCAAGCATCCCTCCCTTTTCTTCCTTCATCTTTTTCTTCTGCATCTACCCATCCCTTCCCCTTATTTCTTTATAGATTTTAGAGGCTGCTATACTCTTCAAGGCAACAATGCATATGTATTGCCTATTGAACCCATTCCCAATGTGAGTAGGTTTTCAGAACTACAAGCCCTCCTCCCCCCATTAATGCCTCTTGTTTCTATTCTTCCTCTACACCTCATTTTATATAACATGATTACTATTTTTACTTTAACTATTCACTCTTTCTTTTGAGCTACCCTTTTGTTGATGTGAATCTTAAACATATACATTTCCTATAAAAAACTAAACAATTTGTCCATGTTTAAACTGTTTGTCCCCATGCTGAGTTCCGTAACATTCTTTGATCTTTGATATTGACTCTTATATGTTAAATTTTCTGGCAAGTTTGGTTGATAGAAAGTTCTAAAATTCCTCAAGTTCATTAAATGTCCATTTTTTCCTCATTCAAAATTATAAATAATTTTTCTGAAAATGGTATTTTTGGCCATAGATCTGTTTTTTTGATTATCAGTAGATTAATGATTCCAGGACCTACAGTCCTTTATTGTGGCTGCTGCTAAGTTTTGTGCAATTCTTAATTGTAGATCTCAGCACATTCGAATTTTTTTTTCTTGTTTCTTGCAAAATTTTCTTTTTGATGTGGGGATTTTGAAATTTAGTAATATGTATTCCTGTCCCCACAGTCCTGTATGTTTTCTACAAAGGATCTTTTTGAGGTGGTGATTGGTGGATTTTTTCTATTTCTACTTTTCCCTCATGTTCTCTCACTCCAGGACAAAATTCTTGGATTATTTCCAAGGTTGTGTCAAAGTTCTCTTTTTGATCACAATTTTCTGGCAGTCCAGTTATTCTTATATTTTCTCTTCTTGATCAGTTCTCTAGATCTGTCATTTTCTTGTTTCACATTTTGTTCTATTTTCTTATTCTTTACAATCTGTTCTGTTATTTCTTGATCTCTCATAGTTTTACTACAATTCCCTTCCCTGAATCTAATTTTCAAAGCATTATTTTCATCTTTGAGATTCTGTACCTCCTGTTCTAGTTGGTTAACTTTTTTTTCATAATCTTGTTTTTCTTGGATGGTTTTTATTTTTATTTAATTTTTTCTCAGTGTCCCTCATTTGATTTTTAAATTCTTCTTCTTTTTTTTTTTTTTTAGTTCTTCTATAAACTCTTTGGGCAAGGAATCATTTCAAGTTACTCTTTGGGGTAGAAGCTTTCTTTTTTTTAAAATTAGTGTCTTCCTCTGAAGATGAACTCTGGTCTTCCCTGTTCTCATAATGTGTTTCAATAGTGGGACTGGTTGTTTGCTGGTTCATCCTTTTTTTTTTTTTTTTTTTTTTTTTTTAAATAAGAGTGTAAGTACCTCTAATAGTGGTGTGGGAGGATGGTACCTCAAGCTTCCCCTTTTGGGTCTCCCCTCTGACTAGGAATCCCAAAAGAAGAGCTTCCCCTTCTTGCAAGTGCCAGTAGCCAGCAATGAATGCCCTTGCCCCATTGCCTCTACACTCACCGGGTGCTGGATTCTTCTCATCCAGGGGTACATCTAAGCACCACATCAGGGACTTGTGTTCCTAATCAGTTGAAGTTCACTTTGTTCTCCCAGAGTCAGACCCCAAATTGACAAACAGTCTTGGAAGTGAAAGTCTCTATGGTTTCTTCTGAGGTTCCAGCTCTGACAGGTAGCTGGAGAGGTCCTCACTAGTTGTTTCTGAAGCACTAATTTGTTTGTACTTAAGACAGATTAATCCCAGTTTGGGGTCTCCTCTTCAGATCTTGTTAGTTTTGCACCAGGAGTACCCCTATTTTGCTTCAAATCTTGATTTTTTACCCGTCTATGTTTGCCTTGAGGGGCAAATTTGTTTTATTTGTGGGGGGAAAAACCTTGAAATTTACCAGCCTATTCTGCCATCTTCCCAGAATTCTCCCTCTCAAGATATCTTTCAAGATTTCAGTGATCAAAATTACATTCCTTTGGGCAAGGCATCTGCTAGTATGGGTATGATACTCTATATAATCAGAGGGGAGGGAAAGAAAGGGAAAGAGAAAAGAAAAGAAAGAAAAGAAAAAGATGGAAAAATTAAAGAAGGGAGGAAAAAAGAAAGGAATAAAGAAAGATCTGTGTTGCCCAAATGGCCAATTCCAATTGGGTACTCTATAGGGTAGCTCTTATTACTATTCATAGTAATCTAGTAGACTGTTAAAATTGAACAGTGGCAGAAAATTTGTCACTGCCTTCTTCCAGCAATTTCTGAAGGAAAGACTTCCCTGCTCCACTATGGTCCCCTTAGTAAACTTTTTTTTTTTCTATTTTGCCTAAGCAAAGGGCTTTAAAAAATGTCATTATTTTATAATAATAGCCTTTTATTTTACAAATACATGCAAATATAGTTTTTGATATTCACTCTTGCATAACCTTGTGTTCCAAATTTTTCTCTTTCCCTTTCTGTCCCCCTCCCCCAGACAGCAATAATCCAATATATGTTAAACATGTGCAATTCTTCTAAAAATATTTCCACATTTATCATGCTGCGCAAGTAAAATCAGATCAAAAAGGGAAAAAAATGAGAAAAAAGCAAGCAAACAACAAAAAAGGTGAAAATATTATGTTGTGATTCACACACAGTCCCCACAGTCCTCTTTCCCATTGTAGATGACTCTTTCCATCACAAATCTGTTGGAATTGGCTTGCTGATCTTTTCTTATAGAACAAAACTATTCCATTACATTCATATACCATAACTTATTCAGCCATTCTCCAACTGATGGACATCCACTCAGTTTCCAGTTCTTTGCCACTACAAAAAGGGCTGCTATCAACAAAAATGCCATTTAAAAAAAGCATTCCATTCTCTCCTTTTACCCCTTGTCTACCACATTCCCCACTGAAAAAGAAAGGAAGAAATATAGAACATCATGTAGGCAGCTAAGTGGTTAGTATATAGAGTGTTAGGTGTGGCATCAAGAAGACCCAAGTTCAACTCCAGTCTTAGATCTTTCTAACTGTGTAACCTTGGACAAAGCCACTTACCGCTGTCTGTCTTTAACTGTAAAAACAACAACAACAAAAAAAGTAGCAAAAATATTACCTACTTTTCAGGGTTGTTTCAATGATCAGATAAGATGCCTGTAAAATCCTTAGTATGGGGCAGGTAGCATAGTAGAGGCATAGTAGATGTTAAATAAATGTTTGTTCCCTTCCTTTGACAAGTAAATCATATTTCCATATTGGCTATGCCAAAAATGAATTCCTCACTCTTCATATTTGTCCATAATCTCTATCTTAAAGTGGGTAACCTTTTGCTTGTCTTCCTCTTCCTCCTCCTTTTCCTTTTCCCCTTTCCACTCCCCTTCTCTTCCTCCTCCTTTTTCTTCTTCATTAAAATTATATCCAGTCCTCTAGAAACATGGCTAATCATTCAGTTGAGCAGAGTTTTTAAGTCAGAATTATGCATTTTTAAACATTGATGTTACAGTATATATTGTACTTCTTGTTTTTTCTCTTCTCTAAATCAGACAAATCTTTGAATATCTTTTTGAAATCATATTTTCCCTCAATTTTTGTGGCACAATAGTATTCCATTAAACCCATAGATTTGAATTTATTAAGCTATTCTTCAATTGCTGGACATTCCTTTAGTTTCCAGGGTTTTTTGGCCACCAAAAAAAAAAAGAGCTACTATAAGTATTTTTATTTGCTTTATACATAATTTTTTACCTGTATCTGTTCTCCTAAATATGGCAAAGAATTATCTTTCTTCCTTTTCTCTCCTCTTAATTAGCTTTATTTCCAAGGCTTCCAGATAAATTCTTTACATTTAAACACATTTGACACTTTCCTAGTTAGCATTTAGTCAAGTCAAAAGCAAATCCATAGGAATTTATTATATGTTTACTATGTGCCAATATTGTGCTAAATGCAGGGAATATAAATGCAAGTAGAAATATAGTTTTTCTTCAAAGATCTTATATTTTAATGAGAAGATAACATATAAAAAAGAGCTAAAAACAGGGATAGAGATGGGATGAAGAGGCTATTCTTCATTATCACCATGTAGCAATTCACTCTTTCCCTGATGCTTAGGAAGGCCAAGGTGATTAAAAACATGCAGAATCTGATCATAAATCAAATTCATGTAGACAGAAGTGAAGATGTATCTAAATTGAAGATAAGGATGTCTTGGATCCTGTTAGATTAAGTATACAATTTTAAGGTAGTGGGGAAGACTCCTAATTGGGAAGGGACTAGGCCATTATCATTTTTGCTCAAAGAATCTCAGAATAGGTGGATCAAATGTTACTACAATTATGCCAGATTTTTTGTTTTTAATCTGGGATCTGTGAACTTAAAAGTATTCTGATAAGTATATTTCAGCATAATTAGTTTCCTTTGTGATCTTTTGTCCTTTAATTTTAATAATTGAAATATTATTCTGGGAAAAAGTTCATTGGCTTCTCAAAATTACAAAGGAACTTGAGACATACAAAAAAGGATTAAGGACTCTTGTGTAAGAGAATGTATCATGTGAGAAATGCATTGCCTATGTGTAGCATGAGTCTTTGGGAAGAAAAATAGTGTTGAGTTAGTCCAACTTCTTGCTAATTAGAAAAAGTTCACCAAGTTGGAGGAAAATAAACAAAATAATCATTTTAAAATAGTAGATACATTAGCATTGTCAATATTTTGCTACTGATTATCTGAATCAATAGAAGGGGAAATCCTAAATTTAATACTATTACAACAGATTTCTTATTGTATCAATTGATACTGCTCCTTAAAGTTAAAGCTGGGATATGCTACCTGTGGGATTGAAAGTCTTTTGGTAAAGGTGGGAGAATGGAGAAAGAGTGATTCAAGAGGTTCCTGCTCATGTAGAAGGTGAAAATATTGGATTGTTTCTGTAATACCTGCATTGATTACTAGTGGTTTGGAACTCTGAGTTTAGGGTTCAGTGATTTCCAAATGAGGAGAAGGAATTGGCACCAGGAATAAGGAGAATTTGAGATTTGAGCTAAACTACATCCATATACACAAATGTATGTGTATGTGTATATGTGTAGGCACACACACATATACATATATATATGTAAAATCTTAATAAATATATAATTATATATATACACACATATACATACATACTTTTATATATAGTGTTTGGAAATAAGCTGAAGTAGTAAGATTAAATAGAAATGGTCTGAATTCTCTTCATAATTTGCAGTGCCTGATGTCTTGCAGGAGATTGTGTTTTTATGCTTGGTCAATTGAAGCTTATCCTGCCTGTTAGTTTTCCCTTCTTCCTAAAGCATTACTCTCAAAGAATAAAAAGCAAATCACAAGGAAGACTGAGAGGTGGGGAGCAGTGGAGAGGAAGGTAGGAATGCAGATATTCTTCTTTGTACCTTTTTGTTGTCTGCTTTCACCTTATCTTGCACCAGTCAGCAATAGTGAGCTTGCTAAAACAACTAACACAATCAACTCGAGTGACATTGTAATAAGGTATTTTTTACTTTTTTCTATGTGTTGAATGTGTTGTTTAAACAAAATTTCTGGAGGATATAGCTTAAACTTTTAGTAGGAATCTTAGGACTTTTAATATTTTCTTCATCTTTTCTTAGGAAAAGGATGACTTGAGGGTTGGGGCCACTGAAGGGGGTGACAGCAGCCCATAGGAAACTTTTGAATTGCTCTGTAAGAGTAGAGGGTGATGGAGAGTCAGATGCTGAACAGAGGCAGCAAAAGTGTCAGTGATATCTTCTCTGGCACTAGAGGAGGAGGAGAGGGAAGACACTTGTAGTGATCAGAAAGAGAGATATACCCTTATTGTAGAGGTTGAGTCTTGTGTCTAAGACTCCAATCATGAACAATAAATACTTCTACAGAAAGGTCCTACTTCTGAGAAGGGGAGGAGTGTTTCTTTCTTTTCAACTTTTCCTTTCCCTTGATTAGTCACTAGCTGGCATTCTTTTATGATTTGCTTTCCTCATGTACATAAAACTATCTATTTTTATTTGATTTCTCTTCACATACAACCTATAGTTGATCATGAATTTTATGAATTTTGTGTTTGCCCATTGATTGGAGTACAGAGGGAGCAAATGGGAGATACCAAAGATTAGCTGAAATTGACATAGGAATGAAAACCAAACATTTGGATCAGTTCTATTCTAGGGAATAGATTTTGAGTCTGGAGATTCAGTGATTTTATTATTTTTAAAATGAATATTTCTATGACTTTCATACTAAGCAAACTTTTATTTTCCCCTCTGAAGAAAATGAATCATTATTTGTAGTTGGAGCAGGTCCCTTTAAAATGCAGGTGTCTATATTTCCTACCCAAGTCACACATGATAGAAAAGATAGAAAGTGAAGATGGTGATCAAAAAGGAAAGTATGTCCCAAACAAAGCTTTTCAGTGGAGATAGGACTATGGGACCTCTCAGCCCTGTCCCTTTTCAGAGGGTAGAAGGGAATAGGAGGTAGTGAGTACAATTCAGCCAACCAAACTTGACCTTGACAGCAACACCTGCTGGTTATTACAACATGAAAAAGTGACAAGGATAAAGGAATTTGAAAGAAAGAAAGATTCAATGAGGAAGCAAGGATAATGAGAGAGGTGATCATGTGACTTTGAGTCATAATGAAGGAACATTGTTTACAATAATTCATTGTAGGTTTGAATTTAACTTTCAACGTGGCCAGACTTTGAATGGTCAAACTGCTAGAATTCAAACATTTTTAAAAAGGAAATCACCTAGCCTAACTTCCTCATTTTATAGATGGCAAAACAGCAATTTGGTGAGAGACACAGTGACTCTTAAAATGATTCTAGTTTTTCATCTTATATTCAGTTCCACAAAAGTAACTTTTTTGCATAGAAAGAAGAAATAACTGCTTGGGGGATTGAATTGGAGTTATTACTAGTGGTCTCCTCTCCCTACCTAGGATGGGATGAGATGGAATAGACATGACTTTCTAATTTTTTAAAAATCACCAAAAATTGAGCAACTAAGCCCAATGAGAAATCAGGCCTGGATTCATCCAGCAGCTGAAATGTTATGTCTTGAAAGGAAGGAAGCAACTCATCTATCAGCTATCCCTCAACTAATAATGAACATGGTGGTAGAGATGATTTGTGGTCACCTCTTTAGGATTGAGTCCACACTTCTAAGGAACTAAGGAATATGCCCTTCATTTCAGAGATGACTATATAGGAATTTGTCATTAAAATAAATAGCTATCCAATAGAATTGCTATTATCTAGGATGGATCTGAATCATTGATAGTTATAGGTAAAAGTGTCATTTCTTGACCAGCAGGATGAATACACAGAGGCTTGGAGAAACTTACACGAACTTATGCTAAGTGAAATGAGCAGAATCAGGAGATCATTATACACTTGAACAACAATACTATATGAAAATCAATTCTGGTGGAAGTGGCTGTCTTTGGCAATGAGAGGATCTAATTCAATTCCAATTGATCAGTGATGAACAGAACCAGCTATCCACAAAATATCAAGAAACAGAACAAAATCAAAAGAATGAAAAAAAATGGAAGAATATGTGAAATATTTCTTTGGAAAAACAATTGAACTGGAAAAGAGAGTGAGGAGAGATAATTTAAGTTTATTAGATTATCTGAAAGCCTGATCAAAATAAAAATCTAGACATAATCTTTTAAGAAATTAACAAGGAAATGATAGTTTGATATTGATAGTTTAGAACTAGAAAGTAAAATAAAAATTAAAGGAATCCATTGATTACCTCCTGAAAAGTAATATTTTTATCTTACCTTCACAAATTAAAAACTCCAAAGAATATTATAACCTACTTCCAGAGTTCCTGGATCAAGGAGAAATTATTGCAGACAGCCAGAGAGAAGCAAATTAAATATCATTGAGGCACAGTTGGAAAAACATAAGATTCACCAACTTCTAAATTAAATGATCAGAGGACTTGTAATATGATATTCCAGAGGCCAAAAGAGCTAGGATAACAACTAAGGATCACTTATCCAGCAGAATTCTTTATGAAGTAAATGGATATTTAATAAAATGGAAGACTTTTAAGCCTTCCTGATGAAAAGACCAGAACTGAGCAGAAAATTTAATTCAAGACTTAATATTCAAGAGAAGCATAAAAATGTAAACAGGAAAGATAAATCTTAACAGAATCAGTAAGATTAAACTGTTCACATGCCTCCTCAAGAAAATAATACTTTTAACTCCTATGAATTTTATTGTTACTGGGATAGTTCTAGAGGAAGGATATTTAGAGAGCACTGGTGAGAACTGATTATAAGGGGAAGATATATAAAAAAATAAAATTAAAGTGTGAGAAACAGGAACACACTGGGGAAAGAGGAAAGAGTTAGGTAGAATGAGGGTAAATTATCCTACATAAAAGAGCTTTGAAAGAGATTTTACAATGGAAGAGAAAATTGGGGAGGTAAAGGGAAGTGTCTATCATTGAAATTTACTCATGGAAATATGTTCAAAACAGGAACAATATATACAGATGGTTATAGAAATCTCAAGGAAAGTAGGAGAGGGAAAGGATCAGAGGATGGGGCAGATGTAGAACTGATAAAAAGAAGGGTAGATTGAAATAGGTGGTAGTTAGAAACAAAACACTTTTGAGAATGGACAAGATGAAAGGAAATGAAGAGTAGGATAAATGGGGGGAGGGGAAACAGAATGGAGAGAAATATACCATAATTGCAGCTGTGGAAAAAATTACAGTAAATTTTTCTGATATAGACCTCATTTTTCAAGTTCATAGAGAACTGAGTCAAATGTATAAGAATATGTCATTCCCCCATTGACAAATGGTCAAAGTATATGAACAGGCAGTTTTCAGATGAAGTATTTAAACCTATGTATGTCATGTGAAAAAAATGCTCCAAATCACTATTGATTAGCAAAATGAAAATGTAAAGAACATATTGGTTAATATGACTGAAAAGGAAAATAATAAAAGTTGCAGGGGGATGTGGGAAAACTGAGACATTAATGCATTGCTGGTGGAGTTGTGAACTAATTTAATTAACCATGAAATCAATGTGGAATTATGTTCAAAGGGCTGTAAAACCATGTATATCCTTTGTTTGACTCATCAATGCCACTACTAAGTTTGTATTCCAGAGATAAAAACACAACAAGGAAGAGGACCTACATGTACAAAAATATTTATAGCAGTTCTTTTTGTGGGGACAAAGAATTGAAAATTCAGGTAAAGTCCATCAGTTGAAGAAAAGCTGAGCAAGCTGTGGTATATAATTGACATGGAATACTATTGTGCTATAAGAAGTGATGAGCAGGGCAATTTTAGAAAAATCTGGAAAGACTTACATGAATAATGCAAAGTGAAATGAGGAGAACCAGAACATTATACACAGTAACATCAGTATTATATGATGATCAACTATGAATGACTTAATTATTTTCAGCAATACAATGATTCAAGATAATTTGGAAGGACTTGCTATCCACCTTCAGAGAAAGAATCGATGGAGTCTAAATGTAGATTGAAACAAAATCTTTTCTTTCTTTTTTTGTCTGTATTTTCTATCACATCATGACTAATATGAAATTGTTTTGCATGCCTACACACATATTACCTCTATCAAATTGTTTGCCTTATCAAAGAGAGAGGAGAGGAAGGAGAAAGAGAATTTGAACTTCAAAATTGAAATAAAACATTAAAATTATTTTTATATGTAATTGAAAAAATAAAACATTGAGTGTCTCAAAAAATTTGGAGAGTTGGTGGAGGGCTGTTCCCCTCCTTCAATTTCCTTTCTAGTTTTGAAGTAGGGAGTGGAGGAGAATGAAGGTATTGGAGACTTGGTGTATGCGAGGCTTACCAGCTTGTTCTATAATCCATGCTGCTGAGTTCTTGCTCTTTAATGTCTGAATGAGCCTTACCATAATTCTACCCTCATACTACAACCAAGCCTAATACTCCCATGTGTTTCTCTAAATGGAAGCTTTTCCTTTTTCTTCTTCTATTGCAAGAAGTGCTCATCTCAAACTGGTGAATTCTGGGAGCATGCTACATGAAATCCTGAGTTTCATATCTTTATAACATTGCTTGTAGCCTGGAAGTCTAGGAGGCAAAGAGTTATACTATTTTTAATCTTTATCTTAAATATACACTAGGTATTTATTTATTATTGTAATGGTAAAATAGAGAAATGTGGTTATCTTCCCAGTATGATACATAATCAAATTTGTCATGAGAGGCTCATACTTATAAATCTGTGTGAAGCATTAGAATTAGAGCAATATGTATCACATGGTTGCAAGATTTATATGAGCATCAGGCCTAGAAAACAGCTTCAGTCTAGGCATTATTAATACATTTATAGTAATGACCATTGGAAAGGTAGTAGTGGGAGCAAAGATATGTTGGAGAGGTGAAAATCACCTTTGAAATCTTCATGGGTGGAATATAGGTAACTGAAATTTTACAGGATGCAAGCTATTTCTTGACTGTTCTGGCACTTAGACTAATTCTAATTCTTTATCCTATTTTTGATGTGTGCTTGGAAAGGGGCTCCAGAGTTTCCCATATAATCTAGCAGAATTAGGCAGAGAATATTTAGGATAATAGGATACTGGCCAGTGGGAGCCCAGTTTCAGAGCATGTATAATATAGTCTGTAAGATACAAGCCCATATAGTGGATTTATGTAGGAATCCAGGGTGATGCTTAATGAAAGGGCCCTTTCCTGATTTGGAGCTTGAGCAGGTAGACTATGATTACTTTATGTCTGCTTATAGAATGACAAAAATCTCTTTAATTGGCTGCTGAGCCAGAGCTGAATGTACATACAAAAGCCTCCAATTGTGGAATGTAATTTCTTCCTTTCCTGGTACTGAAGGAGAAAATGATCATTGAATTAGGAGAGAGTTTTTTCAGTGATCTACTCTCTCTACCTGGGAGGGGTCCTAAAGTTTTTAGTTTACAATGAAATTAGAAATTGATTTTTCTGTCTTTGTTGTATCTATTCCCCCTCCCCCCCAATAGTCTAATTCTAATACTTTTTAGTATTAGAGATGGGACAGACTTAACTGTGACCTTTTGATTTTCAAAAGTTTGGAAGAGCCAGTAAAAGTCCAGCAACCAAGCCCATTGAAAAGCCAACCCTGAGGAGAGATCTGTTTGATTGACTCAGCAGCTGAGTTGTCATGTCTTAAAAGGAAGGAAGGAAGGAAGCAACTCATCTACCAGTTATACCTCAACTAGAAGTGAATATGATGATAATAGAGATGTTTTGTAATCATCATTTTAAGTGTACTCTCCCAAGCTAAAGAAATGTGTAGAAGGGAGAGTGTTACTTACATTTCAGAGAATATTGATGATACTTTGGTTCTTGCTATATCTTTTTATATCTTTTTTTAAGAGTTCTTTGATATTAATTGGTTGTGAATAATTTAAGGGATTTTTAGTGACATGCAATATTGGGAAGCTATTTATTGACAATGATTTTAGAAGAACACACTGGATAAGGCTCAGGGAAATAACATTAGAATAATCCCACATCATCTCAAGAGTGACTCTCAAATCCTAAGGGGAAAACGGAGCAAGAGTCTTCCTCTGGGTACCAATTTGTTAGAACTAGAATGGACTGGGACATTAACTCTAGAATCTTCCACTAAGAAAAAGGAGAAATTAAGCATCACTCTTTTGGAAACATGATTGGAAACATGAAAGTTTTTTTTTTCTTTTTTTAAGAAGTGGAAGGGAAGAGGTTGTGATGGTGGTGGGGGCTTCTAATCTTTGAGAATACTCTCACACATCTCTCTTTTTTGTTAGATATGAAGAGAAGGGCTAAAACAATGAGCCTTTTTTCTTTACAACTATCCTATGAAAAAGAACAATGGGGGCTTAGAATGACAGAATGTCAGAATGAAGGAAACTTTAGGGATCATATAGTATACCCTTCCCTGACTGGCCCCACACATATTACAAATGAAGAAACTGAGGTTCAGAGAGGTGAATAGATATTTCTTAAGGACACAAAACTAATAAATGACACTGAGTACTGGCCTTGCAGTCATAAAAGCCTGAGTTCAAACACTACATCATTCATTTGCTGTGTGGCCCTGAGAAATTAGTCAATCAGCCTCAGTTTTCTCATCTGCCAAATAGAGATAATAATAGCAATTTCCAGGACTGTTGTGAGGATCAAATGAAAAAAAATATGTAAAATGCCTTGCAAATTTTAAAGCAGTATGTAAATGTTATGTAGTGTTCTGGTTAATTTCCTGGAGGTCTCTGGACCAGCCTTCATTTCAGCAAAGCAATCACCATGAGAATAGCCAGAGATAAAGTTCAAAAATCTTTATTGTCTCCTTCTCAGTCTAGTCTCTTTGCCTGGGGCCTGGGCTAGCTTTCTGGAGGTCCTCCGGAATGTGTCTTAGTTTCAGTAGAGCAATGAAGGAGAGCCACCTGTTCAAAGATGGAATGTCTCTCTGAGTCTGAGGGTTTGTTGCTCCAGCCTCCAGCCACCACAAAGGTGGGATATGGAATGAATGTTTCTGGCTGAGTTTGTCCCAGCTTATATACTCCATTGTAATTACATTATAGTAGGTGTGAGTCTTGTAGAATAAGTGTCAATCTTGCAGAACTATATTAAGTACTAAGTGCATATACTGAACTAGAGAATCACCATGCTAAACTAGATAATCATTGTCTTATCAATTCTACTGAGTAATACCTTGTAAAAATCCTTGTTTCAAGTACAGAGTTCTGGCCCATTTCAATTCTATCTGTTATATCTGGGTTTAGTTCTTCATTTTAATGGTAAAAAAGTTGGGTCCAGAGAGATCTGATCTGACTAAAGTCAGACAATAAATTGGTTTGAGAGCATGAATCTCTTTACTTCTAACTCAGTGCTCTTTAGGAAGAAGCTAACAAAATCTCCATCTACACATTTCCCACAGTGGTAGAATTGGATGTTTCCTCCTTTTCTATCCAAATAGAAAGCTGGCACTTCTGAGCTTGGAGGAGAAAAAATAAATATGTGTCTCTAGAGGTATCTTACAATGAGAAAGGTTTGGTTGGTATAGGGAAAAAAGAGGACCTTATAATTTGGGAATGGAATGTTTATCTGCCTGTGATCTGGTGCAAGTGTTTAAAATGATGTATTGGTTTGATGTGAATTGTATCTGAATACATAAAATAAGAAATTGTTTTTATCACATAAATATTCCACCCAGTGGTTTTATTTTTTAATGGATGGGAAATAACTATTTGGAAGTCAAGTTACCTTTAAAGTAATAAGGGACAAAAAACTATTTGGAATAAATGTTTTAGAACCTATTTCTTTCTTTTCATGGCTTCTGAGCAAATAGGAACGAGCTAATATTCACAGCAGGATTTAGTTCCATGGGAACAACTCTGCTATTATATATACTTTTATCTCAGCTAAGCCTACGTGGCTTGTGTTATCACTATTACTCAGGGAACTGGAGTGTCAACAAGATAATCATCAACACAGAAAACAGGAGTTAAAAGAGAATGCCTATTTTTCTGTCTGTTTCTTGAAGCCCCAGGAAGATCATTTCCCTGCTCATCAGGCCTTGCCTTCCCTTATACACAAGACATAAAAAGCCTCACAAAAATTTAATCTTTACCAGGTCAAACATTTCAAAAGACAGGGAAATTATTTTCCTAAGTTGCTGCATGATTTTAGGTAAGTATTTTAGGAACTCATAAGGTTCCAGCTTTCTATATGTACTTTTGAAAAACATCAACACAAAACAAATGCACAATTATTTTAATTATACTCAGTTCAATTACTGAATACCTACTATGTGCATAGCATGTGATAAGCATTGAGGGAATTACAAGAATGAATGAAGTATAATTCCTGCTCTCTAGGAACCTGGTTGCATAACTTCTAAAAAAAATTATCTCCTTACTTTTTTCCTTAGGTATAAAATTAGAAAAAATATATAGCTTCTTCTCTGTCTGTCTGAATGTCTCTTTTTTTCTTAAGGACCTTTTTTCTTGTAATTTTCTATATGATTAGTTATTTCTAGATGGCAATCATTTAACAAATTTTTGCACTTTATATGTGCCATAAACTATGCTTGATTGAGGGATGGGAAGGAGTAATGGATAACAAAAATATTAGAGATAAATGTAAATCTGTAACTAATCCAAAAACTTCCTTTAGTCAATAGCTTTAAACAGCCATCCTTGCACAAACTATATTGACTCCTCCCTTTAAAAAAATTGATAGAGAAGGAATTTGGTGTAAGGCAAGTTCATTTTGTTCTCTCTTTTCCAGAGGGATTTGTTTGTGGAAATATCAAATATCTTTTTCTAAGACAGTTTACTCCAATGAGAGTTTTCCTCATTGTATGGCTTTATAACAAAATTCCAGTTTTTATAAATTATCTGTTTTTAATTATGTATATATATTTTCCCCTTCTTGAACTCTATACCGAGATGTCACGGAAAAATAAATTAGCCAAAATGAAGGAGAAAGAGAAAGGACAGGGGAGGTGTGAGGAATAGGAAGAAAAGAAAGCTCAAACAACTAGGAAATCAGTCAATAACACTAAATATATTACCTCAATTACATGAATCAGTTCATGGATTATGTAATAAAAACCTAAACAAACCACTTATAGTTGACCAAAAGGTTAAATGTAGTTGACCAAATGTTAAAAATAGTGTTAGGAGATCAAAATTCATTTTCCATTTAATTTTTGTCAAATGAAGTTGGAGGTATTGTGAGGGAATACAAAGAACTCTGTTCTTATGCTTAAAATATTTCATGGGAGAAATTGTGTATAGTATGATCAATTCTGGTTCACCAATTTGAGCACCAGATTTTTGTATTGCACTTCTTATGCTGGTTCTCTGTAGCTAATGGGGTTGGGAAGCCTCTTTCTAGCAATTGTGTTCCCTTCTCTTCCCTTTACAAGGGTCCAGTGGCTAACACCTCATTTCCATTTAACATTGGATTAGCTTTTTCAAAGGGATCATTTCTTTGAAGATATAGCAAGAACAGATACATAGACTCACAATTTCATTGAATTTCTCTAAAGCATTAGTCCCACCAAGTTTAAGTCCAATGTTCCACTAGGTTAGCATCTCCAGATCTTCACTACCCAGAGTTTCATTCCTAAACCAGATGCAACACCTCACTTTGACTCTTAGACTTTTAGATCTCCAAGTTCCTGGGTTAGAGACTCTATTCTCTACAACTAGAATTGAAAAAGATGAAGAAAAAGGCTGATAGCCTATGAAACCATTTAGCTTTCTTGTGCCCTCATGAGGATGAACTCAAAAGTGTATTACAATTTCTGTTATACTCAGAAGCATGTATTTCTGAAAAGGCATGGCCAGTTGGTATAGTAAAGAAGAAAGCTGAGGTGCAAAGGAGTTAAATTTTATTACAGTTTATATTCTTTTAAACGTTGAAAATTGAATTCTTAAACATCTCTTACTGAGAAAGTTGTTTCATTACATTTTGAAGTCCATGAACTCCTCAATTATTTGAGTGACCTGAGATTGATTAGGCCTGGAGAAGAAGAATATTTGAAGGAGTCAGTAGGAATTATTTTGTAATGGCCTTATAGATAAATTAACTTTTTAAATATTGGAAAGATATTGTGGAAGAAAGGGAGATCTGAGTAATGGTATAGCTAGATACAGGATATTGGCAAAAATGGTATGTGAAGTATATGGGGAATCTTTTCAATGGGATAAGAAAAAGCTACCTTCCAATTATCTTGTGGGATTGTCATAATGTATGCATGAGGAGTTTGATAGGAATAGTAAAAATATTCTTTGATATTTACTGAGAGGTTGAAGAGGCTGGATTGCTAATAAAAGAAGATTGATGTTTTTGCACATAGGCAAATAGAGGCAGTTGTGAATGATTTTTAAATATTGGTGCCCTGAAGACAGAAGAGCAGTTAACAGATAGTTGGTTGACTAGTTGTTATTCTTATTTCTCAAAGAGGACCAAAATTATATCATAATGTTAGAGTCAAACTACAGTGTTTCTGACTCATCAGACCAATACCATAAATTGGATACAAATAATCCATAAATCCATATGAACATTTGGGGTGGATTTTCTAAATTTGCACACCTAGCATTTCTTTGGAGCTACTTTAATTCTGCTTCATCAGCACAGCACCTTCTTTGATGAGGGCATGCCATGCTGGGGGGCCCTGTGCTATTGTCTCCCATGTCATGCAATCAGTTCCATGGTTCTTAAGAGAGACCTTGAGAGTGTCCTTTTATTGCTTCTTCTTACCATTTGCCTTGGGTGAATTCTCTGTAAATTATTCTTTTATGTTTAGTATTAGAGCAATTTGGCCAGTTACTGAACTTGTCCTCTCTGTAGAAGAGTTTGTATGCTTGGTAATTTAGTTTGAGAAAGGACCTCAGAGTCTAGTATTTTATCTTGCCAGGTAATCAAAATCTTCCTGAGAATTCAAATGGAAGTTGTTCAGTATTCTGGCACTGCATTGGTATACTGTCCAGGTTTCACAAGCAAACAATAATGAGGTTAGTCCAAAGAATATAGACCTTCAGTTTGATGGTCCATCTAATACATATTCTTTCCTACACTTTCCTTTGGAGCTTCCCAAACACCGTGTCAGCTTTGGCAATGCATGTATCAGCCTCATTATCTATACATACATCCCTGGAAAGTATACTGCCAGGATAAATGAACTTTTCCACAGTGTTCCAAACTTCCCCATTTATTGTAACCAATGATTTCATTGGTACAAATGGTATGGGACTGGTAGAGAACCTCTGTTTTCTTTGTATTAATTGTTAGGCCAAAACTAACACAAAGAGCAGATAATTCATCCATACTCTGTTGCATCTCATCATCAGAGACTGCATTGCAAACAAAAAAAATTCATTTTAGTCTTGGCTTGTAGCCTTTTTAAGTTGAATAATTTACCATCAGTTTAGTATCTGACCTTGATGCTGTGTTTGTCTTCATTGAAGACATTTGACAACATGACTAAAAGTATCATACTAAAAAGCATAGGAGCAACAAATAGCCTTTTTAAAACTCCATTGGTGATCGAGAAAGTACGAGAGCATTGCTCATTATCCAGAAACCAGGGAAGCATTCCATTATGAAATTGATGTACAATACTGAACTCCAAGAAACTGGATTTTGACACAATTTTCCATAAACTCTCATGACTGAAAGTGTCAAAGACTTTGGAGATTTGAAATTTCAATATGAAGATGTTTTGAATGTCATTAAGCTTTTCTCCTGTGGTAAAGCACATGGTGCTGATTCTAGATCAGCTGATATTTACAAGGTGGGAAGTCCATTGCTCATACAAAAGTTGACTGAAATTTTTCTGTCATTATATAGCAAAAGGAGGTTATTCCCAGGAATTAAAGGACACTTCCATTGTCTCTTTATAAAGGAAAAAGAAATAGATTGTTCTGTGATAAGCAAAGGGGTGGTGGGTGGTGGTAGATGTGGAAATTGTCTTTCTCTTGTCATTACTGGAAATTTTTTTTTGCCCAAGTCCTCCTTAATATATTAATCCTTCACCTGGAAGATGGTCATCTACCTGAGAATTAGTGTGACTTTAGAAAAGATCAAGAAATAGTTGATATTGTGTTTGCTGCCCAAAAACCCTAGGAAAAATACTAAGGGCAGAAGAGATGTCTGTACAGTTAGCAGATATGGTAATAACATGGGTGAAAAGGGTATTGTTAATAGAGATAGGGACTATTAGACTATAAATAGAAAGCATGCTCAACAATCTAGGTATTTTATTGGATAATATATTAGATTCTACTGAAAATAGGTTTGCTAGAAAATGAAATAAGAGCAGAAACAATGATGAGAAAGAACTGCAGCAAGTATTAAGCATACCTCTGGATTATTCTAATACTGTACAAGGTTACTATTTCCCAGGAAGAAACTTTCTCTATGGAGGAGTCAGGCAATGTGTAGGCTTTCACCACCAAGAAATGTTATAGGAAACATTTAAACAGCAAACTAATGAAGCATTAGAACAATGGTTAATAAAAATATACTTCAGTCAAGGCAATTCAGAGTTTTTATCATTTGACAACTTCCACTGTCCAGGAGAGTTTATAGGTCTTATGAATTCTTACCCTTACAAAGTCAAATCAATTAGAAACTCTCTGTGCCTTTTAGCAAAGTAGTAAGGGTAGGAAGGAAAGGAATGGAATTTTTGGGAGAGATGGGGTTGATGGATTGGATTTATTCTCTTCCATCCTTTTCCATGTTCCTCTCATTTCACAGGGGGTTAAGTGGGTGCGCTGGAAGGACCTATTGTTAAATTTTCAGTGTGAAGATTACATATTTAAAGGTGGCAGAAGTCACAAACCATGGCTTGATTTATTGCTTTTGCTTTGCTGATTGTCTAGACTTAAAGTCATGGAGAAAATATTAACAATGCATATTAAACTCAAATGTGTTGTGTGTACAAATATTTCCTCCCCCCCAAAAAATTTGGTTTTAAACATTTACCAGTATATTGCTGAAGTAAAGGAAGAAATGATGAATTGGACAAACAATGTGCTAAACGATACTGAAGGAGACATGGAAGTAAATATCTTTAATCTATTTTGGCTTTTTTCTGCTCTGAATTCATCAGTTATAGCATTATCATCAAATGGTTCTTTCTGCAGTGCCTGACACAGTATGATACTTTTTTCCTATCTGATCTCTTCTGTATGTTGTACTTGAAGAACATTTTATTCTTAGAAGATGGTTCTTAATCAAATTCAACAAACATTTATTAACATGGATAGGTATCTGGGGAGAAGCAAAGATAATTAGATAGTCTTTGCTCTCAAAGTACTTACAATCTAACAGAAGGGATATAGCAGGTAAATATAATTATACAAATAGAATATGATGAGGATGAAATATAAAATATAAAATGCCAACATGTTTTGGGTTTGTTTATTTTCTAATTTGCTGCTGACTAGATAATTAGGAACTTTCTTTGTTCTCATCACTCAAATAGTTTGTCTGTTTTTGGAAAAGATGCCTTTTCCCTTTGTAATACTTACATCAACTGTGCTAGTCAACCATGCTGGGTTTGTTTTTTCTCAGTGCTTTCTTTTTTTTCCTTGAACCTGCACAGATTTATCCTGGGCTTCAAATAAGTTGTTTTAAAAATAATCTCCAGGCTTCTTATAGGTTATTGACTTTTAAAACTTTACCTTTCAGTTTTTCTTTCCTAATGTCTACAGTTTTTAGATTAAGATTAAGAAAAAACCCAAAACAACAGGAGAATAATTTTTGGATTGATTTATTTTCTTTTCTTATCAGGATGTTAAATTTAATTTGTTATGACCACTATTACTTACTGATTAGCTATAAGAGAAAAAAAAAGATTTTCTTGAATGGAATTCTAGTCCTATCTGGCGAAATACAATTAAACACTTTTAAAGCATTGTTACATTTTTACCATTGTGGCATATTTGAGGCTTAATAGGAGGAACATAGTTTAATTTTGTTGTTGAGTCATTTCAATTGTGTCCAACTTTTTGTGACCTACTTGGGATTTTCTTGGTAAAGGATATGGAAATATGGAGTGGCTTACAATTTCTTTTTTCAGCTCTTTTGCAGATCTGGAAATTGACCAGAGACACATAGTAAATGTTTGAACATGGGTTGGTACTCAGGAAGATGTGTTTTTCTGTCTCCAGGGAAAGCACTTTGTGTCATCTAGGTCAAGGACTCTACATGTCTTTATTTCTTTTTCTTTCTTCTTTCTTTCACATAAGAACAGAGTAGCTGTGAGATCAGGAAAATCCTCTTATACAAGAAGTTGGTACCCAAGTTAAATCTTTAAAAAAAAAAAAAAACCAGATACAACAAAAAGTAGAAGAGAGAAGGTACGTTAAAAGTATGGGGGTAATCTGTGGAAAGACACAGAGGTATGAGACAGTGTTGTGTGTGGGGAACAGGAAGAAGCTCAATTTGCATAGATTCTGGCAATTTGGCTGGAATTTATGGAGGAGAATAACATATTAGGTTAGAAAAAGTGAGTATGACAATCCACTTCCAAATGGAGTTTACTAAAGTATACTCCTGTCACTAAGCCAAGAGAAGTGGCTAACTTAGTGGATTGGGAGTGACTTTGCCTTATCTCTCTCTGTCTTGCACTTCCCATTTTCTGAGTAAGACAAGAATCTTCAAGCCTTTATCTAAGGCAATAGGAAATGGAAAAAAGCTCCTGCACTCTAGGAATATATTGGCTATGAGCACATGGTAACTAAGATACTTATTTTGGCTAAACATGAGCATGAATCTCAAGCTCCTGACTACTACATTTCCTCCCTCTCTTCCTTCCTCCCTCCCTCCCTCCCTCCTTCTCTCCTTCCCTTTCTCCCTTCCTTCCTTCCTTCCTTCAAGATAATGATTATAAAGTGTTTAGCTTTGTGCCTGGCTATTATTATCTATTATTGTTTTCATGATTGATGATATACAAAGCTTTTTCTTCTCATCTTGTTTGGGGAGAGCCTGGACCTGTAACATACTTAGCTTAGGTAATATTTAATGGGGCATTTGAACTTGATCAGTTCACAATTGCACCAACAGTGTTTTAGTGTTACAGTTTTCCCACATCTCATCCAACATTTATCATTTTCTTTTTTTATCATGTTAGTAAATGTGGTAGGTGTGAGGAGGTACCTCAAATTTATTTTAATTTACATTTCTCTAATCAATAGTGAGCTAGAGTATTTTTAAAATGACTATAGATATGCTTAATTTCTTCATCTGAAAATTGCCTTTTCCTATCCTTTGACCATTTATCATTTGGGGAATGACTTGTAGTCTTATAAATTTGACTCTGTTCTCTATATATTTTGGAAATGATGTCAATGTCAGAAACGCTGGCTGTAAAAATTGTTTTCCATCTTTCTACTTCCTTTCTAATCTTCATTTATCTTGGTTGTGTAAATCTTTTTTAATTTAAGATACTATGAGGGTCTTCCCCTCCTAGATTATTTATTTAATTTTTTTTGGACTAGGTGATGGAGGAGACTCTTTGGCTCAATGTCTACCTAGTCTTAATCACCTAATGGGTGCAAACTCAGTCAGAGATCTTAGCTTTAAAAGGCCAAGGTCTCCCATTTCATCCAGGACTATCTCCAATGATTCTGATCTATATCTGGCCACTAGAGCCAGATGACTCTGGAGGGAAAAGTGAGGCAGATAACCTTGCACAGCCCTCCCTCACTTGAATCCAATTCGCTTGTATATCATGACATCACCTCTCTGAAGTCATGGTTTGCTTTGAGAATGAAGGACAAACACTAGCAATTTAAAACAACCAAAATTACTCATCTTGCATTTCTTAATGTTCTCTTATTTTTTGTTTGGTTAGAATTTTCACCCTTCTCCAAAGATTTGACAGATCAACTATTCTTTGCTCTCCTATTTTGATTTAGTGTCACTCTTTATATCTAAGTCATAAAAGGGTCTCCTTTTTATTAAAGACTAAGTTCCCTCAAAACTGAACCTGGTATTCCTGCTTATTCCCAGAGCCAACAGGGGACCTTTTAAAAAGGGTTACTAAAGGGATGAGCTCAGCAATTGTTCTCGTCATTTCATAGTTGATTATTTTAGTTACAATGAAAAGGAAGAGAATCAGGTAAGGTACAGAACCATTATTATTGATGGGACAATGATGACTAATGACAAACAGAAAGCAGAGCTGTTCATCTTTAATGTTTCTGTATTCTTTGACAAGGAGAATATTCTCTGAACTAGAAAGGATAGAACAAAAATGATAAATCAGGCATTGATGGACAAAACAAGGAGATGTTAATAAAAGAAAAAAGTATCATATCCAATTACTCTTAGTGACTTCAAGTTATCAGGCCTAGAGGAACTATATTCCAGATTACTAAAAGTTTTGTGTATGTTTGATAAATCATGTAGAGCTGAAGCAGATTCAGGAAAAGTAATTTTAAGAAATAGATGAGAGTGGAATATGCAAACTGTGGATCAGTGAGCTTAATTTAATTTTTGGCAAAATTATTAGGTATATTATCAAAGGAATGATTAGTGAACATTCAAAACAGGAATCAATGAACATGAATAAATAGCACAGCTCCATCATAAATGGCTCACAGCTGACTAGCTTCATTTTTTTGTACAGTTGCTAGATTGTTCTATTTAGATTTTAGCAAATAATTGATAAAAATCTTTCATACTATTTTTTGAGTGTGTAAGTTGAAAGAATGTATACAACCAGATGATTTTGGAATTAGTAAAATATCTAGACCTAAAGAAAAGTCAGTAGTAGTTCAATGCCATCCCAGAAAAAAGTCTCCAGTGATAGCTAGACCTAGACTTAGTCCTCTATTGTTTAATACTAATTGTCAATGATTTAGATAAAGGTGAAGATAATATCTTTATCAAAATTTTAGTTGACAAAACTGGGAGGGGAAGCTCATATACCAAATGAAAGAGTTGGGATCTCAAAGAATCATAAAATACTAAAATATCTAAAAGGGTGAAGCAACAAACAAGTGCATGAAATAATGTGCCAGAAGGAATGTCAGAAGGACATCCAATTAAATTTGTTTTGCTTAAACTTAAACTTGTCATTTTTTTTTCTTTTTTTGCAGAGCTTTCAAGTTTTGCAAAATGTTTTCCAAATGTCATCTTTTTATCCTTACAACAATGCTGATAGATAGGTGGCATAGTTTTTCCTGTTTTACAGATGAGAAAACTGAAGCTGAGAGAAGTTAAATGACTTGGTCAGGGTCACACAACTAATGCATCTAAGGACACATTTGAATTCAGGTTTCTTTTGACTCCAAGACCAGAACTTTATGGAATGGAACATTTCACTGCTTGAGAGGATTGAGAAGATAATGATCAGTGCAATGAGTAAAAGTTGCATTTTATTATGCTAGGTAAGTAATTTTGTTTCCCCGGAGGACTTGTTTTTTGACCATCTTTATGTAGCAAAGCACTGAGCTTATAGTCCAAAGAAACTTGAATTCAAATCCTACTCTGAAGTTGACTAGGTATGTGATTCTGAGAAAGTAATTTCCTTTCTAAGTTTTAGTTTCCTCAACTCTAAAATAATATCCACTTATAGGCTTATTGTGAGATAATGATAATATTATTAATAATAATGATGATGATAAAACACATTCATCTGACATATTATAAGATTTCAAAGCACTTTTCTCCCAATTAATCTTTGAGAGAGGTAACACAATTATTTATCACCACATATTAAATGAGAAAACACAGACTTTTAAGGCTTATTTAAAACTTGATTATGGCTAGGAAATTAATGTTTTAGGCAAGATATGAATCCAAATCTTCTGGTGCTTAATTCCAAGGATAAAAAAAAAAGATTAAACAAAATAATATGCCTAAAGCACTTTGAACAGTTTAAAGAATTAAATAAATAGGAAATTGTCAATCAATTTATTAACTTTTTCCCATTTTCCATTTTACAGAGTCAACAACTTATTTAAACAGGTCTAATTGGAGCGACTGTAATCACCTACTATTTCTCATGTTAATTCTTTTTTTTTTTTTTATACTGAACTGAAACTAAGGGTAATTTTATTATAACATATTTTGCATGAATTGAAGAAATTTATTTATTAATAAGGTTAGCTCAATAGGAGTCAATAATTTTGGATATTAGTTATACTATTTGCTGTGCAATTATAGGCAAAACATTTAATTTTTTTTTTTTGATTCTTAGTTGGAATAATAATATAGCTTGCATCAAATCTATTAAAATACATTCACAATAAATAACTTATTGCCATTTACTTATACATTGCCTTCTTCAACAGAGACTTGCATTTTTCTCAAGGACATTTTAAAAACTTAATAATATTTTATTTTTTTTTCCAATTACATATAAATATAGTTTTCAACATTCATTTTTGTAAAATTTTGAGTTCCAGATTTCTGCTCTCTTCCATATCTCTCCCCTTCCTAATAAAACAGGCAATCTGATATAGATTAGACACAGAGACATGAATTTTGAGGAAGAAAGAGCTCCTTGCATGATTCTGTTACTTTCTCCTTTTCCTTCTTTCTTCTTCCTTTGTTCTTTAAGATTCATGATCTCTTAGAGTGATGATATTTGTAGTGTGTCTGCTGATACAGATCTTTACCTATTCATTTCTTTTCATTCTGTATGATTCTTGTCCTATCCTTTCCACAAATCCTTAACAGCCCACCTAGCATATTGGATGTCTTTTTCTAGGTCATTTTAATATTTCATGTGTATTGGTACAGAATTCAGGCTGTGCATGCAATATTCTTTGCTCCTGCTGTGTGATTGACTTTCTCCCTTTCCAATCATATATTTCTTTGATGTACTTATTCATGTTATACTTTAGATTTTTGTACTACTTTCTATATGCAAATCATCATTGGCAATATGCTTAAACCTTCTTATACCCACCACATGTACTCCCATAATCATTTGGGTTATCTGCAATTTCAGTTTTTCAGATGTTATCATATTCCATTATTTGTAGAAATATGATATCACTGGAATGATATTGATATTGATAAGTGGGGGGTTTAATTTAGACAACATCCTGATTACTAAAAGCACTGTATAGTTTTCTAGGATGAGTACTTCTATCTTGAGACCCACTCTCTTGACTGATGAATCTCTAGCTTGGACCTTTATTTCACAGGTACTCAAGTCATAATCATTTTACTCCCACTGGCACTTCTCACTTTTCTGACAGACTATATACTTTTTTGCTATATTTTACCCCAAATGCTTAATAAAATCCCGAGTATAAAGTAAGTTTTTAAGAAGTCCTTGATATATCTATTTATCTAGTCCAGGACTTGTCTAAGTTATGTGTGCTGTTAGGTAATTAGGTATTATAACTATATACAGTAAAAGAAATCAAATTTAGTAAATTCAAATAAATGCCATTTTTCCCTGGGAGATATACTTTCATAATACAATTGGTTTTTCCTGTGTAGATTGCTAGACTGAGCTTTCTCAGATGGCCATGATTTCACTGAGGAGCCATCTTGTATTTTTCAGTCAGTATAGTACTACCTTGAACAAGAGCATCTGGATACACTTATGATTCATAGGAAACCCCTCTTCCATTTGAATTATGATCACAATGTTTGCCTACTTATCTTTTGCTTGATATTGACAATCAGAAAACCATTAAGTAAAATATCTCTGTGGTTATTTCTATCAAGTAACCTTGTATAATCTTATTACATGCACAGGTTACAGTTTATTGAAGGAGAGTCTTTAAAGCTGAATTTTTATTCTATATTTTATTAGTTGCACTAAAATCTTTTTTTTTTAACCAATGGACAATGAATGTAGTAAATTTTGTGCATTTTATACCATTTAGTTAATTGTATGACTTAGAAAACATGATCTTTTACAGGAAACATTATGAAAACATGTCTGTTATATTTTCATCAAATTTTTGAGTCATGCAACAACTGTGCTAGGTGTGGGTGCTTTCTCTACCTCATCTTGTGCAGGGATCCAAGGGTTCCTACAAATACTAAAATCTCTCTGCCCACTCTAAGTGCCAGGAGTTCTACAGTCGTGTGTGTGTGTGTGTGACCAGAATGGGCTGACATTACTAGCAGTGACTGCTAATTGGGAATTTAATACAAGCGCAGTACAGGTTTCACACCTTCCCTCCCACTCCCCACATGAGTTTTTTTCTTTTTCTACAAACAATAGTTATTTAATCCAAACTCTTCCTGTTCTTTGCCTATTTATAACCTCTGATTTAATTTTTGCCTTTGAAAGCATTTCTCTTCATATAAAACCTGCTATGCTTTTTGTAGTGGGGAAGAGAAAAAAGAATGTCAGTACATAGCTATAAATATACAAAATTTAATTAGTTCAGAGATCTAATTCTCTGTCTAAAATTCTAGGATAAGTGTCTAGGGTTCCATGAGCTGCAAGTGAGATTATGGTTCTGTTATGGTTATGGTTTTGTTATGGTTTTGTTAACTTCATAAGCTTTTAAAAATAATTGAGATATGAACCATCAGAAATTTGTTAGACTGGAAGATCTTTTCCTAGACTAAAGAGGGAAAAGTTATTTTTATAACTAGAGTCAAGTGATTTAGAACATGGGAGCTACAAAAATGACTTGTGTCTGCTTGGGGGTCATTGATTAAAATGAGGATAATGATCTTAGACTACCCAATGGGAGGGAAAAAATATGTGGCTTGAAAAGAATCCTCACCTTACCTTTTCTGCTTGGTGAAGGGAGAAAAAAAGAAAAATCCTAGCCAACTTTTGGTCCATTGTAAAACATACTAGTTATATTTTGCTTGTGATTTATCTGGGCTTTTAAATTTCTTATTTTCTTTAAGATCTTGTTTTTGCCATTTCAGCACTTACCTATAAAATCATCAGAGGAAGTTTATTAAAAGATTGATTTTCCATGTTATTACAATTTCCTAATAATACCAATCATCTAAAGTTGATTGCACTATTATAATAACAATTATAGAAGGTGATAGATCAATGATTGAGAAATATTTTGAAGATTTGGAGAAAAAAATTTATTGAAAGCAAATCTAAAATAAAATATTAATTTTCTTTGAACTCTGTTAAAGAAGGAATTGGGCTTCAAGAGATTATAAAAAATTTTAATATAATAGGAAGGGTTGTTCAGCATGTGTAATGTACTTGACTGATACAAATCCCATGTGAAGGAGGCAAGGAATCTTGCTCCTGGAAAGGTCTGATGATGTACTCCAAAATTTGAAACATGCTCTTTAATTGATTTTCTTCTGTTATCCAAATGATGAGGAGATAGACTATGAATTGACCATTGGATCAGAACTAATTTAGGTGCATTCCAAATGTTCTAACCAGAGACAGTGAGGTCCTGTCTTAATTTCTACTTGGCTACATCTAGATGAGAAGTCAGTGACCAAGCCCTTATTAGGGAGAAAGGTCTCAGGCCTTTATCCTCCTAGCAGGGCTACTATCTATTAGCGCTGGGTCCCATCATTGCTTTTATCTCTGTTGTATCTATTCTTGCCTCTTTCAGGTGAAGTTGTATTAGAGATAGCTACAGCCTTGTGAACTTTGAGAAAAGAAAGACACAATAAACTGGATATCCAGAATTCATGAAGTGTTCTAGTCTAGTGTTAGGAATAGGCCAACGAACACAGATGTTTGATGATACAAGCACTGATCCAGCAGTTAAGATACACTTGAAAGTAAAATTAATGGGACCAAAGTTACATAGAAAATGCTTTAAGTTGGGTTCTATTCATTCCAAGGAATGAGGTACATGAAGGAGAATATGCTCCCAGATGCTATAATTCTATTTTTGTTATCCTAGAGTGCCTTCATAGTAGTCTTTATAAACATAGGCTTGCTATGTCTGAATGACAGTTATGTTTTCTCTCCTTTGGTACTCAGACAATGGAACAGGTTACACATATGCAGGTGTATACTAGAGTCAACTTGAAATAGCTTGTGAGAATGATTATGAAGCTGTCACTGAACTTCTCAGAATTTCAATTTCCTTCTCTGTAAGATGGAGACATTGATATCTTATTAAGCTATTTTGTGAAGTTGGAGTCAGAGCAGAGGCCTAGAAGGAGAGGACTGGACTTTTACTCAACCTCTTACTAGGCTTTCTTGCTGGAAGAACCTTTCTCTTCTCTTCTAGTTGGTACATTTCCTTCACAGGATATATATGTGAGAGGAGTACTCTTTTTATTATAGCTTTTTATTTACAAAACATATTCATGGGTAATTTTTCAACATTGATCCTTGCAAAATTTTCTGTTCCAAATTTTCCCCTCCTTCCCCCCAACCCCTTCCTTAGATGACAGGTAGTCCAATACACATTAAATAAGTTAAAATATATGTTAAATCCAATATATGTATACATATTTATACAGTTATCTTGTTGCACAAGAAAAATCAGATCTAGAAAGAAAAAAAAACTAAGAAGTAAAACAAAAATGCAAACAAACAATAACAGAAAGAGTGGAAATGCTATGTTGTGATTCACACTCAGTTCCTATAGTCCTCTCTCTGGTTGTATGGCTGTCTTCATTACTGAACAACTGGAACTGGTTTGAATCATCACATTGTTGAAGAGAGCTATGTTCATCAGAATTGATCATCGTATAATCATGTTGTTGCTGTGCATAATGATCTCCTGGTTCTGCTCGTTTCACTTAGCATCAATTCATGTAAATCTCTCCAGGCCTCTCTGAAATAATCCTGCTGGTCATTTCTTACAGAACAATAATATTCCATAGCATTCATATACCATTTACCATACACCATAACTTATTTAGCCATTCTTCAATGGATAGGCAGTTTCCAGTTTCTTGCCATTGAAAAAAGGGCTGCCACAAACATTTTTGCACATGCGGATCCCTTTCCCTCCTTTAAGATCTCTTTGGAATATAAGCCCTGTAGTAACACTGATGCATTAAAAGGTATGCACAGTTTGATAACTTTTTGAGCATAATTCTAAATTGCTCTCCAGAATGGTTGGATTCATTCACAGTTCCACCAACAATGTATTAGTGTCCCAATTTTCCCAAATCCCCTCCAACATTCATCATTATCTTTTCCTGTCATCTAAGCCAATCTAAGAAGTGTGTAGTGATATCTCAGTTGTCTAAATTTGAATTTCTCTGATCAATAGTGATTTGGAACACTTTTTCATATGACTAGAAATAGTTTCAATTTCTTGGCTGAAAATTGTCTGTTCATATCCTTTAACCATTTATCAACTGGAGATTGACTTGATTTCTTATAAATTTGAGTCAATTCTCTATATATTTTGGAAATGAGGCCTTTATTAGAATCTTTGAATATAAAACTGTTTTCCCAGTTTATTGCTTCCCTTTTAATCTTGTCTGCATTGGTTTTGTTTGTACAAAACCTTTTTAACTTAATATAATCAAAATTATCTATTTTTGATCAATAATGATCTCTAGTTCTTTTTTGGTCACAAATTCCTTCCTGAGAGGAGTACTCTTAAAAACCTTAAAATGTTATATAAATGTGAATGGTTATTATTTTTTATGAGCAAAGATCTTGATTATGAATTGTAAATGAATTGGCTAGTTTTTGAAGAAAGGTTCTATATATAGGAGATGAGTGAATAGATGTGAAAAGGAAGAGAATAAAAAGATATATGAGGAAACCAATATGAATTAGAGATATGCATACAAGCATGGGAATCCCCAAATTCTAGCCCTTTACAGTACTATGTTCCTTGCCTTAGTACTGTGTTGACTGTTTTTTGGGTTGGTAGTAAAGTTAGTAATGATGTTCCATTTGTACTTCTGGTGTGTCACAGCCAACTTGTTAAATTTTCAGTGTGAGCATTTACACTTCAGTAATTAGTGACTGTTAAAAAATAAGGACTTAATTTAGTGTTTTGTTGACTGTCTAGACTTAGTTGAAGAAAATGTTAATGAGTTAAACTGAATAACATGTCCTGTGTACAACCCCTTCTTCCCCATCCCAAACCAATTGTTGAACATTTACCAGCACAATTTACCATCTTTATTTAGGTTTAAATTACCATAAGAATTAAGTGTTGGTGGTAGTTTCCTTGAAGCACTGGATGAATGTATGACTAATACAAGGTATTGCTTGCTGCTCATAATTTATGACTGTATGGTATTCTGCTGCAGAGGTAGCATAGTATGTATAATGAAAAAAAAAAACATTGGATTTGGGATCACATATAAGTTAAAAACCCAGTTTTAATTTACTCTATGTATGACATCAGGGAAATCACAGAGAAGTGGGGCAATTTTGAAAGTAATATGTTTATTTCATACTTTAAGAAAGTGGTATGAAACTGATATTCATGGTTTCACAAATAACCTTTTTTTTTAATTAAAATTGGAAATTCTGAAGAAGGCCACCATTTTAAGATGATCTGTTCTGGAGATGAGATGCACCAAGACTACCAGGATTTGTGGAGAAAACCATTCAGGGAAAGAAACCACAAAATAATGCTGAGGAGTAAAGATTAAAAAAAAATTACAATAACATTACAAATCAGGATGTGATTGTTAACAATATCAAGAAATTCAGCGTACATGCCTTGACTTCTATAGACTGTGGACAATTCTCATGTAAAAGTACTGTCCTCATTTACTAGTGCAAAGCTGACTCTCTCTTTGTGAGTACTGGGCAACACTGCTAACTTCTTCCTATCTACCTCCCTCTCTTCCCCTTTCCTTTCCTCCTTCCCTTCCCTTCCTTCCTTCCTTCCTGTCCCTGTCCCTTTCTTCCTTCATTTCTTCTTGACTTTCCTTCATCCCTGAATTTCCAGCATTCTCGAAAACTTTTTAGATTTGATTTTTTCCTCACTGTAGGTTTCTTAGCTTGTACATAGTCAACTTCGCTTCTGGGTTGGAGCAAGATTGATTTTGTTTTTGGATTAGATTTCTTTATTAAGAACCATGCCTTAGACCCTGGTCAATAAAAGGGCCCATCCAAGTCACTTTCTCTTTCTTTTGGCCCTGATTGTCTGAGAGTGAATGTAAATAGCAGTTAGTTGGGTTTTTCAGAAACCCTGGTGGTCTTGCCCTCCCAGATTTATTTTTTATTTACTTATTTATTATTTATTTTTCTATTTGTTCATTTATTTATGATTAGGAAAAAGGCCATTCTTTTCCTCATTTCTTTCTTACCTAACTGTAATCATCAAATGGGCACTGGCTTCAGTCAAATTGAGACTTATTAAAGACCTTAGCTTGAAAAGGTAGAAATCTCCCACTGCATCCAGGGTCATTTACAATCCTTTTGATCTATATCTGGCCACTGGACCCAGATGATTTCAGAGGAGAAAGTGAGGCTGGTGACAGCCTTCCCTCATTCAAATCCAATTCACTTGCATGTCATGGCATCATGGTCCTGATGTCATGGTCTGCTTTGAGAACAAAGAATAAATAACAATAGCCGATCTTCTGTAATAGTAAAGTTCAGAATAGTAAAGCCCAGAAACCTCCTACTGGCCTTGGAAATCAGAGTGAGATCACTTGCAAGATTGAAGATGTTCAATTGTCTGAGTTAAGGATTGGTGGATCCTTTTATGTTTGTTGCATAAAAACTTAATTGATGCTAATTCCTGGGAGTGACCTGAAACAAGCGCAATCTAGGTCAGGAAACCAGGCCAGTAATCACATAGACCTGGCAGGCAAAAAAAAAAAAATGTTATAAATAAAAACTTTTAGGAAGTGTGCTATTCCTTCAATTTATGTATTCAATTTATGATTATTACAATAATAAATAGGTCTCCTTTGGAGTTCTAGATTTTTTTCTTTTCTTCTTCTTCCTTACTAAAAACCTTTACCTTTCCAGCCCTCTTCTAGAATACTAATTTCATAGTATTCATGACTTATTTTTTTTATTCTTTTTCTCTTGGCAGAGTCTCTGATATTAGGCCCTTTGCCCAGCTCCTATAACTTCTGTCCCTAATCTCAGACATCAGCCTTTCTCTCCCCCTAACCATTGCCAAATAGAACTTTTTTATCCTTATGATAGTTTTGAAGTAGGTAAAAACAATTGGGTATCTGCAGTATATTGGACAAAAAATATGGAGAGCTCCCTGAGTGAGAGACCACCAGACTGCCTAAGGAGGGAACAATTAACTCAAACAGAAATGGAGCAGGTGTAAGCCCCTGTGCTGATGAATAGGGAAATCATTTTCAGCTCATTGCTGAAATGCTCTTGCATTTTCAGCTCAGTTGAAAGGGGAGGACCTATTTTTTTTCTTTTCTTTTTTAGAATCTTTGGGGCAACTAGTTGACACAATGAATAGACCAATAGCTGTAGAGTCAGGAGGACCTGAGTTCAAATCTAGCTTTATGCACTTAACACTAGTTGTGTGATCCTGGATAAGACACTTAATCCTAATTGCCTTGCCAAAATACAACAAAAAAGATTTTTTGGCCATTAGAGCAGATAAATTAATGTTTATAGATGACTTAAAAACTGAGATTCACAGTCCCTTTTCTGCTTATTCCGCCACTGTCTCTACAAAACAGAAGGGAATCACATAAGGCTGAGGGCCATTTTGAATTTCTCTTTGTTTCATAAGTTGTCATGACCAAAGAATTCACCATATAGAAATGAGGCTACCAATGATGAGCTTGGCTAAGCTGTTCCTCAGAAAACAGATAAAAACTTGGGCTAGATTGCCCAGGTGTACTGGCATATCTTAGGGCAAGAATTATCATTGACACTTTTCTTGAAGCCATATGGCCCACATTTGATGTGGGTCTATGACAATATGTCAAACATTTTAGGTATAGTAGGACCTGCCAGAACTTGTGCTCTTTTTATTTTTCATCCAGGAATCAACGATAATCTTTTCACCAACATGAAGGATCAAAGTAGTCCTTTTTTGGTTATAAATGAAATTGATTCATGAGTTTTCATGAATCATATAAAGTCCAAGGATTAAACTGATTATCAACAGTGTAGGGGGTGGGAAAATCAGGGAAGACATTATGGGAGAGATAACATTTGAGTTGAACTTCAATGGATTGTTAGGAATTTTAGTGGCAAAAACGATCATGTAGCATCAACCTGTTTTTTAAACAAAATTTTAATAGTAATAGAATAGAGTTTTTCCATGGAACCAATATATCTCTAAGTATTTTTCAATATTTTTGTCTTTTTGGAAAGAAATCTTTAATGAAGTACTATGAGGCTCTATCCTCATTTCTGCTCTGTTAATCTTTATAAATTTGTTGATGATTCTCTCATAGTATTTTTCCTTCTCTTAGTTTCAGAGGAATCATACTTGCTTGGTTCTTCTATATCTTTAATTGCTACTTTTTTTATTTCCTTTATTCTCTTCTTCCTTCATTGATTCCTCATCTTCTTCCCAGTCTCAGTATATTTCTCTAAGGGTCTGTGCTTGGCCTTCTTGCTTTTTATACAGTATCTCCCTCCTTCAGCTAAGACCAAATTTATATTTTCAGTCCTGACCTCTCTTCTGAGCTTCAGATCTGGGATAAATAATATTCTGTGTTTTTAAGAAGTTCCCAGTTAAATGGTGGAGACAACTTGATAAAACTATACACAAACGTGATACATGTAGAATAATTAAAGTTCATCTCAAATGGAAAGTACCAAGATTAAGGAGGACTAGAATAAGCTTTTTACAGAAGATATAATTTTAACTGAAACTTGAAAGAATCCAGGGAATCAGGAGGCAGGGATGATCTCTAGTTAAGAGTAATAGCTAGTAAAAATTCATGGAGTTGGGAGATAATGTATCTTGTGTGAGAAATATCAAGAGGCCCACTGTAATTGGATCACAGGATACATGAGAACAATAATCTATAATAACATTGAAAGAGGCAGGAAGAGTTCAGATATTGACCAGTTTGGGGGCACATTTAGTTAAAGATAACTATGAGACATATAGTTCTAGATGTCTAATAGGCTACTGGAGATGTGAAACAGAATGTCAGAAAAGAAACTAGGGCTATATAAATTAGTCTGAGAATCATTTTCAGAGATGATAATTGAATCCCTGAGAGTTGATGAAGATCTTGGTGATGAAATCACCAAGTAAAATAATTTAGAGGGGAAAAAAGAGGAGGAACCAGGACAGGGCTTTGAGGGACACATATGAGAATGACTTGGATGACACAAAGGAGACTAAGAAGGAGTAGCTAGATGGGAAGGAGGCAATGCCATGAGAACATAGAGAGAAGGGAATATCAAGTGAGTAATCAACAGTATAAAGAGTAGAAATATCAAGAATGATGAGAATTGAGAAAAAAGTCATTAGATTAGGTAATTAAAATATTGTAACTTTGAAGAAACTGGTGTCAGTTGAATGATGAGATTGAAATCATTCTATAAAGAGTTAAGAAAAGAGTGAAAGGAAAAGAAGTGGAGATACTTATTTTAGATGGCCTTCTCCAAGGAGTTGAGCCAGGAAAGGAAGGAGAGATATGAGTAGCTCATAGGAAGTGAGTGTTTTAGAGGGAAGATAGCAGGGATGTGGGTACATTTGTTAATGTAGGCATTCTTTGTTTATTGTGCTTTGCTTTCTTGGGCTTCACAGATAATTTTTTTTAAAACAAATTGAAGGTTGGTGGCAACTCTGTGTGAAGCAAATTTATTGGTGTCATTTTTTCTTTTCTTTTCTTTTCTTTTCTTTTTTTATTATTATAGCTTTTTATTGACAAAACATGCATGGGTAATTTCTCAACATTGACCCTTGCAAAAGCTTCTATTCAAAAATTTCCCCTCCTTCCCTCCACCCCCTCCTCTAGATGGCAGCTAGTCCCATACATGTTAAATATGTTAAAGTATATGTTAAATACAATATATGTATACATATTTTTACAGTTGTTTTATTACACAAGAAAAATCAGATTTAAAAAGAAGATAAAAATAACCTGGCAAGAAAAACAAAAATGCAAGCAAACAACAACAGAAAGAGTGTAAATGCTATGTTGTGGTCCACACTCATTTCCCAGTGTTCTTTTGCTGGATATAGCTGGTTATGTTCATTGCTGATCAATTGGAACTGATTTGGATCCTTTCATTGTTGAAGATATCCACTTCCATCAGAATTGATCCTCAGATAGTATTGTTGTTGAAGTGTATAATGATCTCCTGGTTCTGCTCATTTCACTTAGCATCAGTTCATGCAAGTCTCTCCTAGCCTCTCTGTATTCATCCTGCTAGTCATTTCTTGTAGAACAATAATATTCCATAACATTCATATACCACAATTTATTCAGCTATTCTCCAATTGATGGGAAGCCATTCAATTTCCATTTTCTAGCCACAAACATTTTTGCATATACAGGTCCCTTTCCCTTCTTAGTATCTCTTTGGGATATAAGTCCAGTGGTAACACTGCTGGATCAAAGGGTATGCACAATTTGACAACTTTTTGAGCGCAGTTCCAAATTGCTCTCCAGAATAGTTGGATCCATTCAAAACTTTATCAACAATGCGTCAGTGTCTCAGTTTCCCCACATCCCCTCCAATATTTGTCATTATCTTTTCCTGTCATCTTAGCTAATCTGAGAGGTGTGTAGTGGTATCTCAAAGTAGTCTTAATTTGCATTTCTCTGATAAATAATGATTTGGAACAACTTTTCATATGGGTAGAACTAGTTTCAATTTCTTCATCTGAAAATTATCTATTCATGTCCTTTGACCATTTATCAATTGAAGAATGGCTTGATTTCTTATAAATTTGAGTCAATTCTCTATATATTTTGGAAATGAGAACTTTATCAGGATTGTAAAGATGGTTTCCCAGTTTATTGCCTCTTTTCTAATCTTGTCTGTATTGGTTTTGTTTGTACAAAAACTTTTTAACTTGATATAATCAAAATTTTCTATTTTGTGATCAATAATGATCTCTAGTTCTTCTTTGGTCACAAATTCCTTCCTCCTCCACAGGTCTGGGAGGTAAACTATCTTATGTTCTTCTAATTTATTTATAATCTCATTCTTTATGCCTAGATCATAAGCCCTTTGGTGTACAGTGTTAAGTGTGGGTCAATGCCTAATTTCTGCCACCACTAATTTCCAATTTTCTCAGCAGTTTTTGTCAAATAGTGCATTCTTATCACAAAAGTTGGGGTCTTTGGGTTTGTCAAACACTAGATTGCTATAATTATTGACTATTTTGTCCTATGAACTTAACCCATTCAACTAGTCTATTTCTTAGCTATTACCAAATGGTTTTGGTGACTGCTGTTTTATAATATAGTTTTAGATCAGGTTCAGCTAAGTCACCTTCATTTGATTTTTTTTTTTATTTGTTCCTTAAAAAAATTCTTGACCTTTTGTTCTTCCATATGAATTTTGTTATTATTTTTTCTAGGTCATTAAAATAGTTTCTTGGGAGTCTGATTGCTAGTTTATGTAAATAGATTAGTTTATGTAGTATTGTCATCTTTATTATATTCGCTTGAGCTATCCAAGAGCACTTAATATTTTACCAATTGCTTAGATCTGACTTTATTTGTATGGAAAGTATTTTGTAGTTTTGCTCATATACTTCTTGATTTTCCATTGGCAGATAGATTCCCAAATATTCTATACTATTGACAGTTATTTTAAATGGAATTTCTCTTTGTATCTGGATTTTGTTAGTGATGTATAAAAATGCTGATGATGTATGTGGATTTATTTTGTATCCTGCAACTTTGCTAAAGTTGTGGATTATTTCTAATAGCTTTTTAATAAAATCTCTGGGGTTCTCTAAGTATGCCATCATATCATCTGCAAAGAGTGATAATTTGGTTTCCTCATTATCTACTCTCAATTCCTTTAATCTCTTTTCCATCTCTTATTGCTGAAGCTTTCATTTCTAACACAACATTGAATAGTAATGGTGATAGTGGGAAACCTTGTTTCATTCCTGATTTTATTGGGAATGATTTCAGTTTATCACCATTACATATGATGCTTACAGTAGCATATAGATGCTACTGATTATTTTAAGGAAAAGTCCATTTATTCCTATACTCTCTAGTGTTTTTTTAATAGGAATAGGTATTGGATTTTATCAAATGCTTTTTCTGCATCTATTGAGATGATCATATGGTTTTTGTTAATTTGGTTATTGACATTGTCAATTATGTCAACAGTTTTCCTAATATTGAACCAGCC
Source organism: Sarcophilus harrisii (assembly GCF_902635505.1). NCBI lineage: Eukaryota > Metazoa > Chordata > Mammalia > Dasyuromorphia > Dasyuridae > Sarcophilus > Sarcophilus harrisii. Next base: position 239,431,985 of record NC_045426.1, read on the forward strand.
CTTCATTCGTGGTATTAATCCTACTTGGTCATGGTATATTATTCTGGTGATGATTTTTTGTAATCTTTTTGCTAATATTTTATTTAAGATTTTTGCATCAATGTTCATTAGGGAGATTGGTCTATAATTTTATTTTTCTATTTTCATCCTACCTGGTTTAGGTATCAGTACCATGTCTGTGTCATAAAAGGAATTTTGTAGGACTCCTTCATTCCCTATTTTTTCAAATAGTTTATTGGAGTTAATTGTTCTTTAAATGTTTGGTGGAATTCCCATGTAAATCCATCTGTTCCTGGGGATTTTTTTTTAGAGAGTTGATTAATAGCTTATTCTATTTCTTTTTCTAAAATGGGACTATCTAACCAATTTACTTCTTCCTCTGTTAATCTGGGCAACTTATATTTTTGAAGTTATTCATCCATTTCATTTAACTTATTAAAATTATTGGCATAATATTGGGCAAAGTAACTCCTAATTATTGCTCTAATTTACTCTTCATTAGTGGAAAGTTCTCCATTTTTATTTTTTAAAACTAACAATTTGATTTTCCTCTTTCCTTTTTCTAATCGAATTTACCAAGTTTATCAATTTTTTTTCATAGAACCAACTCTTAGTTTTATTTATTAATTCTATAGTTTTTTTTACTTTCAGTTTTATTAATCTCTCCTTTTATTTTTAGAATTTCAAGTTTAGTGTTTGATTTGGGGTTTTTAATTCTAGCTTTTTTTAGTTCCAAACTTAACTCATTGACTTTCTCTATTTTATGCAAGTAGAACTCTAGAGATATAAAATTTCCCCTTATTACTACTTTGGCTACATCCCACATATTTTGGTATGTTGTCTCATTATTGTCATTCTCTTTGGTGAAATTATTAATTGTATCTATGATTTGATGTTTTACCCATTCATTCTTTAGGATGAGATGATTTAGTTTCCAATTACTTTTTAGTCTATTTTTCCCTGACTTTTTATTGAATGTAATTTTTATTTCATTGTGATCTGAAAAGGATGAATTTACTATTTCTGCTTTTCTGCATTTGAATTTGATGTGTTTATGTCCTAATATGTGGTCAATTTTTGTATAGTTCCATGAATTGCTGAGAAGAAAGTGTACTCCTTTCTGTCTCCATTTAGTTTTTTTCCAAAGAGCTATCATACCTATTTTTTCTAGTGTTCTATTTAGTTCTTTAACTTCTTTCTTATTTATTTTGTGGTTTAATTTATCTAGTTCTGAGAGTGCAAGGTTGAGATCTCTTACTATTATAGTTTTGCTGTCTATTTCTTCTTGCTGATCTCTTAAGTTCTCCTTTAGGAATTTAGGTGCTATACCACTTGGTGCATATATGTTTAGTATTGATATTGCTTCATTATCTATGTTGCCCTTTAGCAAGATATAGTGCCATTCCTTATCTCTTTTAATTAGATCATTTTTTGCTTTTGCTTGAACTGGGAACAGTATGGCTACCCCTGCTTTTTTGACTTAACCTGAAGCATAATAGATTCTGCTCCAGTCTTTTATCTTTATTTTGTATATATCACCCTGCTTAAAGTGTGTTTCCTGTAAACAACATATTGTAGGATTCTGGCTTTTAATCCAGTATGCTAACCACCTCTGCTTTATGGGGGAGTTTACCCCATTCACATTTATGGTTAAAATTACTAATTTTGTATTTTCTGCCATTTTGTTAACCCCAGATTATGCTTTTCTCCTTCCTTTCCTCCTTACCCCCCTCCCCAGTATTAAATTTATGAGCACCACTTGCCTCAAATAGCCCTCCCTCTTTAGGATCCCTCCTTCTCCCTTAAAGTCCCTCCCCTTTTCTTAAACATTTCCCTTTCAATTTCTGTATTCCATTCTATTTAGCCTACCCCTTCCATTTTCACTTTTTCCTTCCCACTTTTCAATGATGTGGAGAAGTTTCTCTGTAAACCAACTATGTCTAATATTTTCTCTTTGACCCAATTGTGATGAGAGTAAGATTCACACTATGATCACCCCCCTCCCTTCTTTCCCTTAGATATAATATGTTTACTTTGCCTCTTCATGAGATGTAGATCCCCCACTTTTCCCTTTTTCTGGTACAATTTCCTTTGCACCTCTCAATCCTTTTTTATATTATAACAGTAAACCAAATTATACATGTATTCTTTATGTATACTCATAACAGAAATACAGTTCTCAATAGTTCTTTTTACCTTTTTATGCTTCCCTTGAGTCCTATATTTGGAGGTAATTTTTTTGTTTAGCTTTGTTTTTTTCATCAGAAATAAATGGAATTCACCTATTTCATTGAATGTCCATCTTCTTCCTTGGAAGAAAATGCTCAGTGGCTGGGTAAGTTATTCTTGGCTAGATACCAAGTTCCTTTGCCTTTCAGAATATCAGATTCCCAGCCTTTCAATCTTTTAATGTGGAAGCTGCTAGATCCTGAGTGATCCTTATTATGGCTCCTTAGTATTAGTTTTTTTTTTTTCCTGGCTGCTTGTAGTATTTTTTTTTTTTTTTTGGTCTGATAGTTCTGGAATTTAGCCACAACATTTCTTGGAGTTTTACTTTCGGGATCTCTTTCTGTAGGTGATTGATGAATTCTCTCAATGTCTATTTTATCTTCTGTTTCTATGACATCTGGACAGTTCTCTTTGATGATTTCCTGAAAAGTACTGTTTAGGCTCTTTTTTTTCATCATGTATTTCAGGGAGTCCAATAATCCTTAGATTGTCTCTCCTAGATCTGTTTTCCAGGTCTGTTGTTTTCCCAAGTAGATATTTTATATTTTTTTCTATTTATTTTTCATTTTTTGGGTTTTGCTTGACTGATTCTTTTTGCCTTATTAAGTCATTTGTTTCCATTTGTTTAATTCTGAATTTTAGTGAGTTATTTTCTTCATTTACTTTTTTTTTTACTTCTTTTTGTATTGGTCCAATTGAATTTTTGAATGAGTTGTTTTATTCTATGTAATTTTTTTTTCCATTTTACAAATTCTGTTTTTTAAGGAGTTAATTTCTTTTTTCCATTTTACAAATTCTGTTTTTCTGGAAGTTGCTTTCTTTTCCCAGTCTATCAAATCTATCTTTTAATGAGTTATATGCTTTTTTCCATTTCACTATGTCTATTTTGTGTTGCATTTTCCAAACTCTCTTGCAAGGCTTTCATTTCCTCTCCCCATTTTTTCTTCGAGTTCACTTTTAAGATCCTTTTAAAGTTCTTCTAGGAGAGCCTTGTGTTATGGGGACCAGACTATTTCACCTTTTGGAGCTTCATCTGGAGACAATCTGCCTTTAGTCTCTTCAGGGTTTGAAATCTGTGCTATTTCACCTTTTGGAGCTTCATCGGGAGACAATCTGACTTTAGTCTCTTCAGGGTTTGAAATCTGTTCTTGTCTTTCACCACAAAAGTTGTCAATTGTGAGAGTCCTCTTTATTTTTTTACTCATTTTTTTTTAAAGTTAAGGCTGCCAAGTGACTGTAGGTGGTCTGGGTCAGTGCTGATTCACTCCTGATGCTGACTCTGCCACATAGAGTCATCAGCAATGCCTTGGGGTTCTGTGCTGTCTGCACTGTTGTTTGTAGTTGGAGTCTTCTTAGCCATCCTGAGACTGCACTGCTCTGGGATTCTGAGCTTTCTGTGCTGGTGTTTGTGATCAGCTGCTTGGGCCTTACTGTCTCTCTCCTGCTTCTAATTGAAAAAGACCTTCTCTGGTCTGCTTCCTCCTGCAAACTCTCTGCCCCATGGAAGTCATACCACCACATTGAGACTGCTCTGCTCCAGAACTCTGCTCTGTCTGTGCTGGCATCTGTGGTCAGCTGTTTGTACTTTGCTGCCTCTCTCCCATTTCTCATTGAAACAGATCTTTTCTGGTCTGTTTCCTCCTGTATATTCTCTGCCCCAGGACACTAAGCTGTTTGCAGGTTTTTGTACTGGTTGCCCTGGCTGCCTCCCTCCCGTTTCCAATTGAAACAGATCTTTTTTGGTGAGCTTTGAAATTATCTTCTGCTGATAATTTGTTGCACTTCCAATATTTGTGGGTTCTATATGTCCAGAGCTAATTCAGAGGCTAGATTTCATAATTATTGTGAGGGTTGTAAAGAAGGTCAGAGAGAAATGTGTGTTTTCTTTGCCATCTTGGCTCTGCCCCCAGAAGTCCCCATTTTTTCAACAATATGTGCTCACATCATGTCTTTGGGTCACATTTTGCTAATTATCACATTATTTCAAACTTTATCATTACAATTATATCTGTTATGGTTATCTATGATCAGGGATCTTTCATGTTACTCTTATAATTGTTTTGTGGTACCATGAAGAATGCCTATATAAGATGGTAAAAGTAATCAATAAATGTTTCATGTATTCAATTATCTGAGTGTGAGTAAGGCAAGGCAGACAGATCATTGTTTCTCACTGGAAAATTATTTAATCTCAGTGATTTAGGTACCACTAAAACTTGATGTTTCAGAGAAGGTGCTGATTTGCCTTGCTAGAGAGAGATTTCATATGTATATAATAATATAGCATAATAAAATCACAGACCCAGTCCTTATTGTATCAGAATATGATTGGAGGATAATAGGTGTTATTACATATGCCTGTATAATAAGAGGTACATATGTATGCACACAAATAGAGCTTAAATGTTTGTGTTTGGCCATTTGAATTTTTAAATGAGTTTTTTGTTCATTTTTTTCCATTTCACAAATTCTGTTCTTCAATGAATTGGTTTCTTTTTTATATCTATTTTTTAGGAAGTGATATGGTTTTGCCATTTCATCATATCTATTTTTTAAGGAATTTTCATCAGATAATTTCTGTTTTTTCTTTTCCATATCCTCTTGCAAAGATCTCATCTTCTTTCCCCATTTTTCTTCTAACTCTCTTTTAAGATCCTTTTTGAAACCTTTCAAGGAAGCCTTGTGAAATGGAGGCCAGCTCATATCTCCCTTTGGGGTTTCATCTGGAGTTGATTTGCCTTTAGAAACCTCAGGGTTTGAGGTCTATTCTTCTTTCCATAAAAGCTATCTATGGTTAAAGGTTTTTTTTTTTTTTTTTTTTTTTTGCTCATTTTTTAAAGGGTTGAGGATCTGCTTTTAAGGCAAGGGGGCAACAGCTGTTTTTATTTGCCCTGGGACAATTCTGCTGACTGACTTCTGGCTGTGTAATTGGGCCAGATCCTGTGTTCTTTTAGGGCTCAGTGGCTTATAATTTTTTTTTTTTTGTATTTGCTTTTGGGTGTTTTACAGCAAATCTGCTAAACCAACCACTTGTAATCAGGACAGAGTAGTCTACTGTCACAGAAGATTCTCTTATGTGCAGAAGCTGCAAAGCTCCCTGCTCAGGCTCCCATGTTATGGTCTTGGCTCAGCAGACTGTCCTCCAGCCTGATTAAAACAGACCTGTTCTAAAATTCTTCCAAAGTATTTTCTTTTAGAAATGTGTTGTACTCCAAATATTTGTGGGTTCAGCCCCTCTAAGCTTGAAATATTGTGAAAGGTTTTGTGAGGCTGAGGGAAGAGGAGAGAGCTCAGACAATGCAACTGCCTCTCAGTGGAGCAGCAGCTACTTCTCAATATCCTTGTATCATCTACATCCTCTCACATGAAGATATCCATTCTACAGATCTGAGTTAGACCTCATCAGCCACTGGCAGGTGGCTTCTGTATCACTACATTTTCCCCTTTGAGATCCAAAGCAGCTTATTTGATTATATAATAAAATTTGGTTGCAGATTAAGTGATTTTTTTCCTGCATTCTTTTTTTAAAGTTTATTTATTTATTTATTTAAACACATATTGCTTTATGAATCATATTGGAAGAGAAAAATCAGAGCAAAAGGGAAAAACCATGGGAGAGATAGAAAACAGAAAAAAGAAGTGAACATAGCTTGTATTGATTTACATTCCATCTCCTTGGTTCTTTTATTGCATGCAGATGACATTTTCTGTCCAAATAGGGACAGAAAATCTATTTGTCTATTGGGACTGCTTTGAATCACTGAACAATTGAAAAAAAAAACAAGTCTTTCATGGTAGATGATCATACATTCTTACTATTACATCATAGTAGATCATCATACATTTTTACTATTATTTGAATGCATTCCTGGTTCTGCTTCTTTTGCTCAGCATCAGTTCATGTAAATCTTTCCAGGCCTTTCTAAAATCACCTTGTTTATCACTTTTTATGAACAATAATATTCCATTACCTTCATATAATACAACATATCCAGCCACTCTTCAGTTGATGGGCATCTACTCATTTTCCAGTTCTTTACTACTACAAAAGAACTGCTACAGACACATGGGTCCTTTTTTTTTATTGCACATGTGGGTCCTTGTCACTCCTTTATGATTTCCTTGGGATACAGATCCAGTAATGGCACTTCTGGGTCAAAGAGTATGCACAGTTTTATAGCCCTTTGGGCATAGTTCCAGAATGTTTAGATCATTCCACAACTCTACCAACAATGCATTTAATGTCTCATTTTCCCCACATCCCCTCCAGCATTTATCATTAACTTTTCCTGTCATTTTAGCCAATCTGAGAGGCATGAGGCAGTATCTCAGAGTTATTTAAATTTGCATTTCTTTAATCAATAGTGATTTAGAATATTTTTTTCATATAACTATATATATTCATATAGCTTTAATTTAATCATCTGAAAATCATTCATATTCTTTGACCATTTATCATTTGGGAAATGACATAAATTTGACATAATTCTTTATATATTTTAGAAATGAAACCTTTATCAGAAATATTGGCTGTAAAGATTTTGTCCCAGCTTTGTACTTCCCTTTTAATATTGTTTTTGTTGGTTTTGTTTGTGCAAAAAATTTTAATTTAATGTAATTAAAGTTACCCATTTTATTTTTCATAATGTTCTCTAGTTCTTTTGGTAGATTAAGTGATTTTCTAGGTGGGGGGACAGAGGTAGGTTCAGAACCATGATTTTTTTTTTTCGACATGGGAGAATTCTGATGTGAAATCTCTTTCTATGGATACAGATTGGAAACACATTTAATTTATAATGTTAACTGCTTTTGAAACTGAGAGGATTCAGTCACACAAATAGCACAGGCCAGAGATAGAACCCAGACTTACTGATTCCAAGGCCATCTCTCTATCCATTATGTCACATTGTTTCTTATATAAAAAGTTATAAATAAATAAATAGGAAGAAAAAAACATTTTGTAAAATTCCAGTGTAAGAAAAATACTGAGAAACATTTTGGCTTTGTTTAATGTTTTCAGCTAAGAAAAGAAACACAAGTGTAATTGTAAATAGATTTTCAAACTTTTTGGTTTGTGATGTCTTATCTGCATTGCCAGAAAAAGAGTAATGTTTTAAAATCTTCTGTGGGTCAGGGAACTAAGTATCTGTTTAAAAAAATAGGAAAGAAGTATTAATAGAAATGGGAAACTTAAAAAAAATTCATGAGGAATTATAGGAGCCATTAGGATGATAAATCACCTTAATGCAAAACTATACCACCATAATTCATTTAAAAAGGACATCCTCATTAAATATTGTTTGTATTATTCACTATTCAGATTTTCAGTTCTGCTAAAGATTTTTTTGTGCCCTTTTCTACTCTAAAAGAACCTTTTTTTCTTTCTCTCTTTTTCTTTTTTCCTGTTTCTCTATCTCTCCCCTTCTCTCCTTCCCTCACTTTTTCCCCCCTTCACCTCCCTCTCTCCCATCTTTCCTTCCTCTCTCCCTTTCTCCTTCTCTTCCTCCTTTTCTTTTCTCTGTCCCCCTTTCTTCTTTCCTTCTTCCCTCCCTCCCTCCTTCCCTGTCTCCCTATCTCTTTCCTTCTCTCTCTCCCTCTCTCCTTCTTTCCCTCTCTCCTTCCCTCTTTCTCTTCTTCTTTTCTTTCTCTTCAGTCCCAGAAGACTAGTGATCAGATGAGTTTGGACATGCCCACTGTTCTTGTCTAAGAGTTCCTCCTTAATGACTAAAGGAGAGCTGCTGTCATTTTAGAAAATGCTCTAGTCAAACCATATACATAAGGTGTTACATATCAGGCCTATCCCTCCATCCACTCACAATGTGTTTCATGTTATTTTTAGTCATTAAGAGGGCAAACATCTCTCATAAAGTTACTTAAATGACAACTACTACTTGCCTAGAAGCTCTAAGTTAACTATTTCGCCAGCTCTACCTTTTCTGCCCTGGCCAACATCTTAGAAGCCATTCAGAACATTGACTGGACCAGCTGTTACATTTGAACACTTAGAGACTTTTAAACTGGTTTGAAGTCTGGTGCAATTTATCTGTACAGCTGCTGCAGGAAAAAGCCATTAAATTTTCATTTATGCCTGAGTCCCACTAGAGATATTCTAAGCCTCCTATTGCTGGAAATGATTGCTCTCTTCAATGATAACATTCATCATAAATTCAAATCTTATGGAAAAAAGCAGCAACATATAGGCAATCATTCCATTTGTCCATAATGCATGTTTTGCTTTTGAGCTGACTTCTTTCCATTCTGTGTTCTATTGTGGCAGGTTCATTAAGTAATTAACCCCATTTTTCATTTGAATAGAAATCATTTCTGAAATACAACTCATAAATACTGGTAGGCCCGACATAGTACTTTACTATTGTTGCCCTTTTGACTGCTATTTGTTGGGGAGGATAATGATAATCTCTGCTTTGAATATGTCCTGGTAATATCAGTCTAGACTTGAAAGCCCAGAGTTTTGCAAAGATATGTGGGCCGTCTTTGTATAGAAGAGTATTGCTGTAAAATCCTCATTGTGTGATACAAGGTGCTGCAAAAATGAATTACTTATATTTCATTCATGATACCATTAAACATTGATATATTGCCCAAAGATAGCAATATTCTACAGAGATGAGAGTGTAGGTGATAGAATCTGGGATTGCTAGTAATCAAAAAAACATCTATGCATTTTAGGATGTGGGGGCGCATTATTACTTATAGTTTCTAACTATTTCTAGGGCCAGTTTAGGAACTGTCAGGATATGCTCTCTTTGGTGGTTTTTTGTTAAAGGTATGTTAGTAGAAACTAATCTTGAATATATGGAAGGAGGTTTAAGAGTCAAAGTAATTTGAGTTGGTGTGGAATATAGTTGTGTGAAGGAGAGTGATAAACAAAAAATAGCATGGATTCCAACCTATTCATGTTAGTTTAGCATGTATGTGAGAATAATGGGAATTAAGGAATCCCAGTGATTTGTGTGTATGTGTTTGTAAAAGTAATTCAGAAAAGTGAATTATAAGGGAAAAAGAGCGTGTATGGGAGTTCATTTGGAAGAATCAGTGTATCTAAAAGGCTGGGCTCCTAGGATTTAAAGCTGGGGACCTGACTAAGGTTGAAAAAAAGAACACTGGGTAGGATTTAAGTATGTTTATAGCCATCCACTTCCCTGGAGCATCTCTCAGGTCAGTCTGATCTATACAGTAAGCTTTTGGGTTAGGCATTTTTCTAGCCACATAAAGCTGGGTTCAAATAATATTAAGAAATGATACTTTACAAATAGAACTTAATAGAATCTCAATTTCACTTTTACAAATGAGGAAACTGAAGGGAAGAGACTTGTCTAGGCTCCCAAAGGTAGTTAATTGCAGAGTTAGGATTAGAAATTTTGCTTCCAGAAGCAGTGTTTGTATCATCATAGCACACTTTATATAGGGACTTGGTATAAAGATGAATACTTATGGCAGGGGATTTAGGCTTTGGGCTTTGTTCTGTCCTGAAGTATTCCCTGTGTGTTGTGATATGAATTTTTTTGGGGGGGGTCATGATAAAAAGGTGTGGTACATGAATAGATGAATGGCAAGTTTCTGAGTGGGTAGTAGATCTGAGTGGTAGATCCAAGCATGAATGACATCAAGTGATGGATAGAAAGTGAGTCCTCTGTTTTGTATTTTGGGGAAACTATCATATCTGTTTTTTATTTTATATAGTGGTGTAGTTGCTTTAATCTTTGCTATGTTCAATCTATGTTCTCTGAAGATAGAGTTCAAAGTTGGGAATGGTGGGGGGTAAGCAATATGGGGTCATTGAGACCTTGTGTTCAAAAGGAACTTCACAGGAATATTCAACATTTCAGTATGTATTCTAACTGAATAAATCCAAGGGAGAGAGTCAAGAATTCTAAATTCTCTCAAAAATTATAATTATTATACTTTTGAAAGATATTATGACTTAGTAAAAAGAGAACAGGCAGCAAAGTCAGGAAAATTTAGGCTCAAATTCTAAATCTGACACATAGTGATTGTATAACAATTATTAGACAAGTCACTGAACTCCTAAAATGCCTAAAATAATTTTCTAAGATTGTAAGTTGCCTTACTTAGTTGACTTTCTTTAAATTGAGAGAATTTCCTTATATGACGTATACCTTGTCAAAGGCCTGGACAATTGAATACAAACACATGTAAACACACTAACACACACATATTTGTGTTTAAAAGTATAATTATTGTAGTTTCTGATAGATTTTTAGTTAATATCTATGATTTCATTTTATGTATATATATATATATATATATATACATATTCACATTTTCCATACATATATGTAATACAAAGTAGGTTTTGTCTATGTGTCTATGGGTTTTTCTGAATTTACACACACACACACACACACACATAAAAATATTACATATACATATGTATATATATTTTAAAAGGATATGGGATTATCTAAATGGAACATATAGCAACAAATGGGCAATTATCCCATTTGGGAATACTATCTTACCCTACCTTATCCAACATGCACTTTGATTGTGTAAAAGACTGGGGCCTGCTTTCCTCTTCTCAGAGAGAATATGGCTTAGTACAATTCTATTTGCTTCTCTAAATATTGTTCATCTAGGGGAAATTATTTTTCTTAGGTTCGAGCTGCTTCCTTTGTTGCTGTCCTTTAAAAGGCGAGTAGTGTAGCTTATATCTAAAACCTTGATTCCTTTCCACTAAATGTTAGTTATATAACTATTGTAGAAAACTCATTCCTCCCCTACAAGATTCTCTTCCCAAAGTCTGTTTTCTTTCTCTTGGGGTTTCTCCTCAAAGAGGGTCTAGAATCCCATGTGTACTCTTAAATCTGGAAGTAAGAAGAAGACAAGATTTAATGTCAATTTTATCCCTCAAATAAGCATTTAGGGTCAAGTAATCATGCTTTTCACTGATGAGAAGAATTTTATGCAAATGTACCAGGTTTGAACCCTGATACTCACATATACATGCAAGCATACATATACACAAATGCATAAACATGCCTACAGTGTATATTTGTATAAACACATATACATATAGAAATATATAAAAATGTATGTATACATATATATAAATATAAATATATACATTTGATGATTTTTCATTAGTTATAAGAGAAAAAATATAATGTAGTAGATAGGTCAGTCTTGGAAGAAATTCCAGGTCCAAATCTTGGCTTTGATATCTGCAGTATGACTGTTAGCAAATTATTAAAAATCTCAATGCTCCAGGGAACTCTGATTTTGTAAGCAGTAGAAAAGCTGTGAATCAGTATTAAATGAGGAGTTTCTCCATTAGGAGCCTGTTAAGTCAGAGCTAGCTCCCTGGAGGCCTCAGGAGCAGCCAGAGTCAAGATAAGTAAAAGTCCTTGGTCTCTAGGGAGAGAAGTTAAAAAAGTTAAAGAAGCAGGCAAATTGCCAGGAATTTTGCCAAAGATCTCTTCTTGATTCTGGAGTCCAGAATCTCCACCTTTCTTGTCCTCATCCTGCCGCCAAGTGAGTCTCTGGCCTCTGTCACCCCACACTCTAATCCTTGCCTAACATCAAACATTGAGCCAGCACCAATGGTGAGAAGAGCCATTTTTCCAAACATATGCTATGTCTGATATCGACTAGGTAATTAGCCTTGTGCTCTGTTATATGATTCAAGTACACCTTTTCATAGTTTCATCCCTTTATAGGAGCCAGCCCTTATAGTTAGGAGATATCAAGTCTGTTCCTCAATGTTTTAGATTTTCTGCATTTTTATCAGTGATCATAGAATAAGATCAAACTGAATAGAGACAAAAGTCATATTCTTTTTTTTTTTTTTTTTAAGAAAATGCATTTGAAGAGCAATATCATACACTGAAGAAAGTGCTGGATTTGAAGTCAGGAAGACCTAAATAAAGACCTTTGCAAACTTTAAAGTACTGGGTAAGTGTAAGCTATTATCATAAAAATTATTGGAATGTAATAGAAATCAGTTAAAAGAAAATTAATAATCATATTATAAAATTAAAAATTTAGAACTGGAGGGGATCTCAGAGACCAGATATCCAAACCTTTCATTTTATACTTGAAGAAACATGTCCCAGAAAAGCTAGGTAAGATGCCCAAGATCTCACAGGTATTAAATGGCAAAGCTAGAATTGGAAGCAAGGCTCTTTGACTTCAAATCGAATATTCTATTAGTATGATAATATAGCAATAATTATACATAGGAAGGCAATCTAGTTCAGGGAAAAAATTCATTTGGTCATTACTATTACAGTTCTTCATATGTAAAAGAGCTGCAAAAGAAAATTGCAAACCACTCCTATATCTTTGCCAAGAAAACCCCAAATGTGGTCATGAAGAATCAGACATAGCAGAAACAAGTGAGTGACAACAACAATAACAACAAAATTACTATGATACAAGTCAGATTTTTGTCTTTTTAAACTTTTAGGTATCTTTTTTTATTATAATCTTTAAGTGATAATAGAAAGAATATATCATGAAAAATTAACTTTCTAGCTATCACTTTCATATTTACTTCATCTACATGAAAATTCTGCATTATGAGCAAGGAAATCTTTTTGTATATTGAGAAGGTTAGAGAAAAGAAATATTGAAAATAGTTCCTGATTTTGAAGAGACTAGATATAGACAGAAGAAAAGCTAAATAACAGTAAGGTAAGTAGTAAGTAAATGGCATGAATGATTTGAACTCAGATACCTCAGAGAACAGTTGAACTGGAAAGAACTCATTTGGGAGAAATAAAGGAATCATTGAGTACCAAGAGCAGGAGAACTAACTTAGAAGAGATTTCAGACTTCAGCAAAGATTCCCATGGTCTGAAAGTTCTGAAAGAGAAATCAATTCAAGAGCATGGGAATCCTTCAACTACCAAATCCTGTCAGGGGGATTTCAGTGATTCTGATGAAAATAAAAGGGAAAGGTTCTAAAGAGATTGATTTTGTTGAATTATTGATTAAATTATCAATGAATTCACATTTTAAAAGGGCGTAGATAAGGTATGAAAGCAAGGTTCTATTTCCATAGCTTTCCTAACTTTTAAAAAAAGTTTTAAAACTTAAGAGCTAATACTTTTAAAATCTTGCCTAATAGTCCATATCCCTAGGAAATCAAACTAAATGTAAATACAAAAAGAAGAAAAATATAAGAAATTTCTGATAGATCCATTGTCTGATTATCATAAACCTTAACGAGTTTTTAGGGTCTTATAATATAATCATTTTCATGGTGGATATATGCTTTGAATATTTCTTATTCTTAAAAAAACTTAAGTTGAAGAATTCTAGTTTCTTTAATTTTTCTTATATTTTATTTTAATAATTCTTTAACTGGCCTTTCTTTTGAATATTTTCTAATTTCTATATATTTATCTTACACAATTCTGGATACTAGCTTGATTAGGAGAAAATCCTCTCTCCTCTGTCTTTTTCTTCCACCTCTTTTCCTCTCTCTCTCTTCTTCTAGTACTGCTTTATAGCTCTTACATAATATGCATTTTCATAATTGTGATTTCTTTTTAGATAAAACTCATGTCTGACTCAGTCATTTTGTTATTTATTGTAATTCTATAATATTTAAATTACATTTTTATGGAACCTACTTGTTTTACATTTGTATAGTTTGTTTCCTTTCCTATATCCTACATCTTCATCTTTACTATAAAAATGTAATGAGCTTTGAACTTCACATCCTTGAGGAAGATAACATAAAAATGAGAACCACTCTTTGTGAAACAGCACTTAGAGTCCTATTTTATTAATTCAATTTGGCAGAGAAAAGGCAGGAACTTGCCTGAGCTGTGCCCCCAAACTCTCTGAAGACCTTTAAATAATGCCATAAAATAATTTCTGCAGCTACAGAACCCACAAAAGGACATGGTAAAATAATTTTCCAGTCAAAGACAACTTAGAAGGTTGGCAGGAAAGGTCTGTTTCATTAAAGAATCTCTGTTTTCTTTTTTATTACTGCCTCATTGTATAGACACTTATGACTTGCAGCATCCATATCCTCCATCCTTATTTTTCCATTTTTTATCAAGATGGAGTCAAAAGTCATGGTGGAATGCATCCAATTATTTTTTCTCTTGATAAGAAAAATTCTGCTCTAAGTCAGCTTAATTTGTAACTTATATATCAAGAAATAATGATTACTTCAGAGTGATATGATGGTACTTTTCAGAAAAATCCATCTTTCTGCCAGCCCCAAAGAAACTAAAATGTCACATCAAGAGGAAAACTGACATGATATAGTAAAAAGAACATTGTTATTGGAGTTAAAGGATCTGAGTTTCAGTTTGATCTCTAACTTTTACTGTCTGTATGACTCTGAGCTACTTATTTAATCTTCTAAATCTAATTTCCTTTGCTGTAAAATGAAGATAATAATTTTTATAATATTTCCTTTACAGGATTGCTATTAGAAAATGTTTTGCAAATCTTAAATTGATATTTAAAAATGAACAAATGGAATATAAGTTTTTGATGATTTCATTTTTTCCCTTTCATTCTTAAGGTCTAGAAGAAGTTCTAGCATATAATAGATACTTACTATTGAAATTAAATTGACATTATTACATCTTCATCCTCAAGGTTATCATCCCATCATCACCATCAAATTATCATTTTCATCTTTATTGTGCCTGTTTTTCCATTTGACCAATCATGCTTTTTAATGCATTCTTCTCATTTAAAAAAAATTCTTTTACCATTTAGCCAGTTTGTTTTTTAAGGTGTTATTTTCTTATCTCCATTATCAAGCTGCTAGCTCTTTTTTCATGTTTCCCTTGATCACTCTGTTTTATTTTGCTGATTTTTCCTTTATCTCTTTTACTTAATTTTCAAAATCCCTTTTAAGCTTTTCTATGAGACTCAATTTGGATGTAGGAGATTTGATTTTGTTTTCTTTTTCTCTGTGTTTTAATCTTCCTTGGGATCATAGTAACTTTCCATGGTCAGATTTTTTTCTATTATTTGCTTGTTTTCCACTATATTTATTGACTTTAACAATTTGTTAAAATGGGGTTCTGCTTCTAGAGTAGAGGGTGCACTGCTCAAGCTTCAGGATTTTTGTGCAGTTTTCAGAAATACTTCTAGGGACCTATTAGTTTTTAGTTTTTCTAAGGTGGTATGATCTAAGAAGTGTTTACTACTTTCCTGGTCTGTGCATCACCACAAATACTCTTTTCTGCCCTGGAACTGTGATGAGGGTCCTTGCTTCATTGAGGCTTTGGTCTTCTAGTACTCTTCCTTGCCCTAGGACTGCCATCCAGAACTATGATCCAAATCTAAGTATTGGCAGAGCAACAAAGTCCTGCTCCCAGTGCCAACAAAGAGACCCCCATAATCTCCTGGTCAGTTGCTTGCTCCCCTTACAACCTTTGGCCTGAGAAATTTGAAACAGCCACTGCCATGGCAGATTCAATGGCTCCCAAGACCTGTTATTCCTGGTTTGCTGGGTTTTGGTTTGTATGACTCAACCTTCACTGGGCTGTGCTCCACTCTCACCCTGGTGTGACAAACGGTTCCTGCTAATCTTTTAAGTTGTCTTTGACTATAAATTATTTTTACCATATCCTTTTGTGGGTTCTGAAGTGACAAGATTTGTTTAATGGTATTAATTAAAGTTCTTCAGAGGGGTTTGGGGTGTAATGGGCTGAGGCTTGAGTTGATGCACTGAGGTCCCAAGCATGTGAGGCTAAATAGTAATTGGACTACACTCTATTAATATACATGATTGGATAAAGAATGGTCCCTGCCCACTCTCTGTGCAAGTCCTGATGTGTTGTATAGGAAATGACGATTTTGGTGGGTGGAGACAGAGAGACAGGAAGAGAAGCTGGGAGAGATTGGCCTGGGTTCCATGCTTGTAGCTGCTGGTTGTGTGGCTGCTGGTCTAGCTAGCTTCTTGACTCAGCTACACACATTGTTATTGCCCATTCTCTTCCACCTCCGATCTTTCTTCACTGAGAATAAAGACATGATTTTCCCCAACCTGAATTCCTGATTCTGGCTGATTTTAAAATACACGGTTTTCACATTGGGTGACAGCTTTTTTCTGCCATCTTGATTTCACTTGCCCACATCTTATAGGCTTGTGCATGCATAAGTTCCATTTCCAGTGAAAAGTTACTTTTTAATCATATACATAGATTAGGACATGTCACTTAACAGGCTTACTTGTAGGCCACTTTGATGACTTTAACTCATCTTCTGAATACAGAGTAGGAGGTGGGAACTCAAGGGTCCTTGAGATTGATTTGGTACTTTTCAACTTCTGAATATGAGATTTAAATGTGAGATTAACAGCAGCTAAAATGTCAGTTTTTTAAAAAAGTATAACCATATGTGTAAAACATTATCAAATATAAGATTATAAAATAGCATACATTTTTTCAAGGGATTCTTTTATTTATCCTCTCTTCACTGTTTAAAGAAATAGAATATCAATTTGCATCCAACTCTTTTTTTTTTCCTCAGCTAAACAGTACTAAAAAATTGGTCACTAATTTTTGGATAATTAACAGAATGAACACCTTTTGGGAACAGTCACTTCTATGCTCCTATGAAACTCTTTGTAAAGTAACTTAAAGCATCATCTTTTTTTTCTCTCCCTATTACCATGTATTTAGTTTGGCATGAATACATAATATGTAGAAGCCAGCATCTAGCCAAGCATTTTTATTTGCCTTTATTGCCTCACAAAAGGACTATCAAAATTTTTTACAGCATCTGGCATTTCCTATGTTGGATACTGCAGCATAGTAGGTGCCCTCAGAGGCAGCTTCTTGTGTAGTCTTTTCCACTAGTTTTAGCCGGTGCTTTGTGATCTTTGCCACCAACTCCTTCTGGTTTTTATAACAGCAACAAATAAAAAGATTTGATTTACTCCATTACCTTTTGTTTTATTGACTTCTCTATTTACAAATGAGCAATGTAATCCAAATGTCAGAGATATTACGGGGACAGAGGCTGAAATTACTTCATCAGCTGTGATCCTTATGTCAGTATTTGCAAGATTTCTCAGGGGCTGTGTTTTTAGAGTGTAGAGACTTATACTGTCCAAGGGAGCCTACTACGTGCTTACTAAGCTCTTCATGAGGAGGCCTGGTCACCAGAAAATGAAGGTCCAGCTCCCTGGAAAATATAACGGGTGCTACATTACCTTTGTCTGAAGCTTCCACTAAGGAAACATGAGAAATTCTTTCTTAGGTATCAGTTTTAGAACAAGTTTTATTAAAAGAAAGAAGAAATAGAAACTGTCTCAGAAAAGGCAAATTATAACAATTTACTATTCCATAATGCTTTGTCATAAAGAGGATGTCCCACAAGTATTCCATCTAGCTGCTTCTTTGGATTGATCTAAAACTTTTTGCTTAGAAATGTAAAAATCATTAACTTGTTAGTTGTACCAAAATAGGTAGTGAGCAAAATTTGATCCTTAGTCCACATTTGGCTGCTCTCTGATCTAGCTGATAGATTAGAATTTTTTTTTCTTTACAGTTGGTTCCATAATAGTGCTATAGTGGATGGGATACTAGACTTGGAATTGGGATGACCTGCATTCCAATTCTGCTCAAAAACTTATTAGCTATGTGAACAAATCACTTAATTCTTCTGCCCTGTTTCCTCAGCTGTAACCTAAGAGGTTTGTACTCGGTGGCCTTTAAGATCCTCTTCTGAACTAAGTCTATGATCCTATGAGTTGCTCCCCTGAAACTATAGCACTATTTCCTGCTAATATGATGTACTATCTTTCTCTCTAATGATGTCCTCATCTTTTGTGTCTGTTGAGGTCTTCAAGTTACTGAGTTACTCAAGATGTGAGCTATTCAAGACTTCAAAACAATTATAAGCTATAAACATCACTCCAGATTTTTCATTCTATACAATTTCTTTCCCTTCTATATTACTGTTGTTTTTCCTTCATTCTCAAAAGGGGCCATGACATGAGGGAGGTGATGCCATGACAGGCAAGTGAATTGGATTTAATTGAGGAAGTGCTATACAGGGTCATTTGCCTCACTTTCTCCTCCAAAGTCATCTGGGTTCAGTGGCCAGATATAGATCAGGAGGATTGGAGGTGGTCCTGGATAAATGGGAGATTTTGATTTTTTTTTAAGCTAAGGTCTTCAACATGTCTGTTTGACTGAGGCTGCACCCATTCAATAATTAAGGTTACATATCAATTGATATTATTTTGCTTTGTGATCTCATCACCTCCCATGAGGAAAATTTCATCTCTATGTAAATGATTTCCCAGTCTCTCTACTTATCTCCAGTTACCCATTGGGTACTTCAAACTATATGTTCAAAACAGATCATTATCTTTCCTCCCAAACTCTCCCCTTTCTCTAATTTTTCTGTTGCTATTTAGGGCATCACCACCTCCCAGGTACTCAACCTTATACCATTGTTTTCCCCCTTGCTGACTTATTCACATATATCCTACATATTTAATCTGTCGTAAAATCATGTCATTTTTCATTCACCACATCTCTTCTTTTAAGTCCTTTTCTCTCCTTACACAGCCACTACCATTGTCAAAATCCTCATCATCCCTCATTTGGACTAATGAAATAGCCTTCCCGTTGGTATCGCTGCTTCCAAGACTTTCTTTCAGCTGCCAAAGTGACTATGTCCCCCATCCCTCCACCTCAGCTCAATAAACTCAATAAAGCTCCTAATTACCTATAGGATCTAATCTAATCTAAGTTCCTTGGTATTTAAAGTTCTTCACATTCTTAACCCTTTCTAATATTACATCTTGTTCTTCTCCTTGAACATTACCATTCAGCCGTACTACCCCTCTTCCTATTCTTCCCATAAGAACTTTTTTCTGTTCTTTTGTACAGGTTGTTCCCATTACCTGGAGTTTTCTGTCCTTCCTCCTCCTCTTTCCTGGTAACTTCCCTGATATCTTTTAAGAGTAAGCTCAGATCTCATGTTCTGCAAATACAGTGTTATTTGCATGTTGTTTCTCTTTTTCCACACCATTAAAAGAAGGTGTTGGAGAGCAAGGACTGTATTTTTGCCTTTCTTTCCATCTCCAAAATGAGATAATATTTTAGATGTTTAGTCCTGCATCTAACCCCTGATATTGCAAAATACCTTCAGGTGTTTAGGTAACTAGATGGCTCAATGGATAGAGTGCCAGGTCTAGAGTTCAAATCCAGCCTCAGATATTAACTAGCTGTATGACTGTGGACAAGTCAATTAACCCTTTTTACTTACCTGTTTCCTCATTTGTAAAATGAGCTAGAGAAAATAAAATCACAAACCACTCCCAGTATCTTTGTCAAGAAGACCACAAATGAAATCATGAAGAGTTAGACATGACTAAACAAAGTGGCTCATTTCCTTTCCTTTTTTACTTTAATACTTATTAAATGATTGGGGTACATGGAATATTCAGGGAAGACTAGAACCTCTAGTGTGAGGGCTTGCTGATTCCTTTTCATGACTGCTCATTCACCTTTGGTATCCATCTTTACCCAATTCTCACTTGTGACTCAAAGTAGTTGTAGCATTTTCAGGGTTTATTCCAGAAAACTGTCTGGGCAGACTTTTTGTTGACTAAACATAAAGTACTTATTTAAAATCTTATCATTGGTAGTCTTCATTATAGGGTGAATGCAAATATTCAAATATAAAAACTGATGTGACCGTGATGTATACAGATATGATATGGTTCTATAAAGAAGAATATCTAAAAGCTTAGAATGAGCTAGGGTTATCAGGAAGCTAAGTTTTTGCTGCCAGAGTAGAAAGAGGAAGATAACACACACACACACACACACACACACACACACACACACACACATATATATATATATATATATATATATATAGATAAGAATAGAATAAATTTGAAGAAAATACATGGTAGTTAAATTCAAGGTAGAATTAGAGGGGCCCAGGAAAAGTTTTATGTAGAAGAGGATGATTTATATTTAAGCTATGTTTTGAAGGAAGGGAAGAATTTTAGAAGGCAGAGGTGAGAAAAGTATACAACCCAGGAATGGGAGACAGCCTGTGAAAAGACACAAAGAAGGGAAACTGAGAAAGAGAGGACAGGGGAGTTTGTTAGATGGAGAGGGGAAATAATGTATAATGAGACTGGAAAGAGAATATGGGACTAGGTTTTGAAAGACTCTAATGCCAAACAGAGAAATTTATGTTTAATGTGGGAGATAATAGGGAGCTTTTGGAATATGATTGGTGAAATGATAAGATTTTTGCTTAAGGAAAATCACTTTGGAAGCATTACAGAGGGTAGACTAGAGTAGGATGAACCTTGAGGCAAGGGTACTAATTAGCAAGCTGTTGCTATAATTTAAGTAAGAGATTATGAGGACCCGAATTAAGTTAATGGTTGTATGAATAGAGAGAAGGTGCAGTTACTCATTTTTTATTTGAATTAGATTTTCTTTGCTGAGGACAATTTTTGGATTGGAAAAGATAGAACAAAAATTGCACTGGGATATGAATCCCTAGAAAATTAAGGAGCAAAGGGAAAAGAGAGTAGCATTTTACATATTTAAGTTCACAGAGTTAGATGAAATACATTCCCTGATATTAAAATATAAAAACTTGGCAAATATAATTGCTTAGTTATTCTCAGTGTCCTTGGAATGATCTTGGTGATAGTTTTATAAAAGTAGAAAAATAGCAGGTTGGAGAAAGACAATGACCAATCCTCAAAAAGAGGAAAACCATGGAATCTATAAACAAGATGCTAGTGAATTTCACTGGATTTCACAAAACATTCTAGAACCATCAAAGAGATAGTTAAAATCAGGAAAAGGAAGGATAAGTACAAAAAACCAGAGCACAATTTCGCCAAAAATAGGTTAAAATAATTTCCCTTTTTCTTTTTAATAGATCATTATACTGGTAATGCAGAAGATATAGTTTACCTTAATCACAATAAAGCAATTGTAAAATAAAAAAGGCTTTTTTATGTTTCTTTTGGAAAAAAGAAATGTGGGTTAGATGAAAGAACAGATAGGTAGATTCAGAACTGCTTGGATAACTAGACTCAAAAAGTAGTCATTAATGCTTCAGTATCAACTTTAGAATATGTTTTTAGTGGAGGACCTAGTAATCTGTGTTATTTAACATTTTTGTCAGTGACTTGGATAAAAGTTTCATAGATGATATGCTTATCCACTTTGCATATGACTCAAAACTAGGAATAGAAGTTAAAATGTTGGATAAATGCTAGGATCCAAAAAGACCTGCAGATCCTACAATGTTGCCTAAATCAAGTAAATTATTCCATATAAATCTAATAAACTGAGATTTTTAATATAAATTTTTAATATCAACATCAATTTCACAATATGGAATATGATAAGTGAGATAATAGTTCATTTGTAAAAGAACCGGGGACTACACATTTTGAGAACATTGATAATATGGAGAATAACGACATTAGAATGAAAAAGACCACAAGAAGATGGGTTAGAGGACAAAGGAGTATTTTCTCTACTAGAGAAGAGAAGATATAGGGAGAAATGATAGTTGCTTTCAATTATGAGAAGGGTTATCATTTAGGAAGAGAAATTAAACTTGTTCTGCTTAGTCATGGAGAATAGAGCCCAAGTAATTGGCAGAGATTATAGAGGTGTATTTACCTCCCCAGAATTAAATCTATTCAAAATGAAATAGCTCTCAGGTGAGTTTCACTTTATTATTCTGGGCACTAGACCTCACAATATTTCTAGACTCCATGCTGCTTGACCTCAGATGGTCTTTTTCATCCTCCTCCTACTGAATTTTGAACTCTATTCCTGGGATTCTAGTCCCAATAGGTGCGATGTTGCCTTATCTTGACCAGAATCAATCCTTGAAGCTATTTCTAAACCTTGCCATGATGATGTTTTCTCACTACCTATATCCTTTCTTGCTCTCCTTTTACTCCCTTTGATTAAAATATAACTTCTTAAGGTCAGGGATTATCTCTTTTGCTTTTATTTGTTCATCAAGCACAATGTCTGAAACATAGTAAATGTTTAATAAATACTTTTTTATTCTTTCATTTATTGAGAGATAGTGTATCTTTTTTCAGATTTAAGGAAATGCTAGCTGGTCAGTTATTGACTACATAGGGTAATACTACCAACTGGTAGTTGGCCATTAAAGTCTCTAAGAAACTGATTCTTGATCAATGACTGTCTGATATATTCATTTGAATGGAGTTCCCAGCCTAAGTGATAAAAATGGTCAGTATGGTATAATGAAAATGGTAAGCTTCCTTCTGATCAGTGTATTCTATTACACTTCCATTTTTATCCTGTGCTCTATTTATCTTCTTCAGATTCTCTTTTGATACAGCAAAAGTAAAGCCATTGGAAGAAAACATTTTTATATAGCATAGCAGCTAGCCAGACACTACTAAGCTGAAGCCACAGGGGATGATATGTTTTTTGCTTGGTCTTGCAGGACAAACTGCAAGTTCTGGACTTCCTGGACTTGTTCACAGTTCTGGAATTTCCTTTCTCCTTCTCAATAAGGAATTTAGCCTCCCAATACTTCAATTGCCCCACTCCTTGGCTCTGATTTCTGAGGGGGGAAAATATTTTTGGTTCTAGCCTAAGGAGTTTTCACTAGCAGGAAAAGGAGTGCTTTATGAAAGGTAACTTAAGTAGACATGCAAATCAGGCATAGAACTGTCTGTTTTATTCACACACAAGAAAGGGGATACCATACACTCGAGAGGTTAATATCCATGCCTCCTTGGGACATTTGCAGCAGGGCTGCTCATTAGGTAATCTATATTTCTTCTACATCGAGTTTAAGTCAATGTCAAAAGAGCTCTTTCTTCATTCTTTTCCCTCCCTTACTCTCTCCTCTCTCTTTTTTCACTCATTCTCTTTCTCTTGATTTTTCCAACTGGTTAAGTTGCTTTTGTAACTGCTCTGATAGTCAATACTTCACTATTCAAGTGCCTAAAAAGGAGAATATATCAAGACCTTTCAAGACTTCCAAAGTCTTTTACTTAAGGAGAAGACAAGAGGCTGTATTATGTTAAACCCATAAGCTATTCTAGGAATCATGAGCTTGGTGGACTGAGAAGGAAGATAGGATTCCTCCATTCATATTCTGTAATTCAGAGAATTATCCTTATATCTCAAGACAAGAAGGAGATGCCTAAACAAATGCATAGAAGTGATTTATTTTGGGTTATTGAGAGGAGAGTGTTTTATAAATCTTAAAAGTTTATATAACTAATGTCACCTTCACTGAAAAGACCTTTAATCTATGAATAGCCTAAGCCAAAAACATAGCAGGCTAGAGATAGGAGAGTCAGAAGTCAGATAGAATTTTAATTTCAAAATGAGGGAAATAACTTGTTAGTTAGGGCACATGTGCTGGGGCCCTGCCCTTAGTGGGAATTCAAGGCATTATGGGGGATCTCAATACTTATACCAAAGATTACACAATGAACTGTACCGTGGCAATGAGGAGGAAAAGTGAGACAAATTTGATTGATAGCAGGGCTTCATGACTAGTAGGTTGTGGTGCTTATCAGAGCTCAAAAAATACCTGGTGCTGCTCAGCAATACAATATATAGTTTTGCCAGGGGGTGAGATCATCCAGAGGGTAAGTGCAAAGGATTGTTGTTATACCAACTCAGAGCATAGATTTCTTGTTTGGCCTTAGCTCTGGAAAACAAGGGTATTTCTTAATATCTTGATATTATAAATTATTATTACGATTATGACCTCTGAAAGTTTCTTTCTTACTTAATGTTTCTTATTAAGCTTGTGGAAAGTTCTATTATAGCAATTGGTTATAGACTCATTTAATTTTAAAGCTGGAAGGGAAATTCAAGATTATCTCATCCAATTCTCCCATTTAACATAGTGAATCTTATTAGATACTCAGGGAACCACAATGAGGGACTGCTCAGAGGACATGTTCCCATGTCCAAAGCTGGTGACAGCTAGAACTTGAATTCAGATTTCCTGAATATATGTCTAGTGTTCTTTACACTACATTGCTTATTCTATTGAACTTAGACTTTAAAATGGAATATAATTTTAACATAAATTTTAAGCACATTCATATTTAATATTTTTATTTTCCCCAGTGATATGTAAAATGATTTTTTACATTTGTTTTTAAAACTTTGAGTTCTATATTCTCTCACTTCCTTCCCATCCTCCCCGACTGAGAAGGCATCTTGTGAAGTTTTGCAAAACATTTCCATAAAAGTTATGTTATAAAAGAAAACATAGCTCTACTCCCCTCCCCCCAAAAAACCTCAAGAAAAAGAATTTAAAAATATGCTTCAATTTGTATTCAGACATGATCAGTTCTTTCTCTTGGTATGGATAGTGTTCATGGAATTCATGGAAGACTTTCCTTCCTGTTCATCATTTTCCATAAAACAATAATAATAATCCATCATAATCATATACAAGTTTATTCAGCTATTCCTTAATTAATGGGCATCCCCTCAATTCCTAATGCTTTGACCTGAGAAAAGAGCTGCTATTCCTATTTTGGCATATATAGATCCTTTTTCTTTTTTTAAAAAATCTCTTTTGGGATTCATGCCTAAAAATTGTTAGGTCAAAGGATATTCAACACATTTATAACCAACTAAATTAGAGGAGTCAACTAAAAACTGCAAGATAGTTAAGAAAGAAAAGTTGCATTAGTCAACTTTACAATAATATTTTCTTTAATGATATTAATTTGCTTCTGGAAGTGGCTATTTAGTTAGGATTTAGCCTCAGCTACTCAAATCATGATGCCCTCAATGAAGTATAAATGATTTCAAATTAAGCTAATTAGTTCATATTGAGGGTTGCATAATGCATACAGATTTATGAAATCACAGAATGTCAAAGCTAGAAGGAAGAGGGAATCTTAGAAATTAATTAGTATATCCCTCTAACTTAAAAATGAGGAAATTAAGGCTCCAATAGTGAGTCAGTTAATACTCATTTCTTAAACATTAGTTTACTATGTTTCATGCATTGTGCTAAATTCAATGGATACAAAGACAGACATTAAACATTGTTCCTACCTTCAAGCAGTTCATATTTTTAAGAGGAATACAATAGACAAAATATATATATATATATATTCAAGGCATAAGCAATGCCAATGAAAGATATCAGAAGGAATAGTCTAACAATTGTGTAAGAGATATGTTGCAAATCCCAACTTTAATACTATAGACTTCTAACCTCTTACTGATCAGAGGCATAAATTTTTAAATTAATAAATCAACCAAAGGAATATATTAGGTATGGGCACTCTTCCTCCCCCCTCCAGGAGTAAAATGTTTGTAAGGTTTTGATGAAAGCCAATAATGCCAACAAGAAGTTATTGGAGACTTGTATAAAAACAGGAAGCTAATTAGAATTCAATCCTCTAGTGGCAAGTTAACTTGGTGGAGAATAGTAATATCTAAACTCCTGAGAGGGAAGAGTTTGGGAATGGGAAGGGAGAGAATATATTCTATCTCTGTTCTCTTTTTTGACTACAATGACTTTTGAAATCTGAAAGGTTGGAAGGTTCGGATTTTTCATAAGCAGTTATGACCTGAGAATAACTTAGATGCCCTTAGAACTTTACAAGATGCTCAGAAGAAAGCTAGAGAAGGGGTACTTCATGAAGATCCCATGAATGCAGAAAAGGTCTGAGCCAGAAAACAGAATTATTAATTACTTTTTGTTACACTTCTAAGACTTTCTCCTGACCTCATTAAGGTTCTTGTTCTTGTAAACAGTGAATCCCTGGTTTAGATAAATATTTTATGCCAATTGTTGTTACTATTTCACATTAGTAAAATCCTCTTTTTAAAAGCTATTTAAAACGTTGGCTAATCAATAACCAATGGAGAGTTTATTGTTTGAAATGCATGAATAATAGCATTTTATATATATAACTACCTGAAATTCCTTAGGATTATTCCTAGCCATCTACCATTTGAAGACCCAACCTTCACATTGGGAGATAGAATTTAAAACTTGTGCTAGGTTTAGAAGGCAAATTGAGGGAATAGGATGTGACTTAAAAATTCTTCTAATGGAGGGAGTACCCTCTTTAATGCTCCATTGAATTTTTATGGCTTAAGTAGTTCATTAAATAGTTCATTTGCTGTTTTACTAAAGCTATTCCCTAAACTCTGTTCATTTCTAAATTGTTTTTAATTGGCGCTATCCTTTCTGTTACATTATGCTTACCATCATAGACTCTGGTATTAAAGGTCCTTTAGAATCGCATTCAAAACTGGTTGATTTCATCTAATATTACTCTCCTTCACATTATGATATAAAATTCTTTCTAGCACTTTTTATTCTGCTCTCTCTGCCTCTGTCTCTTTATTCATGATAGCCCTGCAATAAATTCTTCCCTGAATCTTTTTTTGCTGGTTTCTTTTCATTCCTTTAAGGGCCAGTTCAAATACTATCCCTGCCAGGAAACTGACCCTGCCAGGTGAAAATTGCATATATGTTCTTAAATTTCTCATATAACTTGTTTAGACCTCTTTGAATTTATTTTGTCCTTAGAATCTTATTTATGATATTTGTTCTTCAATGCAATTAAGCATTTATTAAATACCTTTCAATGTATTAGATGCTGTGCTAGGAGTTGGGAATATAAAGACAAATTTGTATCCCTAGTACTCAGAATAGTACTTGGTACATAATAGATGATTAACAAATGCTTTTTTTTTTTATTAATTTGATAAACATAAACACATGTTTAATGTTTATTAGTATCTCAAAAAATAGAGTGATGTAGTTGAAATCAAGAAGCATGGGTTAAAATCCTGGCTCTGACATCAATTAGTTGTATTTCCATGAAAAATTTGCTCAGACTTCCTGAACATCAGATAGATAGTTCTTTAATACTTTAAGTTAGATGTGGATTGCAATTTACATTGTTGAACACAGTTTCAAAATGTTTGAAATTTTTTTTACATTTACCTATTTATGTATTTTTTTCTTTTTGGCCATAGTCCAGTGATATAATTGTTAGATGCATTTCCATTGTGAAGACTTCTACTAATGTTAAGACAATTATTCTGCAAATCATTATCTTATAAATTTCTTGAGTATCTTGAGAAAATGTGACTTGTCCATTTTCATATAACCAGTATGTGTCAGAGATAGGACCTGAACCCAAGTTTTCTCGACTACACAGATAGCTTTCTATTCACTAATAATAGCTAGAAAAAACTTGTGTTTTAAGGTTTGTAAAGTCCTGTCCATAATATTATCTCATTTTATCCTATCAACAACCCTAGTTTGTAGTTGCGATAATTACCACAAGTTTACAGGTGAGGAAACTAAGGGTTATGAATTCAGTTCTTCTAACTACTGCACCACTTAACTGCTGCTACACCATGATTCTTCTCATTGAAGACTGTGGAGTAAGGGCTCGCTCCCTGGAGGGTCTCGGGGTCAACCAGAGTCAGGATAAATTAAAATCCTTGCTCTTTAGGGGGAAAAGTGAAGGACACAGACAAACTGTCACAGGCTTGCCAAAGACATATCCTGGATTCTTGCGTCCAAAGTCATCAACTTTTCTCCTCCTTTTCCTGCCACAAAGTGACTCTGGCCTGTCTCACCCCACCCTCTAATCCTTGCCTACGATTATCTTAACACCAAACATTTTAAATGAACTCAAGAGAAAGATAATATTAGGACTTGGTTATTTTAAATTTGTAAAACTCAAATCTTAATCAAGAATAATATTTTATATGCAGGGCTGAAAATTATTATGTAATGTCTAAAATAATAGCAATCATTCATATATCAAAAGATGTTTTATATGGCAACATATATTCATGACTTATTAAAAAATGATTACCTTCTTTTTAATTCTCAGGCTCCCATAACAATTGCTTTGCCATTAAAGCAAGACAAGAACACACTTGCTATCAGCAAGGACAAATATGCAGCACAATTAGTTATCAAAAGATTTATAGTTAATCTCAGGTGAGTTTATTGTGTATTTGAGACAACCATGTCTGAATGAAATGTGAATCTTGACTTTTTTAATGATTGAAGTCACTGGCAAGACAGCTGTGAGCATTTCTTCCACCAGGTAGGAGAGGCTAGTTGAAGATGACTTTTCTAAGTCATTTAGCTTGTTTCTTTTGTATACAAAAAGTAATAGCTCCTTATACTACTCCTATGCCCTGAGAAAAAGATATGTTTGCTCATTAATTTTTTAAGAACTGAGAAAAATTTGTCCTATTTGGACTATGGATAAATGAATAGAGATACAACTCTCTTCAACTTTGTTTTGTTTTTGCAGAATGAGTTACTGTATTCTAGTCTTTTGCAACATATCTGAGAATTATTGTCATATCTAGATATGTAGGGGAATGTGAACTATATTAGAAACATATTCTTTGCCTGAATAACATTTGAGGAGTCTCCTTTCTGAAGATAATATACTACATATAAAGCGTTGTCCTTCATAGATGTGGAGATTATTGTCCTGATCCCCAGCAGTTCATCAACTTCTAGGTTATTTTCTGTCCACCATCCCTCCTCTCCACTCCCCTCCCCCATTTCCCCAGCAGGAACAGTGAAGGGTTGTATGAACTGTTCTCAGTTCCTTACTCAGTCTCCCTTGTCATTAATGTCATGAATTTGTGTGCTAAGTGAGATCATGAAATGGAGCAAAGTTAACTGACCCTCATTTGGATAAAATCCAGAATGTTAGTCTCATTAGCACTTGCTCAAACTCACTGAGTGATTTAGGATTGCCTTTCCTTGACATTCTTGGTGTCTGGCATTCTGCCTTTATTCTGTGGACTTGGTATCATAATAACCTCTAGCAGTTGAAAATACGAACATTAGCCATTTAAAACAGTGATTTAATTAACATGTATAGGTACCTGCTGTAATCATAAGAGGAAGCAAAACAAGCAAAAACAAAACCAGAAGACAAACCTCCTGGTTTAGTTATCTAGTTAGAGGAGACCAACCTTAATGCAAATTAAACTTCTAAATAACAATTACAAAGCTATAAATGCCCAAACATTTATCAGGAGAAATAGCTTAGCAATTTTGTAAATAAGAACATCTTGTTAAAAGCCTGTCAACTTGATTATCGCTAGTAAAATTTTCATTGTTGAGTGATACCTTTCTCTCTCTCTCTCTCTCTCTCTCTCTCTCTCTCTCTCTCTTTGTCTCTCTCTGTCTCTCTCTCTTTCTCTGTCTCTCTCTTTCTCTGTCTGTCTCTGTCTCTGTCTCTCTCTCTTTTAGTTTCCTAAGGGAGAGGATGGGATTCTCATAATCAGCCTTTCAATGATCTGTTCCCAATAGAGGTCTTAAGAATAGTGTATGTAGAAAGCATCTAAGTTCTAGATTGATTGATTGAGGAAATAGAAAACAATAGAAGGTGTGTCCAGATTGAATGAGGATTTTGTTATCAACAGAGTTAGAACTTCTCTTACTCTAACTGGAATATTTATTTTTAAAAAAGGTTTTTCTTTCAATTAATGTGAAAAAAGGCTTTCAAGTCTTTAAATTTCCTTAGAGCATGCTGAGGAAAAAATTCTACCAAGTGGCAAGGTAACTCAGATATGATTTGACTAGTCCAGAAGTACCAGGAATAATAGATAGGAAACACACACATATGGAATCTATTCTCTCTCTCTATTTGTCTCTGTCTTTCTGTCTCTGTCTCTGTTTCTATCTCTCTCTTCTGCCTTCTTTCCTTTCTCTTTTTTCTCTGTCTCTGTCTCCTTACTTACTCTCTTCTCTTTCCTTTTCTTTTTCTTTTTTTCTCTTTCTTTCTTTGTCTCTGTCACCTCCTCCTCTCTCTGTCTCTGTCTGAATCTGCTACCTCTTTTTACACCTAATTCACAGATTATATATCTATGTCATGTCACTTTTCCTCTAATTTTCTCCCCAAAGACACATTATTCTTCTATGGTGTCCTCTTTTTATCAACAGTCAGAGCAATGGTTCGACTTCAGGTTTCCCTTTTCCCCTTACCCTATTCTCTTCGACCCTTCTAACTTTTCATGGCTAGATAAGAGGTAGCATTATTCTTTCAGTGAATGGTTTCTAGTCAGGGTACATTCCCCCCCCCCCTTTTTCCCCTGCTTGGTTTAGTGATGATAGATTGTATAACTTTATGTTAAACAAGCTTAGGCCTATTGGGCTTGAGAAGAGCTATTGAATTTACAGTCTATTTCCATCATAGGAAATAAAAAGAAAATTCTATTCAAACAGCTTGTGTGTCTGTATCATTTGTGGGTTTTTTTTTTTACAAGAATTATAGCCTCAATTTATATGTCATTTTTGATAGTTTTACATGTCTTATCAAGCAATAAATTTTCCTTTAAGTTTATGTACTTGAAAATCCTTAATAAATACTTCTCTCAAGTAGTTCTCCTAATAGATTGAGACCATAGAATGAATCACAGGTTTGAGCTCATCACCTTGTCTAACCCCTTCATTTTACAAATGAGAAAACCAAGGCTGAGGTAAATTAAATGACTTGCCCAAAAAAGTAGATCCTTCCTTTACAAAATGGAGTCCAAAAAGGGAATTTCCACTATTTTACCCTAAGCATATTGCTGAAGTGTCAGGGCAAGGTTCTACACATCTTTCATCATTCTAGAGACCAGATAATAACACTTTGGAATATTGTTTCCAGTAGCACCTAATCTCATCTTAGTCATCATTTAAAGGAGCTACTCTTGTGAGAAAAGTTCCCACCACTCACATCAATAAGATTTGAGCGACTATGGGAGAGAACTGCCAGATGAGGTGGTTCCCCCAAATGACTGCTATAGCTTTTCACTTTAGCTACACATCTATCATTCAGAGAAGCAACTCTTATGACTATGTGTTCTGGTAATGGCCTCTGTCAGTGCTGCCAACCTTCCTCCCCTCATTTCCTTACTTTTAGGAGTCATAGCTGTTAAGGACTGAAAAATAATAGCTCCCCAAACTAGAAAGGCATATGGTTTTAGCAATGGTAATGACATTAAAGATTCAGTAGCACTGACTTTGCCAATGTATCCTAAGGGCTATAGGACCTTTCAATATTTCAGATGAAATCTCCTATGTACTTAGTCTTCCTCTACTCAAAAATGAGCTCCTTGAGAAGGACTGGCTTACATTTCTATTCTCAAAACTTAGCAGGAGCATTATAATAATTATAATATATCCAATTATTTTCTTCCATCCATCCATGATGAAAAAGCAACTTAATACAGTGACTTAGAAATAGTTGATGCTCAATAATTATTGAATAAATAAATGATATTACCTTGAATGTTAGTTATCATTTATAAATTATAGCTTTTGCCTTAAGTATATTTTAAAAGTTTCAAATAATGTTTATATAAACATTCATGAATATTTAATTCCACATATCTAATATAACTAGAATTATGAAGAAGCATACTTGGTGTAGAACCTTTATGAATGGATGATTTCAATGGTATTCAACTAAATTTCAACTAGGGATTGTTCAATAAGGATATAAAGAATTGACCTTCAAAGAGTTTACATCCTAGAAAGGAAAGGGCATACATGAAAAGCAAATAAACATGAAAGCAAATAAACAGCAATAATTACTTAACAACTGATATGATTCAGGAATTATGATGATGATATGATAATAACTATCATCTCATAATTATAACTTTTTGACAGAACCCATTATTGCATAATTTTTTACAATATTATCCCTTGCACTCACTTCTATTCTGACTTTCCCCCTCCATCTCTCCCCCTCTCCCCCAGATGGCAAGCAGTCCTATACTTGTTAAATATGTCACAGTATATCCTAGATACAATATATGTGTGCAGAACCGAACAGTTCTCTTGTTGCACAGGAAGAATTGGATTCAGAAGGTAAAAGTAACCGAGGAAGAAAAACAAAAATGCAAAGTTTACATTCATTTCCCAGTGTTCTTTCTTTGGGTGTAGCTGCTTCTGTCCATCATTGATTGATTGAAACTGAGTTAGATCTTCTCTTTGTCAAAGAAATCCACTTCCATCAGAATACATCCTCATACAGTATCAATAACTATCATTTCGAAGCTTAACTGATTTTCTTATTGTCCATGTTATAAGGATAGAGAGCAATATCAAAGTAAAAGACTGTCAGTCATGATGGTGTATGCTAAGGATTATGTGCTCCTTGTTTCATTTAGGAGGTCTTCATAGACCTGATAAGAACCTTAAACTAGAGGATAGTGGCGATGCCATAGGGTTAGCACTCTAGCCTATGTGATATAGATGCTTCTATGAATCTAAGAAACAGATAAAATAGTAGAGGGTTCAAATATTATCTCTCACACTTATTTACACGATGATCATGAACTAATGGCAACCTCTCTGAGATTCAGTTTCCTTATCCCATAAAATGGGGACTAAAATTTCTATGGTGTCCATTTGATAAAATATAATATAAATAAAATTATGTAGAATATTCTTTGATCGCTAATGAATTTTGTAAATATTAGCTATAATTATTATCATGAAGCAATGGATGTTTTCAATCTTGGAAGAAAGTAAAGTTTAGTCAAGAGTATTACTTTACTGAGCAAGGTCAAGAGGCAGAGCTGAGGAATCTGGATATAGCTTAATCAGCAGTTTGATCTTTGCCTTCTTTCCATTGAATTGTATTGCATTCTTAACATAAACCTTGATTAATTGCTTATTCTTCCTAAGCCCCTGTGCAATGTGCTATAGATCAAAGTGCTGCAGTAGTTGCCTTCAAGTAACTTACTATATTAAAGGAGAAATAAAATGTATACAATTAATAATGACATGAGATAGAATGTATATAAGCACAGATAACAGATGAGAGATATAGACATTAAGAATATTTGAGTTGAAAATCATCACTTTCAGTTAGAAGGCTTCATGGAGGATGAGGTTGAGGTCAACCTTGAGAGAATCAAAAGATTACATCGAGTAGAGACGAAGCCATTGCTGGCATGTAGGAATTTAGTTTTAGTCAATGTACATGTAGGTACAGGAGTATTGCATAAGACTGAGGAATAATTAGTAGTCCAGAATGACTGGAATATGGAATATATGGAGGGGAGTAAAAGGAAAAAAGGACAGGAAGAGAATAAGCATTTTAGGTACCTACTATTTGCCAAACATTGTGATAAGTTCTTAATAAATATTTCTCATTTGATCCTCATGCAATCTTGTGATATAGGTGTTATTATAATCTCTGTTTTATAGTTTAGAAAATAGAGGCAAAGAAAGGCTAAACGATGGGACCAGAGTCATACAGTAAGTATCCAATATCAGATTTGAACTCAGATATTTCTTTACTTTTTTGTAAACAATATTTTATTCTTTCAAATTATTTTAAAGATAGCTTTTAATATTAATCTTCAAAAACTTTTGAGTTTTAATTTTTTCTTTTTCTTTTCTCTCCCCCTCCCTAAGATGGCAAGCAATCTGACAGAAGTTACATATGTGCAATGATGTTAACATATCAGTCATCCCGTGAAAGAAGAAATATAACAAAAGGAAAATCACAAAGAAAAGAAAACAAAATAAAAAACAAACAAAAAAAAAAGAAAATAGTATACTTCAAAAGGCATTCAGATGCCATAATTCTTTCTGTGGATGTGGATAGCTTTTTTTATCCTGAATTTTTTGGAACTGTCTTGGAACTTTGTATTGCTGAGAAGAACTATTGGACATTGGACATTATTATCATTATGGTGTACAGTGTTCACCTGGTTCTGTTCACTTAATTCAACATCAATTCTTGTTAAGTCTTCCCAGGCTTTTCTTCAAATCTGATTGCTCATAATTTCTTAAAGCACAATAGTATTCCATTCATAGACCATAAGTTGTTCAGCAATTCCCTAATTGATGGAAATTCCCTCAATTTCCAATTGTTTGCCACTACAAAAGCTACCATAAACTTTTTCTTGCATGTAAAGGATGGAAGTCCTTTTCTCTCTTTATGATCTCTCTGGGATATAAACTTGGTAGTGGTGTTTCTGGATCAAAGGGTATCTATAATTTGAATGTCCTTTGGGTATATGAACTCAGATATTTCTGACGCCAGGCCCAGAAGTCTATTCACTATGCAACCCAACTGCCTAATAAAGAGATAAAAATCAGATTGGAAACTAGATGGTAGAGAATTTTAAGATCCAGGCTGAGAAGTTCACATTGATCACATATTTTTAAGGTTCTTAGGACCACATAATTAGAGATGAAAGTGATCTTCCATCGTTTAGTCCAACACCTCGATTTTATAATTAAGGACATGAAGGCTCAGAAAGCTCATGACTGACATAAGGCCATACAAGTAGCAGGTTGCCAACTTGGGTTCTTAATCCATGTTTTTGGCTCTTAACTAGTTTGCACTATTCATTTACCTTACAACCAACTGGTCAAAAAAATACACCGAGATATCTATCAACTTTTTCACAGATTTCAAATTGGTGAAGTCAAATAATGTTGGCAAAATTGATATATTAAGGTGATTTCCATGTGGACTCTGCCAAATTATGATAGTGAAAACAAAATAAAAATATCAGATCATTCTTTGTTTAGTAGAATAATTATGTTTCTTTATTAACCCTGAATTTGGAATCATTTCAATGTATCCAATTGCATGGAAGCTGCAAATTTAAGACAGGTGTCATCCTAGATATAATTTCCAGTCATCCTGGTTGATATTTTGCTACTGGACCCAGATGGCTGCCCAGCCATCTCTGCACAGCCCTCCATCACTTAAATCTAATTCACTTTCATGTCATGGTATCACCTTCCTGATGTCATGTTTTTTTTTAATTAAAAGATAAACAATAGCAATTTCCCAGCAGGGATATTCATAATTTTAAACTTCTCAAATTAGACAAATTAGTCAAGATAATTTTATTTTTCAGAACAATAAATTTAGATAAGTTGGATTTAAACTTGGAACTAATTTAGATTCCCAAATAAAAATGATTTGGAGAATATGTCTCACTTAATATTCAGTAGGCTACATGTCCTAATCTTGTTTCTTCTAACCCTCTATTTTATTTATTCTCATGAAAAAATTATATTTTTATAGCTAGAAAAGTTCTGTGTATCTAGAATAAGTGGGGACTTGAAAATTCAGAAATTAACTTAAGGAGTTGTGAAATGATCCAACCATTTTGGAGTGCAATCTGGAACTATGCTCAAAGATTTCAAAGGCTTATAAAATGCTGCATGCTCTTTGTCCCAGCAGTGCCATTACTGGGTCTGTGTCCCAAGAATAAAGGAGGGAATAAGACCCACATATATGCAAAAATGTTTGTAGCATCTCTTTTTTGTGGTAGCAAAGAAGTGGAAAAGGAGTGGATACCCATCAATTGGGGAATGGCTGAACAAGTTGTGGTACATGAAGGTAATGGAATATTATTGTTCTATAAAAAATGATGAACAAGTTGATTATAGAAAGGCCTGGAAGGATTTATATGAACTGATACTGAGTGAAACAAGCAGAACCAGGAATACATTGCACACAATAATGGTAAGAATGTGTAATGATCAACTATGAAAGGCTTGGTTCTTCTCAGAAGTTTAGTTATCCAAAGAAATCCCAATAGCCTTTGGAGAGAAAATGCCATCTGTATCCAAAAAAATATCTAAGGAGACTAAATGCTGTATTCACTTCTTTTTTCTGTTTTTTTTATCTCTCTCATGGCTTTTCCCTTTTACTTTGATTTTCCCCCACTATGATTCATAAAGCAATGTGTATTTAAAAAATAAATAAACGTAACTACAAAAAAAGAAACTAACAAGTTTTTAAAAGTCTACCTAAATTGATTGATGAGCTATTGGGGTTCTTGGTTCTGCTGGATGTACAAAGGGTTAAGTCACCTGTCCAGAGTAGACAGCTAGTAAATGTCTGAGGTCACATTTGAACTCAGATCTTCCATATTCATGGCCTGGCACTCTATCCTAGGCACCACCTAGCTGCCTCAGTACAAATATATACCTTATCTAATAGTATAACTCAAATGTTCCCTAGTAGTGGCTAATGGAAATATAAGAATAGTTCTGTCTTCAGTAATTAAAAAAACTCTTGCCCTATAGTCCTGTTCTCTTAATTGGTGACTGATTTCCCAGGCCACTGTTTCAAGAAGTTGCTATGCTTTATTTCTCATCTTTCCTACCTTTCCTTCTCTCCTTCTCATCCCCAAATCCTCCTCATGAATGGAGACCCATGATCTGCCCCTACAAATCTCAAGTAGTATCAGTCACCCTTTTGGGGACTCAATCTGCTAGTGGGAGTTGGAGATGGAGGAGCAAACCCATATAGAATTTATATATATATATATATATATATATATATATATATATGTAACAGTGGAACTTCTGCAAAGAGGAATACTTCAAAAGATAATCACAAATATAAAAATCCATTTTCCTTAAAATGTGAAAGGCATAATCCCTCTTCTCCCCTGAACCACTTCAGTTTCTCTCTCTCTCTCTCTCTCTCTCTCTCTCTCTCTCTCTCTCTCTCTCTCTCTGTGTGTGTGTGTGTATGATGATTAATTAAGCTCATAGTTAACTCAGTTCAGCAAGAACACAAGGCCATTTCCTAGTTCAAATCCTTATAGGGCTCAAAACCAGACATCTGACTTTTCAAGACTTCCAAGTTGAGATAGCTAACTACATCACTCTGACTTTGAATTTCTGACTCCAAGGTTTTCATGGCTGTTCCCTCGGTCCAGTGGATATTACCTCTGGAACCTGAAACAAAGGACAAATAAAAAAAAGCAGAAACAAATACCTCTAGATCCATTTTTGGGACTGGAGTAAAAGAGAGAGAGCAGAGAAAGGATCAATCCCTTCTTCCTCTCATGGGTCAGGCGATGGCATCCATTCTGGGAGAAGCAGCAGCCAGGAGTACAGCTTAAGTGATGATGGAAAGAGAATGTAAATAACTGAATGGCAGAATGCTTAAGTATGTAGAAAGACAATCAGAGATACTACTTTCCTACATGCTTGGAGTTGTAGAGAGCTCCATGTTAGGTAAATCAAACATGCTCAACACCAGGTTTCACTTATTTTGTGGTAATCTGTAGATATTCAAATCCATTGTTTTTAAGCTTAGATGTTAAAATTAACCAGATTAATATATGAAAAAAATTTCATAATTGTATGTTATCTCATAAAAGCAGTAGCTCTGGTATTAAATTATCTTTTATGGTGTCTCTTAGAGTTTAGAAAGAAGACCTTGTTAAACCTGGTTGCACTATATTTGACATATTAATGGATTTAATTGTCTAATAATCACAGTGCACCTTGATTTTTTAAAATTATGAAACAAATGGATGAAAAAACATACATTAAATACTTAAGTGTTTAATTAGCACTGTACTAAGCTCTTAGGATACAAATGCAAAAAAGAAAATTGTCTCTGCTCTCAAGAAGCTGGGGGTGGGGGTGGGGTTAGCACATACAGAGTTATGATAGGCTGGTCAAGGTGCCTTGGTCCAGGAAGTTATAAGGATGTTTAGGGAGACATAGGAGAGTAGTTTAACACAGCCCATTTAGAAACAATGTAAGAATTTATTTATGATTTGATTAAAATTGTCATGCTCATGATCTGTGTCTGTGGCATTTGAAGTCATGTCTCTAGAAATGGAATGGAGATTGGAACTTGGAATGGAATGGAGAATGGCTAACTTCAGCCATTGCTGAATACTTCTTAGTATGCTGCTGATGCTGCTATGCTGCTATGCTATTACTTCTCAGTCAGTAGAATGACATCAAATAATGGTGACAATAGATATCCTTGAATTACTACTGATTTGTTAAAAAATAACTTTTAGCATTTTCCATTGCAGAGAATGTTAACTCAATTTTAGATAATCAATCGATAAACATTTATTAAGTATCTACTATACGTCAGGCATTGTGCTAAGCACTGGGGACATAAAATAAGGCAAAAAAAATAGTCCTATAACTCAAGGAGCTAACAATCTTAGTGGGGAGCTAACTTGAAAATAAGTACTTATCTAGCAATCTACACATAGGATAAGAAAGAAATAATTAACAGAGATAGGTCACTGTAATTAAGGTTTGGGGAAGGAAGATATCCAGTAGAAGATGAGATTTAAGTTATAATTTAAAGTAAGCTATAGAGGTCAATATTGGAGAAAAGAAGGGATGAGGTATAGCCAGAGAAAAATGGAGACAAGAGATGGAGGATCATATTCTTGGAATAACAAGGAGATCAGTGTCATTGAATTAAAGATTATAGGTCAGGAAGTAAGGTGTAAGAAGACTGGAAAAATAGGAGGGGTATAGTTTTTCAATACAAAATATTTTAAAAAGCATTTTGTATTTGATTAAGGAGGCAATAGGAAGTCGTTGATGTTTATTGAGTGGGGAAAAGGTAGCAATATGATTCCACCTGTGCTTTTGGAAAAGCACTTTAGTGCTTGAATGAAGGATAGATTCTTGAGTCAGGCACTCATCAGCAGGTTATTGCAATAATCCAGGGATGGAGTGATGAGGGTGTGAACAAAAGTAGTGGCAGTGTCAGAGGAAAGAAAGAGCTATTTTTGATACTGGTAATTTGGTTTTCTTCTCTCCTTTTTTGCTAATCAAATTAACCAAAGATTTATCTATTTTATTGGATTTTTCATAAAACCAACTGTTAGTTTTGTTTATTACCAAAATAATTTGCTTACCTTTGGTTTTATTAATCTTTCCTTTTATTTTCAAAATTTCTAATTTGGTATTTAATTTGGCATTTTTAATTTTTTTTCTAGCTTTAGTTGCATGCCCAATTCATTCATCTTCTATTTCTCTGTTTTATTCATGTCAGCATCTCATGATCTAAAATTTCCCCTAAGAACTGCTTTGTCTGTGTCCCATAAGTTTTGGTATGCTGTCTCATTATTGACATTCTCTTGGATGAAATTAACAATTGTTTCTATGATTTGTTGTTTGACCCACTCATTCTTTAGTATTAGATTATTCAACTTCCAATTAATTTTTGGTTTAATTTTCCATTCAATTTGTAGAAATTTTTATCACATCATGATCTGAAAAGTATGTATTTACTAATTCTGCCTTTTTGCATTTGATTTTGAGGTTTTTCTGCCTTAATACATGATCAATTTTTGGTTAGGTGCCATGCATCATTGAGAAAAAGGTATATTCCTTTCTGTCCCCATTCAATTTTCTTCAAAAGGCTATCATAATTAACTTTTCTAAAATTCTATTCATCAAACTCTTTCTTGTTTATTTTGTGGTTAGATTTACCTAGTTCAGAAAGAGGGAATTTGAGATTCTTACTAGTATAATGTTGCTATCTATTCTTGCAACTCACTTAACTTTTCCTCTTAAGCATTTGAATGCTATAACACTTAGTGCATACAAGTTTAGTATTGATATTTATTCATTTTTTATGGTACCCTTTAATAAGATATACTTGCCTCTCACTCTTTTAATTAGATCTATTTTTTGTTTTTTGCTTGCTGTGGGATCAGAATAGTTACCCCTGCTTTTTATTATTTTTTTTTTTACTTCAGTTAAAGCATACTATATTCTGCTCCAGCCTTCTACCTTTACTCTGTATGTGTTACTCAGCTTCAAATATGTTCCTTATAAAAATATGCTGCAGAATTCCGGCTTTTAATGCAGCCTACTATCTGCCTCCGTTTTATGGGAGAGTTCATCCCATTCATATTCACAGTTAAAATTATTAGCTCTGTATTTCCTGTCATCCTATTTTCTATTTCCTTTCATCCTTTTCCTCCTCAATAGTGTACTGTTTATGACCACCACTCCTCTCACTCTGCTTTCCCTTTTTTATCTGTTTTCCCTTCTACTTCTGCCCTCTCTTCTAGTAGTCTCTCTTTTTACTTTCCTTTTTCCCTCCTACTTCCCTAAAGGGTGTAGTAAATTCCTAACAAAACTATTGTTTTGAATGATGAATATATATATATATATATATATATATCTCCCTCCAAGAGGGAATATATATCATTCCCTCTTGGAGCCAAATCTGATGAGATTAAGGTTCAAACAATGCTCAGCCCCTTTTCTTTTTTCCCTCAGCTATAACAGGTCTTTTGTGCCTCTTCATGTGCTGTAATTCTTTCCATTTTACCTCCCCTATCCTTTTATTTTCTCAGTATGATTCCCTTTACACCCCTAATTTCTTTTTTTAAAATCATCATGTTAAAGTCAACTAATATCTAAACCTTCTAAATATACCCCTTCAAATTGACCTGACAAAGATACAGTTCTGAAGAGTTACACATATCTTATTCCCATATAGATTTGTAAACATTTTAACCTTTAAAAAATATTTTTTCTTCCATTTTCCTTGTTATGATTTTTTTAGCATTGTATTTGGAGATCAAAATTTTTTTCCACTCTGATCTTTTCATCAGGAATGATTGAAAAACCTCCAATTTCATTAAAGTTCCATCTTTCCCCCTCAAAGATAAAGCTTAATTTTGATGGCTACTTGGTTCTTGATTGTAGTCTAAACTCTTTTTCTCCCAGAATATCGTATACCAGGTCCTCTGATCCTTTAACATGGGGCTTGGGTAATCCTGATTGTGATTCCTCGATATTTGAATTATTTCTCTCCTTATTCTGATAATTCTGAAATTTAACTACACTATTCCTTAGAGTTTTCATTTTGGGGTCTCTTTCAGGAGATGATTGGTGGATTCTTTTAATAACTGTTCTAGGATATAAGGGCAGTTTTTGTTGATGTCTTAAAAGATGTTGTCTAGGCTCTTTTTTCATCATGGTCTTCAGGTAGTCCAATAATTCTTAGATTGTATCTCCTGAATCTATTTTCCAAGTCATTTGTTTTTTTCCCATCAGGTATTTTGCATTTTTTAATGTTTTTTTCATTAAAAAAACATTTATTTGACTGATTCTTGATTTTTCTTTGAGTCATTAACTTTCACTTGTCCATTTCTAATTTTTAGTGAATTATTTCCTTCAGTTAGCTTTTTTACCTTCTTTTCCATTTGGTCAATTATACTGTTAAAGGAGTTGTTTTGTTCAGTGAATTCTCCCCTCCTCCTCCCCCGCATTTCGCCAGTTGAATTTTTAAAGAGTTGTTTTCTTCAGTATATATATTTTACTTTTCCCAAATTTTATTTTTAAAGAGTTTTTTCAGTCAATTTCTGTGCTTTCTTTTGCAAGTTGTTGGCTTCCCTTTACCCCTACCCAACTTGCATAAACTCTTTTGCAAGGCTCTCATTTCTTTTCTCCACTTTTCTTCTATTTCTCTTTTAAGATTCCTTTTGAATTCTTCCAAGAAAACCTTTTAAACTGCAGACCAGTTCATATCACTCTTTGAGGCTTTACCTGAAGGCATTTTGCCTTTGCTGTCCTCTTCTGGGTTTGTGCTCTTGTCTTCTCTCCCCCCTTGATAACTTTCTATGATCAGAACTCTTTTTGTTTTTTTTTTTTTGTTTATTTTTAAAGGTTGAGATCTGCTCTTTGGGCACTGGGAAGATTTTCCTGAGCTTCCTGTGCAGGGCAACAAGGACTTCTCACTGACTGCACTGATGCTGGTGCTGTAGGCTTCCCCTTCATGTGAATGGCCTGGTCAAGTTCCACTGTTACTAGGGTTCAGGGACTTACAATTTGCTGTGTGTAGTTGTGTGGGGAGTGGTCAGTGAACCGCTTCTAAATCAGGACAGAGTAGCCAATGCTGCTTTATTTTGGCTAAGAGTCTCTCTCTGGATTCCCTGTGCTGGGCCTCCTAGCACAGCACCTCCATGCACCAGGCTTCTTCATGCTGCACCTGTGCTGGGCCACATTTCCCTTTGTTCAATTGAGACATACCTTTCCTGAAGTTCCTCCAAATTATATTAAGCTGGAAAATTATTATACTCAAAATATTTGTGGGTTCTGTCACTCCAAAATCCATTCAGTGGCTTGATCTAGTGTTGATTCTAAGGGAAGCTGTAGAGAGTTCCGGCAATGTCCTGTCCATTCTCTGCTCTTTTGGTTCCACTGTCATACAATTTTTTAATGATTTTCTTTGCTTCTTGTTAGAGGCAGGATTCACACTAGCCCTCTGTTAGTTCACATTTGATTTTGAGATAAAAGAAAATACTTATAGGTCACTGAATTGTTTAAAAGAAAAGAAACTGCTTAGCTTTAACATAGCAAGGATATGTAATAAGAATTCTGTAGATTAGCCCTTAATTTGTATAAACCTCTTCATTTCCTTCCCCCATTTCCATATAAACGCATGTCTATTTACTAGGGTAGGGTGTGATAACTTTAATAGTTCCCAGACATTGACTGAGCTGGAGAAAGCTTTTATCCCACATAGGTAGAACCTTTTATGCTCTTCAATAACTAGAAGTCATGTCAGCAAGGGAAAATAGCAACAGCAGGAAGCTGTATCAAGTTGATGTTGCTTGAACCTCATAACACTGAAATCTCTTTTCTGATACAAAGGCAGAAAGCTATATAAACTTTCATAGCTCTGAAATCTGTTCTTTTGATCTCTTATTCTACCTTCTTCAAATATGGATTTTTACTTTGAGAAATATTAGCCAATGATGAGAACCAAAATTCTATTTGATATAATTAGGCAAAATATATTTGTCTAACAGTTATATAAAGTTTTGGTTTTCAGAGTACCCTTGGTTTTTTTTTTTTTTTAATTATAACTTTTTATTGACAGAGTCCATGCCTGGGTAATTTTTTACAACATTATTCCTTGCAATCACTTCTGTTCCGACTTTTCCCCTCCCTTTCTTCACCCCCTCCCCCATATGGCAAGCAGTCCTATAAGTTAAATATGTCACAGTGTATCCTAGATACAATATATGTGTGCAGAACCGAACAGTTCTCTTGTTGCACAGGAAGAATTGGATTCAGAAGGTAAAAATAACCTGGGAAGAAAAACAAAAATGCAAGCAGTTTACATTCATTTCCCAGTGTTCTTTCTTTTGGTGTAGCTGCTTCTGTCCATCCTTGATCAATTGAAACTGAGTTAGATCTCTTTGTTGAAGAAATCCACTTCCATCAGAATACATCTTCATACAGTATCGTTGTTGAGGTATATAATGATCTCCTGGTTCTGCTCATTTCATTTAGCATCAGTTTATGTAAGTCTCACCAATCCTCTTTATAGTCATCCTGCTGGTCATTTCTTACAGAACAATAATATTCCATAACATTCATATACCACAATTTACTTGACCATTCTCCAATTGATGGGCATCCATTCATTTTCCAGCTTCTAGGACCTACAAACAGGGCTGCCACAAACATTTTGGCACATACAGGTCCCTTTCCCTTCTTTAATGTCTCTTTGGTAGAAACACTGCTGGATCAAAGGTACCCTCGGTTTTTAATGACAACATATTCCAGCCAATCATATGGAAGTGTCCAACATCAGACACTGAATCAGACTTTTCCCTGTACTGACTTCAAAGTTCTATTTTCTGGCAAATGCAAACAGATAACTGAA
The DNA here is from genome assembly GCF_902635505.1 of Sarcophilus harrisii. NCBI lineage: Eukaryota > Metazoa > Chordata > Mammalia > Dasyuromorphia > Dasyuridae > Sarcophilus > Sarcophilus harrisii. The sequence continues at coordinate 239,475,678 of NC_045426.1, forward strand.
AAACAGAAACCTGAGGTGCACTTTATCTAAGGTAAATGCAATCTCTTTAATTACTTTTTTGGGATAAACCTTGCATTTGTTTTGTCTTTGCCCCTTTCATCATCAAAACTGTAAAAATCTGAAAGGATTAGTTTCTTCCATAAACTTAAATGATTGGATGTGTTCTCTTTCACTTCTGTCCATCTTGATGTTCATTTTCCCCTTAGAATTTATATGCAAAAATACATCTTTTGGATTGAAGGGATCTTTGGTTACATTAGGATTGGCTGTTTTTTTCTAAGGGAATAGTGGAAAGAGCATTTAATTTGGAGCCAGTGGATGAGTGATTTAAAAATCCTATTCTGAATTTGCTGTCTATGACTTGGCAAGTCATTTAACTTGTTCAAGCCTCTGTTTCCTTACCTAAAAAAATGGGGGAGTCAGACTAGAAAACTTTGAAATTTATTTTAGCTCTAAATTTTGTTCATTGTGAAGATTCTTAGTATTTCTTCTCCATATATGACTAAATACCCAAAAGTTGAGTTATGAGTTCTGCTCATCTTTGGTATGGGAATAGTTTGTTACCTCTTTTTTTCAATCTTATATTACTAATGACACTTTTTATTTGTTATAAAATGTGAATTGCCTATGTTCCAAATGAGTAATCCTATCTTTGATCATTCTGAGCAAAGTTAATTTGTCAGTTCCTCTCCCTTATCCTTAGTTCTTTAGAGACAATATGATATAATGGACAGAGTTCTGCAATTGGAGTAAGAATTCACATACTATTTCAAATCCTTACTGGCTTTTTTGTTGTCAGACAAATTATTTAACTCTCCTTACCATCAGTTTCCTTACTTGTCAAATGGAAATAATAATAACCTACTACTTCAAGAGAATGTTTTGAGGATCAAATGAGATAATATTTCTAAAGCACTTTGTAAACCTTAAACTATAAACTCTTCTGTTAGACATTTAAAGTTCTTCATAAAACTTCTCCCTTATTATCTTTCCAGTCTTCTCTCTTCTAACCCTCTATGACTTAGATAAACTGGCTTACTCACTGCTTTTTGTGTATGATGTTCCATACTAGGTTGTCATTTGGGCTGAGAATGCTTTTCTCCTTCACTTCTGCCTCCTAGAATCTTTGGTTTCTTTATGATTCAGTTTAAGCAGCAGTTTTTACAAGAAATCTTTCCCTGGTCAACCCTTCCCTAACCCCACTCAGGTAAGTTACTTAACTTCTGACTGCTTCAGTTTCCTTAGTTATAAAATGGGCACAATAGCAGCACCTAATTCCCAGATGTTGTGAAGACCAAATGAAATCATATTTGTACAACATTTAGTACAATACTGACACATCATAAATGTTTCTTTTATCCATCCATCCACCCAAGATTTGTAGGGGATTAACATATTTAGAAATGCATTTAGAAATAAGAGTCCTGGGGCAGCTAGCTGGTCAGTGGATAGATACAGCACCAGCTCTGAAGTCAGGAGGACCTGACTTCAAATCTGGCTTCAGACACTAAATACTTCCCAGCTGTATAACCCTGGGCAAGTCACTTAATCCCAATTGCCTCAGAAAAAAAAAAGAGTCCTACCTCAATGGACAAGTGATTAGATGTCTAAATCAGGGGTCCTCAAACTACGGCCCACGGGCCAGATGTGGCAGCTGAGGATGATTATCCCCCTTACCTAGGGCTATGAAGTTTCTTTATTTAAAGGCCCACAAAACAAAGTTTCTGTTTTTATTATAATCCGGCCCTCCAACAGTCTGAGGGACAGTGAACTAGCCCCCTATTTAAAAAGTTTGAGGACCTCTGGATTAGAGAATGTGAACTGATCTTTAAGAATTCCCTATATGTACATCATATTTATGTGCCACATTGCCTTGTATGATTTTTTTCTATCATGAATACATTTATTATTAAATTCAAATTACAGAGGCTTATGTAAAAGTTATATTACTCTGGCAATGTCTTAGAATGGTATGGAGTTTCTCCTACATTCTCACAGCCTAGGACAGTAGAACTCAAGCTGAAGGGTCTATGAAAGCAGGATATGATAATGTAAATACCTTGTCCAATGATAAGCCTGATTATGTTTGGAGAGGTACTTCACCATATTGGTTATAGGATGTTGAATGATGTTGGTCACATAACTTTAAAAGGTGATTTTCTTCATCTTCTGAATTAGAATAGTGTTGAGTTCTGTATCCATTGAGGGAATATCTACAATTGTTATACACTAAAGTGCTGGTTGCTCTATTATTGTCAACTGAAGGATAATTTTCCTCCAGGAAGATTATGAGTATCTGTTAGTAAATGAAAATTTTCTAAATATTGGTAAAAGAAATTGGAGATATAAAATTATATGGATTTTCACTTATTTTGAACCAAATGAACTAAAGAATTGGACCTTATTTAGAGCCCAGAACATAAAGATCCCAGAATTTTAAAAGTTTGTTCTCAAATATAATTCCCACATATAATCTTTAACCACTATTAATGGTTACTAATAGAGGTTATAGATAGTGTATATCTTTCTATAGAAAAATATTGAAGAACCCACTATTAGTCTCTAACCATAGAAAAGATAGACCACTATTTCTCAAAAGGTTCTAAATATCAAAGAGATATTTTTCTTTAACTTGGGTTCCTAGACACTGGATTTGACAGACTTAAAAGTTGTGAAAGAAATTTTGAAAAAGACCCCCCACAGATTCCTACAGTCAGAATTTCATAGAAAAGCACACTTATTAAAAAAACAAATAAACTTTGAAATATGAAAACAAAAGCTGCCATATGGTGTTTTAGAGATGGTACTGAAACTTTTTGGAAAGGACTATTTGATAGAAGAAAACTGTAGCAGTGCTAATCCTATTTCAAAGGGTGGGGATCATGAGTAATCACTTATTCTGATGTCCTGTTGCTCAGGTGAATAGCAGGGCACAAGAAAAGCAGTTTGCCTTAGAGGAATACACATCACCAGAGCCTTTTGTATGGAGCTGAAAAATATTTTTACTTATAAGAAAGAGAAAATTAGATTGTTTTCAGGTATTAACCCAGACACTGAAGAATGTTAAACTTTTATGTTCTGGTCTCAGAGAGACACAGAGAATAAAGAAGTCTTACTTTAGATCTCTGTTGCTGCAGCTGCTACAGCTGCTAAGAGCAAACTCCACAGGAATATTATACGAAAAGCCTTGATTTTCATTCCATAATTGGAAGTAGGGTGTGGATAATAAGTAACAGAAAAGAGAAAAAAAGCCTAAGGGTTAGAGAATATAGTTTACATGAAGTTCATATCACTTATGGGAAAAATTCACTGTTCATTGTCTGAAAAATTCTAAATATTTTCTAGTGGTGTAAAGCAAAGAATTCTAGCTTTGTGGTTTATAGATTTAGGCTTGAATCTTGACTGCCATTTACTACTTCTATGACCTTAGGCAAACCACTCTCTTCTTTGGACCTCAGTTTGCTCATCTTTAAAATGAGATGACTGGACTAGAAGACTTCTGAAAACTTCTACTTCTAAACCCTCATGAATTCAATGTTTTTTGGGGGAGGGTGTATACCCATGAATTTACAGATATGTGCAGTTTTTTTTCTTTTTCTTTTAAAAATAGTTTTTATTGTTAGAAATTGTTTGGGTCACTGAGAAGTTAAATGATTAGCTCAGGGTCACACAGTAGCAAATGTGACACTTGTACCCTGTTTTCCTTACTCAAAGGGTAGATTTTCATACCTTAGGCCACCTTGTTTTATAATAGCTTACATCATTAAGCTGTAAATATTTAAAATTATTTTTAAAAATAAGGAACTTGTATATGCTTTTAAAAAGGCTATCTTTGTTATTTGAATTATTCTTACTGATCAAAATATGAAAAATCCAGTGGGGTTTACTGTTTGAGATACTGCTTATTGTGTTCACTGAAGAAAATTATATTTTAATCAAATAAATAGTTGATTCAAATAAAAGCTTTTCTTCTTTACTCTCCCTTTTAAAAGTCATTATCTGAACACAAAAAAGGATAGTGGGATAGCTATGCAGCATTCATAAAAGGCAAGCAAGAGTATAATGTTCTACTTATTAAATATTTCTGTGAAACTAAAGAAAAGGAGAATAATCATAAGCAGTATGTTTTCCCTATTGAAAAGCAAGTCTAAAGTAAACTAACTTTAATTTTCTTTATAGTCAGTTGGGTTACCATGTCAAAGAGTTAGAATTGTCTTTAGGATATGGAAAAATTTCTTGAAATATCTTTAAGGACAGTGGCTTGCTTTGGAAAGTAGTGGAGTCCCCATCACTGGAGGTTATCAATCAGTGACTGGATGATCACTTGCTAGGAATGTCACAGAAGAAATTCTAGTGCAGATACAGGTTACACAAGGTGATCTCTGAAGTTCTGTTTGGCCAATCTTCTTAGTCTTTCTTTTTCAAATAGATCCTTCATTTTCAAAGTGGACCAATGACATCACAAAGTAAGTTCTTGAATTGAACATAAATTGAATTTAAGTGAGGCAGAATTGCACAAAGTCATCAACCTATCCTTCCCCCCTCCCCTCCCCTCCCTCTCACATCATTGAATCCAGCGGCAAGAAAAAAGTCAATAAATATAACAAATGACAGTCCAGGAGCCTTTGTAGCTATTTGGACAAATTGTACTCATATGTTTATTTTGCCAGGAAAAAAATCCACATGCTTGAAGTAGACATCTCTCTAACTCATTATTTGTTTTGAGGCCTGTCAATTATACTTAACCTATTGTAGCCTATCTGCTGACAAAGTTTAAACAGAGTATGGCCACTGCCATGCTACATCTTCTTGTAGGCACAGGTGATAGTTGAGTGGAAAATGGACACCATAGATGTCCCTGAAAAAAACTTGTCAAACCCTCACATCAGGGATGCTAGTCCTCCCTGAACATCCCACACACCCTAGTTTATTAGTGATGATGCTCCCTACACTTAGTGAAGTGTTCCCTAGCCAATGTGATCTGTTGCCAGATCTCTAGAAGGAACCAGATTTTATTTCTTTGTCCACATAAATAGAATAGTAATGATATTCTGTATTTTTACTGAACTTTATAATTTTCAGCTCAAATGAATTAAGGAGCTTAAGTGTCCCCAAGTTTGGGTTCTGTTCTCTTGTGGCCCAGATGTGCTGTGCCTGGGTTCTTCCTGTGTTCTCCAGGACATTACATCTGATCATACTGTTCAGTTACTCTAATCCAGCCTCTGTTTACATAAATCTCATCATGATTAATCTTCTCTGATCATGTAAATCTGATTGTAAGGCATTTCCATTTGGATGTTTTCCCAGTAATTTAAGCCCAAAACATTGAAAAATGAACTTATCACCATTCCCTCCCCACTGTTTGCCTTTATTGCCTCCGTATGTTTGATGGCATTATCACTCATTCATTCACTCATATACTGAATTTTAGAATTATCTTTGATTCTTTTATATCTTCTCTCTTGAATCTAGTTTATTTTCTAACATATAATCAGTTGCCAAATACTGGAAATTCAATCTGAGAAACTTCCCTTGAAAAAAAAGTTTTAGTTTTTTTTAAGCATTCACATAAACAATATCTTAGTTCAAGTCCTTATCTCTCATACTATTGTAACTGCCTCTTAATTTATATATTTTTTCTCCAGTTCATCCTTTACATAACTGCCAATTCTCTTAGGGGATAGAATTAACCATGTTACCACATTTTGCAAAAACAAAACAAAACAAAAAACCCCCCCCAAAAAACCTTTATGGTTTTCTATTGTCTATAATTCAGCTTCTTAAATATTGGTTCATGATCCCAAATGTGATCTTGTATCTGAATATGAAGATTATGAAATTATTTATTATCAGTAAATATTTGATTTGTATGCTTATTTTACATATTTATATATCTGGAGTCACATAAAAATTTTTTGGGTAAAAAAAGGGTCCCAAGTGGAAAAAAAGTTTAAGAAGCTCTGGTCTATAAGATAAAATGTAAAGGCCCTTAACTGAAATTTAGAGTTCCATACAACTTAGTAATTGCTCACCTTTTTTAGTGTGAATTTATTAATTCTATAATTCTAGTGACACTTTAATTAATTTTTAATTAAAAATAAATCCCATCTATGACTATAGTAGAATATATAAAGTATATATTAATTAGCATCCCAAGACATTCCAGAACTTATGGATACAACTATAAGTAACTTTATTTAAATTGCTTTGATTGATTCTTAATCTCATTCTTTTAACTCCTACATCTCTGCATTTGTATGGCCCTTAATTCAAATCTGGAATGTATATTTTCCTCATTCCCATTGCTTAAAATCCTTTAATTCAAAGTACCTTAGGTACCAGATATTCTTTTTAAAATATTTTATTATTTTTCTTAAGTACATGTAAAAACAATTACATATATATTTACATTTTGAGTTCCAAATTCTCTCCTCCCCAACAGTAAGTAATTTTATATTGTACAATCATACAAAGCAGATTAGGTACTTGGTATTCTTGACCAGAAGTAATATCTTTTTCTTAAATTTGCACTGAATATCTTGGATGAGTCCTCAGATACACACACATACACTCACATTCACTCACATACACACACACACACACACACACACTCATATTCCCTAGTAGGTTGTATACTATTTGAGGAAAGGAACATTGCTGTTTTTCTTCTTTTTGTCCCTAAGATCTAACCCAATGCTTTATACATAGTTGGTGCTTAGAAAATATTCATTGACATTTTGGATGGAATGCTTAAGTATCTCTCTCCTTCATTAGATAATAAGCTCTGGCTGCTACAACATATTCAAAATATCATCCATTGTTATTAAATTGGATTTGTATTAGGAATGTAGGGATGGTCAAACACTAGGAAAACTTTAAATTATTCATAGTAAAATAGTAAATATCATCAAAATAAAAATAATAAAAATCACATGATTATATAAATCGATACAGAAAAAGCCTTCAATAAAATGCTCATTTATTCATTTTAAAAACACTAGAGAACATAGAAAGACTTTTTTTCAAAATAGTAAGCAGTGTCTTTTTAAATTTAATTTAAAATTTTTTATAAAGCTTTCTAATTTCAAAATGAATGCATAGTTTTCAACATTTACCCTTGAAAAATCGTTTCAAATATTTTTTTTCTCTCCCTTCCCCCTGATTCTCTTCCCTAGATGGCGAGTAATCCAATGTATGTTAAACATGTGCACATTTCTATGCACATTTTCACAATTATCATACTAAGCAGTATCTCTCAAAAACCCAGAATAAGAATTATCTATGAAGGAGAAACACTAGAACTTTTCCATTATTATAAAGAATAAATCAATTATGTCCATTCTAACCCCTATTGTTTAATAGTCATTTAATAGGTTTAAAAATGCTAACTATAGTAATAAAGAAAGAAAAAAAATTCAGGGAATATAAATATGGCAAATTGGAAACAAAATTGGGATACAATTACAGTTAAAAATATCTAACTAAAGAACTCTAATGGTTCAAATGAAACAAATTGAATAATTTATAAATTCAGTAATGTAGCAAAATGTAAAAATCGATCCACAAAAATCAATTATTTGGTCCTGATATTTCTAAAAAAATCCAAAAGGAAGTAATTAAAAGTAAATCTCATCTATGACTGTAGCAGAGTATATAAAGTATATGTTAATTAGCATCCCAAGACATTTCCAGAACTTATGGATACACTATAAATAAAGAGAAATAGAAGACAACTATTTGGAGAGGTATTAATTGCTCATGTCTGGGTGATGGAAGTTATTTTACTTACCTTAATCTTTGAGATCTGGTACCATAGCAATCAGACTAAAAAGTGGTTATTTTTTACACTAGGAAAAATAATAACACAATTTACCTGGAAGGGTATTGGCAGAACCAGACCTCAAATTATAATGTAAAGTAATAATTATTAACAAATAATTTAGTTGGTTGGAAAATAGAAAATTAAATCAGTGGAATAGATTAGATAAATAAAACTCAGAAGCACTCAAACTTAGTATTATAGTGTTTGATCAACTAAAGATACTTGACAACTCACTGGATAATGGTCTCATATAGTAAAAAATTCTGGGAAAAGAGAAAAGCAATGTACAAAAATTAGACAGAATAAATCTTTATTCTGTATGACACAATAATTCCAGATGAAAATACAAAAGGTTTATCATTAAAAATTGGAAGAGAAAGGAAGGAATTTTTTGCAACTATGGCAAGAGAAAGTACCCTTACTTAGACAAGGAATAGAGATAATCATAAAGCTCAATTCAAATTTTTTAATGTAAAATTAAAAATTATTTGCACAAGCAAAATAAATGTGGTTAGATTGAAGAGGGAAGTAATTCATTTGGAAATAAAAAATTCATAACAAATTTCTTTAATGACACTCTAATATCTGAGATACATAAAACTCTTGCAAAAGTATAAGGATAGGAGTCATTACCTAATAGATAAATTGCCAAAGGATACAAACAGGAAATTTTCAAATGAAGAAATGCAAACTATCAACAGTAATATGGAAAAAATGTTCCAAGATTACTAATAATTAGATAAATAGAAATCAAAATAAATCTGGGATATCATCTGTCAACTGTTAAACTGACAAATGTGACAAAAGTGAAAACTAGCAATCATTGAAGGAAGTATAGGAAAACAGAAACATTAAAGTACTCTTCATAGAATAGTGCGCATTGGTTTATCCATTCTGGAAATTAAACTATACATACAACTAAACAAACAATTATCCTGCTATTAGACATGTAGGTCAAGAAAGTCAGGGGCAGATGGAAATGACTCATACAGTTGTGTTTCCAAAGTTTTAGTTCAATTTTAAATTTTAATATCTTAAAATTCATTAAGACTTTTGGTACACACTATGTATTCAATAATATTTATGTTGGCTCATTTTATTGTTGGGAAAATGAATACACAAATCAGGCAATATGGGAAACAAAATAGTTGTCCATCAATTGAGAAATTGCTAAACAAATTGTAGTATACACATGAAATGTAATTATATTACTTAAAATATTAAGAATGTGACATAAAAATATGGAAAAAAGCTTTTGAATCCATATACATGAAAGTGACAAGAACTGGGAGAATAACATGAAAATCTGAGCAATATGAAAACAACTATAAAAAGCTTCAGTACTTCAACTTAAATCAATGACCAACTATGAATTTAAAAGACTGATCATGAAGCAAATTTTGTACTTTTTGGTAAAGGGTTAATAGACAGAGGTATTATATATATATATATATATATATATATATATATATATATATATATTCTTAAATATGACCAAAATGATTATTCCTTTTGCTTTACTATACATGATTGTTATAAGGGAGGTCTTTTAAATTAGAGTTGGTGGTTACTGATAGCTGCAAAAAAGAGCAGCAATCAAGCCTTTTAAAGTTTTTTTAAAAAATCATAAGCTCTATGAGGCAAGTAATCTATTTCCCCCACCCCTCCCTTTTTGTATCTCCATCAAGATCTGACAGAGTTCTCTTCACATTTACACAGGTTGAATAATTGTTGAATCATACAGAATTTTTAAAGACATGTAACTCCTGGAAACTTACTTCAATGCTACTATTTTAATTATTGAATTCTAAATAATCTTTCTTTTAAATATGATTAAATTCACTCTCATATCCTTTCAGTTTGAGACAGAAACAAGGGTCACTATCATGGGTTTTATTGCAATTTTAATATGGCACAATTTGTATGTAATTATAGGCAAACTGAAGGGATAAAGTCAAAATCCCAGAAATAGTCTTTAAATTTATCTTTACTAAATATTATTTTCAGTATTCTATGAAAGGGGGTGATGATCAAATTGGTTTGATGGAAACAAGTTGTAGAAAAATTACTTTCAGAATCTATTGAAATCATCTTTGGAACTCTTTACAATTCAGGCTCTCACAATGAATGAAACCCCAAATTATTTTCTATGAGATGAAAAGTATTCTTTTTAATAGTTTTTAAAAAGTTAGGGGTAGAAAAGCTTTCTGGTTTATTTTCTCTGGGAAAATAAAATGTAGAGAAGAGGAATTTTAGACCTATAAAAAGATTTATTGAAATGTCACTCTCTTAGGGGTTCTGAAGCTATAAGAAGTCTATGAATAAACAGCAGATTAGCATTTAGACAATATTCTGGCATTGTTTGACTGTAAAAAATAACAATGCTGAATGAAATTAATTTGGAATTTGACAGGAATTCGAATAGTGAAGGTAAAATATGCAAATAAGATAATTTGAATCTTGTAGGAACATTAGAATAAATGAAGGGAAAGCATGTGATGAAAATCCATTTGGAGGCAATACTAAGTATATGACAAAAAAGTTTGAAAGCTTGCATTTATCTCTTACTATTCTGAAATAAAATAAAGGCACATTTCTTATTAGGATTTTTTTTTAAATCACCATAGCAAATTAGAAATAAAGACTATATCAGTAATACATTGAAGACTCTGTAATCTGTTGGTAAGGCATCCAGGTTAGAGGTGAAATGAGTTCAAATAGATTGTGCCCAGTTTCTGCCATGTGTAGATAATAAATGACTATATTAGTAGCTATTTGGAGTCTTTAGGATTGCCTTAGATCAAGAAGGGACACATCATTTTTAATAGGAAGCTCTTCTCTAGACAAAGATCTATTTAGATAATTTAATTACTATAGTTTATAGAGCATAAATTGTGGACAATTCAGCTCTTTTTCTTCTCTCATTTTAGATCTAATTAGAACTAGATGGCCTATTTAAATGTATAAGTGCTTATATATTGATAGTTAGTGGCAAGACGAGTTTTCAAAATAACCTAAATTAGGAAACCGTTAATTTCACTGTTGAGAACTCCAAACGCTATAATGGATTAGTCAGATAATATCTTCATTTGGAATTTATTTTCTTTTATTGAACTGGTGTTATATCCTCTTTTGATGGGTGTCTTCTATGACTTTGTCCTGGGTCTATTTATCTTTTCAGTTAAACTTTAAGCATTTATTAAATTCTTACTATGTTTCAGGATACCATATTAGGGAAATAAAGACAAAAAAACAAAATCTTAGGTAGGTTTTATACTTTTTATGAGAACTCATCATTTCTCATTTATACTCTCCATGCAAATCATTTCAAAGTCAGTATTTCTAATTCTAACTTTTCTCCTGAACAATCATCCCACACCAATGGCTGTCTGCTGAAGTGCTCTTCCTAAACATTTCATAGGTATATCAAATTAAACATGTTCAAAATTATCTTTCCTCTTCAGCCTACCCCTTCTTCAATTCTTTTATTTTTTTGAGGTGTCAACATCATCCTAAGGTTTTAAACCTCTAAATTATTTGTAATTCTTCCCCCTTCTTCAATAGTCATAGCCAATTAGTAGCCAAACTTTGTCCCAAACCTCTCATACTATCTTTTCCTCTTTACTCATATAACCATCACTCTACTTTATATATTATTACCTCTGGAGTATTAAAATAGCTACATATTAGATCTTTTTCCCTAAAATTTCTTCCCTTTCTATTTCACAAAGTCACTGTACAGAAAAGACTAGAATGTCAGGATGAAAATGTTCAGAACTGCTTCTCTTTACCATACTCTTTGAAATCTTAGGAAGTATGTGTGATGACCGCATATTTTAAAATCAGCCGGAGTCAGCAATTCAGGTTAAGGGGAAATCTTCAATCTTTATTCTTTTTTAGGTGAAGGGGGATTGCGATAGCAATGTGAGCAGCTGTGACAGGAAGCCAGCTAGCAGTCCCTTCCCCTTCTCTCTCCGCCCCTCCGTCTCCACCCACCAAAATTGTCATTTCCTATACAACACATCAGGACTTGCACAAAGAGTGGGGGGGGGGGCATTCTTTCTCCAAGCATATATATTAATAGAGTATGGTCCAATTACTATTTAACCTCACATGCTTGGGACCTCAGTGCATCAACTCAAGCTTCAGCCCATTACATCTCCTACTTTCTTTTGTTTTAGAACACAGGTGGTCATGCCATCCCTGACTCCTCAGGGAGGTCAGAACCCCCAAGGGGAGGTGATCACAATCTCCCTGATTTCTCAGAAAAGGAGGTGAAAGCACCGAAAAAGAGGTGATAATGACCCCCCTCACTTCTCAGGAAGGTAGGTGAAAGCACTAAAAAGGAGATGATCCCTCCCTTCCTGACATCTCAGGAAGGGAGATGAAAAGCACCAAAGCGAAGTGGGGGTTGCTAGCGGGTTTCTGGGTTGAAGGGTCTTATTATGCACAAACCCATCAGCATGGGAGGTATTACAAAAGCACATAGCAATAACGCAGAGGCTATTAGTGATGACCTTCCCCTCAGTTAGTGTAGGCTCAATGTGGTGTAACAAACATGAATTATACATGCAAGTAGCAGTATAACAAACAATATAAATCAACATGGTGTTGTAAAAGATTGCCAGAAGTCCTAGAAGGAGGGTATGTAAACAACAGTCATACATACGCCTTTTTCAGTAGCCAAGAGATAGTCCAAAACCCGATTGGTTTTGTCCATTGCTTCACATGTCAGGGAATCCAGTGATTCCCCCCCAAGTTTTTGAAGTTCTGCAAAAGTCTTTTTATGTGTTAGGGAATCCAATGATTCCAGCAGATTTTGAAGTCCTGTAACGGTCTTATCATTTCTCAGAGAACCCAAAGATTCCTGAGGGTTTTTAAGTCCTACAACAATCTTATCATGTCTCAGAGAATCCAATGATTCCTGAGGGTTTTGAAGTCTAACAATTTTCGATGTCCATGAGTCAAAGCCATAACTGCCATGCTCTTTCAGTGGTGAGCACAATCAGCAAAGGAACCACCTGATATTCCTTGGGTCTTCTCCTTCTTTTCAAAGGTCTGCTCTGTCTCTCTGTGATGGACAAAGCAAATACGGCTCGTTGGCACCCATTTGATTCCTTCTCCACCTGTAGAGATACAAGCAAACCCTCTCCCCCAAGCAGTTAGCCTATCTGATCCTTTCCATTCACCACTTTCTGACTCTCCACATCACCTGGTGATTATCTAAAGATAGGGGAGCTGCTCGCACTGGACACTGCCCTTTTGGTGGGTTATAAAACCTGTCTGCCAGAGCCAGTGCATCTTTGTCAAAAATCAAGAAGTTTAGTATAAAGGGTTAGATTTAGAAGTTCTCTATGGTTATCTGTGGCTCCCACTTTCTTTTGTTTTTGGAGGAGCATCTTAATGTCTCTGTTTCTCCTCTCTACTATTGCCTGTCCTTGAGGATTAAAAGGTATGCCAGTGATGTGTAAAATCTTATACTGTGCACAAAAGCATGCAAAATGTTTGGAAGTATATGCAGGACCATTGTCTGTTTTTATTGCTTGTGGCACACCCATAATGGCAAATGCTTGTGTGAGGAATTCAGTGACCACGCAGGCTGTCTCTTTTGCTGCTGGTATTGCAAAATAGAATCGTGAAAAAGTGTCTACCATGACATGGATAAAAGACAGACGACCAAAAGATTTATAATGGGTCACATCCATTTGCCAGATTTCATTGGGTCTCAAACCACAAGGGTTCTTCCCTGGAGGCAGTGTAGGAGCATGGAAAGGAAGGCAAGCCATACAGGCTTTTACTATGCTCCTAGCTTCCTCTCTTGTTATTTCAAATTGTAAACGTAAAAGTTCGAGCAGCCTGATGATATTTAGAATAAGATGCCTGGGCTTCTTGGAATAAAGGAGTATTGATCAATATAGTTAGAAGGCTATCTGCCTTTGAATTACCATCAAAAATGGGACCTGGAAGTCCACTATGAGAGTGGACATGCAAGATATAAATCTTACCTGGATGCTTTCTTACTTGCTCTTGAAGTTTCTTAAAGAGCTGATATATATTAGAGGCTGCAAATTTTATCTGGGCTGTGGCAATTCTTTGTACCACACCTACTGAATAGGCCGAATCAGATATTATATTTATGTCTCCTGGATAATAAGTAAGAGCTAGAATGATTGCATACAATTCATTCTGCTGAGTCGACTGAAAAGGAGTTCTGACTACTCTCTTTATAGTTAAGTCATGAGAGTATACAGCACAAATATTATGTTTGGATGCATCTGTAAAAATAGTTGGTCCTTTAAGAGGAACTTTAGAAACTTTTTTTTTCAAGAATCCATCGCCAATTATGTAATAGTCTGGTTATCTTTAATGGAGACCCATGTGTAAAATTTGGAGCCATGGCTAATAAAATTTGCCACTCTGGGATGGTCTCACAGCACACATTAATTTGCGTATTGGTATAAAAGGTGTATATCTTGTCAGGTCTTGTCCCAGATAATTATACCGCTCACTTAATGGCCTTTAATAAAATTCTAGCCACAAGCACTGGGTAAGGCGTAAGGCTTTGTTCTGGTTGTGCAGGGAAGTTCACCCACTCTATCACACGGTCTCCTTGATGAAGAACTGCTGTGGGTGCCTCTTGTGTGGCAAAACTGATATTTTCAAGGGTTTTTGAGTGACTCTTTCAACCACATTGGATAAAGCCAGTTCAACTTTTCTCAAAGTCTCTTGAGCTTCTTTTGTAAGCTGGCATGGTGAATTTAAAGCACTGTCTCCCCTTAAAATATCATATAATGGTTACAATTGATAGGTAGTCAGGCCTAACACTGGTTGTATCCATTGGATATCTCCTATCAATTTCTGAAAATCATTCAAGGTGTTTAGCTTCTCTGTTCTTAAGGACAGTTTTTGTACTGTAAGCACTTTAGGGTATACTTCATCTCCTAAATATTGAAAAGGAGCATGTCTTTGAATTTTTTCTGCAGCTATGTACAATTTGTAATTCTTTAGTGTTTCTATGGTCTTTTGTAGACATGCTTCTAACATTTGTTCCTCAGGTGCACATCCCAATATATCATCCATATAATGTAAAAGCATAACTTTATGAAATGCTTTTCTTACTGGAGCAAGAGCAGCAACAACATACATTTGACACATAGTTGGGCTGTTTTCATTCCCTGTGGCAAAACTGTCCATTCGTATCTTTTATAAGGCTCAGCTAAGTTAATGCTGGGCACTGAAAAGGCAAATCTTTTCATATCCTCCTTATCCAGAGGGATAGAATAGAAACAATCCTTACTATCTATGACCCAAAGAGGCCATTCTCTAGGCAATTGAGGAGGAGATGGAAGTCCAGGCTGAAGAGTTCCCATAGTTTCCATCTGTTCATTCACCTTTCTTAAATCTGTCAACATCCTCCATTTTCCAGATTTCTTTTTTACAACAAACACTGGAGAATTCCAAGGACTTAGAGAAGGCTGTAAGTGTCCTTGGTCAAGTTGCTCCTGAACTATATCTAATAAGGCCTGAATTTTATCTCTACCTAAGGGCCACTGCTCTATCCACACTGGTGTATCAGTTTTCCATTGGATAGGAACAGGTGAAAGTGTTGGCAGGCTTTTAACAGCAACCCTGCTTAAAAAAACTGAAGTACTCATTTTTAACCCTAATTGCTATAAAATGTCTCTTCCCCACAGACTGATGGGGATTTTTTTCAAATATAAAAGGAGTAAAACCTCCTGTTTTGTCTTCAAAAGTCCATCTCATAGGGGTAGCACTAACTTCAGCTGCTATTGATCCTCCTACACCAGACATGTAGGTGTCTGCTTTAATTTTAGGCCAGTGATTGGGCCACTTGGCACCTCTAATGACTGTATGATCTGCACCTGTGTCTACCAATCCTTCTAATGGTAGGCCATTTATATAGATCGTGAGCATAGGTCGGTCAGTTGTTACAGCTGCTGTCCAGTAAATTGCTGGATTTTGTTATCTGGAGTCAGAATCTGGGTGACTATCACCAGGTTGCTTATTAGGATTCTGTATGAGTAAACCTGATGCTACTACTTCTCCTGGGTGATAAGTCACACATTGTCTACCTGTATTAGTGACTGGGATATTATCTACACATTCCCCAGTTTCCCACATCAGTGTGTGGATGGACACTGTTTTGTATGTACAAAAAGGAGGTGAAATGGTCAAGCTTACTGTACCTGGAGGCAAGGGATTCATAGGCATGAGAGGAACAGAGTTCACCTCTCCAGGGGGTATCTCAGTTGTCCCAGCTGCATACAAGTCTATTCTCCCTAATTGTAATCTCTTTCTCCCATCAGGTTGCTTCCTGGCTTATTGATTGTGTAATCCCTCTCTCCCATCATATGGCTTCCTGGCTGATTGGTCATGTCTGGGTACTGGATTTCTAGGCACTCTCTGGGTGCCATTGGCTGCCATCATGCCCCAAGTGTTTTTTGCCTGGGGCCCTGGGGCTGGGCCCCTCATCCCGTTTCCCTGAATCTGTCTACATTCTGAGGCCCAATGGAAGCCTCTGTTGCATTTTGGACATGGGATATTGGGTCTTGTTCTCCACCCTGTTTTCTCATTCTGTCTCTATACCAACATTGAGCTTTCAGATGTCCTACTTTACCATACTGAAAGCATTGATGAGTCTCTCTGGAAGTCCCTTGCCAGTAGGTACCCTGTCTTCCCATGTTGGGATCTTGGGAAGTCTGCATCAGAGCCTAGCTATAAAAGGCATTTGTGCCCACTGTGGCACAGCATATTATGAGCTTCTCTAAAGGAGCATCCTTGTGCAATCCTAGTATAATTCTTCTGCAAACCTCATTAGCATTTTCCTTAGCAAGTTGCCTTATCAAAGTCCCCATTAGTTCTTGTGATAGCTGTTTGCAAACGTCCCACAAAGTCAGCAAAGGGTTCATTTGGCCCTTGCGTTATTTTTGTGAAGGCCTCACCCTTGTCATCTTTATTGTGGAGAGAATTCAATGCTTTGATAGCATTAGCAGCAATTTGGTCATATGCTGCTATGGAATAATTAATCTGTATTGCGACATCTGCATAGGAACCTACCCCTGTTAGTAGGTCACTGGTGATTGCAGCATGAACTGCACTTTGAGTATTTTGTTGGACTTGTATCCTACAGAGCTCACTATATTCAGAAAGCCACAAGTAATTTTGTCCAGGTTCTAGGCATACCCTTGCTACAGATTTCCAGTCATTAGGGGTCAAGATTTCAAAAGACAAATTCTGTAATAACATCTTAACATAAGCAGATGTAGCCCCATAAAGAGTGCAAGCCTTTTTCAGGTCTTTGAGGATTTCTATATCAAAAGGAGTATATTTCCTACTTTCTTGACCTGAAGAATTAAACTGTTGAATTGCAGGAAATATGTGATGTTGAAGTTCTGTTACATCTCTCCCTTCCTCTTTGGCTTTAATTAGTCCCTTTTGCAATCTAGTCATAGGAGCAGCTGGATGCTAGGGGGGAGGTGCTGGTGCTGTCACTCCCCCCCTGCCCCCCCACTACCCTTCCTCCCTCCACTCCAGAGGGTGGAGTTGACAGAGGAAAGCCAATTACCTTCTCCTTAGGTGGGGCTGAAGCTGCCTCAGATTCACCACATCCTTGAGCCTCACTTAAGTCCCCATGCCCTATGGGGATATGGTCATTAATCTGTTCATTGTCTTCCTCCTTTATCTCAGGCTTCCCCATTTGGCTATTCCTAGAGCTTTTTTTTCTTTCTTCTATAAATCATAGGGTTCTTTAAGGCCAACTGTATTACATTGTATAAATAGAATGCCTCGATGGAAATTAAATGAGGACCATTTTCGTTGTAATGTGTGGAGAGCTGTTGCCCAATTAATGTCCAATTATCTTGAGAGATTTGCTCTTCCTCTAAGAACTAAGGGGAGGTGCATTTTAATGTACCCAGAAGTTTAGCTATCTGTTCCCAAGTTATAAGTAGCTCTTGTTTTTCTATCAGCTTAAGCATGCTTTCTATAGCACCACTCCTGGGTGGGGGTGGGGAAGCTGGGGGGGGGGGGAATGGGGAATCTTTAGCTAGTATCTGTCCCATTTCAGCCAAAAAAGGTTACTAGTTTAGTTTTTAAGAAAATAAGATTCTTGTTTGTCTATTATAATACTCACCTAAGTTCCTGGTGACCTGAGACTTCTTCAGTGAAAGTAGGGTCCTTGGTTCCCACACTTGGGCGCCAAACGTGATGACCGTGTATTTTAAAATCAGTCGGAGTCAGAAATTCAGGTTAAGGGGAAATCTTCAATCTTTATTCTTTTTGAAGTGAAAGGGGATTGTAATAGCAATATGGGTAGCTGTGACAGGACCCAGCTAGCAGAGGTGAAGAGGGATCACAATCGCAATGTGAGCAGCTGTGACAAGAAGCCAGTCAGCAGTCCCTTCCCTGTCTCTCTTCGCCCTTCTGCCTCCACCCACCAAAATTGTCATTTCCTATATAGCACATCAGGACTTGCACAAAGAGTGGGAGGAGGTCATTCTTTCTCCAAGCATATATATTAATAGAGTATGGTCAAATTACTATTTAGTCTCACGTGCTTGGGAACTGAGTGCATCAACTTGAGATTCAGCCTATTACAAGTATGTTATTAAATTCCTTTGAAAATTTCTGATTTTGGGGAGTTTGCAACGCTAATAGCATCCCAACTCAGCTAAAGGATAATGCCCTTAATGACTTAAATCCTGTGATTCATTCTGCCAAAGAAAAACCTAAAGTAATTTCTGAGCTTCCTTCTTTTCAGCATCAGTCTACAAACGTTGACTTACATATCAAGTTAAGCTTTCTTTCACTTTTCTCTTAAAACTTGATCTATTTGACTTCAGCTTCTTTTTCAGTACAGGTGTCTTCTTCTTCCATGAAGTCTTTTCTGATGCCCCTATTTAATTTGTTTACTTGTTGTATCTTTAATGACTTTGGCAAGGGATTGGTTGGTTATAAAACTCTTGCAATTTTTAATTCTCCTCAGTTTGGGGAAATATGAAATACTATTTCCAAGAGAAGTTTTCAGAGAGGGTGAGGTCTTTTTGTATGGTAGCAGCCAGACTTTTGGATATTTTTGAGCAGAAATCGAAGAAAGAGGTAGCAAGTCACTCCATGAAAATATCACGGAAGTGGCCTGTGTTTACCATATCTACCATTCTCTTCTTTAAAGCATGAAAGATGGTCATGCTGGGAGATGTGTGTGACAGTGTATTTTAACAAAGGCACTCACTCACCCTAATAGTAGAGCACTGGAAGGAACAAGTTAGTTGGGAGGAATGAATAAGCAGGCTTGGTTTTACTACTACCTAATTGTACTTTTAAAAATTTATTTATAAAGTAATATTTATAAAATTTAGACCTTTGTTGGGTTTAATATATCTTATAAACACTTGTGATTGAATGTGACTTTATATTGCTGGGTGTCCCTTTGTTTGTGGTTAAAGGAGCAATAGGAGACAGAGGATTTTTAACTCCCAGATCATTGTTTATTTTTCATTTTAAAATATATGCATTTATTTAAAATAAATAGAAAATAGAAAAAAGCCATTGTCATGTGCACAGCAGAATGAGAGGACTTAAAATACCAAATAATAAATTTCCATTTCAAGAAAATATATATAGTAAGTGCTATACATTGTATTCAGAACTGTCCATTCTTTTTGTTTCCTTGCTTGCTTGCAAGTTTCCTTTTGTTCTCTGCTGTGCATTTTTTTCTTTTTTTCCCTCCCCCCATGTCTCCCAAGAAGTCTACAGTTAAGTGCAGATACATTTATGTATAGATATCTATATGTATATAAATATATACACACATATATACATATACATAGAAACACAACATACATCTAAATATCATACTTATATACACATTTACATTCATATATATATATATATATATATATGCAACATGTCTATGCAAGATTGTACTATACTTGTTTTGTTTTTTGTTTTTTTGAAGGTGGATGACACTATCCTTCTTAGGTCCAAATTTTTCCGTAGTTTTCTAAATACAAGGACTTATCATTTCTTTCACCACGGCAATTTTCCAACCTTATATTGTTTAGTTGTTTTAACTAGTCTAAAACAATACTGATTAATATAGCTGATATATGGAATATGTTTTAACTTCTTTTTTTCTCATAAATTTGCTCCTAATCATTATTGTTATTATGTTTGTATATATCTATTTCTGCTCACTCTTTTACTTTACTTCTATTCACTACCTGCCTTTCTATTACTTAACCAATATTCTGCCCAAAGATTATCCTCTTCCCCCCATCTTCCATTTCCTCATTATCCCATTGCCATTAATGTACATAAATTTATCCCATTCCATTAATCTGTACAATCTTCTATACCCTCATTAATCTATTTCCTCTGACTCACATTTATAAATTTAGAAATTTCTATACCCTTTTTTTTTTTTTAACCTTTTTACCTATTTTTACCTTTTTAACTCACTCCCAACGTTAGTAGGATTCCAGAGCTATCAGCTGTATTTCTTTATCTAATTCTTCTGGGTCATTTCTTCCTCCCATACCACATTCATATAAGATAATTACTCTTTTTACCTTTTCTAACATGGTTTTGCTTATTAGAATCACATCATATTCAGCTCTATTCCAATCTTTCTTTCAAATGACCCAGATACTAATGACAATCTTAGACATATGGTTTACATTTCCACACATAAAATGTAAGCAGTTATACTGCTACAAAATCATGAAAGTCTGGGAATTCATTGAATATCTTTTTTCCCATTCAGGATTATTTTAGCTTTGTTGGATTTGATATTTTTTGGCTGCAAATCTAGTTCTTTTTCTCTTTGATATAGGGCTTCCCAAAACCTGCAGTCTTTTAAAGTATCCAGTATTGTGTGATTCCAATTGTAACTCCATACTGTTTGATTTTTCTTATTGCTAATAATATTTTCTCTTTAATATGGGGATTTCAGAGTTTAGCTATGATGCCCCTGTAGATTTTCCTAATAGGATCTCTTTCAGGTAATAATTGGTGGATTTTTTCCATTTCTAATTTTCTCTCTTGTTCTAACACTTTAGGACAATTTTCTTTATTTCTTGTATTATTATATCAAAAATGTTTTTAGTCATAGCTTTTAGGTAGTCTACTTATTCTTATGTTTTTTTCTTTTTTTGATCTGTTCTCTAGATCCGTTGTTTTCTTATGAGATATCTCACATTCTCTTCTATTTTTCATTATTGATATTTTATTTTATTCTTTCTTAGTTTCTAATAACTTTGCTGGTTTTCCCTTGCCCGATTCTAGTTTTCAGGAGTCATTTTCTTCCTTAAGATGCTGGATCTTCTTTTCTAGTTGTTTGAGTTTTTTATTTTAACATAATCTTCTTTTTCTTGCATTGTTCTACATCCCCCCTCCCCCCCCAATCTCTCTACTTGATTTTTAAAGTATTTTTTGAGTTCCTGTATGAATTCCTTTTGGGCAGGTGACTGATGTTATTCTTTGGAGTTGGAAAAAGTTTTTAAAATTTTATTATTTTCCTCTGAAGATGAATCCCAGTCTTCTCTATTTATACAGTAACTTTTTATGGTTGGGATCTTTTTCATTTGCTCATTTTGTAGTAGATTGTTGGTGTAATCACTTCTAGTTCTGGCACATGGGGAATGGTGGCTGTGGCCTCAGTTCCTCCTTCAGTTTTCCACTCTGACCTGCAACTCCAAACCAAGCATTTTTGCCCCACTGCTTCTGCACTCATTGAGTATATGCTAATATAAGAAGTATATGCATATACTTCTCACCAGGGTTGCTTCTCAGCAGCATAGCTGGGTTTAGTATCCCTTATTGGCAGATGTCCCCTCATTCTTCCCTGACACAGACATTCGACTCTCCATAGTGCCTGGAAGGTAAAAATGTTTATGGTTGAGTCTGAGACTATCTTTCAATCCAACTAATACCAGCACTTGTCCCTTGCTGTTTTAGTGGCACTAACCTGGAGGGATCAAACCTTGATTCTGGTATCTTTCCACCATTGTACCACCTCTAATCTTACTCTTTAAAATCATCCTATATTCATCCCAAAGCTAAATTTTTTTTCTTGTTTGTGGGGGAAACTTGGAGAGCTTGGAACTTTCTGACCTACTCCACCATCTTTCCAGAATCCTCTCCTCATACCAGTTTAGTAATAGAGAGTTTTTGATTTATAACTGGGACCATAAGTATTAAAAGTTTTATAACTACCACTTTAAGTGCAAAATTAGAATGAATTTGGGCTATTTTTTATGTCTGCTCCATAGACTCATGTAAACTCCTTAAGTAAAAAGACTTTTTCATTTTTTTGTGTATGTATCCTCAGTACAGAGTAGTTGATTAACAAATATTTATTGGATGAATTTATTTACATCATGCTCTTCTTTGGATAATAGTACCTAAGATTTGTTTGTGTACCTTGTAAAAAGCAGGATTATTAGAATGCATTGGTAGAACAGATTTCTCAACTGTTTATTTTACAGCAAAATTTCAATGTTCTGCAGTCTATGTAACTATGTAAATATAGAAAATAATTATTCACCAATTTTCCTGACACTAGTCTCTTTAGTCAGAAGAGTTGGAGCAAGGAGAATATATTTATTTTAGGGCTTTTCAGGAGGACTAAATTCAAGAGTTCAACATAGACTTTATTAAGTGAGTTAACTAATAGTTCAGCTATATAATTGAGATGGAAGGATTGGAAACAAATATCAGAAGTGATGTTGAATGAAGAGTACACTAAGAACAGTTATACTCTGTCAAAATAATAGAGGTATTCAGATCAGAACTTTAGTCCTAAATCCTTACCTTTAATTTTTTAATTAATTAAAAAACCCAATCAATCAATCAATAAATTATTAATTAAATATTGATTAAATTGAAATTTTAATTTCTGAGCGGTTTACAAAAGATTCCCCCAATGTTCCTGTTTTATACCAAGAAGAACATGTAGATGAGACCCAAATAGATTAGTCTAAGTAATTGAATTCTGAATTAGAATCAATTTAATAAGCATTTATTCAACACCTTAATCAATTAATATTCAAGAAATTCCTAATATTTTTGTTTTGGTGCTCAATGTGTTAGTTATTTAATACTAAATTTGTTCTAAATATTGGTGTTTTTTTACTTTTGAAACAAAATTATGAATTTCTTTCCCTAATGGTTGGAACAATTCGCAGCTCTAGCAGCTGTAGTAGTATCTTTCCACTTATATTTTTCTTTTAAGAAATTACTGAAGTCTTTTATTTTTATTACCCTCATTTTGCATAATATGCCTTCTCTTCCCCTTCCCTTTCTGTTTTGTTTTATATTAAATTATTTTAATATTTAATGAGAAATCAATATGTTTAGATACAAATGCAATGCCATTAGGAGATTCTTTTTAGAACTCAGATCACTTATTAGGGTGACTCAAATAATTTTATATGCTTCAGTTAGAAATTTTCCTAATCTGTTGTTTAAAGGTCTTGTACTATATAAATCTATATATCTGCATGCTGTAGTTCTATGGCTATTTTATGAAAATGGAAGGGTATAAACTCATTTAAAAGAAAGAGGTCCATCTTCAGTCTTATGCTGCTTTATTAATAACTTATGTTAAAAATAGATAACACTTCTATCAAATTTATAGATTCCAATAAGCTAATCAATTGGATAATTTTAAAAATATCCCAACAAATCTCAGGAGTCCAAAATCCACCCAGATAAAACTGAATAGGGATCAATGTAATATCCTGTCCTTGGATGAAAAGAATAATTGAATAAATGGGCAGTTACTTATTTGCTTGTCTTTTCCTTGCCAAAAGATACTTTATTTATGAAAAATGGTTATAGAAAAAGTGAAGAGGTAAAATAGACACCAGAAACAATTTGGGAGAGCATATAGTTTAGCAAGGAAATTTTCTTTTAGCAATTAATAATGGAAAAGACAAATTCTCAGGTGGCACTCACAATTAACCAGGAGAAAGGAAATACACCATGAGGTGGGAATATGCCATTGACTGGCAGGTTAAATCCATAAATCCTGAAGGAGCTAGTTAGTTATAATAAACATAATGACACCATAAGACATGGGGGAAGATTGGGAAAGAAAAAAACATGATCCAGAAGACCATGATGGGCTAACCTCAAAAAAGATTCAGCTTTGTACAGTTAGTTGCTTGTGAGTAAACTTTAGGGTATGAGTGAACTGCAAAATGATTATGAGTCAATAGTGTGATATGGCTGTCATTGGCAGAGGCATGGTCTTCTAGATATAGCAAATGATATCCTCTCTTTATTCTATTCTAGTCAGATAAAGTCAGTCCAAGAGTGAGGAAATAGTAAGAAAGAGTACATAGACTGGAGAAAGAAATTTGAGTTGACTGTGATAGAATGATTTAAAAAAAATAAAATTAAGAGATGAGAAAGAGGGATACGCTGGGAAAAGAAAGAATGGAGAGATAGGATGAATAAGATTGTTTCACATAAAAGAGGTGCAAAAAGAACTTTTTGCGTGGAATAGAAGGTGCAGGATGGCAGATAATGCTTCAACCTTACTCTCATGGGAATTACCTCAAAGAGGGAATAACATACATATTCAGTTAAATATGAAAATCTATCTCATTTTGCAGAAAAGTATCAAAAGAAGAAGCTAAGAAAAGGGGAGTAAGACTTACAGGAGGGACAGTGTATTGGAGGAAATAGTGGGCAGGAGCTAAAAATTCTTTGAGGAGGGACAAGATAAGAAAGAGAGAAGGATAAATGGAGACAATAGATGTTATGCTAACAATCATAACTGAGTAAGAATGGGATGAATTGTCCTATAAAATGGAAGTAGATACACAAGCAAAGTGGATTAAAAAACAGAATCTTAAAATATAGCATTTATGAAAAATACACCTGAAACTGAAAGACACACAGGGCAAAGGAAGAGGCTGGAACAGAATATATTATGCTTCAGTTGAGGTAAAAGAAAAGTAAGGGGCAGCAATCACCTCAAACAAAGCAAAAATAAAACCATATCTAATTGAATGATATAAGTAGGGAAACTACAGCTAAAAGGTATCATAATGAATGTAATGAAGTAATATAAATACTAAATAGATACACACCAAAAGATATAGCATCCAAATTCTTAAAGGAAATGTTTAATTAGCAACATTAACTGAATTAGCTAGGACACCTCCCCTTTCACCACTCCGAATTATAAAATATAACCAAATAAGAATGAAGTTAAGGAGATGAATAAAATTTTAGAAAAGTTAAATTTGATAGACCTCTAAAGAAAATTGAATGGGAATAGAAAAGAATTTTCTTTTTTCTCATGGCACCTACACAAAATTGACCATGTATCAGAGCATACAAATCTTACAAAAATATAGAAAAGCAGAAATATTAAATTTATCTTTTTCAGATTATAGAGAAAAAATTACATTCAACAAAAGGCTGTGGAAAGTTTGATTAAAAATAATTAGAAAGTACATAATCTCATATAAAGAATGACTGTCAAAGAATAAATCATAGAAACAATCAATAATTTCATTAAAGAGAATGACAATAATGAGGCTACAACAAAATTTGTGAGATGCAGCCAAAGCAATAGTTAGCAGATCAATGAATTGGTCATGCAATTTAAAAAAAAAATGAAAGAAAACCAAATTAAAATTAGATAGATACCAACTTGATAATTCTGATAATCAAAGGAGAGATTAATAAAATGAACATAAGAAATCCATCGAACAATAAATAAAACTAGGAAATGGTTTTATGGGAAAAAGTAAATTTGATTAATCTTGACTTTAAAAAAGAAAACCAAATTGTCAATATCAAAAAGTGAAAAGGGTGAATTCACTGCCAATGAAGATAAAATTAAGCAATATTTGGGAGATATTTTGTCCAGTTATATGCTAATTAGATAGTGTAAGTGAAATGGAAGAATAAGTTTAGAAAAATAGAATTTACTGGGATTAGCAATAGATAAACTACTTAAATAATGTTATTTTAGAAAAAGAATTGAACAAGCCATCTGTGAGTTGTCTAAGGCAAAATCCCCAGGACCAGATGGATTCACAAGTGAATTTTATTAAATATTTAAAGAGCAATTAATTCTAATACAATAAATAAATTCAAAAATAGTCCTGTCAAAGTAAAATAGTGCTACCAAATTCCTTTTAAGACACAAATATTCTGATACTTAAACTAGGGAAAGCAAAAATTGAGGAAGAAACTATAGAGCAATTTTCCTAATATTGACAAAAACATTTAAAGTAAAATATTATCAAGGAGATAAGATGTACATTACAAAGCTCATACACTAAGACTAAGTGGGATTAATATCAGGGCTGGTTCAGTATTAAGAAAGCTGTCAGCATAATTGAGCACATCAACAACAAAACCAATAAAAACATGTGTATCTTTATACAGAAACATTTTGACAAAATACTACATTCATTCCTATTAAGTATTCTAGAAATCATAACAATAAACAGGGCTTTCCTTAAAAAGATAAGTAGTATCTACCTCAAAACATTAATAAACATTATCTGTAAAAAGGATAAACTCAAAGCTTTCCCAATAATATCATAGGTGAAGAAATGATGCCCCTTATCACCATTTTTCATTGCTGTATTGAATGGTTACTATAGAAAAAAGAGAAAAAAAGAAACTGAAGGAATTAGATTAGGCAGAAAGGAATTCTATCTATCTCCAGAAAGAAGTAAGTGGTGGAACCTGAATGCAGATCAAAATATATTTCCTTTTTCTTTCCTCCCTCCTTTCCTTCCTTCCTTCTTTCCTCTCTTCTTCCTTCCCTTCCTCCCTCCTTCCCTTTTTTTCTTCCTTCCTTTTTTTTTTCCCAACTTGACAAAAGAATTTTAACTTAGTAAATTTGTCTAATAATAAAGAATCCTGTAAGGACACATATACTTTTGGTGACAGTCACCCTGGGTTACATTTTCAATTATTGCAGAATATATCAGGCGTATGAAGTCCAACTAGGAAGTATTTAGCTCTGTTTGAGGGTTTCTCCAAAGATTGGGACTTATTTTTATGTAAAAAGATAAATAAAGCAAAACAGCATGATTTTTCACATGTACCAAATGTAGGGTAAGCAAAGACCTTTTTCCTCCTTTTAATATCTCAATCTCGGTTAGTCTAATTTATTTGGCACTTAATGATTATACATTATGGATTTATAATCAATCTGGCTATTGGGTGACAATATGATTGACCCTTAACCTCACACAGGAAAACCTCTGATCATATTGCCTTTGTTAAGTATTTAAAAAATAGCTAGCATTTATATAGCACTTTACAGTTTGCAAAAACTATCTGTATATGATCTCATTATCATACAATTATCAACCTGCCCCCTTTTACTCCTTTCCATTTCTGACCACCAAGATTTATTTTTTGCTACATATCCACATGTGCACACACACATGCATACACACACAAATGTCAACATACCTATTTCCAAATAAACATGTTCACACAGCTAAAGTTTCTGAAATGACTGGTAATTATCAATCTCATTATCTCTAAGGTTCTTTAATCTATGATCAGTATAATTAGTATCATAGGCTAATAAGTGATAGATATAGTAAAACATGAGCTTTGTGTTGTAGCAGTGCACTGGTCTTGGCATTAGATAATACAGGTTCAAATTCTAGCTCTGTAACTCTGTGTAACTCATATGTAATCTTTCTGGGTTTTGATTTGCTCAGCTATTAAAAAGAAAAAAAAAGAGGTTGGAATAAAGTTCCTTAAGGTCCCCTTGCTCTGTATACTGTGACTAAATGACATGCATTCAAATTTATATATTGTCTAAACACAACAAATTTGGGTGACTTTCAATTGATAAGGTAAGGTATTGACTGATTTCTTGAGTGAAATGACTGATCAAATTAGCTGAAGGAGTCAATCTGGATGGTGACTTTGTAGATATAACCACAATTATTGTATGTGACTTCTATTAGTTCTCTGTGTCCATGGTCAGTGTTTGTCTGTCTGTGCCTATTTGCCCATCTGTGATTGCTTCTTTTCCTTATGCCTATATGCAGAAATGTTGGCGAGTCTATTACTTTTTGAAAACCCCAGAGCCCTTGAAATGTTTGTTTTGTTTCTATATACTTGATTATTTGAATATAGAACATGAACAGAAGACACTCAAGTATGTGTTGAACGGAATAAAAAGTAGATTTTATTCTTTCCTCTGCCTTATAATTTAGGTCAAATTAGGTCAAAACATTATTATCTGTTCCCTTTTTTGCTTAATTTTGTTTCCTTCCAATACTTGTATAATAATGTTAGTGGTTTTTTATACAGTACTACTAGGCACATTTAATGGCAACAGTATCCCTCTTTATTTTGACATCAGATGGGGCCCAAACTACCTCATCCCAAATTTATACAGATTACATGACAATTGGTAGTTACAGACTATAATATATTAAATGTTTAATTTTTCTTCATCTAGCTCAAATGCCATTTTCCCCAAATTTTTCTCAATCATGAGTTTGAATACATAAGATTTGATAAGTAATTGCTAAAAAGAAACTATTTTATTGACATACTTAGCATAAGAATCCAAACAAATAGTGACATAATATTTCAAATAGTAAATTGGCTGCAATTGAATCACAAAGTAATTTCTGATTATCCTGCACACAACCAAGAGAATAGTATGACTCTCTCTGTCACTCTGCTACAAGTCAGAAAAAAACATAAAAATGTGGAGTGATTTATCACCTTCTCTATAAAAGGGATCATTTATCCAAGAATTCTGGAAAATATATGAACACACTCATTTCCCTACTCATAACATTTCTATTTTCCTTGGAAAGTACTCCATAGAGATCTTTCTTGGATTTTCACCTTGGATATAGCCCTCTTTCCTTTCCCTTCTCTTTTTTCTTCCTCTCTTTTTTCTTTTCTTTTTTAAGGTAAATTCAAGAAACTGATTAACCTATTATTTAACTGAAGGAAAAACTATAAAAGAAAAACTGTTATGAAGTCCAATCCTAATCAAATAGTAATTGATTGCTGGTAAGATACAAGACAGATTATTGGACTTGAGGATGGAAGATTAGGTAAATAGGAAATACTTTTAGATGTATAATTTTAATTACTGGAGATTTTTTAGATTTTTTTCATTGGCCTGGTTGAGGAAAATGAAAGAAAAAAGATGAATAAATTTGCATTCAAAACAAAATTCAAGAATCGCAAGGTCTTTATAAATTACAGACTTGTTGACATAGTACACTCGTTTAATATTAGTATACACTGAGTGAACAGTCATATCTGAAACAAGGATCTTCTATGATTAAATCCTAAGAGATTCAGTAATAACTTTGGAAAATTCCTACTAGAACTAGCAGTCCTTTTGGATGTAGTTTGAGGTGTGGTGTTGGTATTTGAAATTTTGTTGTTATTCTCTGGTATTTGAAGCCTACTATAAATTATAAAGACTGTCTTTCAAGGAAGAATAACTGGGCTAAAGTATGAAGAATACAGCCTAATAGGTCAAACAAGAAATATAAAAAAAGTAAATTACAGTTTGAAAGCACCTACTTTTAGTGCAGGAGTAAATTTTAACTAAGCCTCGAAGGAATAACACATGTTAATCTTGAATGTGGAACCAATCCAGTTTTTTTTCTCCCTGGGTTAAAATGGGAAAAGGATACTGCCAGAGTCTAATTGAAATACCATAGCATTTACAATGTGGTGTTATGGACTCTTCAGGGAACTGGCTTCATTCTTTTCTCAGTCTCTTACAATGTGTTCTCAGACAATTTAGGTTAATATGTGTCCCTTAACTCACTTTCCTATAAACAGAATATAATCATTCATTTATATGACTTTTATAAGACATTAAAAAGTATAAACATTTTAGCTACATGAAGCTTAAAATATTTATCCTGTTCCTCATGACCAATGTTGACTCTTTGACTGCTGAACACTTTAGCAGAAGGTGGGGGTGGCAGGGAAGTACTATCTTTTTAAAAAGTAGATTTAGCAAAGATAATGGAATGTATATAGTACATTTAATTTGGTGCTTTAATTTTTATGTGAATAATACCTCAAATCATATTAGTAACTATTCAATTTGCTCTTTATCTCTGATGTGTATGAAATTTATGAATTAGATAAAAAAAATTGTATTGAATAAACTTTTCCCAAAACTAGCCATACTAAAGTTGAAGTAAAAGTTGTTTGCTTAGTTCCAGTCAATCACTTCAATATTTAGAGTTTATCTTGGCCTACAGAGTGAAATGTTGGTTAATACCTGCCAAACTAAATTTTAGTTTTTTTCAGCATTGTTGTCAAATAATCCTTAATCTAGATCCTAGAGTTATTGAGTTTATTGAATGCTATGTTATTATGTTCACTTGTTTTTGCATGTTGTATGTTTAATTTGTTCTACTAATTGATATAATTTTTAACCAGTGCCATTAAAAATGTTATTTTGTAGGATATTTTGACATCTTTTTAGGAGATTCTGTGTCAAAATTGTTCCTTTATTCATTTTTCCTGGTATTACAAGGCACTCTTGTTTCCCTTGCATGTCACTTTCTTTAATCATTGTCCTTTAGATTCTTGACCATTTGTTTTTACCATCTGAGAGATATTTCCTTGTTATTTTATTATGTTTGAAAATCTCTATAAAATGTTGCATTAGTACCATTTTCTACATAAATTCTTTCCTGATATCCCCCATTTCAAGTGTCCTATCTCTTAATATTTTCTATTTTTTGAAGTTATCATCTTAAAGATTATTCTCTACATATTTACATAGGAATTGTTTTTGTGTTAAAATGTAACTTCTTTAATTATAGCCATTTGTTATCATATGAAAAATTTTTCTAAACACTATTGATTAGAGAAATGCAAATTAAGACAACTCTGAGGTACACGATACACCTCTCAAATTGACTAAGATGATGATAATATATGTTTGAGGTAATGTGGGAAAACTGGGACACTAATACATTGTTGGTGAAATTGTGAATTTATCTAATCATTCTGGAGAGCCATGTGGAACTGTGTTCAAAAGCCTATTTATCAAACTGAACATACCCTTTGATCCAACAGTATTCCTACTAGGTCTGTATCCCATAAAATAAAAATTTTAAAATAAATTAAAAAGGAAAAACGACTCACATGTGCAACAATGTTTGTAGTAGCCCTTTTTGTGGTGACAAGGAACTGGAAACTTGAATAGATGTTCTTTAGTTGGGGAATGGATAACTAAGTTATGGTATATGAATGATATGGAATATTATTGTTCTATAAGAAACAATCAGTAGGTTGATTTCAGAAAAACCTGGAGAGGCTTACATGAACTGATACTACATGAAGTAAGCAAAACCAAGAACGTTGCACACAGTAACAACAAGAATATGTAATGATCAACTCTGATGGACTTGGCTCTTTTCAACAATGAGTTGATTCAGGACAATTCCATTAGATATATGATATTAAAAAGCCATCTGCATTCAGAAAGAGAACCATGGGGACTGAATGTGGCTCACCAAATAGTATTTTCACTTTCTTGTTGTTGTTTGCTTGCTTTTCTTCTCATCTTTTTCCTTTTTGATCTGGTTTGTGTGATATAGTGTAATAAATGTGGAAATGTGTTTAGAAGAACTGAACATGTTTAACCTATATTAAATTATATACTGTCTAGGGGAGGAGGTGGGGGGAAGGGAGATAAAATTGGAACACAAGGTTTTGAAAGGATGAATGTTGTAAACTATCTTTGCATGTATTGAAAAAATAAAAAGCT
Organism: Sarcophilus harrisii; assembly: GCF_902635505.1. Taxonomy (NCBI): domain Eukaryota; kingdom Metazoa; phylum Chordata; class Mammalia; order Dasyuromorphia; family Dasyuridae; genus Sarcophilus; species Sarcophilus harrisii. The sequence goes on from NC_045426.1 coordinate 239,507,294, forward strand.
ATTAAAATTTAAAAAATTAAAAAAGTATAATAAAATGCAGCTTTAATAGTTTTATTACCATTATCTCAAATAAATGAATCAACTTAGATACTATTATTTTTATTCTATTGTCTTCATCTATTCATAAGCAATTAATGTTTCTCTAAATATTTTGCTTTGTTTTTGTGCAGAATGTTTTCTAGTTCAATTTATATAGTTCATGGATATTTCTTAGTAGACACATATTCTAATAGTTTTGACTTTATATGATTATCCTGAATGCAATTTTTCTTTTTAGATTTTTCTCATTGAGTTTTTTTGGTGATATACAAGGATTCAGATGACATATGTGGGTTTATTATATATATATTATAACTTTGCTGAATTAATTATTTCAATTCTTTTTTTGGTTAATTTTTAAGTGTTCTATAAATAAAAAAATCATCATATTATCCATCACAGTGATAATTTTGTTTCCTTTATATCTATTTCCTCAATTTTTCTTTTTTGTCTTATTGCTATAACTACAATTTCTTTTTTAAAAATTTATAATAGCTATTTATTTTTCAAAATACATGAAAAGATATTTTTTATCATCCACCGTTGCAAAACCTTGTGTCCCAAATTTTCCTCTTTCCCTTCTTCCTTCCTTCTCCTCTAGAATAATCCAATATAGATTTAACGCATTCAATTCTTTGAAATATTTTTCCATATTCATCATGCTGTACAAGAAAAATCAGATAAAAAGGGAAAAAAGAGAAAGCAAGCAAGCAAAGAAAGAACAATAACAAAGGTGGAAATACTATGCTGTGATCCATACCCAGTCTATCCATCCATAGTCCTCTCTATGGATGTGGATGGCTCCCTCCTTTATAAGTCTTATGGGAATTTCCTTGAATCATCTCATTGTTGAGAACAACTAAGTCTATCACAGTTGATTATCACATGATCTTGTTGCTGTATACAATGTTTTCTTGGTTCTACTCACTTCACTTAGCCTAAGTTCATGTAAGTCTTTCCAGGTTTTTATGAAGTCATCCTGCTTGTTATTTCTTAAAGAACAATAATATTCTTATAGAACAAATTCATTTACCATAACTTATTTAGCCATTCCCCAACTGATGGATATCCACTTAATTGCTAGTTACTTGATATTAGAAAAAGGACTGCTACAAATCTTTTTTGCATATGTTGGTTCCTTTCCCTTTTGTATGATCTGTTTGTGATACAGACCCAATAGGAGACATTGCTGGATCAAAAGATATGTATAGTCTTATGGCTCTTTGGACAGTTCCAAATTGATCTTCAGAATTGGAGCATTTCACAACTCCACTAACAGTGTATTAGTATCCCTGTTTTCCTACATTCCTTCAAACATATATCATAATTTTTTCCTCCAATTTTAGCAAATCTGAGAGATGTGAAGTGGTACCTCAAAGTGGTCTTAATTTGTAATTCTCTAATCAATAGTGATTTAGAGCATTTTTTCCTTATGTTAGATTTCTTTTTTTTCTTTATCTGAAAATTTTCTGTTCATATTTTTTGGCTATTTATCAATTGGAGAATGGCCTGTATTATAAATTTGAGTCAATTCACTCTAGATTTTAGAAATGAGACCTTTATCAGAAACATTAGACGTAATCCCCCCCGCCCTCAATTGTCTGCTTCTTTTCTAATCTTGGTAGCATTGGCCAAGATGTAAATTCTTATTATACATGTTCATATAAAGCCTTTTAAATTTAATTTAATCAAAATCAACAATTTACTATCTCTTTTTCTCCTAAACTGTTTATGGTATCACTCTTTATGGCTATATTATAAACCCATTAGGTGTTAGTCAATGATGAGTTTTTGCCATATTATTTTCTAATTTTCCCAGAAATTTTTGTCAAATAGTGAGTTTTTATCACAGAGCTGAAGTCTTTGGGTTTATCAACCACTAGATTACTGTAGTCATTGACTATTACATCTTGTGAACCTAACTAATTCCACTGATTCCAATTGACGCTGATTCCATTTCTTAGCTTTTACCAAATGGTTTTGATAACTAATGCTTTATAATATAGCTTTAGGTCTGGTACAGATAGGCTAATTTTCTTTGCATTTTTCATTAATTCCTTTGAAATTCTTGACTTTTTATTCTTCCAGATGAATTTTGTAATTTTTTTCTAGATCTATAAAGTAATTTCCTAGCAGTTTGATTGGTATAGCACTGAATAAATAGATTCGTTTAGGTAGAATTGTCATTTTTATTATATTAGCTTGGCCTACCCATGAGCATTTGAAATTGTTTAGGTCTAATTTTACTTGTGTGGAAAGTGTTTTGTAATTGGGCTCATATAGTTCCTGGTTTTGTCTTATCAAGAAGACTCTTAAATATTTTGTATTATCTCCAGTTATTTTAAATAGGATTTCTCCTTCTATCTCTTGTTGCTGGACTTTGTAACATAAAGAAATGTTGATGATTTGTGTGGGTTCATTTATAAATTCTACAACTTTGGTAAAGTTGTTAATTGTTTCTAGTAATTTTTGAGCTCATTCTCTAGGGTTCCCTAAGTATGCCATTGTATCATCTGCAAAGAGTGATAATTTTGTTTTCACATTACCTACTCTAATTCCTTCAATTTCTTTTTCTTCTGTTATTGCTAAAACTAATATTCCTAGTGCAATAATGAATAGTAATAATGACAGTGGACAACTTTGTTTCACCCCAATCTTATTGAGAATACTTCTGGTTTATACAGGTTGCATATAATGCTTATTGATGGTTTTAAACAGATGTTATTCATCATTTTAAAGAAAACTCTATGTAATCCTATGATCTTAGTGTTTTTGGTAGGAATGGGTATTGTATTTTATCAAATGCTTTTTCTGCATCTATTGATATAATCACATGATTTGTTAGTTTGGTTATTTATATAGTAAATTATGCTCATAGTTTTTCTGATATTGAACCAGCCCTTAATTCCTGCTGTAAATCCTACTTGGTATAGTATATTATCCTGGAGATAAGTTGCTATAATCTCTTTGCTAATATTTTACTTAATTTTTGCATTAGTATTCATGAAGTAAAATGGCCGATAATTTTCTTTCTCTGTCTTGGCCCTTCCTGGTTTAGGTATCAGCACCATATCTGTGTTATAAAAGGAGTTTGATAGGACCTTTTCTTCTCCTATTTTTCCAAATAGTTTATATATTAATGGAATTAATTTTTCTTTAAGTGTTTGGTAGAATTCACTTGTAAATCTATCTGGCCATGGAGAGTTTTTTCTTAGGGGGTATCATCTTTCCTTATATGAAATGTAAACATTTTATCCTTTACAAAACATAATTTTTCTCCCTTTTTTACCTTCTTATGCTTCTCTTGAATTTTGTATTTGGAGACCAAATTTTCTGTTCAGCTCTGGTCTTTTCATAAAAAATGATTGCACAGTTTGATAACTTTTTGAGTATAGTTTCAAATTGCTCTCCAGAATGGTTGGATTCGCTCACAATTCCACCAACAACATATCAGTGTCCCAGTTTTCCCACATCCACTCCAACATTCGTTATTATCTTTTCCTGTCATCTTAGCCAATCTGAGAGGTGTGTAGTGGTATCTCAGAGCTGGTTCAGTTTGAATTTCTTTGATTAATAGTGATTTGGAGCACCCTTTCATATGACTAGAAATAATTTCAATTTCTTCCTCTGAAAATTATCTGTTCATATACTCTGACCATTTATCAATTGGACAATGGCATGATTTCTTATAAAGTTGAGTAAATTCTCCATATTATTTGGAAATTAGGCCTTTATCAGAACCTTTGAATGTAAAAATGTTTTCCCAGTTTATTGCTTCCCTTCTAATCTTGTCTGCATTAGTTTTTTGTACAAAAACTTTTAAACTTAATATAATCAAAATTATCTATTTTTGATCAATAATGATCTCTAGTTCTTCTTTGGTCACAAATTCCCTCCTCCTCCACAGATATGAGAGTTAAACTAGCCTATGTTCTTCTAATTTATTTATAATCTCATTCGTTATGTCTAGATCATGAACCAAGATCTTATCTTGGTATACAGTGTTAAGTGTGAGTCAGTGCCTACTTTCTGCAGTTTCCAATTTTCCCAGCAGTTTTTGTCAGATAGTGAATACTTATCCCCAAAGCAGGGGACTTTGGGTTTGTCAAACACTATATTGTTATAATTATTGACTATTTTGTCCTGTGAACCTAACCTATTCCACAGATCAACTAGTTTATTTCTTAGCCAGTATTAAATGGTTTTGATGACAGCTGATTTATAATATAGTTTTAGATCTGGTACACCTAGGCCACCTTCATTTGATTTTCTTCATTAGTTCCCATGAAATTCTTTATCTTTTGTTCTTTCAGATGAATTTTGTTGTCATTTTTCTAGATCAGTAAACTAGTTTCTTGGGAGTTTGATTGGTATTGATATAGTAAATAAATAGATTAGTTTAAGTAGTATTGTCATCATTATTATATTCATTCAATCTATCCAAGAACACTTAATATTTTTCCAATTGTTTAGATCTAAATTTATGTGGAAAGTGTTTTGTAGTTTTGCTCAGATAGTTCCTGACTTTCCCTTGGCAGATAGATTCTCAAATATTTTATACTATGAACAATTATTTTAAATAGAATTTCTCTTTGAATCTCTTGCTGTTGGATTTTGTTATTGATGTATAAAAATGCTGATGATTTATGTGGATTTATTTGTATCCTGCAACTTTGCTAAAGTTGTGGATTATTTCTAATAGCTTTTTAATAGATTCTTTGGGGTTCTCTAATTATATCATCATATCATCTGTAAAGAGTGATAATTTGATTTCTCATTATCTACTATAATTCATTTAATCTCTTTTTCATTTCTTATTGCCAAAGCTAGCTTTTCTAATACAATATTGAATAGTAATGGTAATAGTGGGCAACCTTGTTTTATTCCTGATCTTTTTGGGAATGGTTCCAGTTTATCCCCATTACATATGATGCTTACTGATGGTTTTAGATAGATGCTACTGACCATTTTAAGGAAGAGTCCATTTATTCCTATACTCTTTAGTGTTTTTAAGAGGAATGGATGGTGGATTTTATCAAATGCTTTTTTTTTTTTTTTTTTTTTTTGCATCTATTGAGATGATCATATGGTTTTTGTTGATTTGGTTACTGACAATGTCAATTATGGTAATAGTTTTCCTAATACTGAACCAGCCCTGCATTCCTGGTATAAATCCTACTTGGTCATGGTGTATTATCCTGGAGATCATTTTCTGTAATATCTTTGTTAATATTTTATTTAAGATTTTTGCATCAATATTCATTAGGGAGATTGGTCTGTAATTTTCTTTTTCTGCTTTGGTCTTACCTGGCTTAGGTATAAGTACCATGTCTGTGTCATAAAAGGAATTTGGTAGGACTCCTTCATTCCCTATTTTTTTCAAATAGTTTATATAGCATTGGAGTTAATTGTTCTTTAAATGTTTGGTAGAATTCACATGTAAATCCATCAGGTCCTGGGGATTTTTTCTTAGGAAGATGATTAATATCTTGTTCTACTTCTTTTTCTAAAATGGGACTATTTAATGAATTTACTTCCTTCTCTGTTATTCTGGGCAACCTATATTTTTGAAGGTATTCATCCATTTCATTTAAGTTATCAAAAGTATTAGCTTTACCTGCAGGCATTTTGTCTTTGATGTTCTTTTCTGGGCTTTTATTCTCATCTTTCCTGTCTGCATTGTAGCTCTCTGTGGTCAGAGCTCTTTTTGCTTTTTTTTTTGCTCATTTTGAAAGGTTTAGGTCTGCCCTTAGAGCACAGGGAAGATTGTCCTGAGCTTTCTTTACAGAAGACAGGGGTTTATCATTGATTTCATTGATGTTGGTGGTGCTACAAGGATTCACCTCTGGGCTGGTGGATCTAGCCAAGTCCTGCTTGTTGTATTGAGGTATATAGTCTCACAATTTGCCTTCTGTGGTTGTGTTGGAGATTTCACATCTAGTCTGCTAATCCACTGAACTTCTGAACCAGGATAGAATAGCCAATGCTATATTTTGGCAAAGAGCATCCCACTAGAGTTCCCAATAGGACTCTTTATTCTTCATTTCCCCATGAGGCGTCAGCACTATACTGCTTTCCTACCTACACAATTGAGATAAGCCTTTCCTGAAGTCCTTTCACAATATCTTATATAGAAAATTATTACACTATGAATATTTGTGTGTTCTGCCACTCCAAAATCCATTCTGAGGCTGTATTCTAGTGTTGATTTTAAGTGAAGCCAGGAAGAGCTCAGACAAAGTCTAGTCTACTCTGTTATCTTGGCTCAGATCCTCCTTTCCCTCTTCCCCTGCATTTCAAAGAGTATATTTCATGGAGTTGGTGACAGCTGACAGCCTTGCTTTATTCCTGATCTTATTGGAAAGCAGCCTGTTTATGATTTATCAGTTGATTGAAAGGTCACTATGTTTTTATCTTTGCTTTCAGTTTTAAATGATTACTATTTACTAAATTAAGAAAAAGTCCATTTATTATAATGCTTTCCATTAATTTTAACAGAAATAGGTGTTGAACTTTTTCAAAAGTCTTTTCAGCATCCATTGATATAATCATATGGTTTTTATTACTTATATTGCTAACATGGTTTATTATGTTTATAGCCTTGCTGATGTTGAACCAACCCTGCATTTCTGGCATAAATCCAAACTACTATCAAATATAATCTTTCTAATATGTTGCTGTAATCTAATTGTATTAGCTGAACTGAGGACGTACTTTAGCTGAGCAGTAATATTCTCCATATGTGTATGTCCCCCACATTTTTCACTCTTTTTTATATGCGCTCATAAATTTTCCATAGGGGCTGGTAGTCTGGTGGCTTTTTTTTTAATCTCTAGAATTTACATGAAAACAAGTGAAATAAGGGCATAACTGCTTTGTAAATTTCAGACTTCCTTTCTCAGCCACACATCTTACATAAAGACATCTTGTAGTTGATTTCTCTTATACAGTCGATTATTGGCAAAATATTTCAGATTACACCTACCATATATCATTCCATTGCCATTTGGGTGATCTATAATTTTAAATCTTCATAGGCCTTGATATTCAATATCTCACAATCATACAATGTCATTATGTTTTTAAAAGGACGAACCTTTATTTTGGAAAGAAGCTTTGGATCACTAAAAGAACTGACTAATATCTCAAAAGAAATTAATCCAATCCATTGTCCCATTCCTGTTTAATTCTATAACCAGTTCAATGTCAGTTTTCAGGATCTATACAAGACATATGTACTGATGTACTATTTATGAGTTGTTCACATAATTTCATCTACTTTCCTGACAATAGATATTATTTATTTGCCTTTTCCCATCTTATTATGGATCTCATTTAGGATATTGTACTATGGATATTGTATCTTGATATAGTTATGAAAATATCATTCATAAACAGAAATATCTGGTAGATTTCATCATCTGGGAAATCTTATTTTGATACTCTATGCTTCTATGACAATGGCAAACTCTTTTGGAAATCATACATCAGTTTTGTGGCTTTATAATAATCAGAGGACATTAAATGAAGTTACAATGGTTTTTGCTTTTTTCAATAAATCATATACACATTTTTTAAACAGACCTTGGAATTGCCTTTTTTGAAGGAAAAGTATTAAATCAAGTTTTGATTTTCTGAACTAAACACTTTTTTTTTTTTTTTAAAAAGCAATAAGTGTAATAATAATTGCTTAAAATAAGACAAGTACACTGGACTCCTTATTTCTCTACATGTCCTTTTTGAGTCATACTGAAGACCATGATTATTTTCACAACCTTGGGACCTTTGCTTCTTTAAGTAAACTAAGGATCAATTCCTAAAAAAATTCACAAATGCATTCTTTGAATGTAAAAACTTATTACAATCCATAAAAATAATGTCATCTCCAGCACAAACTTACTTTGTCTTGTCTAATTGCTCTGATCAACTTCATTTGTTTTCATCCTATTTTCACTCCCTCAATATGGCACATTGAGATGTATGATATTAATAGACCACATATAATAGCTTCATTGTTAATAATGGGGGAACTTATAGAAATCCCAATGAATCTTTTCCATTTTTTTTCTTCTGTTTTTTTTCTTCCTTCCAGTTTCCTACTTAAATATTTTGGATTTTTTAGGTCTTTTATTCAACTTTTTCTTTTTACCACTGGGGGCTACTCTAGTAATACTGTTCAAAATCTCTCATTATTCTCTTCTATTAGATTTAACAAATGCATTTGTATTCTATACTGGCATTGTTCCTTGTGTTTGCCATATTTTACTGCTTTGTAAGAAGAAAAATGTTTGCTCTCTGAAGTATTTCTAGATTCTTTCTATTTCTTCATTGTGGTGATTGATTTACATGGTTTAAACTTTCTTAGATAATCATGAGACCCTATGTCAATATTATTCTTTTGACTGCTTTCTATTTTTTGCTCCTGTCCATCATGTTTAATGCTTATGATAAGAAATCTGAAAAATATAACCATGAAGATAACTGTGGTTTATATACCAACATTTCCTGTAAAGGCTAATGAGGTAAACACATTTTAGGAAGAATTTGATAAAACTCTTCAAATTAAACCAACATTTTTTTGATTTTTATGCTTGCGGGCTTTAAAGAAAGGGGGGGTTATGAATTTATTTAAAAATACATTGGGAAACATGATACAAAAGTGAGAAATCACAAATGCCAAGAGCTTGTAGATTATAAATAGCTGTTTCACTTCCATATATCAAGATGATTATTCCCCAAGAGAAGAGTTGAAAGACATGATGAGATGTGGTAATATATAACATATAAAAATAATTATATTACAATAACCTGGAAATAAGTTACTAATATTATTAATTTTTTTCAAAACTACTTTAAAATTAACTATGTGTGTATAGTTGACCTTGCCCTAAAATGTTCGTAGTTCTATATAATTTACTACTAAGTGTTGTGGTATGTTGCTCATAGGAAAAGTTCTAATATTTTTACTTTGTTATAATGGAGATGGTATGAAGTCCTTAATAAGAGTTCCAGCAATCTGTAGTGCTCCTGGACTCTAGATATTATCATTTCCCTGTTACCCCATCAAACTGGAAATTTTTTGCTTCCTATTAGATCTAGTTGTACTGTAATAAATGCTACTTCATCTCAGTAATAAATATAAGAATGATTTACTTGATATAATATGCATTGTGATATCAAGAAAATAGGTTAACAATAGCATTACTAATATCTATGGCCCAAAGAAGTCACCTTCTCTCCCTTCAACTCCTTAGGATAGAAGATTATGAATCTGCTCCTGCTGCTTCCTTGCAGAAAGGAATAATTGGTGGTCAATCTCTTTTTAGAACACCAAGGATGCTGAGGAAGGGGAGTCTTTTAAGTCACTTGTTGTGCTGTTTAGGAAATTGTGGGGTGCAACTTGGAGTATGATAGATTTGACTTTGGGGAAAAAAATGATCACTGGAACTTTACTGAAGATTTATCATCTGCCACTGAGTGGCAGGGTAGGGATAGCAAGAACCTTAATCTCCCTCTTTTCAATCTCCTATTCCTCCTGTCAATCAGTACATAGAAGAGCTGAAATCTTAATGCCCATAAACCAACAGAACCAGAAGTTTTCTAAATGCATCTCAGCTCCCCTGACTCACATCACAAAGTCAACCTTGCCAAGTATATCCTTGGGGTTCTATTAACAAACCTTTTAGGTCACTGGAATTCTTTCTGTAGGTTTTATATACTCATGGTATTTGACTCTGGGTAGTAAAGCACTAAAATAGGTTCAATACAGAAAAACAATTCCTAAACTTCTTCTGAACTGATACAAATCCCACACTGCTATTTGGGACCTTTCTACCACAATTCAAATTCCATTTGTTGAGTACTACCCTTCTCTCAAGTACTGTATCCTCTATGAAGCATTTCCTGATTATCTACGCCCATAGCAATAATAAGAAAAATAACAATTTACTTTTTCACTTTTTCAGTGAGTTTGTGTGTATACTCTCTTCCCACTCTACTATAGAAATTTATTATTTATATTTTATACACCAGGAAAATAAGTCTCAAATAGATTAAATGATTTCCTGAAGATCAAATAATTAGAGTAAAAGAATTTTAATTGAAATCTTATGGCTCCTGTTATTGAACTCTTCTAATTCTACTATGTATCTCTACTTTTACTTTCTGTGCCTCAAAAGGAATATGAGTCACATTCATTGACCTCAGGGAGTTTTGTTTTAGTTAAGCAGACAAGAGTAATAATTTTGTTCTTCTGTGGAATCATGATCTTATTGATTAGGGGAATTTCCTTCAATGCTGCCAATCAATGACTTCCCTTCCAAATATGTATAGGGAATAATACTAGTCTAGTCTAAAATATGCAAAGTAGGTAGCGACCTGAGATGCAATCCTATGAATAAGAGGATCTAGAAAAGGATTTTTAACATGATATTTTAATACATATATTTTAGGACTAAAAATTATTCTTTGTACTCTATAGATACCTATTTTCTGAACTATCGAGCACATTGGAATTATTACTAAACTTATAACAATACCATTAATACAATATACATAAAATATATATTGTTATATTGCTATGGTTCTTAGTTGAAATAAATTACTTAGTGAAGTTAGATTAAAATTTTATGGAAGGAGAAAAGGGTAGAGAACAAGGGTGGTAGAGAAAAAGGGTGAGAACAGGAGTTAAAAACAAACAAATCACAATTGCATTTAGACATTCTCCTTGCCTAACAACAAAAAGCCCCATTTCAGGGTAGGAATTATGTCTTCCTTTGCTTTCCCAGTGTCAAACATAGTGTCCTATTTCATTAGGCACTCAAATGATTGTGGATAGTGATTCTGTAAAGTGTTGGAGTAGAACAGATTGAAAGAATTCAATGGTGGACTTGAGGCGAGTCTTGGAAGGTGTTAGATAATTGGAGAAAAGGAAGAAGGAAACATTTTTTTTAAAAGTGTTACCATTTCAGTTGGTTGTGAGTGGTCATTGTAATATAAAATGGAATAAGAAAATTCCTTTTTGAATAATTCTTAAATAGTTTTTAAAGTACCTTCATAGTAACCTTTTGAACCTTCTGAATATTATGAATGATCACATCAGCCTTAATTTATCTATTTAATGCATTCAGGACCTATGTTTTTATTCTTCTGAATTTTCCATATCTCAATAGCCAGTCTTTTGTGAATTTCGGTGACAACAACCATGGTCCAAACTTTTGGTGACAAATTTCTCCAGTTGAAGCAAGATAGATTCTTATCTCATTGCTAGGCCTTGACTTAAAGCTGGAGCTTTACTGGTAAAGTTTTTGAGAATTGTGGGTCAACTTTGGCTTAAATTATGAATTGGCCAAGGGCCTTTAGAAGGGAGCCTTTAATTTAAGTGCTTAGCATTTTGACCAAATTGTGCTAAAACTTGTCCATGGTTTTCAATTTGAATGAGTGCATAGACCTTTGTATCTTATTTTTAATTACATGCAAATTAGAATATTTTCTGATAAAAATTTAACATCAATTTCCAACAGCATATCAGAGAGAGATGCAAAATAGTTGTTATTCTGAAACCTCATCATCTTTCTTTGAAAGAAATTTTCAACTAAAAACCAAATACACAGTTTTAACTGTCAGAAGCATTACACTGGAGATGGGAGATTGATGGGTATCTGATTCACTAACAAAGTCCAACCATTTTTTGTATATTCATTTGAAAAGCTTTTACAATTAATTGCTTTTCATGGATGCTTCTGGAACTACTGCCAACTCTTTTGAGCTCTGACAGCTACCTTGACTGGGTGATTAGAACATGCTGTTACAAGAGGCAGCATATGTAAAAACATTCAAAAGCTGAATTTCAGTTGTGCTTACATTGACGCCAAACAGTGCTAGTGTCATGAGTACTCTCTATGACATTATCAGCTTCACTTTTGGGAAGTTCCTTGAGAAGAAGGATTATTTCATTCTTTGTATTAGTATCCCAGTGCCTAGGATATTGCTTGGTATTTTATTTGTTGATTAGTTGTTTAATGGTTTGGGTGAATAAATCCTGGGACTGGAAGTTTTTGACCAGCAATGCTTTAAGCAGCTTACTGGATAGAGCAGGAAAATCCAAACACAAAGCCTGTTTTAGACACTTGCTCAATGTGTGACCCCCTGATAAATCACTTAACTCCTCTCAACTTCAGTTTCCTCATCTGTAAAATGGGAATAATAGTAATACCTACCTTCTGTGGTTGTTGTGAGAATCAAATTAGATACATATGTACAGTGCTTTGTAAACTTTAAGCATTACCTAAGCACTAGTTATTACTATTAATTATTTATTTGCTTGTGTGACATGAATATAAAAAATCTGTGGATTTTTCAGTTTGGGAAAAATTATTATGGCACCTATCTCCAACAAGTCTGTAGAAAAGAAGTAGATTGATTGTTTAGTTGTTTGAGTCAAATAGAGATTAAATTATTTGCCCAATGTCACATACCTAATAATTGTGGAAGGCAGAATATGAAGCCATATCTTCTTGTTGCGAAATCTAGATATTCACGATATTATGCAGTATCTCTACTTACTTTCAATAAATTAAAAAAAAAAGTCCTGATTTCAGTCATCAATGTCATCATCATTATAACTTTCTCAGACTCTAACTTATTATCCATAATGTGAGGAATTGAGGTCAGAAATTGTAAAGAAGGGAAGGAGACATCCTGTGGAAGTTTTGTGATGATAACTGTGAAGGCCTGAATGCAATAGACCATTGAAATGCTAGTGATTTGAACCTTGCCAATGCCACTGATTGGATTAGCACTTAGACAATATGATAGAACTACTTCTAAGAGTCAAAAAAATGAATGTAAGTTGCATAAATTTGAAGACTGACCCTAATCAGATTCTTTGTGATAATCTCCTTGCCATAGAATAGTGGAGGGAAAGACTTCCCCACTCTTCTAATATCATAAGAAAACAAGATACACTGCAAGAAAGCAGAAATACTAATAACTAAATAATAAATAATAACTAAATAATAATAGAAATATTAAGTTTCAGTGTAGACAGAATTGAGCAGTAGTCTATTCATTATCATGAAATAAAGGCATGAATAGTTTCATTATGAACAAATACTACAATATTTCATAACAAAATTCAAACATACACTTTATCAGCTATAGATAAGGGCTTAATATATTCCTTTTGAATAGTACTCTCATTTCACAAAGCACCTTGTTGACTAATACAGGCTAACCATGAAAATTACTACATGCTTTATCTACAATGAGACAAAATGATAGATAAAATTGAAGCACTATTAAAGTTTGAACAGGGAAAATTAAAAAAAACCCAAAATTATTGAAATAATTAATAAATGACAAAACACCTTTAATGTAATGTTCTCTTCTCTAAATTATAATGTTCTCTGGGAGCAGGTTTCTTGGGGGCTTCTGGAGGCGCCCTTAGTTTCAGTTCAGAGTAACAATCACCTCAAATGCAGCCAGTTGTTAAAGTCCAGTCCTTTATTGTCTCCTTCAAAATGTCCCAGTTAGCTTTCTTAGAGGCCTACCTCTCTCCTTGGTTCTGAGAGCTCTTGCTGCTAGTCCTTTGCCTCTTCCAGCTTCAGTCTCTAGCTCCCTCCGAATGCAAAGCCTTCAGCCAGCACAAAGGTGGAAGTTGGAATGAACTGACCACCTCCGAGAAAGTAGGCTTGTGGACTTCTGATTTGTAAATCTCCCAAAGTCTCTAGTGGGCTTGTCCTTTAGTGGGCTCCTCCTTATATGTTCTCTTAAAGGTGTGAACTCTAATGTGTGACCCAATGTGTGAACTCTCCCAAAGGTGTGAACTCCAAAGATGTGAACCACGTACATAAGCATTGTTTCTATCAATTTCAGGGATGTAGCACCTTGTTTCAAGTTCTGTCCCATAACACTTTAAAATCTTAAAAAACTTTGAAAAGGAAAGGGCATACTTAGTATGTAAAAATCCCTCTTTTAGTCTGCCATCTATTAGTCTGTTCAATTAGATGACCAACTATATAAAAATGAGGTAATTAAAAATAATACTGTTAGTATTTGCTATACCATCATACACAAATGCATTCTTCTACAGTATTTGAAAGAAACCATGAAAACATTTTACAAACCACATGCTAGTGTATGAGATGCCTGTTGATATAAGATTCCTCAAAGAAAGAAATGTGGAGCAATCAAGGAATACCCTTAAATACCAGCATCAAATATCATTAAGTTCCAAAAGCAACTTGAAAGAAATACTAAAGATACATAGAAAGGCTTTGCAAGATGACTTAAATAGCTAGCTATCTGTGCAGGGGCCATTTTGAATAGCTAGCTTTATAAAGATTGTACAGTGGGTAGAGATCTGGACCTGAAGTCAGAAAGACCTGAATTCAAATCTGTCCTCAGATACTTCCTAGTTATGTGACACTGGACAAATTATATAATCTTTGTATACCTCAGTTTCTTCAAATGTAAAATGGAGATAACAATAATATTTTATCTCTTAAAGTTTTTTGAAGATTAAACGAGATAACATTTGTAAAGTGCATAGCACAATGCTTGCCACATAGTAGCTGTTTAATAAATATTTCTTTTCTTCCTCTTTTACTCCCTCCCTCCCTCCCTTACTTCCTTATTTTAAGCTTTAGAAAGAAGTTTACAAATATTATCTCATTTCCCCCCTCAAAATGTGATATACCTGTGATATAGGTACTGTCATCTCCATTTTATAGTAAGGAAGATGAAGCAGAGAGAGAGTAAATAACTCACTCAGAGACACAAAGCTAGTGTCAAGACTGGATTTGCATTTATATCTTCCTGGCCCCAGGTGCAGCATTCTATGTGTAATCCAGCTTCTTAAACTGTGCTTTGTGATTCTGTATAGGTTCTCGTAACTGAATATGTGTGTGCGTGGAAATTATGATTTATTATTAGTAAATGTTTGATTTGTATACCTATTTTATATACTATATACCTGGAATCATGTAAAAATTCCTCAGGTGAAAAGGAGTCATGAGTGGAAAAAAAAATTTAAAATCCTTGATCTATAATATCAATCGGTTGCATTTAATACCATTTTGTTCAGTTAGATGCAACAACAACAAAAGAAACTTGCAGAAATAAATCATGAAGAGAGAAAATTCAATCATAATTTTCTTTTTTTGCAACTTCTTCCCCATCATTTCTGGTTCTGCCCTCTGGGATCAAACAGAACAAGCCATCCCTCTTTTCAAAGAAAGTCCTTTGCTACTTGAAAACAATTGTCATTTTCCATCTGAATTTTCTCTTCTCCAGATTAATAAACAGTTTTCTAACTAATCCTCAAATGACAGGGTTCTATGATTTTATCAGCCATTAAATGCTTCACAGCTTACTAATGTCCTTACTAAACAGTGGTACCCTAAATTGAACACGGTGTTCTAGATGTGTAGAATAAAGTGCAGAATAAAGCAGTGTGATAACTGCCTTATTTCTGGGCAGCAAACCTTTCATAATAGAATTGAAAATTCCTTCACTAATAGCTACCACAGTGTAGTGTTGCTTCATAGATATGGAATATTTAAGTTGGAAGGTATCTCACACCAGAATATAATTCATACTCCCAAAACTTAGTCATCTATCTATCTTTGCTTGAGCACTTCTTTCTTTCTTTTGTTGTTCACTGAGGATTAAGTGACTTGCTCAGGGTCACACAGGGTAGTAAATGTAAAGTTTCTGAGGTCAGATTTGAACTCAGAGCTGATGACTAACCCCAGGATGGGTACTCTATATACTGCACCACCTAGCTGCTCTTGAATATTTCTAATGTGGGAGAACCCACTAACTGCAAAAAGCCTATCTTGCTTTTGGGAAACTATAATTGTTAGGAAGAATTTTCTGACATCAAGACTAAATGTTTTTTTTTTTTAAACTACAAATTTCTACCCACTTCTCTTGGTTATTCTATAAAGGAAAAGGAAAGAAAGGAAAACTATAGAGAAGGCAATACACAAATGATGCCAGTGACAAAAAGTTTGGTCTGGGAATTCTATGTTCATAAGTTTATTAAGGAAGTTTATTTTAAAAGCATGAATATGTATATATCTTCCATATTTTCAGAAAATTTATGGATGTGTTCTTGCAGAAGTCTGGCTTATTTGGAATTTATCACCGATAGGAGATGAAATTCTAATTTCCTTAGAGAGTGAATTATTACAGCATATTTTAGGAGATGGGTGAATCAGGAGTGCAGGGAAAAGAATTTTGAACTGGGAGTTAAGAGATTTTGTTTTAAATCAACTTCGTACTGAATATTGAGAAAGCCACTTCAGAAATCCGGGTTTCCACATATGTCAAATGAGGGGATTGTATTAAATGATTTCCCAGGATTTTTGTAACTGAAATTTGTGCTACCAGTACTTGTTACTTTGAAACTCTCACTGGCTCAGGGTCAAGATGTTGATTTTAGAAGTAAAAGCTTAATTTTTTTCCCTTCTAGAAATTAGACAAGGAAGTTCAGTGTGAATGGGAAGAGGAAAGCAAATTATGTGTAGGATAATAAATAAAACATTTTTTATTGTGATTACTACCTTAAAAAATCAAAAGAAAGGGGCAAATCTGGAATCAGACACTTAACACCTCCTGTCTGTGTGATCCTGAGAAAGTCACTTAACCCCAATTGTCTCAGCTAAAAAAAAATCAAAAGAATCAATTTGATGAGTTTTTTGATGAGCCAGTAAATTGCTCAAAAAGAAGATAAAATAAAAAAAATGTGAACATGGCTAAATATTTGAGAAGAGGATGTTTTCTGAAAAAAATTCATAAATTTTTCTTAAAATATGCTTGTTTGATTCATGTCATGATGCATTTGTTTACACTGAAGAACTGAATTTGTGACATCTTTTCCTTTGTTTTTTTATGATGATTTGCACCATTCTATATAGCTCCTTTTTAGGATATAGGGCAAATATATATATTTTTATATAACTGTTTAGTTATTACTAGTATACTAGAGTAATATTATATTTTTAATATTACCTTTTTATTGGATAGAGAAAAAACTTTTCATTAATACAAATCTACTAGGAACTTTTCAGAGATAATAGCTAGTAAATAGTTCCTACTTCTCTCTGATTTCTATTAATTTTCATTATAAGTTGACATGTTGGCATAAAAATTGGCACTTCATGCATAAATGATATAAGCTATTATATTTCATAGTAGACAAGATGGTAATCAATTGACAATGCTTCTTGAGTTGAATTTTATTTTAACTACAAATATATGTAAATATACATATATCTCACATATGTATATGTATAATTTATAATTATGTATATACATATATCTCACATATGTATATGTGTAATTTATAATTATGTATATACATATATCTCACATATGTATATGTATAATTTATAATTATGTATTTATAAATGCAATTTGCCCTCACTATCCATCCTTGCCCTTTTTGTTGTAGTTATTGTTGTTGTTATTTTTTTCTTGTCTATACACAATTTTTCTTGGAATGATTTTAAATCTGTTTGGAATGAATGTAAAAGAACCCTGAACTATATTTAAGTCTAGCTAGTAATTAATTCCTCAAATATGTGAAATAAACAAAAAAGTTCAAAAGCAATATGAACTGTATGAATGTTGCATAGACCGATATATTTTTCTTCTGTATATCTGTAATACTTTTTTGTGGGTTATCTCCTGGAATTCACACACACAAGCTAGTTTCCCAAGGAGACTATTACCTCAGGTTCAAATTATTGTGGGTCTGCAATCCTAAAACTATGGTGAATTTATCTTTACTTTAGTTATCTAGGGACATTCCTGATCATCTTCCCACAGTATATAACATTGTCTATTTGGCAGCGAGGTGGTAATCTCTCCTGTTGAAGTCAGGAACTTAATTGTTTAAATCTAGTCTCAGACATTCCTTGTGATGTGATATTGAGTGAGTTGCTTAACTTCTGTCTGCTTCAGTTTCCCCAGATGTAACATGGTGATAATAATAGCACCTACCTCACAGGGTTGTTGTATCACATGATAAAAAGTATGTAATGTGCTGAGTATCATAATAATGGTGCTTAATAAATGCTTGTTCCAATTCCCATCAATATTCCTATTTCATAATAGCAATAATAGTACTTTTTATAGCAAAAATAGTACATTTACATAGTACTTTAAGGTTTGCAAATTGCTTTATAAATATTATTTAATTTTATCTTCATAGAAATCCTGAGATGTTCATATCATAAGGTACATAGGTAACTATTATTATTCCATTTTCACAAATGAGGAAACTGAAGTCAAAAAATATCTGAAGATGGATTTAAACTCAGGTCTTCCTGGCTATAAGCTCAGCCTTTTATCTACTCTGACTGCTAGCTGTCAGAGACAAATGGAAACTCTATTTTAGTTATAAAGAAGGAATCTTAAAGAAACCAAAAGATTTTAGTGACATTTTTTTTCTTTTGCTATTTTACTTTGTACTGGTAATAGTCATCTCTCTAGTTTCCTTCATTGTAAAACTCGGGTGCTACTTCCTATCTATAGTTCTCTATTTTTCTAAACATTAATACTCTAGGTCTCTTGAAGTTAAATTATATATTTATAATTTATAAATTTATATTTTATTTGGCCCTTTTTGGAGGCAGAGTTAAGTGACTTACTCAGGGTCACACATTATATATTCTTTATCTTTATTTATGTTCAAATTGTATCACTCTCCCCCCAATAGAAATAATGCAAGAAATTTGAGAGCCAGGACTTTTTTCATTTTTTCCCCTTTGTATCTCTAGCACCTAGCGTATATAGTACCTTGAACATAGTAGGTGCTTACTAAATACTTATCATATTAATTTAAATTACTGTAATGTACTATTAATGACAACTAAATAAGAAACCCCTCTCAAAGCTTCAGGTGGCAAAGAACTTAGTAGTTCTGAAAGCAGATGATAGGGAGTCTTCAGATTTCTATTTTACTTTAGTACAATGGATCTCTATGGCAAATGTTGAATAATCTCTAAAAAAGTTATGCACAGTACACTTGTATCAACTACATTGTTGATATCTTCTCTATTTCTTTTTAAAGTCTAGACAATCAAATTAACAAATCAATCCCTTATTTTTAACATTTGGCAATTTCTGAGGTACAAATGCTTACACTGAAAATTTAACAACTAATTTTTGAAAGCTTTATACAAGTAACATCCTACCCATCTCTGGATGTAGGTATGTTTTGTCTTACAAATGGCTTATTTAATAAGATTCAAGTAAAGAGAATATGTCAGTGGGTCATACATGGAACAGAATCCTTTATTTCTGAATTTCTGATTGATATGTAGATTTAAAACTCAACTTCTGAAAATGGTAGAGCAATACCAGAGCATATGCTATTAAAAAAAAATAGTTTTTGATTTTGGTATTGTTGCCATTGGTGAATTTAAATATTTTGTTCAAATATTTTGCTTTGAGTAAGGGCTGAATTATAAAAATCTAAAAAATTGGGAATAGAAGTATGAAGAAAATGCTTTTTATTACTGTACTGCCATTGTACTTTGTTCATAAGCAATCACAGTGATAGAAAAAAAAAGTAATGTAAAACATAATCAGGGATTGAAAGATCATATTAAAGCTTTGGAAACAATGTGTGATATGTCCTTCATTCTATGTATATGTTGAATTTTTAGTTTGTACTAGGTTATTTTGATGGAAAAAATTTAAAATTTCAGCCTAAAACTGGAAAACTGAACAACACAAACACACTGTTCTTAATGATCAATTGAATTTAATGCTGTTTCTAGGAAGCAGCAGAATATCTTAATGTTTCACTTTTCACAAATGCTTTTTAAAAAGTTATTTGATAAAGGAGACACATTAGTGAGGTCCATGAGCTATATATTTGAATATATTCTTTTTTCCAAGGCAATTGGGGTTAAATGACTTGGCTAGGGTCACACAACTAGTGAGTTTAAGAGCCTGAGGTTAGATTTGAATTCAGGTCCTCTTAATTCTGAGGTTATTCTTCTAATCACTTCATCTAGTTGCCCCTGATTTGAATATATTCTTATCTATTGTCAAAAAGTTCTTTGAGCTTTGAATAGTGTTGGGGATGTGTGTGTGTGTGTGTGTGTGTGTGTGTGTGTGTGTGTTGAGAGTTATATTTGTGTGGAGAAAGGTACTGTATTTAAGTAATTAAACTTTTTATAACATAATCATTTTTCTATCCAGGTAATAGGCTATTTCCCTGTCTCTTAAGGAGAATGAAAAGAGAGGGTAAAATGGAGGAGAAGTTTGATTGAACATTTCTAATTTTTGTTATGCAGCTAGATGGCACAGTAGATGCAGTGCTGTCTCTGAAGTCTGGTAGTCTCATCTTCCTGGATTCAGATGTAGCCTTAAACCCTTCTTAATTGTGTGACTGTGAATAAGTAATTTAATCTTGTTTACCTCAGTTTCTCATTTGTAAAATGAGCTCGAGAAGGAAAGCACAAACTACCTCAATATCTTTTTTTATTATTATTATAGCTTTTTATTGACAGAACATATGCATGGGTAATTTTTCAACATTGACACTTGCAAACACTTCTGTTCCAACTTTTCCCATCCTTCCTTTCATGCCCTCCCCTAGGTGGCAGGTAGTGTCATACATGTTAAACATGTTAAAGTATAACTTAAATACAATATATGTATATACATTTATACAGTTCTCTTGTTGCACAAGAAAAATCAGATTTAGAAAGGTAGAAATAACCTGGAAAGAACAACAAAACTGCAAGCAGTCCACACTCATTTCCCAGTATTCTTTAGCTGCCACCTCAATATCTTTGCCAAGAAAACCCCAAATGGGATAACAAAAATTCCAACACAACTGAACAGCAAACTTTCCCTGGTATTTTCTGTGAACAAAGATAATGAAAAAGCTTACAGTTATTTTGTCTTCTAACAGTCAATGAATGTGAAAAATATGGAAAAACCAGGAAATGAGCTAATGCACAGGGTTAAGCTGAACACATTTATAAAAAAAAAAAAAATAGACTTTGAAAACAAGCATTTAAAGGCTAAAGTATTTTTTCCAGTCTTTCCTTCAAGCAATATTCTTCACTAAATGTTTTCTGTTTCAAAGCTGAAGAAGTTCATTTTTGTGGTTGCTAAATAATTACCATAATGTATCAGTTTGGGATATTTAAAACCTGTTTTCATTTCATGTAAATGTGCTTGGGATATTCCATACTGTAGTGGAAAGAAACATTAAAAAGTATCCCAGCCAAATGAGAACCAGACTAGTTTGAGAATTATAATGGAAAGGGGGAAAATTTTTCTTCAAGGAAGACTGAAATGGAACAGAAAGAATTCACGTGTATCATGTAAAAGTTTCCCAATGTATACTGGCCAAGAGGCAGATGAAAACAAGCTTGATGTTTCCTAGAATATGCTTAGAACAAGTGACAGAACTCCTAGCATGTGATGGATATTATCATTGGATAAGGAGGTTTGGACATGAAAACTTGGAAGTAAATTCGACTCTTATGTTCTGCTGGTTTATTGGAACTATAGAATTCTCCCAGTGAGTGATGTTCTGGACTCCATCAAAAGATGGAGAAATACTAATTATTGTTTTGTTCCCCACTGCTTAGCACCAAATCCTCTCCAATTAGAAATGTAATGTATTTCTTCAAATAAGAAGTGAAAAATGAACACAGAATTTACATATCTTATTGAAATTCATTGAAGGATAATGTTACAACCAAATGAGTCTTTGGAAGAGAGTAAGAGTTAACAACCCCGTTACTGTGGCTCTCTAAGATGTCTCCGGATAAAATATATGCCCTCCTATTATACTTATAAATTGAATCTTGTGCCATTTGTCAATGGCCATGCAAATGCCAAATGATTGAAGGTTTATTTTAAGAGTTTCCCTTAAGAGATGTAACAATAGCATATGGAGTGTAGTTTTGCTTGCCTCATAGAAGAAAACACAAACATATGTAGGTAATTTCTCAGTAATCTTCCGGGTTTTTTTTATTTTTTTGTATTTTTTTAGAAACCATAAATTAAGGATTGCCTAAAGTTGGGGCACTCAGACTTGGATTGGGTATGCTAAACCCTTAATTTCATTGGATCTCATCCATACATTTATATAACCTGGTACCAATTTATCAGATAAGAATAGATATAGTCTTGTTAGAAATGAAACTTTAGGAAAATAAAAATTCTTCATCTTAACAGATAAATCTTTTTTTTCACTGTTTTAGTTAATAATGTTTTAAGAGAAAAAATGAAACTTCATAAAAGATGTCAGTTTCAATAAGAAAGGGACAAATAACAACTAGGTATATATATATATATATATATATATATATATATATATATATATATATATATATATATAAATTAAGAAACTTCCTTAAGGGGCAGCTAGATGGTACAGTGGATAGAGCATGACCCTGGAATCAGGAGGACCCTGAACTCAAATCTGGCCTTAGACATTTAACACTTCCCAGTTGTGTGAACCTGGGCAAGACACTTAATTCCAATTGCCTCAAAAAAAGAAACTTCCATAAAATAGTATCAATCAACAAAAACTTTTATTTATTTATTTATTTATTTTTATTTAATAGCCTTTTATTTACAGGAAATATGCATGGGTAACTTTACAGCATTAATAATTGCCAGACCTCTTGTTCCAATTTTTCACCTCTTACCCCCCCACTCCCTCCCCTAGATGGCAGGATGACCAGTAGATGTTAAATATATTAAAATATAAATTAGATACACAATAAGTATACATGACCAAAACGTTATTTTGCTGTACAAAAAGAATCAGACTCTGAAATATTGTACAATTAGCTTGTGAAGGAAATCAAAAATGCAGGTGTGCATAAATATAGGGATTGGGAATTCAATGTAATGGTTTTAGTCATCTCCCAGAGTTCTTTTTCTGGGCATAGCTGGTTCAGTTCATTACTGCTCCATTGGAAATGATTTGGTTGATCTCGTTGCTGAGGATGGCCTGGTCCATCAGAACTGGTCATCATATAGTATTGTTGTTGAAGTATATAATGATCTCCTGGTCCTGCTCATTTCACTCAGCATCAGTTCGTGTAAGTCTCTCCAGGCCTTTCTGAAATCATCCTGTTGGTCATTTCTTACAGAACAGTAATATTCCATAATATTCATATACCACAATTTATTCAGCCATTCTCCAACTGATGGGCATCCACTCAGTTTCCAGTTTTTAGCCACTACAAAAAGGGCTGCCACAAACATTCGTGCACATACAGGTCCCTTTCCCTTCTTTATAATCTCTTTGGGATATAATCCCAGTAGTAACACTGCTGGATCAAAGGGTATGCACAGTTTGATAACTTTTTGAGCATAGTTCCAAACTACTCTCCAAAATGGTTGGATTCGTTCACAACTCCACCAACAATGCATCAATGTCCCAGTTTTCCCGCATCCCCTCCAACAATCATCATTATTTTTTCCTGTCATCTTAGCCAATCTGACAGGTGTGTAGTGGTATCTTAGAGTTGTCTTAATTTGCATTTCTCTGATTAGTAATGACTTGGAGCATCTTTTCATATGACTAGAAATAGTTTCAATTTCTTCATCTGAGAATTGTCTGTTCATATCCTTTGACCATTTTTCAATTGGAGAATGGCTTGAATTTTTATAAATTAGAGTTAATTCTCTATATATTTTGGAAATGAGGCCTTTATCAGAACCTTTGACTGTAAAAATATTTTCCCAGTTTATTGCTTCCCTTCTAATCTTGTCTGCATTAGTTTTGTTTGTACAAAAACTTTTCAGTTTGGTATAATCGAAATTTTCTATTTTGTGATCAGTAATGATCTCTAGTTCTGCTTTGATCATAAAGACCTTCCCCTTCCACAGGTCTGAGAGGTAAACTATCCTGTGTTCCTCTAATTTATTAATAATTTCATTCTTTATGCCTAGGTCATGAACCCATTTTGACCTTATCTTGGTGTACGGTGTTAAGTGTGGATCAATGCCTAGTTTCTGCCATATTAGTTTCCAATTTTCCCAGCAATTTTTATCAAACAGTAAGTTCTTATCCCAAAAGCTGGGATCTTTGGGTTTGTCAAAGACTAGGTTGCTATATTTGTTGACTGTTTTATCCCTTGAACCTAATCTGTTCCACTGATCAACTAATCTATTCCTTAGCCAATACCAAATAGTAACAAAAACTTTTAAAGTGTCTGCTCCTTTTAGCTATTTTGAGCATCTATATTCAATATGGCTACTTTAGCTAATATAGTCTGATGATATTGATGCCACAGAGATTCATTTTATAAATAGTATGCTAACTGCCAGTTTCTTCTTTTTTTATGGCCATATTCTGATTAACTTTTTCACAAATAAATGTGATTGGTCACAAAGAGGGCTGGGAGAGGACATGGGTGATTTGGAGAAGCATTTTCCAAACCTTTTGGAATTGTGTTCTTAAACTCCTCCTCCTCAAATTCAAGGGTTTTTATTTATTTAGGTTATATCATTTATAGTTTTTTCCTTCATTAGAAATTAAAACATCATATAATTTTATCTTCATTAATAATAATAGTTAACATTTATATACTAAACAGAAAGCTAAGCACTTTAATTTATGATTGCATTTGATCCTCACACAACTCTGAGATGTAGATGCTATGTCTCCCCATTTTAGAATTGTGGAAACTCTGGCAAACAGAGATTAAGTGATTCATTAGGGTCACACAGCTAGGAATGTCTGAGACTATATTTAAACTAAGGTCTTTGTGACCCCAGTACAGTACTCTGTGCACGTCACCACCCACTTGCAAATTGTTTTAATCTCATGAATCCCTTGGAAGAGTTATGGGGAGGCCCAAGTGTTTCCAGATTACATTTTGAGAATCTCTGAGTTTGAGCAAAGTCATCAACAATTGTACAAAATAGGCCTAAGTTGCTTAGCTTCTTTATGGTCCCATGATAATCCTTTTTGTGTAAAAAAGAAAGTTCTTTGTTTTCACATAGGGGGAAAAGGTGCTACAGGTGAAAATTAATGCTTATAATTATGTACACAATAACTTTAGATGGGACTTTTAAAATTCTTTTGGCTTTATTTACTGAGCTCTTAGCACAGCATCTTGCAAATAGTAGATGCTTAATAAATGTTCATTACCTGATTGACATGGATATAATACATGTTTTATGCATGCTATATAATATGAAGGCATGCATACCTTTCTACCTGCCCATGTGCTACCTACCTACCTACATACATACCTGTCTACATAGCACTATTGGAAAGAGAAAGATCTTAAGTAATTGCCTTATTGTTCTCTCCTCTCTTGCCTTTTCCCCTTCTTCTCTCTTTTCTTTCCCTCCTCCCTCCACCAACTGTTCCAATTCAGTTTCCCTTAAGGCACAGATGGAGAACTTTAGAAAACTCCAGATGATTTTTTTTACTAATTATTGAGAATTTTTCTTTATCATATGGATCATATGAAAGGAACTCTTGAATATCTTGGCTTGTCTGCAAATTTTCCTGTAGCATCATTCATAAATCTTTTCAATATTCAGCTCATTTAATGTGTCAGGCAACTCTGAAGTCAGAAATGTTTAATTGCTACCTACTGTCAGTTCAGTAAATCATTATTGTAACTAGCAATTTTTCAAATGTTCTTACCAACTGTGAAATTATGAAGGCCCTTAATGACCTGACAGAAAAGAAAAAGACTTGGACAGGCCCTCTGATATTGTCTGATGATGGAAAGGAGTTGAGTTATGTGAATAAAGATCTTCGTTATGCTTGACCGGTCCTTTGGGGCAACTGAAGAAAAATGAGTAAAAAAAAGAGGACTTGGGGTGCAAATAGCACTAGTTTGGAACACAGATGATCTGGCTCTCGGGGTCATTTTTGGCAGATATTATCTGGATGACTTGGACAAGTCTTTCAAATTCCCTAACCTCATTTGTGAAATCGAGGAGTGGGATTGGGTAGCTCCTTCCAGCCTTAATTTTATGATTTTTTTTTCTAGTTAGGTTTTCCAAAGAAGGCAGGAAGGCTTCAGTGAAAAGCTTATTGCACTTGAAGTCACAGAATCTAGGCTTAAGTCCTAGGCACTTAGGTGGTGTGGTAGGTAAGGCACTAGGTTTAGAGTCAGGAAGATCTGAATTTAAATCCAACCTCAAAAATTTATTATTTGTGTGACCACACAACTGCCTCAAGTTTTTTTTGTTTTAACTGTAAAATGAAGGTAATAGCAATATCTACTTCCCAAGGTTATTGTAAAATTCAAAGGAGATATTTGTAAAGCATTTAGGATGATACTTGGCACATAGTAAACCGCTAATAAATTCTGTTTTCTTCCTAATTCTGACATTGATCTCATGACTTCAAATATTGCTTATTCTCTCTGAACTTCAGTTTCTTCATCTGTAAAATAGGGATTATAATTATTGCAGCAACTCAAAGATCCATTGTCCTTTGATAAAATAAATTCCTACTTTCTCTTCTGCTAGATTTGATAGGATTAGAAACATACTAATGTAGTTATTCTCCATCTTTTGTTGTTCTCCCTCCTCTTCTATATTTATCTAGTAAAGTTCTTTTGGTTAATGGGATTAAAGGACTAACAAAATTAAATCCTGTTTCAGTGTCTTGCACTGTGCTATGCCTAATAAGATCATTTATTTATATGACGGAGTTTCTATGCACATGTAACATAGGAAGCACAATGTAATTAAAAAACCCCAAAATAACAGTAAATATATAACACAACTTTAAAATTTTTTTTTTTAATATAGATAGCACTGGAATGACTAACTCTACAATTTGGGAAGTAATCTGTTCTCAAAGTCACATGGAGAAGATTATATAAAGAGTGTTTATTTATTTATTTTTACCAGTTTGGACTTTGACTGGATTTTTCAAGCTGGACTTAGTACGTCTAATAACAGAATATGAAAACTAGAGCAGATCCAAGCAAGAGGAATACTCATTTTGGATGAAGCCCAGGACACATGGGTACAGTGATACAGACCTTTACCAAATGCTAATGAAGAGGCTGATGGTTCATTTGAAGTCAAGAGTTGAAAGCTACAGTAGGGGCAAGACTGATTGGGTGTTTGCACCAAGTATGATATCAGTGTCGAAGTAGGCTGCCTGGGAAAGAGCAAACTGGTCCTTGTCAGAAATGGTGAAAGTTTCCATGATAAAAAGCGTTGGATTTGGGCATATGAATAGCTACTACACTTCTAGGGTGGGAGAGAAAAGGAAACCCAGTGTTAAAAAAAAGGAAGGGGTCAAAACAAATGGCAAGAGGGAAAATGAGGTAAGAAAAACAGGTAAGAGGAGTGTCTGAATGGTGGGGTGTTAGTAGATTGCCCTTGGACAAGCTGTTTTAACATTTTTAAGATGTCAGTAGAAAGTAGGCTCCTTGAAAGCAGGGGTGATGATGTTTTTGTCTTGGTATACATTTGACTTATTACAATTCTTTCCATGAGATGAATACTTAGGTGTTTGGTAAATTGAATTTTAAATATGTGAAAGCTGGGATAATTGAGGTGAATGGAACATATGGGCATCATTATAGATACTGACCATCATTTGGGTGATTAAGGCAGGAACTGGAACTGGACTCAAGTTGAGGAAACATAACTTCTTCTCTGAGAGTCCCCAAACTAGGTCAGGATAAGAGAGAACTAATACAATATAAGTCATATATGGATGTGATAAAAAAAAGAATCTTAGAAATCATCTTAACCCACCTTTTCCTTTTACAGATGATGAACTGACATCTGCACAGGAGCCCAGAATCATGTTACAATAAATGACTGAGCCAAGATATCAGTCTGGCTCAATATAGAGTTATTTCCATGCTTTTCATGGTCCAGGCATAATGAGTGAAGGAAATATAGGTCAGTACCCATCAGTTTTCAGATTAGAGATGATGAGAGAGATGTTGGATCTGAGTTTGAAATAACCCATGAAAAACTTCCCTGTGGGAAATTATGTTGATGGTGCTTTTGAAGAGTGAATGTTAATTGCCTAGAATTTTGTTCTGTTTTCAGGAGAGTGGGATAATTCATACTTTAAATCTATTATTTCAATTAGAGCCAGAGTAAAATAGAATGGTCCTTAGATTTTGAAGTGAAGCTGTCAAGGGACCCGAATCCTTTTGGAATGAAGGCTCCAGAACAGGACATTTTCCTAAGATCTTGATGACAGGGAACTAGCAAAACAACCATATAAATATGCAAAATACTATGGAAAACTTGACAAATTTTTGATGAATATTTGGTAGTGACAGTGTTTTAAGGGTTTTCCCTGTTCTTTGGGGGAAAATATTGCTAATTCTGTACCTGTAGTATAGTTTGTCCATATCATGTATAAATTTGTGTGCTAATACCAGTGCTTCTCTGGTTGCTAAAGTTATTACTATCATCATCATCATCATCATTATCATCATATTATGTGTATATAGCCTTATAAAAATGACACTATCAAAAAGCTCAAAAAAGGTCAGAATGGAAAAAGTCTGGGCTGTATAGGAATGAGGCAGAGATTAATTCAGATACAAGGCTATGAAGAAAAAAGTCCACCAATGCTATTTGTAAAAAACTTGTTTTTATTTTTTGTCTTGTCTTATTATTTTTTGATCTGTGATTTTTTTAAGTTTAGAGAACTCCAACAGCAGAAAATATTTATACTTACACACATAAGAAACTGGTCTGGAACTTAAGAGTTTCAGAAAATTGCTTAAAACACTGCAGGAAAAGACATTTTCCACTATTAAACAATCCTCCAGAGAGAAGTTTTGAAGCTAGTCTTCTTTGACTTCTCTCTATTCACTTGGCTATGCTGCCTCTCATGATAATCTTGTTTATTTTGCTTTAAAACAACATTGTTGCAAGCATGTTATCAAAGGAGTATGGGAGAGCCTGGATGAAGAATAATAGCGAGTATTCATTATTTTCAGGTCTGTTGCCACAGGATTTACCAGACACCATTGAGAAAAGGAAATATCCACCAGGAGATCACAAGCATGTAGAATCAGAAGGGACCAAGAAAAGATAATTGTGGGAAGAAGTAAGATACCAAAAATAATTAAGTTTGATGGTTATTAGGATGATAGAAGAACCTTTCCAACCGGAATTTGGACTGCACTAATATTTATTTGTGGGAATAGAGAGGAAAAACATTTCTTAAGTCCTTATACATGGATACCAATGATATAATTTTTTTGTTGATCAATTGTTTTTCAGTCATGTTTGACTCGTTGTGGCCCCATTTTTTTTTTTGGGGGGGTGGTGAGGATTCAAAGATATTGGGATTTTTTTTTTTTTTTGCTATTTTGTTCTTTAGCTCATTTTATAGATGGGAAAACTGAGGCAAATAGGATTAAATTACTTGCCCAGGATCCTCCAATTAGTAAGTGTTTGAGGGCAAATTTGAGCTCAGAAAAAAGAGTCTTCCTGACTCCAAGCTTCGCATATTATCCGCTGTACCAACTGTCTGCCCTCTAGGGATGTAATAGAACTATGTAATTACAGATATGTGGGACATTATTTTTGAGTTATATTTAGGGACAGGTAAAAGAAGAATGCTAACTATTTCTTTCAGGGACATGGCATATGGTTTTCTCAAAGTGAGGTCCTATAACCAGAGGGGAGGTGAGATTTGAATTTTACATATGAACCAAGTTTGTTACTGGAGATTAAGGGAAATATCACATGTAGATGATATAAGATTGGTGCCCTTATGGAGGTTATACCTTCTAATCTGATGGCACAAATATTAAATGCTATGATATATTATTATAAAGTAGGTAAGTGAATAACAAAATATAATGCTATATAATTCAGTTTTCTCTTACATGGGATTTGAAATGATTGTTAAAAGACTTTTTTAAATAAGTGAACAAATGAAAAAAATCTCATGATTTCAAATTTTTCTTTTCTTTTTTTTTATTATGATAACTTTTTATTGGCAGAACTCATGCCAGGGTAATTTTTTACATTATCCCTTGCACTCACTTCTGCTCCGATTTTTCCCCTCTCTTCCTCCACCCCCTCCCCTAGATGTAAAGCAGTCCTATATATGTTGAATATGTCATAGTATATCCTAGATACAATATATGTGTGCAGAACCAAACAGTTTTCTTGTTGCACAGGGAGAATTGGATTCAGAAGGTAAAAATAACCCAGGAAGAAAAACAAAAATGCAAACAGTTTACATTCATTTCCCAGTGTTTTTTCTTTGGGTGTAGCTGCTTCTGTCCATCATTGATCAGTTGAAACTGAATTAGATCTCTTTGTCAAAGAAATCCACTTCCATCAGAATACGTCTTCATGTAGTATCATTGTTGACGTATATAATGATCTCCTGGTTCTGCTCATTTCACTTAGCATCAGTTCATGTAAGTCTCTCCAAGCCTCTCTGTATTCATCCTGCTGGTCATTTCTTACAGAACAATAATATTCCATAACATTCATATACCACAATTTACCCAACCATTCTCCAATTGATGGGCATCCATTCATTTTCCAATTTCTAGCCACTATAAACAGGGCTGCCACAAACATTTTGGCACATACAGGTCCCTTTCCCTTTTTTAGTATCTCCTTGGGATATAAGTCCAGTAGTAGCACTGCTGGGTCAAAGGGTATGCACAGTTTGATAACTTTTTGGGCATAATTCCAGATTGCTCTCCAGAATGGTTGGATTCATTCACAACTCCACCAACAATGCGTCAGTGTCCCAGTTTTCCTGCATCCCCTCCAATAGTCATCATTTTTTTTTCTGTCATCTTAGCCAATCTGACAGGTGTGTAGTGGTATCTCAGAGTTGTCTTAATTTGCATTTCTCTGATCAATAGTGATTTGGAACACTCTTTCATATGAGTGGTAATAGTTTCAATTTCATCAATGGAAAATTGTATGTTCATATCCTTTGACCATTTATAAGTTGGAGAATGGCTTGGTTTCTTATAAATTAGAGTCAATTCTCTCTATATTTTGGAAATGAGGCCTTTATCAGAACCTTTAACTGTGAAGATGTTTTCCCAGTTTGTTGCTTCTCTTCAATCTTTTTGCATTAGTTTTGTTTGTACAAAAGCTTTTAATTTGATGTAATCAAAATTTTTCTATTTTTGTGATCAATAATGGTCTCTGTTATCTTTGGTCACAAATTTTTTCCCCCTCTACAGGTCTGAGAGATAAACTATCCTGTGTTTCCTCTAGTTTATTTATAATCTCGTTCTTTATCCTAAATCATGGACCCTTTTGTCATCTTGCGGTGTTAAGTGTGGGTCCATCCCAATTTCCGCTACTAATTTCAGTTATTCCAACAGTTTTGTCAAATAATGATTTTATCCCAAAGTTAGGATCTTTGGGTTTGTCAAAATTAGTTGCTATAGTTGATATTTGTCTTGTGAATCTAACCTGTTCCACTGATCAATTAACTTTTTACCAAATAAAATGGTTTTGGTGATGCTGCTTTATAATATAGTTTTGATCATAGCTAAAATTTTCATTTGATTTTTTTTTTTCATTAATTCCCTTGAATTCTCTACCTTTTATTATTCCAAATTTTATTTTATTTTTGTAAGATCATTACAATATTTTCAAGTCTGATTGGTATACATAAATAAATAGATTTTTGGGACATCATTATCTTTATTATTTCCTCATATCCAAGAGCATTAATATTTTTCAATTATTTAAGTTGACTTTATTTGTGTGGAAAGTTTTTTAATTTTGCTCATATAATTCCGACTTTCCGGTAGATGGATTCCCAAATATTTTATGCTTTTGACAGTTATTTTGAATGAATTTCCTTTGTATCCTTGTTGGTTTTGTTTGTGATGTATAAAAATGTTGAGGATTTATGGGGTTATTTTATATCCTGCAACTTTGCAAAGTTAGAATTACTAATGCTTTTAGAAATTTTGGGGTTTTAATACCATCATATCATCTGAAAGTGATAGTTTGGTTTCCCCTCCTCCAATTCCTTTAATCTCTTTCTTGACCTTATTGCCGGGCTAGTGTTTCCTAAACAATATTAAAAATAATTATAGTGGGCAACCTTGCTTCCCCAGATCTTACTGGAAAGGTTCCAGTTTTCCCCATTCATATAATCTTACGCGGTTTTAATATATGCTCCTGACATTTTTAAAAAAAGCCATTTTTTCCTATACCTCAAGTGTTTTTTTTAAAGGAATGGATGTTGGATTTTTATCAAATGCTTTTCTGCATCTATTAGGAATCATATGGTTTTTATTTGGTTTTGATATAGTCGATTTCTAATAGTTTTCCTAATTTGAACCATGCATTCCATAAACCCTGGGTCTAAATGATTATCCTGGGGATGATTTTCAATTTTTCAATATTTTATTTAAGATTTTAGCACAATATTTATTAGGGGATTTCTATAATTTTCTTTCTCTGTTTTCAGCCTCCTGGTTTACATATATATCATCTTTCGTAAAGGAGTTTTAGGACTCTCAATCCTTATTTTCAAATGTTTATATAGCATTGGGTTAATTGTTCTTTAAATGTTTGGTAGAATTCAATTTAAATCCATCTGGTCCCGGGTTTTTTCTTAGGGATTTTAAATTTTGTTCTTTTTCTAAGATGGGATTTTAGGATATTTATTTCTTCCTCTTTAATATGGGCGTATATTTTAAAGGTATTCTTCATTTCATTTAAGGTTTGAATTTATTGGCTAAGTTAAAAAGTAATTTAATTATTCTCTAATTTTTCCCTTTGTTAGTGGTATTCTCCCTTTTCATTTTTGATAACAATTTGATTTTCCCTTTTCCTTTTTTTAATAGATTTATTAGGGTTTGTCTATTTTTTTTGGTTTTTCATAGAACCAGTCTTAGTTTTATTAATTAATTCAATAGTTTTTTTACTTTCAATTTTAATCTCCCTTTTATTTTTAAATTTAGTGTTTGACTGGGGTTTTAATTTTTACTTTTCTAATTTTTAGTTGAAGCCCAATTATTGACCTTTCTTTTTCTATTTTATCAAGAAGCCACTAGAGAATGAAATTTCCCTTATTACCACTTTGGCTGCATCCCACACATTTGGTATGATGTCTCATTATTGTCGTTTTCTTGGTGAAGTTATTAATTTTTCATGATTTTTTTCACCCAATCATTCTTTAGTATGAGATTATTTAGTTTCAATTATTTTTTGGTCATTTCCCTGGCTTTTTTTTGAATGTTTTTTATTATCATGGTCTGTGTTTACTATTTCTGCCTTACTGCATTTGAGTTTGAGGTTTTTATGTCCTAATATATTCTATTTTGTATAGGTTCCATGAACTGCTGAAAAGAAAGTGTATTCCTTTCGTCTCCATTTATTTCTCTGAGATCTATCATATCTAACTTTTCAGGTTCTTTTACCTCTGGTTTCTTTCTTCTTTCTTATTTATTTTGTGGTTTTGATTTATTTAATTCTGAAGGTGCAGGTTGGATCTCCACTATTATAGTTTTGCGTGTATTTTTCTTGCAGCTCTCTTAATTTTCTTTAAAAATTTGATTGCACATTGCATATATATTTAATATTGATATACTTCATTTTATTACCCAAAAAGATATAGGCCCTTCTTCTCTTTTAATTAGATCAATTTTGTTTTTGCTTGATCTGAGTCAAGAAAACCCCTGCTTTTTTGTTCACCTGAAGCATAATAGATTTCCCAACCTTTTTACCTTTACTCCATGTATCTCCCTGTTCAGGGTTTTTTCCTTCCATATTGGGATTCTGGCTTTTAATCCATTCTGCTAATGATTCTCTTTATGGGGAGTTTATATTCCATTTATGGTTAAAATTATCAATTTGAACGTCTTGTTCTCCGTTTATGCTTTTTCCTTCTTTACCCTTACCCCCTTCCCAGTATTAAACTTGGAGGCACCATTTGTTTCTCCTGCCCTCCCTTTTTAGTATCCTCCCCTGTTAATTCCTCCCCTCCCCCTTTTTCCCTCACAGTTTTGTATTCCCTTCCTTAGGCATATTTTTCCCTTTCCTTTTCCCTTCTCACCAATGAGGTGGGAAGTTTCCCATAAATTAAACTAATTTTTCTTAAAGAATTAATGAATAAGATACCCACTTTATTCATTCCCTCCATTCTTTCTCTCAGTATAATGGTTTCCTTTGCCTCTTTGTGAGATTTAGTATCCCCCCCGTTTACCCTTTTTCTGGTACAATTTACTTTCCACCCTGGTTTCTAGAACAAAGGTATAATGTATTCTTTATACATCTTTATATTAAAAATAGTTCCAAGATTTCTTTTACCAGGTTCCTCTTAGTTCTATTTTTAGACCAAACTTTTGTTAAATTCTGTTTTTCATCAAAAAGGTGAAATTATTTAGTTGAATGCCATCTTCTTCCCTGGAAAAATGCTCATTCTGGCTGTTGTTATTCTTGGTTTTTTCAAGTTCCCTTGCCTTTTGGAATATCATATTCCAGGCCCTTGATCTTTTAATGTGGATGCCAGATCCTGGGGATCCTTATTGTGGCTCCTCTATATTTGAATTGGTTTTTTCTAGCCGTTTGGAGTATTTTTTCCTTCATTTGAGGGTTCTGGCATTTGGCCACTATATTTCTTGGTGTTTTGATTTTTGGATCCCTTTCAGTAGGTGAAATGGAGAAAGGTGTAGGTGAAAAGAGTAGGTGAAATTCAGTAGATGAATTCTTTCAATGTTTATTTTACCCTCTGTTTCTATGACTTTGGGCAGTTCTCTTTGATAATTTCCTGGAAAATAGTGTCCAGGCTCTTTTTTTCATCATATTTTTCTGGGAGTCCCAATAACTCAGATTATTCTCCTAGATCTATTTTCCAGGTCTTTATTTTCCCAAGGTATTTCAATTTTTCCATTGTTTGATTTTTTTTGGTTTTTTGACGTTTTGTTGTCTCCTCCGGTCATGTAATTCCATTTTGTTTGATTCATTTTCAGTAATATTTTTTCCTCACTCTTTTTATATCTTTTTCTAATTGTCCAATTGCTTTTTGTTCTTATGGAATTTTTTCCATTTTGAATTTATTTTTTAGAGCTATTTTCTGTTTCAGTTCACTAATCCTATTTTTCAAGTTTGATTTCTTTTCCACCTGTCTAAAAAGGTGGCATACTTCTCCAGACTCTCTTGCCAAGCCTCCCTCTCCTTTTCCCATTTTTCTTCTACTCTCTTGTGAGAGTCTTTTTAATTTTTTCTATGAGATTCATCTGTGGTGAGGAACAGATGATCTCCTCCTTTGGGAATTCACCTGGAGACAGTCTGCTTTTAGTCTCTTCAGGGTTTAGAGTCTGCTCTCTGTAGGTATAAAAGCTGTCATTTGGTAAGGTCCTTTTCATTTTTTTGCTCATTTTGTCAGAGAAGAATCAGAGACAAACTAGCAAAGAAAAAAACCCCAAATGGAATCTGCTTTTTTTGGGGGAGGGGCTGGGTGGTGTTACTGAGCTTCCTCTACAGACTGCGGGGGGGGGGGGGGGAAGAAGGGGGGTAGCAGCGAGGCACTAGCAGGACTGTGCTGCGCCTGTGCTCCAAGACTCTGAGAGTGTGCTGAGACGCTGTGGGGGAAGGGTGGCCAGGTCCTGAGAAACATCAGCTGTTTGGGGTTGTATTCTTCACTCCTGGTGTTTTTAGCTTCTCTGCTGGGCTACTGACTTGCTGCCAGGGCAAAGTATCCAATCCTGTAGCAACGCTCTCCCCACAGAGACGGTTGAGATCACCCCACTCTGGTCTGCTCAGGTGTGAGCTGCCTCCTGTACTCTCACTGCTGCCGCCCTGAGGCTGTGCCCGATCTAAGACCGTCCCTGCCCTCAAGCAAAAACAGACCTTTCCTGTCAAATCTCAAGGATGTCTTTTCTTGGTAACTATTTGTGGGTTTTTTTTTTCAGTTAAGCATTAATTCAGACACTTGTCATGAAATGAAGTCTGAGAGAAAACGTGGAGCTTACACAGCTGTGTGCATCCTTGCCGCCATCTTGGCCGGAAGTTGTGTGATGACTTTTCAAAGTCAGAAGCAGATGATGACTCCCTCATAACAAGAAAATGTAAGGATCAGTTAAGACAAAAGCTAAGCAAGAAAACAGATGTGATCTCATTGTAGGAGTAATATATGAGATGTTCTTGAAGAGCTACTCATAGTATTAACTTTATTACCCTATGACTCTTCTATGAAAAATTTAAGAAGATTCTTTCATCTGTGATAGAAGACATCATAAATCATTTAAATCATTTAGGTAGTGAATCACTCAGGGTGGTGGTACAGAAGAAGGTTGGGAAGATATAGAGGTAAAAAAAACTTTTGGAATTTGAACAAGAAAACCAGAGTGGAGCAGCATAACATGTCAGGTTCAAGATATACTGGACTTTGTTAGGCAGCTGGCAGTTCTTAGGGTTGAATTTAGGTAGTAAATACTACCTACATAGATTCCTGTTGCAAAGGAAGTCAGAGAAGCTTTTTTATCTTAAAAGCTGAATTTTATGAGTTTTAGAGTATGTCTCAAGGCAGTAAGGGGATACTTGCCATTTTTTAATACCTAATGGAAAAAGAAGTTGGAATTGATTTCAGACATGAAAGTCTCTAGCTAAATCCATTACCCATGAATAATACCTATAAATAGTGAAGAAAAGTTTTACATGAAAAAAGAGAGCCAAAGAAAAATACCATACAGCTGTTTTACTCCATAAGACAGCCCAGTCAATAAAAATTTATTAAACATTTTTTTTTGCTGGGCTAAATGCTTGAGTAAAAAGGAAGGCAAAAGATGGTTCCTTCCTTTAAAAGGCTCACAATTTAATAGGACAAATGACATGCAAATATCTTATAGAAATAAACTACATTCAGAATAAATTAGAAATAATAAGAGGGAAGCCACTGGAATTAAGGGGGACCAGTATAAACTTACTATAGTAAGTAAGAATTTAGTTGGGACTTGAAGGAATCCGTTGAAATCAGAAGATAGAGATGAAGTAGATTGTTCCATGAATGGGATATAGCCAATGAAAGTTCCCAGTATTAGAAGATGAAGAATCTTTATGAGAAACAGCAATGAGGCTTAATGTCATTGAATCAGAGTAGGTGTGTGTGTGTGTGTGTATGTGTGTGCGTGTGTGTGTGTTATAAGAAGTAAAAAAAAAAAAAACCCAAAACTTAAAGGTTGTTGGGAAAGGGACAAGCTATAGAGGACTTTGAATGCCAAGGAACATTTTATTTGATTCTTCAGGTGGATTTCTTAGGATTAAAAAAGAATCAAAGATACTGGCTATAAAATGTATTTAACAGTATGACAATAAGCCAAAAACAAATAATTATTTTCAAGAAATGAGCTATGAGAAAGACAATCAATTCACTTCCAACCATCCTTACAATTCATGAATTCATCCACCATTTATCTTTTTTATGATATCAATTAAGTTCTCTTCTCAAGAATTTGCTTCATAATGTTTCCTTATGAGATTTAAAGTTGTTCTCTCAGGAAACAAGCTGTTAGTTCTTTCTTTCTATACTCTCATAGATTCTCCAGACATCTTAGTTAATAGTCATTATCAAGTGACAATCAAATTGCTACACTTCTCAAGATTCCATTCTTTTTAAAAGCTATATTAGCAATAATCCTAGACCCAAACAGAGAGACCATTGAAGGTGGTATTAACATAGGAAATTAAAAACCATGGCAATAGGGCAGGGCTTTTATCGGTATTGTCTAGTTTCTGATTCTAGACCAACTGTGATTCTACCCTAGGGATTTGAAAAAAGGCAGAGCTTAGCTGTGGGTAGTGTCCCATACAGAGGCCACAGACAGGAGATTTCTGGACTACACTAGGGAATAGATCTAGTTCTGGTCTAGAATCAGGAACTAGATAATACTGATTATGTTGTGCTAGAACCAGACCAGCTTTGATCCCAGACAAGGGATTTGAAAAAAAAAAGCAGAACTTAGCCCTAGGTAGTGTCCCATAGAGAGGCCACAGTCAGGAGATTTCTGGACTGCACTAGGGAATAGATCTAGTTCTGGCACAACATAATCCCACATAGGGACATTAGCAGTAACTGGACATAGTCATCATATCCAAAAATAAAGGAGGGTACATAATTTAGCTGAGACAAAATCTTATCCAAGAACTCAAGTTAGTGACAGCAAACAGAAAACAATAACAAACAATTCCTACTATAGTAAAAAATACTATAGGATTAAAGACTATTAGGAAAGAAAACTTAGTAGAAAGAAATAATTGAAATAATTATAAGTAGCTAAGAAAAATAATAGATTACATATAAAGATTATACTTTATGATTGGAAAAATTAAAGAAAAACTAAAAATTCAAATTAGAATACTTGGAAAGAAAATAAATAGCTTAAGGTAAAAGATAGTCAGCCTTACTCATTGGGGTGAACAACTTGTAAAACAAATAGAGGACACAGAACTCAATGAAGCAACAGGAGAAAAAAACCAATATTACTAGGTAATTCATATATCCAGTGACTTTCTTTTTGTAAAATTAATCATCAACAAATAAAAAGATTTCAAGATACAACAAACGTTTTCAATAAAGATTGATTATGCTAGGTGAAAAAAAAATCATCCACTGGATTTTCTTTGACCCACAACCTTGGAATGTGGTTAGTGCTAATCTTTTTCCTGCCCTTTTTCTCCTCGCCCCTACTCTATAGCTGACATCCTTAACATTATTTTTACAGAGAAGCTCCTTTGAGCATGTGTCAGGGGAGCAATGGGAAAAGCAAGATAATTCAAAGGGGCAGCATATTCCTTCCAATTCCACAGACAGTTACATCAATTAAGGAGAAGAATAAATTCAGTTTTTATTATTCTTTGGAATATGTAAACAAAATTTTAAAAATAAAATTCTCTCTCATATACTCAGGAATTCTCAGCTAAAGGGGAAGAGGAAATACTTTCCCTTTTAGAAATTCATATTTTGTCTCCCATACCTCATGTCTATGCACAATATTTTAGGTCCTATTTCTCCTCTTCCAATTCTTCATTTACAAAATATTGGTACTAAAGATCATGAGAACAGATTCCAAATTGTAAAGAAGTTTAAAAATGAAATTTATTTGATCATTTGGCAGAGCAGATAGACCTGGAAAAGAGTGTGAATCTCTCTTCCTAGATTCTGGGAAATTTACCTTATAGCATTTTGACAAAGATACTATCATGTGAATTGAAACAAATAATTGAGCAATTTTGCCAAGAAAGCAACTTGTAAATCAAGTGGATGAAGATGAATATCAGTAATGATAAGCATATAATAAAATCTGGGCTTATGCCAAAACAAAGAAAATCCAAATATAGGCTTGGGTGACCCAAAGCAAGACTGGGGTATAGTAATTCAAAACATAAATTAAAAAAAGGAAACAAAACCCAAAATTTAGAGTGAGTCCAGGACTTAAGGGAACTCAGAATTCTTTATAGTCAGCTCGGCTATTCCTAGAGAGTTTCTGAGGTCAGGAAGACATTGTGAGTACAAACATTCTCTAGTCACTTAAAGTTGGATTTAAGTAGTATAACAATTAATACATTTTCTGAACCATATAATAAAGCTTTCCCCAAAATGCAAACCAGAATAAATCAGAACAAAAGATTTGATTGAACAAACTTTATCTAGAGCAAACAACATCAATATTACTTAAAACAGATAATGTAGAAATTTTTTTTAAACATATTTCTATACATATGGAACAGGAATTTATTCTCTTCCTGGGACAGGAAAAAGATAAATTGGAAAAGAATAATCAATGATTGTTTTTCAATTCAAAAAGTTACTTATTCTTTCCTCTTAGCCCTAAGTAGCATTTATGTGATTTTGATAGTAGCAGCAACTCCTGTCAGGGAGTTTCACAATCTTATGGGGGAGACAACATGTAAACAACAGTGTACAAACAAAATATATACAGTATAAAATAGAAATAATTGACAAGTGAGTAGTAGTAGAGAAGAGACTATTTCTAGGCATGCTACAATCTCTAGGGGAACTATACCTAGTTTGGTTATTGGGAAAACAAAACATGTGTATAATAGATGCAAGTTACAAAAAATACATGAATTATTAAACAAACAACATGAGTGAATCTTAACTTCTTTATTGTTCATGCTTTAGACTATAGACCAGCCTGGTTGAATTATCAGAAATTAACGTTATAATTAACACTTTTATTTTTTTTTAATTTCCCTATTCTGGGAATGTTTCATAGAATTCAGAAAATTACCTGACAACTAAAATTCCTATTGATATTTAAACTAGCCCACACTAAATTATGGGCTAAATCAAAATCTCTACTCTCTTGCATTTATTCTTCCCTAACCTTGTCAACCAGTTATATTGTTCAGGTATCTTAAAGTATAAGGCTAGGGTATAATAAATAATATCTTGCTTCTCTACCAAACTATATTCTGGACTTATGGGAAGTGAGGAAATCTGACTAGAACAAGTATTAAAAAGAAATTTAGGCAATTAATCTTTGGAGTTTCTGTCCACCAAGATTCCCACCTTTTCCTACAAGTTAATCTAATACAGAACTGAAGATTTTCATCTCTCTCTCAGCTGTTCTGAGGTCTTGATGGAGAATAAAGAATAAATGTTTTATATATGCATATATTCTGTATGGACTCTCCTTTGTCTTTCCTTCTGTGAAACCTAATTTACCACAAAATCATGCCCTTAGAGAGATATTTGCCACCAAATATAGTAAATAAGTGGAAGCATTTTCAATTCAACTTTCTTTTTTCATTTTCATTTTTTAAAAAAATCCTTTAATTCAGAAAAATAGCACTAATGGAAAAAAGAGAGGAAGAATGACTGGAAGAATGAGATTTAAGGCAGATCCTTTAGATGTAGAGAAAAGAACACTGTATTAGTTTTAAAAAATCCCTTTTCTAATGAGGCAAAAAGAATTTGGGTCACTGTAAAAGACTGTAAAAAACAAACCTAATGGGTTTGATTTGTGCTTTAGTTGTCAGGAAGGATTTGCAGATTTGTAATCATGAGTGTATTTCATACATCTCTCCAATTCCAAATACTACAGATGTCAGTGCAAATAATCAACAATGAATAGAAAGGGACAAAAATAACCCATAAATAATTCTGTTGAGGTTTTTCTGTCATGTACCAACAAAAGGAGATGGATACTTTGCTTATGGCCTTAGCAGTAGAATCAGTTGTATACAAGGCACTAAAACATTAATGGTTTCTATTTGTAATTCAAACATTGGTAGTTAAATATATGTTCAAATAGAAATTTTAAAAAATCAATTTATCTGAAGTTTCTAGAAGCATACTGTAGTGAAATGAGTGTTGGAACCAAAGGAACAGATTTCAAATCTTGGCTTTGCTGCTTACTATCTGTGTGATCTTAATTAAGTAACTTTATTTCTCTGAGTCTTAGTGTTCTGATCTGTAAAATGAAGGGAATAGACTAGATGGTCTTTCAGCTTTAAGTTTAAGATCTATGATCTTTAAAATTGAGTAATCTTGTGTTTGAGCCTAAATAAAAGTGATAATTCATAAAGAAAAGCCCAGTAAAAGCACCATTATTGATTTAATTGAATAAACCATTCTTTACTTTTTCTAGACTATGCTCATAGTCATATTCTATCCACTATGCTGCTGCTTCTTCCTTTAAAAAAACAAAAATTAATTTAAAATAAAGTTACTAATTTCCTATTTCCTTTGCTTCTATTTTCTTTTGACTGTTCAGTGATTATAAGATTATAAATGTTTTAATGACTGAAATTCTATCTTAGGCTTCTTTTCCATTCACTATAAAACCAAAATACCCTGTAGTTTTAATTTCTATTGCAAAAGTATTTTCATCAAAATATCCCTATTAATAGGTAACACCAGTATTATCCCTTTCCCTACCCTTTCCCTCACTTACAAAAAAGAAACCAAATTTAACTAGATGTTAAATATTTCTCCTGGGGCAACATGGCTTGTAGGTGTCAGGACTGCCATTTGAACATGCTCTTCCAATTTTCCATATCACTAAACTGGCTCACTGTAGGGCAGGAATTGTTGATCAATGGCAGATGAAGAATTCTCAAAAATCTTGTTGGAAAAATCTCAAAGTTGTTGCCATGGTTCTATATGCCTATTGTCCTCCCCATCTTTCTAGGAGTTTCAGATATAAATGTACATCTAATTTTACAATTTATCTATAATCCACTGGGATTGAGATTTCCAGCAGGGAAAAATATAGCTGGAAGTTCTGCTTTAGGCACTTAAATAGCTAATTAATTAAATAGTTTATAAGTAATTATAATGTAATTAACTGATTAACAACATTTCAAATTCTTTTCAGGTACCAGAGCTGGAGGGATATTGGTTTGGAATCCTTGTTCTGATGATATTTTGGTGACACCATTCTAACTTTGCTACAACCCACAATGCACTATTCTTCTATCTTTTCTCAGAGAAAAATTTTATTTTCATGGTTTTTATATCACTAGAAAAAAACCATACCTTTTTCTCTATTTTTGTTCTTAATAGGAAAAGTCTTTCTAGTGTGGAATATATCCCTTAACCCTTGTCTTATCAGCCTTTTTGCTCTTAGAATGAGTGCATGCTAGGAGAGGAAATGTCAGATTTCTTTTTATCTCCCATATCTGATAGAAGTACCAGAGTGGAAGTCAAGTTTCTAGACTAATTTGAACTCTTTGGGATAGTTCTGAATGAAAAAATCAGATGACAGAAGCCCATTTAAAACAAGTTCCATGGTTTTAAACATAACTAGTATGTGCCTAAAGCAGGACTTGAAATAAGATGTTCATGTAACTTCAATGTCACTCCTTTATGTACTATGCTTTTATGCTTGCTATATTAATAACTAAAATTTTAATTATAAATTATCCTTCTTGGTAAGTAAAATTATAAAAAAATATGCTACTTATGATCTTATGTTTAATTTATGGTGCAACTTATTTTAACTTAAGGAATTAAGACAATAAGTTGCAAAGAGTATGGCAATCTACATTGGTAAAATAAATTTTCTTACTGGGAAGTTTTTTTTTATGTCAGTGAAATCAAAGATCTGCTTCTTATTACTATCTCTAAATGATGCAGAGTTTTCTGATTAAAGTCTGAAAGAAATTCTGTTCTTTGCCCTGAGATGGCTATTTGTAATACTATATCATCTAAAATATTCTGAATTTATTATAAATGTAATCATTCTAATTATTTATGTTTTGTTTCCTGGTATATTAATTTTAAGGACTAATTCTGGAACTATAGAGTATGGCATACTATGCTGTTCTCTTTACCACTAATAGCCATACTGACTCTAAATATGTAGTCCCAGCTGGGTTCAGCTTTGGGGAAGTCTGGCCTCTAATAAGAGAACTTAATTAGGTTCCACTTTTTCTCCCTCTTTTCTCTCATTCTTTGGCTTCTTAAACATTTTTTCTGTCATTCTGGAGACAATTTATGTTCAGCGTTTCTCCAGGAGGGGAGTAGAAAGAGATTAAATATCCATATGAATGAGATATAGGATAGATATTTTATTTCTACATACAAAAGAAATGATAAATAGGAAAGGTAACTCATATTAATGGACAAAGAAGGGATTCGATAACTTAATCGATTTTTACAATCTTCTAGGAGACTGTTACTTGAACTTCATCAGAACATGAAGCACTTCACAGGACAGATAAATAAGTATTTTACATTTTACTTTGTCTATTCACAGTTTAGACAATGTCTGCTGGCAAAATGGAATAGATTTAGAACAATCCTTTCATCCATGGATAAAGATTCCTCATTGTACAATAAGGAGATACCTCTTCTGTCAACCAACTTTACTCATTGAATACAAGGAGTTCCAGACAACTTGAACTGATAGGATGGCCTCTAAACCTGGACCCCTCTATCTCAGTATAGATACACATTTATCATGTATTAGAAAAGAAAAATGCAGAAGAAAGGGCAGGTCAGAGGCTCAGGGGCAAACTCAGTTGAGCTTTGCTGCACTAGCTTCCATAGGTGAGGTCACTATAATGTTGATGTAGGGAAGAACTATCTTCAACCTCTCACTGGAAACCTTAGAGTTATAAAATACAATCTAAAGGGATGAAGGAAGAAAGTGTCTCCTGGAAACTATTTCTTTTCCTTTTTAACTCATGTAGCATCCTGCCACATTTCCTCTTTTCCTACCCTTGCCATGGATTAAGAAAGAAATCAGACACCACTCAAAATTTTCTGAATCATACCAAATTGATAAGTCCTTTCAGCTCTGGGAAATGAAATGCCTGGAAATAGCCAGGAAGCTCATTATTTTTGAATGGTCCATATGCTGAGAAATTATGCATAATAGAAGCCCTGGAATTTTCCAGGGGAGCTCTGGGTGCATGCCCACTGGGATGGCCTCCACAGACTAATTCAATTGAATCACTGTTTTCCCTATCACTAAGGACGGTACCCCTAATTTAGTTTCTGGTTCATCTCAAAGAACCTGAGCTTGAGAACTTAATAGAAAATAGCTTTCCAAATGATCCGTTTTGCTAATGAGAAGTATTACCTCATGGAATTGCCAATTCTTCACTTATTCTTAGGTTCAAATTGCCACATCATTTTTTAACCCAATGAATTTTAAATATTGTCTTATTATGCTTCAGAACAGCTGTTTTATGTAAAAATGG
The DNA here is from genome assembly GCF_902635505.1 of Sarcophilus harrisii. NCBI lineage: Eukaryota > Metazoa > Chordata > Mammalia > Dasyuromorphia > Dasyuridae > Sarcophilus > Sarcophilus harrisii. The sequence continues at coordinate 239,551,973 of NC_045426.1, forward strand.
TCTCTGAAGGCAGTTTCAAAGGAATAGAAACATCATTAGAATAAGCATATAGCCTCCCAAGGGTACCATTTTGACAGACAACACATTTAAATATATAAACTCTAGTGTGTATTTCCAAAACCTCACACCTCAATAGATTTAGCAGACTTCTTGTGTAACTGTCCTTTGTAATGTAATTACAGTTGACAAGGTTCTTCTGTTTCATATGAAGGGAAAGGGTTATCTATCTCCTACTTAGTTCCAGTCCCAACAATAGAAAAAGATAGGGTTTTGTTTGCTTGTTTTAAAATAGGAAAGGAGACCTTTGTTCAGTTAGATGTTGCAGTAAATAGAACACTAGATTTGAAATCAGTAAAACTTATCTTCCTGAATTCAAATCTGACAACCGACATGCTATATGACCCCATTGAAGTCACTTAAATCTTTACCTCAGTTTTCTAGTTTGTAAAATGAGCTAGAAGAGTATCAAAGTAGACCTAACAGGGCTCAAGTAACTTAACCCATCACATCGTCCTCTCACAGAACAATTGCATGTGTAATACATATGCTATAGCTCTACTATCTGAGAGTTGCTACATCTGTCTTTGGGCACTAGGGCACTCTGAGAGGCTTAAGAACATCACATTTGACCATGTATTAAATCAATGTATACATTGACAGTGTATAAAAACTACAAAATCAAATGCAGAAAGGAAGAAGTGGTAAATGCATTTTTTTAGATCATGATGCAATAAAAATCACATACAATAAAAGGCCAGGGGGAAAATAGAAAAATTAATTGGAAACCAAATAATCTAATCTACTGAAGGAATGGGTGAAGCAACAAATCATAGACACAAACAATAATTCATCTAAGAGAATGACAATAATGAGACAACATAGCAATATTTGTGGGGTGCAGCCAAAGTGGTCATTAGGAGAAATTTTATATCTCTAAACATTTATAAATATAAAATAGAGAAAGAGAAGATCAGTGAACTGGGCTTACAACTAAAAAACTCTAAATTAAATACCAAATTTGAAATTCTGAAAATAAATGAGATTAATAAAATTGAAAGTAAGAAAACTATTTAATTAATAAATAAAACCAAGACTTGGTTTTATGAAAAAAAACCACAAATTAGTTAATTTGTTTGGAAAAAGGAAAGAAAATTAAATTGTTAGATTCAAAAATGAAAAGGGAGAACTTTCCACCACTAAAGAAGAAATTAGAACAATAATTAGGAGTTATTTTGCCCAACTATATGATTTAATAATCTAAGGGAAATGGAGGAATATTTACAAAAATATAGAATGCCCAGGTTAATAAAAGAGGAAATAAATTATTTAAATGATCCCATTTTAGAAAAATAAATAGAACAAATTATTAATCACCTCCCTAAGAAAAAATCCCCAGGACCAGATGGATTTACATGTGAATTCTACCAAACATTTAAAGAGCTATTAATTCCAATACTATATAAACTATTTGAAAAAATAGGGAAAGAAGGACTCCTACCAGATTCCTTTTATGACAGATATGGTGCTGATATTTAAACCAGGTAGGGTAAAAACAGGGAAAGAAAATTATAATCTCTCTAATGAATATCAATGCAAAAATCTAAATCTAAATCTAAAATCTAAAACCCATACCTATTAAAAACACTAGAAATTATAGGAATAAATGGACTCTTCTTTAAAATAGTCAGTAGCATCTATCTAGAACCATCAGCAAGTATTATATGTTATGGACACAAACTAAAATCATTCCCAATAAGATCAAGGGTGAAACAAGGTTGCCCACTATCACCATTACTATTCAATATTGTATTAGAAATGTTAGCTTTGGCAATAAGAGAAGAAAAAGAGATTAAAGGAATTAGAGTCTCTTTGCAGATGATAGGATGGTGTGCTTAGAGAATCCTAGAGAATCAACTAAAAACTACTAGAAACAATTCACAACTTTAGCAAAGTTGCAGGATACAAAATAAAGCCATATAAATCATCAACATTTTTTACATATTGTCAACAAAGTCTAGCAACAAGAGATACAAAGAGAAATTCCGTTTAAAATTATTGTAAATAATACAAAACATTTGGGAATCTATCTGTCATGGCAAAGTCAGGATCTATATGAGCAAAACTACAAAACACTTTCCACACAAATAAAGTTAGATCTAATAAGTTGGAAAACTATCAAGTGCTCATGGGTAGGCTGAGAGAGTATAATAAAAATGACAATCTTACCTAAATTAATCTACTTATTTAGTGACATACCAATCAAACATCCAAGAAATTATTTTACAGATCTAGAAAAAAATAACAACAAAGTTCATCTGAAAGAACAAAAGGTCAAGAATTTCAAAAGAATTAATGAAAAAAAATGCTAATGAAGGTGGCCTAGCTGTGCCAGACTTAAAACTATATTATAAAGCAGCAGTCATCAAAACCATTTGGTACTGGATAAGAAATAGAATAGTTAATAAATGAAATAGGTTGGGAATCACTAACTATAGCAATCTAATGTTTGACAAACCCAAATACCCCAGGTGTTGGGATAATAACTCACTATTTGACAAAAATTGCTGGGAAAATTAGAAACTAGTATGGCAGAAAGTAGGCATTGACACACACCTAACACTATATACCCAGATAAGGTTGAAATGGATTCATGATTTAGACATAAAGAGTGATATTATAAGCAAATTAGAAGAACATAGGGGGCAGCTAGGTTGCACAGTGGATAGAACACCAGCCCTGAAGTCAGGAGGACCTGAGTTTAAATTTGGCCTCAGACACTTCATACTTCCTAGCTGTGTAACTCCTAAGGCAAGTCACTTAACTCCAATTGCCTCAGGAAAAAAAAAAGAATATAGGATAGTTTACCTCTCAGATTTATGGAAAAGGTGAGAATTTCTGACCAAAGAATAACTGGAATTCATTATTGAACACCAAAGAGATAATTTTGATATATTAATTTTAAAAGTTTATGTACAAACAAAACTAATGCAGACAAGATTAGAAGTGAAGCAATAAATTGGGAAAACATTTTTATATTTAAGAGTTGACTCAAATTTATAAGAATTTAAGCCATGCTACAATTGATATACATTAAAGGATATGAACAGACAATTTTCAGATGAAGAAATTAAAACCATTAAAACCATTTCTCATGTGAAAAGGTGCTCTAAATCACTGTGGATCAGAAAAATGAAAATTAAGACAACTGTGAGAAAACCACCACACACCTCTCAGATTGGCTAAGATGACAGGGAAAGATATTGCTGAATTTTGGAAGGGATGTGGGAAAACTTGGACACTGATACATTGCTGGTGGAACAGCCATTCTGGAGAGCAATTTGGAACTCTGTTCAAAAAGTTATCAAACTGTGCATACCCTTTGATCCATCAGTGTTACTACTGGGATTATATCCCAAAGAAATCATAAAGAAGGGAAAGGAACCTGTATGTGCACGAATGTTTGTGGCAGCCCTCTTTGTAGTGGCTAGAAACTGGAAACTGAGTGGATGTCCATCAGTTGGAGAATGGCTGAATAAATTGTGGTATATGAATATTATTGTTTGGTAAGAAATGACCAACAGGATTTCAGAAAGGCCTGGAAAGACTTACACAAACTGATGCTGAGTGAAATGAGCAGGGCCAGGAGATCATTATATACGTCAACAGCAATACTGTATGATGATCAATTCTGATGGACCTGGCCATCCTTAGCAATGAGATGAACCAAATCAATTCCAATGGAGCAGTAATGAACTGAACCAGCTACTCCCAATGAAAGAACTCTGGGAGATGACTAAGAACCATTACATTGAATTCCCAGTCCCTATATTTTTGCCCGCCTGCATTTTTGATTTCCTTCACAGGCTAATTGTAAAATATTTCAGAGTCTGATTCTTTTTGTACAGCAAAATAATGGTTTGGACATATATAATCATTTTGTATTTAATTTATACTTTAACATATTTAACATGTATTGATCATCCTGCCATCTAGGGGAGGGGTGGGGGAAGGAGGGGAAAAAATGGAACAAAAGGTTTGTCAATTGTCAATGCTATAAATTAACCATGCATATAACTTGTAAATAAAAAGCTATTAAAAATTTAAAAAAAGAGAGAATCTTAGGTTTAGAATTTTTAATACTTCTCAATTTTCTAAATAGAAAAAAAGAGATGATAGAAGTATTGACAAACACAGTACTTTCAAAACTTTATGTTATTATTCAGCACAAAAGAGAGTTAACAGCCAAATTTCCAATTGCTATGATGAAAAAATTAGTTTCTTCTGAAAAAAAAAAAAAAAAAAAAAACAAGGAATGGATAAATGGCACCAAATAGCCAAGAACTATTAGGTTGGGAGAATTTAGGGTCAGCCATAAGGGATAGTGTTTATTTGGCAAACAATGCAAAAAAGTATCATAAGCCAATGGGGGGGGGGGAAACAAGAGAAGACCCTTATTTACAAATAGGTAGTCCCATATAACTAGAGATATCTGCTTATTCATGGCCTAGGGGAACTATGATGGTCAACAATGACAAAAATTCACAGAAAGAAGTGGACCAAGTGGCAGATTCATTAGACATTAGAGATTCCATATCACTAGACATGGAAAAACAATGAAACTTTTTTCCTATCCTACAATCTTGTTTCTATTATAACTACATGAATCTCTTATCGATGAATAACTTAATTTTAGCTATTTGCATAGACACAGATATTGCTATTGTTTTAATTTTTCCTGTTATACTTATTTTCTTGTATTATGTGGATATGCCTACATGGTAATGCAATGACATGCCTGTGTATTTATGTCCTTCCTGAACTTTATACTTTGAAGTAAGATATTTGTTCACTTGTTTCAGTCACGTCTAACTATTTGTGATCCCATTTGGGACTTTATTGGTAAAGACACTGGAGTGGTTTGCCATTTTCTTCTTCAGCTCACTTTCCAGAGAAGGAACTGAAGCAATCAGGCAAGTATCTGATGCCTGATTTGAATTCAGGAAGATGAGACCCACCATTCTACTTAACTGTGTCATTTAGCAGATAGTCCATAAGTTTGATAATTCTTATGAAATTCTCGCTTTCTCGTAAAATGTGGGGTTACATTTTAGAGATATTCAGTCTGCCAGTACTATATTGGCCACTATCACCGCAGATTTAGAGCTGAAAATTTTGCTGACCCTTAATATATCTTGGTTGTTTGCAAGCCTTGTTAGTTTCTGATGGAAGGATTAGGGTGGAAATAACAATAAACCAATCACTGTGAGGATTAAATGAGATGATGTATATGTAGCATTATATAAATTCAGTATTACATTAGGAAAAAAATTAAAATATACCCCTAAGTAAAAATACCATTGCATCTATGTCTTGCAATTCCTAATGAACTGGATTATATTGTGTTTTCTCCAGAATCAAATTCAGATTTCATATACATCTTTTTGTCTCTTCCAAAAAATACCCTTCATTATAATCATGACATTTATCAATTAGACCACAGATTCCAAAAGTATAGTTCTCCAAGTAAATTCTTGTAGAGCTATATATACATCATTATTGTGAATATACATAGCGAGAGAGACACAGACATAGACACACATAAATTTATATATTATAGATACCATATATCCACTACATATATAGGAGACATATATGTATTAAGAGACATGTATGTATATTGATATGAGACATGTATTTATGTTGATATATTTATACATATATATAAATAGACATAGATGCATAAAATTTATATATTAGGTATCATATTGACATACTACATATCTAATAGACATAAATGTGCATATACAAATATAACTAGGAGGCATGTATAAACATATATTGATATATTTATACCTATGCACAAATATATACATATACATAAATCCACATATGTACATGCACACACATATATGTACATATACATACTCTGTGTGTATGTGTGTGTTATATGGAGAGGCAAAAGAACAAAAAAAATGTCTTATAAGGGAGATGATATTTGGATTGAGCTTTGAAGGAAACTATAGATTCTAAGTTAGAGATATGGAGAGAGAATATTCTAGGCAGAAAGAACAGTTTATATATACAAAGGCTCAGGTATAGTAATATGGGATGTTGTGTCAACATCTCCTAGTGTCATCTCATTCAGTCCTTTCCCCCTTCCCTCAATCCAAAAAGTTTTGTTTTGCTCATGGAACTCCAATTCACATCATACACTTCTCTATGTTCCTGAAGCACTCAGGTTGCATTATTTCTTGGCATTTGAAATATTGTATTTTTTTTTACATCAGATGTAGTACACTTGACATCTGGAATTACAGCATCAAAACAAACAACTGTACATTAAATAAAAAGTATTCCAAAAAAATTATCATCTAGAGTTATTGGGGTGCCATTCAAAGAAAGTATCTATGTATAGTTAGTTCTCTCTGTTTCTTTTTCTCTCTTTCTTTGGATGTATGTGTATGTATGTATGGTTCTGCCTCTCTTCCCCTCTCTGTCTCTTTCTGTCTCTCTGTGTTTCTCTCTCTCTCCACCCTTACACATTTTCACTGAAAAATGGAACCTTTTTCATAGATTCATACCTATAAATTTTTATCTTTTTTTTATTTTTTATTTTTTACAAATCCTAATATCAAGAATTTTTTTTTGCTATTGTAGAAAAGAAAGTAATACATATCAGAGTATCTTATAGATTTTCTCTCCCCTAGACCTATAATAACTGCCTTTTGAAGCATATAATTTGGAAAATAAAATGCTAAAAATGTCAATACATTAATTTCCCTCCAAGCTTTCAGTTATCAGTGTCCTTGTCTGTTGTTCCTCACTGAAGCAAAAATTGGATGTTCATGGGCAGTTTCAAATTTATTGTGAGAGTCAATTCATTAATAACAAAGTATTCTTCAACCATTGCTGACATATCCTTTAGAATGAATAATGTCTAAAAGAGAACTGGCAAATTTTCTCTACCATAATCCTTCCACCAGAAATTAAAAAGGCTTGCAACAACCAAGTTATATCAGTAAAATTTTCAGCTCTAAATTTGTGGTGATAGTAGCCAATATAGTACTGGCAGACTGAATATCTCTAAAAAGTAACCCCATATTTTACAAGAAAGTGAGAATTTCATAAGAGTTATCAAGCTTATGGGCTATCAGCTAAGTAACACAATAAGTAGAATGCTGGGTCTCATCTTCCTGAATTCAAGTCGGGCATCAGATACATACCTGCTTGCTTCAGTTCCTCCTCTGGTACGTGAATTAAAGAAGGAAATGGCAAACCGCTCCAGTGACTTTACCAATAAAGTCCCAATTGGGGTCACAAATAGTTAGAAATGACTGCAACAAGTGAACAAATAATTTACTTCAAAGATAGAGCAAGAAAAAAAAACATGCAACCATTTTCCCCAACATCTCTAGGGCATAATCCCTCTATATACACTGCCTCAATATTAGGTGAGGGGAATTAGGGTCAAAGTTTAGCTGAATTCCTATACAGCATTAATTTTATCAAGTTCAAGTCCAAGACTGATAATACTGGCTCCTGTTTTACTTTTTTATTTTTATTTTTTGATTAAAGCTTTTCATTTTCAAAACATGTGCATAGATAATTTTCAACATTCACCTCTGCAAAACCTTGTGTTCCACTTTTTCCTTTCCCTTCCCTCCTACTCTCTCCCTTAGATGGCAAATAATCCATTAAATATGTGCAATTTTTCTATACATATTTCCACAATTATCATCTGACTCCTGTTTTCAATCCCCGGTCTCTGCTCCTCAAAGAACCATTACTAAACTGACTGAAACATCCCAACTTGATTTCAAGATCCCCATGGCTTATCATTATATTTATAGTTTCTTCATCTTCTTGTTTGTTCTTCCTTCTCAACATGACATCAGGGAAGTGATCTGTATCTGACCACTGGACCCAGATGGCTCTGGAAGGAAAAGTGAAGCAAGTGACTTTTCCCACCCCTCCCTAAATGAAATCCAATCTGCTTACATGTCATGGTCCTATGATCCTCCCTCATGTCATGATCCTCTTGGAGAACAAAGGGCAGATAATAATAATCAACTTGTACTTACAACAAAAAAGCAGAATGGACAGCTAAGCCTTAAGCTCATTTCTCAGGGACATAGAGCTTTCTCTATGTACAGGGAGGTAGGAGAAGGAGGGGTAGGGTTAGGCTCTCAGGCCTTGTAGGGTTAGGCTCTCAGGCCTTCCCTCCTCACAGCACTGTAGGAGTTTTTCTCTCAAATAAAAATGAAGGGAACAGCCTTGACAATGAACAAGTTTTAAGGCAAAGCCTATTCTGGCTACATGACAAATGGAAAAAAAATTTTCCTCCCAATGATATTGTATGCCAATTAACAATATTTTCATGTGTCCCAGTTCTTCAGTCCCTCAGAAGCAGATCCACAAGCATCTTCCTTGTAGATGTTATCACTTTAAGTGGTCAAGACATGCATTAAACATTATCATTACACTAACACAAGATCACCATTTTACCATACAATTTTTATTCACACAGTGCTTTCTTTATATTGTTCACATCATTCTAATATCAGAACCATTACTGTTCAAAATTTATAAACAGAAATATTCTTAACATTTACATAAATAGAAGCTTTGTTTAAAACTTGTTCCTCTGTTTATTCATTTGCAAAACATCATTTTATACTTGGTTGATGAATGCTATTCCATATGGTACTCTTCTATCATGAACTATTTCTTCCAGGGTCAGGGAGAGAAGAACATTGTTAGTCTCTGTGATTATCTCCTGAGGGAATCATTAATATTATAAGAACAGCCACAGATGTAAAGTACTATATAATTTTCAATTATTTTAGATCTACTATGCTCTTTTTCATTTTTTAATATAGCAAGCAGCAAAATTGAATGTAATCATGTTATAATACAACATAACTAATGTCTACTTTAGACAATAGTACATTCCAATAGGACTAAAATTCTGTTCTACAAAGGCAATATATGAACTAAGTTGAAAGAAATGACTGTTCAGGAACTGTAAATAATCCTTTCATACTATGACAGGTAATTCTAGTGCAGGCAAAAGGATGGTATTTAAATGATAATAGATTTTTCTATTTGACAAGCATCTTGCACAGACACCAACACTTAAAGAAATGGTTATTTGTTTAGAAGAGTAAGTTTCCTGACCTAAAGAAATATTCTTTTCTAATTAATGAAATGTTTTCAGCTTGTTATTTCTGATTTCATTAACTTCATTTAAAATATTCTTGAATGCCATGCAATTCAATTTAATCAGCAAAAAGAAACTGCTATAAAGATTCTATATGTGCAAAACATTGTACTAATTGTTAGGGGGAAAGGAAATCTCTATGGAACTTATGGCCAAGTAAAAATGTGATACCTTTGGAAAAGCTATCAGTATTCTGAGGAAGGAAAGATTATTTTGCTTGCAAGAATATCATGGAAACTGGACATTGTGCCTATGTATTTCTCAGGTTATTTTACCACCATGTCTTTACTCCTCTACAATTCCCTTGCCTTAACCTCATCTCTGATCTCCTAGCCATCTTTCAAGAACCAACTCAAAATGTTGTATCTTCCCTGAAATCTTCTACTTCTGATTTGGAAATATTTTCCCCTTCTTGTATAACATTTTCTGTACCTCTCCCATACATATATTAGTTTTAATATTTGACTTTTCTTCTCTGAAGCCCAGGTTCTTCATTTGTATACTGTAAGGGTCAGACTAGAGGATCTTCAAGCTTCCTGGAAATTTGCTCTAAAATCCTATAGCTCTCTCATTTTCTTTCTTCCCCCCTCTAAATAAATAGAGGAAGAGGGCCAGCAGCAAAAAAAAAGAAACATAAGGATGCAAAGATTTAATGGAGAATAGCAAAACTCTTTAGAAAATGCCTCTTTTCTACAAACTCATCAAACTTATCAAAAATTATTTCTAAATAATGAAAAAAGAATCTTTAGTGATAAGCCTAATAGGATGGAATCAAGTGCCTGCCATTTGCATGGCACAGTATTAAGCACTGTACAAATATCTCATTTCAGTCTCATAACAGACTCTAGGAGATGCTATTTTGATCCCCATTTTTAACTGAAGAAACTGAAGCAGACAGAAGTTGAATTACTTGGCCAAGGTGATACAACTAGTAAGTGTCTGAGGCTATATTTGAACTTGGGTCTTCCTAACTTCAGGCCTAGAGATGTATCCACTATGCTACCTAGTTCCCTCTAAAGATCAGTAATCGATGTAATGGGAATCACAGATATTATGAGAGACGATCTTATAAGTATAAAGTCCTACAGTCCTTCTTTCCCTCTTAGAACATATGGCTCCCTAGAACAAGAAGCCCCTTGATATGTACCTTCATTTTATTCTGTTCTAGGTAAATGGAATAGAATTTCTGATCTGAGTCAGAGTATGAGCCACAAGAATTGGAGAGTCACAAACCAGGCTGCATATTTAAGCCAGAAAAATACTGTTGCATGGTGAAAATCCCTTTGAGACTACCCTTTGCAACCTAAACTCATCAGAAGGACTCACCCAGTAGTAATGCTGTCTTGGGATAAGAATTTGCTATAATCAGTGTAGGAATTGAACTAAGTTTTGAGCTAATTACAACCACCCCAAAAGGTAATCTCTAAAGGGAGATCCCTAAAATCTCTAGGGAGAGCTCTAAAAAATTGAGAGAAATGTTTGTAGTTTGTTTTTGCCATGTTTTGGAAATAATCATTCTTTTGTAAAAACCATCTGGAATCAAATGATTAAATAGAACTGACAATGCTAATCACTGTCCCCTATAAGGGTTGGAGTCAATTGCAGAGGAATATAATATTTTTTTCACCTTTTTTTAATGAAAGCTTTATATTTTCAAAACATATGTAAGTATACTTTTTCAATCTTAATCCTTGCAAAACCTTGTGTTCCAAAGGTTCTCCTCCTTGAACTGAATGTGGACCACAACTTTTAAAATTAATATATCAAAATTATCTCTTTGGTGTTCAATAATGAATTCTAGTTATTCTTTGGTTAGAAATTCCCACCTTCTCCATAAATCTGAGAGGTAAACTATCCTATGTTCTTTTTTTTTTTTCCTGAGGCAATTGGAGTTAAGTGACTTGCCTAGGGTCACACAGCTAGGAAGTATTAAGTGTCTGAGGCCAAATTTAAACTCAGATCCTCCTGACTTCAGGGCTGGTGCTCTATCTACTGTGTAACCTAGCTGCCCCCTATGTTCTTCTAATTTGCTTATAATATCACTCTCCCTCCCACACTTTCCTTCAGAGTCTCCAAAACACAAGTTAGTTCTGGCAATATAGGCATTCACCTCATAACCTATGTGTACCTCCCTGGAAAACATAAAATCAAGATAAGTGAACTTATCCATAGCATTCAAAATTTCTCTATTTGCTATAACTTATGATTCCATGTATGTATAGTGCAATGCTGACTCGCAGAGAACCTCTGTTTTATTGCTGTTAATTGTCAGGTCAAAATTAACACAACTAATAGAGAATTGATACATATTCTTTTGTATTTCAGCCTCAGAGATTGCATTGAGTGCATAATCATCTGTGAACAAAAAGTTAAATAACAACTCTTCCTTCACTTTAGTCTTTGCTTGTAGTCTTTTCATATTAAATAATTTACTGTTAGTGTAGTAGCTGACTTTGATGTCACTTTTATCTCTGTTGAAGATATCCAATCCTTGCTGAAAACATCATGATGAAAAAAATGGAAGCAAGCAAGGAGTTCTGCTTTATTTCACTGGAGTCTTGTAAGGTGTGAAAACATTTATTATTCCATTATTCAGAACCTATGCAAGCCCTCATGAAACTCATGTATAATATTGATGAATTTCTCTGGGTAATCAAATTCTGCCCTCATATTAACTCTGTATAGTAGGTGCTATTATGTCCATTTTAGAGATGAAGAACTTAGGATAAGAAAGAATAGGTAACCTGCCTAGAAATATGTAATGATTAAATATCCTAATCTGCATTTGAACTCAGGTTTTCTTTTTTCAAAGTCCAGCAGTCTATACACTAGACTACAGGTTGGTTGATGAACCAAGATTCACAGTTCAATCTCAGCTACTGCCTGATTTTATACGGGCTGTTTGCTTTATTTAAAAATGTAAAAAATTCTGAATTCCAAGCTTTTTATTCATAAGATCCCAAGGATGATCTTTGTACCCCACTGGAAGTCTTTCTTCAGTTTTCTAACAGTTTAGGAGTAACAGTGCAGGACTTGAGATTTTGACTTTATGTATTTTTTAAGGATGTATGAAGAGGAAAAGAATTCCATTGAAATACTTCCTACACAATGATCATAGTTTTGAGAACTAGGATTTTCACAATGAGGCTTTTCTAATGTAAAGCACTTTCTCTGAGAGTATTTTCAAGAACACTATTCCATTTTAAGAGAGTTCCATGTATTCCTTCAGGTAGCCACTATTCAGGGTGATAAGGGTGAGCATAGAGTAGAGCTAGTGTGTATTGCTCTTAGAATGAGCGACTGGTTGTGGTAATGGCAAAGTATATTACTAGATCTCATGAATTAATATAAACAGTGACTTCCATAATATTTAATTGCATTTTTAAATGAATTGATATTTTTAGGAATGAGGAACAGCCAACTAAAGCCACTGCAACATCCCCTTCTCTTCAAATAGAAGTAAAGAAAACAATGGAGTAAGATTTAGAAATGCACTAGCATAAGGGTAGGATAAAGTTATTTGTATTCCAGAAGTGATTCTTTTTTATGGAGGACCAAGACAGAATAAAGAATCATAATGAAAACCAATAAAAATATGATATATATATATATATTATGCCTATATGATAAAATGTATATATTGCATTTGTAAAATATATTTTATATTTGTATTTGTAAAAATATATATTGTATTTGTGTAATAAAAAGAAAGAATACATATGAACTTCCTTGGAAAAGAACTACAAAAGAGTATTAAGTACAAAGTTAGAATAGGGAAGGAGGTGAGATATTAATATGAGTGGAAGAAAGGAAAATATGTGTGTGTGTGTGTGTGTGTGTGTATGTGTGTGTGTTTTGCATGTATGTTTGCATGAGGAGGTGAAATTTTTTTCAAAACGAAAGAAATTAACATTTTAAATAAATTCAAGAATAAAGATGAGATACATAAATGATTATATGTATGAAGAAAAAGCAGAGTGGGAAGAAAAATTTCTGGAAATAAAGATCACATTCCTGAAAGCAAAATTAATTATAGAGACAATGGTAATGATTGTAGATTTAAACTGAAATTGATCATAGAGATCATAAAGCAAAATCTCCCTAATTGTATTGAGAGGAAATTTAAACTTTAGAAAGATGAAGTGACTTACATAATATCACACAAACACTGAGTGACAAAATGGAAATATGAATATGGAGTGATATTATCTGAAGTCCATTAAGTTAAGGAAATGGAATAATTATTATTTTTGCTTTTATTATTTATTTTCCAAAGAGGTACATTCTTTTGCAAGCTTTTTGTTGAAATGTGTATCCTAATCATAGCACAACTTGATTCAAAGGCACTATAAAAAGTACAATATAAAATTAAAAAGAAAAACAAAATAAAACAAAACAAAACAACAACAGCAACAACAAAAACAGCTGCTGTTCCACCTCTCTCCCCAAAATACAGCTTTACTTTTTGTTCTTTGTTTTGTTGTTTGGAAGTTATAGTAGATAACTAAAGATAACTGGAGACTCTTCCAGTAGTATACAAACTCAGGAAGATTACAAGAGAATTGGAAAAATGGTATGGTCATGACAGAAGACTAAATCTATTGGCTTAGAACCAGGTTAGGTAAGCTAAGAGAAACTTTTCATGGGATTAGATAACATTTAATGAATTCTTTAGTTATAGCGAACAAGGAAACAATTATTATGAAGTTAAATGAAATTTTATATTATTGTAGTTATTATTATTACTGAAGTTCATAAGAAGAATATGGTTTTATGCCATACATGGCAACTTGGACCTTTTAAAATGACTTTCAATGACTTTATATATAGTTCACATAACTACAAAATTTCAGAATTGCTATAGACTCCAGAAGACAACTCATACTTGAAAAAGAACATTTTCTCCCACATACCTAAAAAAATTGGCCAATTTTTGTTTAAAACTTTTAAGTAAAGAGCAATATTGTATCAGTTACCAAAATTATGGGAGAGTAGTGTAGTGGAAAAAAAGGAGAATACAGAATATTTTGGAAAATTATAAACACTATATCCAAAAAAGTCCATAATCAAATAGGAAAAATTAAAGTACTTTGATCACTTGATAAAAAGACATGATGGTACCAAGGAAATATCTTGAGGTCAAATGTAAGACTTAGACAAACTCCTCTGGGCTGATATATAATAGCAAACCACTTCAAAATTTTGCATTCTTGGAGGGGCAAGTTGTGCGATAGTCCAATTTATTAGTGAAGGATTTCTGAATAGGAAAAACTATCCTCTAAAAGGGCAGTTTCTTTTCTGGACTTTTTCATCACTACATTGGACCATAACTCAACCACTTACTTTAGAACTCAAAAAGTCATCACCTGATTAGTCAGAATGGAAGGAGATAAGGGAGTAATCAGAGTGGAAGGAGATTAGGGAGTAAAGATTTTAGCAACACCCCAAAGTCTAAGGATCTAGAATTCCTGAAAATGTTGGAAGTAGTGTTACTAGAGAAGTGTCTGGTGGAGCCTGTCCATTAAGAATTGTGAGATACATTGAAGATAAAAAAGGAGGTGTATTTCAAGAATTCAAAAAAAAAAAAAAAAAAAAAAAAAAAAAAAGCAGAGCCCTCAGCGAGCTCTATATAAGGGAGATTTCATGAAAAGAAAAAAGTTTCTAAGAGCCAGAAGATATAGATTAAATTTGTCCACATGTATCCTTTCTTTGAGCCCCCTCATTCCAAGGACTTTGTGTATTAAAGAATAGTATGTAACCCTGGCTTTTTGTAACAATCTTATCTATACCTGTTTATTTAAAAAATACCTTTTCTGAAAAATAGTTAGGTCTGGCTTATAATCTATCAACAAGAACTACACTGGATATTGTGAATGAGTTAATAGAAATCCTAGCTCTTTAGAAATACCTGCACTACTCTTTGGGGACCTGATTCAACAGTGTGAGTGGCAGATGGGAATTGGCCATGGAAATGATGCTATATAAATATACATAGATTAAACATAAGGAGAGTAAATCAAATTAAATAAAAGGGATACAGAGTTGTTTAGAGAAAAGATATTAGAAGTTGAGGGAGATCAGAAAGACATTCCTGTAGAAGGTAGTACTTGAACTACATCGTTTTTTTAAAAAAATTAAAATGTTTTTCTTAAATTTATATAAAAAAGCCATAACAATAAGAAAGTGTTAAAACTGGTATAATACCTCCATAGAATAGCTTTCCAGATTTTGGGAGAAATGAAGAGGAAGATATTCAGAATCCTTCACCAGAATTTCTTCACTAAATCATATCTGATCAAATGATATGCTTTGTAAATGGGATCAGTCAATAACACTAGACAGACAGATTTTTTTTTCTTTTTGCACCAAAAAACCATTAAGTTCTGGTTTCTTTGACTGCTGAAGAACTATTAGGCAAGGAGCACTGGCATCATATAGAGTGATGCTTTTCAAGGAATTGATCAATCTTTCAGGACATAGATCTGCAACAGTCTTGGAGCCTTCACATTTATGGCAGGCATTGAAGACATTGAATTTGCTAGTACACTCAAGAATTACTGAGAATTCTAATTCATCTCAAGTCTGTAGCTCAATGTCATCATGAACTTCCTTTGCATGGAAAAAAAGTTTCTTGCTCTCCCACTTTATAATTAATGAAGCCAAACTGATCTCTCATATACTCCATCTTGACAGAAAAGGAGAGGTTCTATGAGGTGGATATGAGGAGAAAGTGTGTGTGTGTGTGTGTGTGTGTGTGTGTGTGCGCGTAATACAGAAATATAGGCCTGGCTAGTTTGAAAGGATTGAAGAGTATGAGAGAAGAGAGAGAAAGAAGAGAACCTGGTCAGATTAACACTTAAGGAAAATTACTTGGTAGCATAGGAAAGATTGTCTTAAATGCAAAGAGTCTTGAGATCAAGAGACTATTGCAATGGTTAATGAGCCAGCAAAGATGGCTGAGAAGTCAGAAAAGAAGAATAGAACAAAGGAATGAAAATCCAGAGAAGACAATATTCAGGAGGAGAAAGTGGGCAACTGTGTCAAAGGCAGTACATAGATCAAGAGAGAACTGAACTGAGAAAAGACAATCAGACTTGGAAGTTGGGATCCTAATTAGGAAGGTTCTAAGATTTTCCTGAGGGTCCCAAATAAAATAGGGCTGGCAGCTAACAACCTCTTCTTAAGATAAAGCTCAACACTGACGTTTCTCACTTGATAGAATCGGTCTATGACTCTGGGACTTTGCTTGTGTAAACTCCAAATAGTTGTTTTTTCCTCCAATCATGACAAAAATTCAATTTTTTGTAAGCTTTTAAGATTTACAAAGAATTTCCCTTACAATAGCTTTATGGAGTGACATAGATATTGTTAACTTTACTGATAAGGGAATTGGAGGCACAAGGAAGATAAATGATTTGTCTCATGCAGGAAAAGGCTAAGTTGGTTGTAGAGTCCATGACTTCTGACTCCAAGACAAAATGATTCCATTACATTTTATGCAGGTTATTCTTTCTCTCAGATCTAACTAATGTGAGTGCAGCTCATAACTATGCTCTAAGAAAAGAATAAAGCAAATGAATAAAACAAGAGCAGCAATAATATGAATAAAACATTTTTAATCACTTGAAAGAAGTGCCCAAACCAACATTTTCTTGTTTAATACAGTTTTATGATAATTTTGTGATAATTTCATTTCCTTTGTACACACATGTTGAAATTTACAGAATTACAATTTGTGACAAGTAAGATGGAATAAACCAAGGTTACAAATATTGTCTCTATTATTTACTAGCCATATAATGATAGTCTACCTTATGTGATTGTTGTGAAGATCAAATGGGATAACATAAGTAAAGCTCTATTTTCTCTTTTAAGGAAAGTGGTATAAAAATACTAGCTATAACTATCATTACTATTCTGAACCTTGGAAAACTTACTGGACTTCAGTTTTCTCATAGGTAAATAAGGATCACAATATTTATGTTACATGTATCATAGGTAAATTAGGGGAGAAATGGATCATTTTGCAGACCTTAAAACATTATATTATTATTTTTCCTTTCAAAGACAACCTATCAAAGTGGTTTATTTTGGAAATATAGCACACATTTGGAAAAATAGTCAATTAGTGATTCATTTTCTCTGTTTTGCCAAACTTGATGCTGCATGTATCAGAATATTTTATAGATTTTCTAAGACCAAAGGAAAAGAGATTGGCATCTTTCATCTCTAACAGCAAAATCAAAACCTTTCATTACTTAACAGATTATTAGGAAATTGTTCTCTTTATCTCACTTGCTACATGTCTTCCTTTTGAAAACTCTGATGAATAAAGTTCATCGTTATTACATCCCTTCTCAAAACTTAGACTTTTCCCCTCAGCTGAGGGATACATTGGAATAGCATGACACCATTAACTATGTCTTTTTCAGTTGTAAAAGATTGAGAACTAGAAGTCACATGAGATCTACTTTTATGAGTTGCCTTATGTTAGATTTTCCTTATATAATTCAATGTACATCTATATTTTTGCATTCTGCAGGGAAAGAAGAAAATAATCCCTCCTAGAAGAAGCCAATTTCAAATCCCAACTAAGTAAATCAACTCTATTACCATGGAAACTGACTCTCCAAAGGGAATAGTTGCTCAGAGGGTATAGATATTTTTTCCTTTAAACTGGTTCACATCTGACATTCTTTAACTATGAGATTACTGTTGTCACTTTTGATCTGCCAATTTAGGAAGTAAGGCTATAATTAGTTTGAAAAAAGATTGTTTAAGTTCATAAGCTCATACTGTCAAGCTTTCCAGCAATCCACATTCACTTAAAACATACTATAACATATGGGGATGATAGCACCATCCCTTGTTAGTATTTATTCCTTACATGGTTGTAATATTCTGACTAGCTTTCTGGAGGGTCTTTGGACCAGCCTTGGTCTCAGCAGAATAATCACTATGAGAATAGTCAGGGATAAAGTCCAAAGTTTTTATTGTTTCCTTCAATCTCCCAGTCTGCGTCAGCAGTCTCAGTCAGTCAGACACTCAGCAGTCTGCACATCTGAATGTAATGTCCTGCTTTCTAGAGCCCCCAAGTTGGGGTGACAAAACGTACCATTGCTTTCTAGAGCCCCCACATGGGGGTGGAATATAGTGTCCAGAATGGCTCTCTGGAGGATCTCAGGACCAGCCCTGAGTCCTTGGTCTTAGTGGAGAAGTGATGAAGGCAGGAGAGCCACCATGAAGCTGGTCAAGTCTTCTCCCTGTGACTGGGTTTGTCCCCAGTTTATATACTCTATTACAATTAAATCAATTCATTATACTAAGTATAAGCCAATTATTATATTACTAGGGAACCATTATTTGTTGTAAGATTAAATCAATCATATTGAACTAGAGAACTATTAATCACTATGCTAAACTAGATAACCATTGTCTTTCCACTTCCACTGAGTTAACACCTTTCTCCAGAGTTCTGTCCATTACACATGGTGAATTATTAATTCAGCTGCTTAAACATGTTTGTGTAGATCCAAACAGATCAAATAATTAAAATCTTAAAAGATTCCATCTCACACAGCAAATTCTACTTAGAATTTAAAGCAAGGTAAAGTTGTTTTTCAAGCTAACATGAATATCAACAAGTTTACAGTTGTAGCAGATTATGCAATATTCAATGAAAGTAGTCTTTTTATACCCTTAGAATTTACATAAGATCTTTTCTAAAAACTTCTCGTTTGTTTCCTTTATTTTTACTTTGACACATTCTGAGGCAAACATCAATTATATAAATTAACAATCATACAAAGAAAACAGCCATATTCTTGGATTTGACATAGAAAGTGTACATATGATAGTTTAGTCAAACCAGAAAGAAAATTTTTAATGTTAATTGGCTTCAGGTGAGTGATTTAAGGTTTCTATGATTACAGGGATTGCATGTTAACATCTAAACTGAAAAAAAGTCTTTTAATATGTGATCGGTGTATGTGCACAAATGTTTGTGGCAGCCCTTTTTGTAGTGGCTAAAAACTGGAAACTGAATGGATGTCCATCAGTTGGAGAATGGCTGAATAAATTGTGGTATATGAATATTATGGAATATTACTGTTCTGTAAGAAATGACCAACAGGATAATTTCAGAAAGGCCTGGAGAGACTTACACGAACTGATGCTGAGTGAAATGAGCAGGACCAGGAGATCATTATATACTTCAACAACAATACTATATGATGACCAGTTCTAATGGACCAGGCCATCCTCAGCAACGAGATCAACCAAATCATTTCCAATGGAGCAGTAATGAACTGAACCAGCTATGCCCAGAAAAAGAACTCTGGGAGATGACTAAAAACCATTACATTGAATTCCCAATCCCTATATTTATGCCCACCTGCATTTTTGATTTCCTTCACAAGCTAATTGTACAATATTTCAAAGTCTGATTCTTTTTGTACAGCAAAATAACGTTTTGGTCATGTATACTTATTGTGTATCTAATTTATATTTTAATATATTTAACATCTACTGGTCATCCTGCCATCTAGGGGAGGGGTTGGGGGGGTAAGAGGTGAAAAATTGGAACAAGAGGTTTGGCAATTGTTAATGCTGTAAAGTTACCCATGCATATATCCTGTAAATAAAAGGCTATTAAATAAAAAAAAAAAATATGTGATCGGTGAGTCCAAAATTCTGATATTTAGCAATAGTAATAGTGGTCCAGGGTTCCTGAATAGAAATTCAAAAGTCATTTTTCATTCAACCTGAGTTATGAATTTAGCCTCTTTTGAGTTTCCAGTGCCCCAGATCTCAACCTCAAAACTTCAGGGATAGCTAAGTACTAGTACTTCTTTATTATTAAATCAACATGGGTTTAGTCAGAACAATCAAACATTGCACTATTGTGAGTTAAAACAAAAAACAAAACCTGATTATATTTCTTGGGTTATTAGGTCTTATGGATGTGTTCAGCTACCCCAGAAGGCAGATAGTTAAGTCTTTGTTTTCTTCCTTTCTTGCTTGAACCAGAGAACCATTTTCATCATCCCTCTGTCTACATCAATTGTTTTAGGAATTTGGGGAAATCTTCTTACATCTGGGTAGCTGAGTGGTGTGAAAACTAGACATAAAGGATAAAAGGGAATATTTATGTAGCTTGTCAGAATACAGGGGTCAAATACAAAACAAGGATACATGTTGACAATCCTGGTTTTGGTGAATATCAATTTATTTTATTTATTTATTTATTTTGTTTTGGTGAGTACAAATCAGAGCCTTGCCAAATACTCAAAGTTAGTGGACATGAGAGGTAGTAGTTGACTAGGTAGTAGTTATGGGTCTGACTCACATAAGAAACAAAATATTTTTAAGGCTATCATCTAGACTTACAAAATAGAGGCAGCATAACATCTGCAATTCCATGGAAAACCAGCATATGGTAGTAGTAGTAATCCCTTAGGGAACTAGCAGATGGCATTTATATCTTGGCAGAAGACTAGCAGATGGCAATCATAGCCAAGAAAACAGTCCAATAGTAACACTGACTAGTACATAATATAATCAAATATTCAAGGAAACAGTGGGAAGCAGTTTTTATGGGTTTAGCTGTTCTGTTTGGAACATCTGTCTAGGAAGATTTTAAGCATACAGCCTCAAAGCATGAGACTTCTGGGAAATACTAGTTCCTTTTTTATTCTCATGTGTTTTGCTCCCACTGCTGGCATGGGGATCTGTGGGAGAGTGTGCCCCTGTGTACATGGGACTGAGTAAGAAGTTTGGAAATTAAAAAAGAAAAGAAAAGGATTACTAAATGAAGCTCCAGCAAGCTGTGGGTTTAGTTAGAAAGGTGCAAAAAAACCTATCTTGAATCTGGGTATAGTTTTCCAGGGTTCATGTTGTGAGGAATTGTGCTTTAACCATATTGTGTCAAATTTTATTGTGAAAAATAAAGAGAAAATGTTTATAGAGTTTTTTTAGGTTTCTGGAATCAAAGTGCTTTTGGAACAAGTACACATAGTATATTTTGCATATAATTTTGAAGAAGTCTTTCTTCCTTCTTCATCCCAAGAAAATTCTTGATTCTTCTCCACTCTTAGAGTTACATGATTCATTTTTAAGTAAAAGGGTATTTTTGAAAAATTAACTTATGAATGCATAAGAGCTAAATCCTATAAGTCCATGAATTCATGGGTTTAAAGTTATTGAGAGTGAGCAGTCAAGAAACAACTCACATTTTAACTTTGCAAAGGGAATAGTGAAGATGAGGTCTTCCCCTTCTCCCCAAAATGACTGTGATAACTGGAATTAGAGCCACTTGCCCAGGAGGAGTGGAAGACATGCTATAAGAAATAGAAATATTCTTAAGACAGATACAGATATAAATATGATCTAAGAAGCTTTAAAGACTATGGCCCCTGGCAGAAAAAATGGAAGCTGGCTGTGGGCTCAAGCCTTGGAAATAAAGAATTAAACATAGTGAAGACTACACAGGAGAGAAGATACTTTGGGTTCTGGTAATATTAAAGCATCAAGAAGCCTCACTAACATTTTATTTTAGGTTTCTGCCTATTCTTCTTATGGACAATATGTGTATGAGAGGACTGTATACCCCCAGGTTTTGGGGGAGTGAGATAATTGTTTTGTACGTATTGTTATTACTATATCAATTAAATATTTTGCCTTTGAGTTAAACATGTCCACTAACTGACTAATAATGGGAAATATAATGGTAGGGGCTCATGAACTATAATTTTATAATCAGGGAATCCTGGAAAGAGCACCTGTCCTTTAAGGCTCCAACACATGAGTATAATTTCAAATTGAATGAAGAAGCCCAAAAGAGATTGCTGCAAAAATCAATGCTGCTGCATCCTTTTAGTAATTTAATCTTAGTTATATTTTATATTCAAGGAAAAATATAACATATACCTGATAGCTTTGATCTTTGCCTAAGTAAAGAAGTTGGAAGAGGAATTGTTGGAATTAGAATGGGAATAAGATTCAATGTGCATCACTTAAAAAAATATCTATGCTGCTGTTTCTGTGATGAGCTTGTTATGCAAATTTAAGTAATAAATAATTAAACCTAAAATTGGCCACTTGGTTCTCATTGCTGGGCCACATGTGACCTGTTGTGTGTGTAATGAGATAATTGAGGGCACAAAGGAAGGCTAGATTCAGATTTTGGCATTTACTACTGAGATTCACTGTGGTTGGCAGGGATTTTATCAGCAATAAAATTAACACACACAAAGACTGTACAGCTTTACCGATATTTCTACACATTGTAGTCTTTTTTTTCCCCTTTCTCTTTCATAGGACAACCTTTTAAAGAGCTTACATATTTTTAAACTATTTAAAATTTCAGAAATATTCCTATGGCTAGTAGTTCTTTTCTTGTAATTAATCCTAGGTATATTTGAAGTACTTGGGCAAATGAGTGCTTCTAAGTAGCCCACTATTTTGGACAAAAGAATTATCTCCGGGCACTATATTTGGAAATTACTCCAAATAGTTATAATCTAGATACACAGATAATCCTCAATTGTATATCACATGAAGTCCCATGTGATATACTAACAAAATTTTGGAAGAGGAAGAGACATTAGAAGTCAGCCAGTGTAGCCCACTTATTTTAGAGATGAAGAGAGACCCAGGGAAGTGAATCACTTGCCAAATGTCCCAGACAATTAATGACATTGTCAGGGCCAGAAACAGAATCTTTTGGCTTTCACTGAAATATTCATTTCATTATTTTGGCTATTTCCCCCCTTTCCCTGTCAACCCATGCTAAGGTTTTTGTTTGTTTTGAGTATTTAAATTTCCATATGTGAATTCTAATGTATTCCCTTGAATAAAATTTATTTAATAACAATATTTATATTAACATTAAAACTTATAGTAAGTACTTATGTTTATGCATTTATACACAGTATTTCAGGAGAGACAGAAGTATGATACAGTTCTAGCCCTTCAGGTCATTGCATTGAGTTCTAAATTAGATTTACTCATAGCAGAGATTTGAATGTAGACTATTTGGGTGGGCTTCAGTAGTTTTAAAACAAGGACATTGTTGTGATATAGGAGCCACTTGCCAGTGGCTGCTGGAGGTCTAAGTCAGACTTGTAGAATGGATTTAGTAGCAAAGACCTGGTCAAATGAGAGATAATGCTATACATTCCTATCCTCACAGGATTTGTTGTGAAAAGTATGCATAAGATCTAAGTATTCAAATAAGCATAATTAAAGGATATCTGTGCAGCCTATGGAAGCCTCAGTAGGGTTGGAGATGGCAGAGAGTCTGTAGACTACTAAATCTTGGTGTTGTGATAGGGTGACTTCAAAAATGGATTTCCAGTTTTTTTCTTTTTGTCCAGGAAAAATTCCATTTCTTATGAGTGGAATTCTACTTCACTTTTAGAGGGTTCTCAGAAAAGGTATGGAACTAGAATTATTTATATTTGCTCCTCTAAATAGTATTAAGCCTAGACAAAATTATTTTTAGGTTTGTGATTCTTTTCCTAATTACTATCCCTCAATGGTAAAGAAATGCATAGGGTAGCTAGTTGGTGCAGTGGATAGAGCACCAACCCTAAAGTCAGGAGGATCTGAGTTCAAATCTGACCTCAGACACTCAACATTTCCTCGCTGTGTGGTCCTGGGTAAGTCACTTAATCCCAATTGCCTCAGAAAAAAAGAAGAAATGCACCAAGCTATATTTGAAGATGTCACTCCTTTCCCACTAAATATCCATTACACAAAGACTATCACAATAATGAATAACTCCATTTATCTAAGCTGATAACAAACACAAATAAGAGAAGCTATTTTGATTATAATTTTCCAGATTATACTCCAAATGAATGTGCTCTCCTACTGTGGGAAATATGTCAGTTCGATGAAGGGAGAAATTCTTTAATTTCATCTTAAAATCT
Source organism: Sarcophilus harrisii (assembly GCF_902635505.1). NCBI lineage: Eukaryota > Metazoa > Chordata > Mammalia > Dasyuromorphia > Dasyuridae > Sarcophilus > Sarcophilus harrisii. The sequence continues at coordinate 239,576,126 of NC_045426.1, forward strand.
CTAAGGGAAATGGTTGGCTGAGCAGTTCATATACATGTCATCTTCTTCCTGGATTCTTTCTCTCTTGCCCTTTCCCTAAAGAGAACCAGAAATGAATGTGACCTATCTTGAGTGGACACCAGAAAAGGAAACTTTTTTTTTTCTCCTAAGCTCTTGACAACTCAGTCCCTCATAAAATAATTGTGTATTGAGTAATTGTACTCTCCAATGATAAAGTGATTTTATTTTTTTTTTTTTACAAATGCCTACATTTGAAATCTTGGTTTTATTCACTTACTACCCAAAGTAAAAAAAAGATCATGACACAGGAAATAAAAGCCACAAGAAAATCATTGGACCCCAGTCAACTATCATCAAATGGGGAAACTCATAAAGAAGGATTCCTTCCTGGAATCAAGGATTTGGAAAGTAGAGTTAAAACAGGACCACTAGCCTGATCACCAACTCCCTTAGATTTAAGTGGCGATATACAAGGACCTTTCACTTAAAATCCCTAGAAATAGTAGCTCCTTCTTCCTCCATTCACTGTTTTTTCTTCCAACTCAGTCCACATTGCCATTGTCTTATATAAATGTAACCTAGCAATACTGTCTTTGCTGATACTGAATCCCTTTTTTGCTTTGGTTTCTTCAGCATTAGCTACTAAAAGCTCAGAAGAGAATGATTTAAAGTCAAAAATAAGTATAGTTTTGTTAATAGAAATGACATTAAAAAGATGTGTTATCATGTACATTGCTATTGGACATCCCAAAGAGCACTTGTTTTTTTCTTTAATCTGACTTGTTCCTAAAACTTTCTATAGGTCTTCTATTAGAATGTCAGGTTCTTGGAAATTGAGTGGATGCCCATCAATTGGAGAATAGCTAAATAAGTTACGGTACTTGAACGTTATGGAACATTATTGTTTCATAAGAAATGATCATCAGGATGATTTCAGAGTAGCCTGGAGAGACTTATATGAACTAATGCTATTTGAAGTGAGTAGAATGTTGTTCATGGCAACAACGAGATTATATGATGATCAATTCTAATGGATATATCTCTTTTAAAAATGAGATGATTCAGGCCAATTTCAATGGTCTTGTGATGAAAAGAGCCATCTTTACCTAAAGAGAAGACTGAGGAAACTTGAGTGTGGATCAAAACATAATGTTTTCACTCTTTTTGTTGTTGTCTGCTTGTATTTTGTTTTCTTTCTCATTTTTTGCCTTTTTGATCTGATTTTTCTTGTGCAGCATGATAACTGTGGAAATATATATAGAAGAAATGCACGTTTAACATATATTGGATTGTTTGCCATCTAGGGGAGGGGTTGGTAGAAGGGAGGGAAAACTTTTGGAACACAAGGTTTTTCAAGGGTGAATGATGAAAATTATCTGTGAATATGTTTTGAAAATAAAAAACTTTAATAAAAAAAGAATATCAGCTTATTGAAAGATGACTGAATTTTTTTCCATTTGTGACTTAGTACTTAGTATAGCTTGAACTATTTTAAGCATTTGATTGATGTTTCATCATTTATATACCTAGTGGCAAGACTTTAACTTTCTAAATTTCCTTAGATACCTCCTAGTTCTTCTAATAGACAGAAAAGTCTTTGAGGACAAGGAACCCCCATTGTTTAGCACAGTGGCTGGCACATATCATTCAGTCATTTAGTCATATTGGTGTTCTACTCTTTGTGATCCTCTATGGGGTTTTCTTGGTGAAGATACTGGATTTATTTGCCATTTCTGTCTTCAGTGGATCAGGCAAACTAGAGTGTCTGAGGCAAAATTTAAACTCAGGTTGTCCTGATTAAGCTTTATCCACTGTATCATCTTGTACAGAGTATACATTTAATAAATGTTTATTTATTGATTGATCTCTACTAATTCATAGACTACATGGGACCAGGAATCATAACAACCTAGTACAATAGATAATGCAAGTATCCTCATGCCTGTTTTACAGATGAAGAAAATGATTTCAAAAGAAATTTGACAGCTGTCTTAGAATTTTCTAGCTCAATACCTCTAAGACAGTAAATTATCTATAAGAAAGTGCTAACTTGTCTGATATGGATTGTGCCTTTAATAAGAATTTAAAAAGGAGAAATCAATGTGGATTAAAATGAGGGAAGACTTCATGGAAGATGTAAGACTTGAGGGATAAGAAGGATTTAGATAGGGAGTGAGAGCTAAAAATGATGCTCTATGATAGCCTTTTCCTGTGGAAGTGAGTTCAAGGCAAATTCAGCGAGGAAGTTAGCATCCCTAGACCTACTTATATCTAAATCTCTTCAGTATGAAGTAGTTAACAGGCTTTCTTCTACTTGTCCAAGGTAGATTCTCTGCTTATGCTTTGCTGTAGTTAAATCGCCGCTCCTATTTTATTACCATAATTGTCAGAATTTATTATGTATCTTTCTAGACAAATTGTAGTGAATATTTCATCACTGTGCATAGGACTTCATTAGATCCAAGGTAACACATATGCTGAAATGTACCATCTCAATGTTTTGTCAATTACATCAATGTACTTGTGCCAGCAAAAGTGATTTCTCCCTCCTAAAGACACATGAGCCAGAAAGAAGTTCTTTGATTTCTTGTTTTATGTGACATTCTGTCTGCAATTAGCAGGGTTCCAGATGTTCATGCATTTTAAATTCAACTTATATAGTCATTTATATTTCCCATCAGAAGGCTCGGTGGTTTATGTTCCAGAAACTCAATCTAAAAACACTTCTAAATTGAACTTGAAATGACTAAATATTCCATGGTTTTACTTCTGATTATAAATGTTCTCTTAGATTAAAGAACTTTTGCTTCTGTGTGGAAAAAGCTTTGTCCAATTCCTAATTATAAATAAAAAATTGAAAAGATTTATTTGCACTGTATTTGAAGCTGGTATATTTAGTACTGCAAAGATCCCTTCTTAAATCTCTTTGGATTTTAAATAGTACTAACAAGTGTATTAGTTAGCAAGATGTATGATCACAATTGTTATCTGAGAGAATGATAAACCTACCAAATCAATGACTCATCTTGTCCCTGAGTAGCAATCTACTTAGCTGGGTTGATCTCAAAGAGATTTGGACCCAAGATTAATTTTAATTCTTTGTTCACTACAACCATAGAATATACCCCATGTTGTAACAAAAGATGCAAAAAAAAAAAAATAAAAAAAGCCTTTGGGGGAAAACCCCAATAATTTATGCTAAAAATTCCACAGAATTTAAAGAGCTTTAAAAAAATATGACAACTAGGAGAAACTAGATGGTGCAGTGGATAAAGAATCAGACCTCGAGTCAGGAGGAATTGAGTTCAAATCCAGCCTCTCACACTTACTACTTATTAGGTGTGTGAACCATAATCCCAATTTCCTTGCCAAAGGGGGAAAAATATGATTAACATACATTTAAATCTCAAAGCTCTCATTTTATGCAATAAAAATGCTAAAAACTCCCCAGCCCCCAAATCAGGGGTAAAACAACAATACCTCCTTTCCCTATTATAAGTTGATCTGATTCTAAAAATGCTAGAAGTAACAATGAAATATGAAAAAAAAAATAAAGACATAAAAATAAGTAAACAGAGGACAGAACAATCCCTATTTCCCAATGACATTAATTTTCTTAGAAAACAATACAAAATCAGCAAAGAAACTCTTTGAGACAATAGTTAAGACCAAAGCTTCTTAAACTGCCAATCCCATAACGAATGTGTGGGTCACAAAATTATGATTTATTATCGGTAAATACTTAATTTGTATAACTATTTTATATACCTATATCTGGATGTCATAAAAAATTCTCAATAAAAAAGGAGCCACAAATAAAAAAAGTTTAAGAAACCCTTGCTTAGACAATAGTAGTAAAGCAGGATAAAAAACAAATCAACAAAAAATCAATATATAAATATATATGTATGTACCTATACTTATACCTATACCTATAATTCTTCAGCAGCTAGGTAGTACAGTAAATAAGAGTGCTAGGTTTGGAATCAAGAAAACTCATCTTAATTCAAATTTGGTTTCAGACACTTACTGATTCTGTGATCCTACGCAAGTCATTTAACCCTGTTTTCCTCAGTTCCTCATCTGTAAAATGAGTAGGAAAAGGAAATGGCAAACCATTCCAGTCTGTCTGTCAAGAAAACTCTAAATGGTATTATGTAAAGGGCAGGAACTCAATATGATTGACTTAATCCTACAACAAGGTGTTAACTCAGTGGAATTGATAAGACAATGGTTATCTAGTTTAGCATGTGAGTTCTCTAGTTCAGTATGATTGATTTAATTTTACAACAAATAATGGTTCATTAGTGATATAATGATATAATTGTAATAGAGTATATAAACTGGGACAAACTCAGCCAGAGACAGACTTCAAGATAGAGATTGTCCTGGTGGCTTTCCTGCCTCCTGCACTTTGAGAGAGAAGACTCTGAAACCAAGACCCATTCCTCTGGGTCTCCAGAAAGCTAGTCCTGTCCCAGGCGAATGAGACAGACTATGAAGGAGATAATAAAGACTTTGGACTTTATCCGTGACTATTCTCACGATTATTATTCAGCTGAAACAAATCTGTCCAAAGGCCCTCCAGAAAGCTAACCAGGACATTACAGTATTATATAGACTTGGACACTACTGAATGACTTAATGACAGCACACACACACACACACACACACACACACACACACACATGCGTGCATGTGTATATATATCTTACAGCCCAGGTGCAAAAATGTCCTTTTCCTACCAAGGGAACCTATCATTTTTGCTCATATAGAACTTGGTTCTAAAAAGGGATAGAAGAACAGAGTTTTTTCAATATTCTGGTTCATTATGTCTTTCACTCCCCACTCCAGAATCCCAGGGAAAATGTCTTACATACATTTTATATAGGATTTATATCTAACCCCTTCTAAAAGGGATAATACTGGCCTGCTAGAAGAGCATTTAATGCACAGAGTAGTAGGGGGAGTTATTGATTTCCTCTTTTTTAGAAAAAAATTAAGACACAAATGGAGCATTTACAAATAATGAAAACATGAAAGAGTAGATGTTCACTGTATATAAAACATTAAAGTAGGATCTCAGATTTGACACATGAGGCTGACTAGAGTTTGTCATCATGGCAAAAAAGCAAGCTGTGAGAGGCATTCAAGTGAATCATTACTAGGTCTTTGCTGAATATCTTTTCAATATTAAAAAAAAAAAATTAAAACCTGTTTTGATGAGCAACTTCTTTCATTTAAATTCTGCACCTGAGCCATAAGGACATCCTGAGTCAGACCTGGCCTAGAATAGGGAGACACAGGGAGACAATATTTTGTCTGAAAAGTGTTTGTGGATTTTAGTGAAATGTGAATTCAATATGTGATGGGCAGCTCATTTGAGAAGCATAGCTTCTGGAAATAAAGAGATTATAGTCCCTCTGCTCCTTGCTTTTGTCAAATCATACCTTAAACATTTTGTTTATTTCTGGGAGCAATATTTTAGCAAAAATACTGATAAGCTAAAGAATGGTTCAGATTGAGAAGATTCAGATGATGAAGTTCCATATGAATATTGGTTGAAGGACTTGGAGATAGCATGCAAAAGAAAAGATTTTGTAGGGAAATGAAAGCTTTCTTCACATATTAGAAAGTTTGCCAAGAAGATTAGACTTCTCTTGCTTGACTCAAGAAGGTACTGGGAGTAATGGAGGCAGATTTAAACTTCATAAAAGGAAAAAAAAAACTTTTTTTTTTTTAAATAATTAGAATTATCCAAAAATTGAATGAGCTGTCTTGCATTTTTAAGCAAAATGTTGGATGACTATTTGTCAGTTATGTTGTAAGGAGGGTTTTTCTTTGGTACATGTTAGACTATATGACTTTGAGGCACTGGGATTCAAAAAGACTAGAGAATGAGTAAGTGGCAAGACCAGGAGCAAAGTAGAGATTGGATGTAGGAGTTAGATTGTCAAGCCTCAAGAACCATTCCTTTATACCCCAAGGAGATACTAGAGAAGGGAAAGGGACCTTTATGTGCCAAAATGTTTGTGGCAGCCTTGTTTGTAGTGGCTAGAAACTGGAAAATGAATGGATGCCCTTCAATTGGAGAATGGTTGGGTAAATTATGGTAAATGAATGTTATGGAATATTATTGTTCTGTAAGAAATGACCAGCAGGATGAATACAGAGAGGCTTGGAGAGACTTACATGAACTGATGCTAAGTGAAATGAGCAGAACCAGGAGATCATTATATACCTCAACAACAATACTGTATGAAGATATATTCTGATAGAAGTGGATTTCTTTGACAAAGAAACCTAATTCAGTTTAAATTGATCAATGATAGACAGAAGCAGCTACACCCAAAGAAAGAACACTGGGAAATGAATGTAAACTGTTTGCATTTTTGTTTTTCTTCCCAGTTTATTTTTACCTTCTGAATCCAATTCTCCCTGTGCAACAAGAGAACTGTTTGGTTCTGCATACATATATTGTATATAGGATATACTGTGACATATTCAACATACATAGGACTGCTTGCCATCTAGGGGAGGGGGTGGAGGGAGAGAGGGGAAAAATCGGAACAGAAATGAGTGCAAGGGATAATGTTGTAAAAAATTATAATAAAAAAAACAAAATTAAAAAAAAAAAGAACCATTCCTTACTCCAGTAATAACTTTCAGGATCCATACTTGAGTTCAGGATTCATCCAGTTAATGCCAAATTTGGTCATGAACTTGCTGTGACCAAATATCCACAGAAAATACATATGTTTGTGCCCATTCTTCTGACAGACTGAGATGTTGTAGGGGACAATGCACCCTCAAGTTGTTTTGAGGAAAATATTTGTTTCATCTTGCTAAATCTTCAAAGTAAATGCCTTTTAAAAAAAGATAATTTTATGGTCAAAATTATCTATTTTACATTTTGTAATTCTTCCTGTATGTTTTTTGGTCCTTCATTCTTCCTTTATTCGTATATCTGACAATCAAACTAATTCATGTATGGCATTACCCTTTATGTATCATTCATGTACTAATTTAAACATTAACTTGGTATACAGTAAGATTCTGGATTATACCAAGTTTCTGGAAATGTAAATTAAAATAACATAGAGGTACAACTTTACACCTATCAGATGGACTAATATGACAAAAAGGGAAGATCATAAATGTTGGAGGAGATTTGTGAACCCCAATATACTGTTGATGAAGTTGTGAACTGATCTAGCCATTCTAGAGAGCAATTTGGAACTAAGCCCAAAGGTTATAAAATTGTGCATACCCTTTGATCCATTAATAACACTGTCAAGTCTGTATCCCAAAGCAATCAAAAAGATAGAAAGAAAGACTTATTTGTACAAAAATGTGGCAGCTTTTTTATGGTGGCTAAGAATCAGAAATTGGGAGGATACTCAGCAATTGGGAATGACTTAACAAACTGTGGTTTAAGATTGTGATGGAATATTATTGTGCTGTAAGAAATGACAGTAGAATGATTTCAGAAAAACCTGGAAAGACTGACATGAACTAATGTAAAGTGAAAGGAGCAGAACCAAGAGAACACTATTCACAGTAAGAGCAATATTGTATGATGAAGTGTGAATGACTTAGCTAATCTCATTAATACAATGATTCAAGACAAAGGGCTCATAATAAAAATTTCTATCTATCTCCAGAGAAAGAATTGATTTTTTTCTGAATACAGACTGAAGCATACTATTTTTCATTTTTTTGCCCTAGTCTTCTTGTACAAAATTAATAATATGGAAATGTTTTGTATGATTGCACTGTATAATTTATATTGGATTACTTACCATTTTAGGAATTATATTTGGAACTCAAAACTTAATAACAAAGAAATGTTAAAAATTGTTATATATAATTGGGGAAAATAAATTGTTATTTAAAAAGATAATTGAATTTAATTGATTAAATGTAACTGAGGTATTAATCACTGGCAGTTAATGAAGGAGGAAAAGATATAGCAGAATGGGGATTCTAGCTGTTAGCATACACAAAAGATATTTTTTTGCTTTGGAAAAATGAATGCCTCTCCTGGGCTTATATTCCAAAGAGATCTTAAAGGCGGGAAAGGGACCCACATGTGCAAAAATGTTTGTAGCAGCACTTTTTTTTTTTTAAAATTATAGCTTTTTATTTATAAGTTATATGCATGGGTAATTTTACAGCACTGACAATTGCCAAACCTTTTCTTCCAATTTTTTCCCTCTTTCCCCCCATCCTCTCCCCCTGATGGCAGGTTGGCCAATACATGTTAAGTATGTTAAAGCATATATGTCCTAACAGTTATTTTGCTGTACAAAAAGAATCAGAGTTTGAAATAGTGTACTATTAGCCTGTGAAGGAAATCAAAAGTGCAGGTGGACAAAAATAGAGGGATTGGGAATTCTATGTAATGGTTCATAGTCATCTCTCAGAGTTCTTTCGCTGGGTGTAGCTGGTTCAGTTCATTACTGCTCTATTGGAACTGATTTGGTTCATCTCATTACTGAAGATGGCCACATCCATCAGAATTGATCATCATATAGTATTGTTGTTGAAGTATATAATGATCTGGTCCTGTTCATTTCACTCAGCATCAGTTCATGTAAGTCTTTCCAGGCCTTTCTGAAAATCCTCCTGTTGTTCATTTCTTACCGAACAATAATATTCCACAATATTCATATACCACAATTTATTCAGCCATTCTCCAATTGATGGGCATCCACTCAGTTTCCAGTTTCTGGCCACTACAAAGAGACCTGCTATAAACATTCGCACACATACAGGTCCCTTTCCCTGCTTTAAGATTTCTTTGGCATATAAGCCCAGTAGTAACACTGCTAGGTCAAAGGGTATGCACAGCTTGATAACTTTTTGAGCATAGTTCCAAATTGCTCTCCAGAATGGTTGGGTGTATTCACAATTCCACCAACAATGTATTAGTGTTCCTGTTTTCCCACATCCCCTCCAACATTCTGCATTATCTTTCCCTGTCATTCTAGCCAGTCTGACAGGTGTGTAGTGGTATCTCAGAGTTGTCTTAATTTGCATTTCTCTAATTAATAACGACTTGGAGCATATTTTCATATAGCTAGAAATAGTTTCAATTTCTTTGTCTGAGAATTGTCTGTTCATATCCTTTGACCATTTATCAATGGGAGAATGGCTTGATTTCTTATAAATTAGAGTCAATTCTCTATATATTTTGGAAATGAGGCCTTTATCAGAACCTTGACTGTAAAAATGTTTTCCCAGTTTATAGTTTCCCTTCTAATCTTGCCTGCATTAGTTTTGTTTGTACAAAAATTTTCAATTAGATATAATCAAAATTTTCTATTTTGTGATCAATAATGATCTCTAGTTCTTCTTTGGTCATAAATTCCTTCTTCTTCCACAGATCTGAGAGGTAAACTATCCTATGCTCTTCCAATTTATTTATAATCTCATTCTTTATGCCTAGGTCATGAACCCATTTTGACCTTATCTTGGTATATGGTGTTAAGTGTGGGTCAATGTGTGGCAGCCCTTTTTGTAGTGGCAAAAAACTGGAAACTGAGTGGATGCCTATCAGTTTGAGAATGGCTAAGTTATGGTATATGAATGTTATGGAATATTATTGTTCTATAAGAAACTATCAGCAGGATGATTTCAGATAGGCCTAGAGAGACTTGCAGAACTGATACTAAGTGAAATGAGCAGAACCAGGAGATGTTTGCACATAGCAACAACAAGATTATTTGATGATCAGTTCTGATGGATGTGGCTCTTTACAACAATGAGATAATTCAGGCCAGTTCCAATAGACCTGTGATGGCGAGACTCATCTACACCCAGAGAGTGGACTGTGGGAACCGAGGGTAGATCATAACATAGCATTTATACTATTTTTGTTATGGTTTGCTTCAATTTTATTTTCTTCCTCATTTTTTTTTCTCTTTTTGATCTGCTTTTTCTTGTGCGGCAAGGTAATTGTATAAATATGGATACCTATATTAGATTTTACATATTTTTATACCATGTTTAACATATATTGGATTACATGCCATCTAGGGGAGGGGGTGAGAGAAAGGGGGGAAAATGGGAACACAAGGTTTTTCAAGAGTCAGTGTTGAAATTTTATTCTAGCATATGTTTTCAAAATAAAAACTTCAATAAAAAAAGAAAAATGAATGTCAGTTGTTACATTGTGTTGTGCTTTTCGCTCAGTCTCCTGATTTTTGATATTTTCACTCGCTGTCTTCTCTACCTTGAATGCTCTCTCACCTTGCTTACTCCTCTTGACTTATGTGGCTTTCCTCTATTGCTAAAATCTCACCCATAGAAAGTCTTTTTGGATCTTCCTTACTGTTTGTTCTTTCTTTCTATAGATTATTTCCAATTTATCTTGCATATAACTTATTTATACAATATTCTTTGCATGTTGTTGTCTCTCTCATACAAAGCAATATTCTTGAGAGTAGTTGCTTTTTATGTTTATTTGTATTCTCATTTTAGCATGCCCCAGTCATAAAGTAAATATTTCATTAATGTTTGTTGACTGACTGCGAAATTTTACCCTCTATTCTTTAAATTTCATTTTGAGGCTTCTTTGTTTAGATTGGCAAGACTTCTGAAAAATTTCTAGAATCTCAAAAGATGAATTCTGTTATAGCTAAGAGTTCATTATTCTGGTATCATGAGATAACGGGCCAGGAAGTTAAGTTCTATTTTTCAGCTCTCTTTATATAACTAGCAGATCACTTCTACTGTCTTTTTTTTTTTTTTCTATCCAAAATCATGATTTTTAGCTAGAAGAAAAGGTGAAAATAAACTTAAGCTTCTAAAATTTTCAGTTTCCTACTCCACATTTTAAAGTTAGTAAAGAATTTTTTTCCTGACAGTGTTATTCATTCCACCTTCAATTACCCAAAATGGATAATGATTAGTAGAATTAATCCAATTTTAATAGAATGTTATATTGTGGATATACTTCCAGAAAGAACTGAGGGAGGTTTGTTGACGGAAAAAAAATCCAAAATTTTTAACCAGTTTTTTAGAGGTTAAATATAGGACATAAAGGAATTAGAGATAATTATATATCAAGTTTATAATGGCAAGTGTGTGATCTTTATTCACTCAATGTTCTGCTATCTGCCTGATCTTAGGCACAAATACCATCTATGGTAACCTATATTTCTTGAAATGTTCCAGTCATGAGAGTAGCTGGGCTTTCACAAGTAAGAAATATTTCCTACAAATTTTCTTGAGATAGAATGGTGATAATTGGTCATGTGGTATTACTTGTGAAATTACTATTTAAACTGGTCAAAAAAAAATTGAATTGTGATTCTTCAGTCCATAAAGCTGTGTCTGATAATCGCTAGATTAGAGATACTTTAAGATGTTTCCCATAGTCCCTAAGTGAACTCTTTTGACTTCATTAATTTTATTTTATTTTACCTTTTTTTCTTTTAGTTGATAATAAAACCTCTTTTGAAAAAACAAATCTCTCTTTTGGGAGATCTAAATGAGACAGGGTGAGAGAACTGGTGGGAGAAGGAGAAACAGAGGAATCATCATTCTCATCATTCAGAGTTGATAGCCATCAAGGTTTAGGTAAGGTAGAGAGTAAAACAGAGAAAAGGAAAAATGCTTTGGGTGGAATTTGATTTGGACAGTCTTTTTCTTATCTGGACTTGGTTTTGCAAAAAATGTTCAATTGAATATTCATTTAAATATTTTAACAAGTATTTTTCTTTTAAATTTTGAGTATCAAATACTCTCCTTGCCTCTCTGTCCTCTATGACCCATTAAGAAGGGAGGCAATATAATTATACACCCCTTCATGATTGTGGACTTGAATATTATCTTATAATTTAAGAAAACTTTCCTCCTTTTGGACGCTAAAATTTTCCATAAGACTTTCTTATTAGAAATATATACAGAATAGTAAAGTAGTGAATGAATGAATGAAAGCATTTAATAAGCACACTATGTAAATAATAAAATGCTAAGTACTAAATAGAAATACAAAAGCAGAGACAGTTCCTGCTCTTAAGCAGTTCATATCTCAAATGGGAGAAACAAACAAAGTCTCATCTACATAATCCATAAATCCAGTGTCCAGGCAAATGATAATAAATTTTCTTTAATGGTGTTTCCTTTCCATGGATGAAATTTTATCATCTTCTTATTTTCAACTATTTGGTAGTTTCAAGAGCTTTAGTGTAGAAAATTTCTCTTTTTGGAAAAAGAAAGAAATTTGCAAAATACATAATAGAAGGAAAGATAGTTAAAAAAACAATTATTTTTCTGCCAATAAATAATGAACTCATTTATATTTAATAAGTGAAAAAAATATGATTGATAACCATCTTTCAACTGAAAATCTTTCTCCTTACAGTTCAGAAATTGTTTATGTTTTACTTGATTTACGAAAAAAAACAAACTTGTTGATTCAATTATCATCATATATATTCACAGACATACACACACACATATATAACTCTGAGATGTTGCCCACATACACAGTCTTTAATATAGGATCTTCATCAATTCCCCATATAAAACAACTTCATGTGACTGTCATCCTAAGTTATATTCAATTACATGTCCTATTTCACAAATCAGCCAGTTACAAGAACTCTACTTTGCAAGGGCAGAGCATAATTTTGCAGTGACATTTCTTTAGCAATAAAAAATCTACCTTACTAAACTGCTTTCATTTTAATTGCTTTAGTTGCAAATTCTAGCATTCTTTACCTTTGACTAGCCAGACTTCCAAAGTGTTATTATTATGGTTATTATCAATATGGTGAACTATCAAAGTAGCATACCATAGTTTGAGGCATTAATACTATTTTCTTCACTAGGAAAAAAAATTCAGAATTTTTAGCTCTTAGGCACATACTAATGCCGTTAGTTTCAAAATTCCAAAAAAATCAATATTATGATTAGTTTATATTTTTCATATTTTTAGAGTTTGACAAACTTTATTCAAACAAGTAGTTTAAGTCATCTTTATAGATGGGGAAACAAACTGAAAGATATTAAATAGCTTGATCAGATATGTAGAAATTATCAAAATCAGAGCTTGAACCAACATCTTCTGACTTCACAAATAATATTTTCTATTATATAAGGATGACTGAATTAGTGTAAACATTACCCTAATCCAATTCTCATCTTTGAAAATACGAGTATTCTTGAAAGAAGATATTTATTCTCTAAGTCTATATTATAAATTTTACTTTACAAGATAATACTTTTCTCTCATTTACCTTTTCCCCCCTTATTTGCAAAATGGAGATAATGATACTTACCAATCATAGGGTTGAATTAAATAAAATAGATAGTAGATTTTTCAAGTAAAGTTGGAAGATGAGGACTGCAAAAAGGCCACTGAACTTAGGTATCAGGTGGTCATTGGTGATTTGGGAGAGTCAATCAAGCATTTATTCAGCCCCTACTATGTGCCAGTCATTATGCTAAATGTTGGAGATACAAAGAAAGGCAAAAAGATCATCTTAATCCTTAAGAAGCTCAGAATCTAATAGAGTATGGAGAAGACAGCACATAAAAAGAAACTGTAAAAGGAGGGCTGAGAAAGAAGGTATTCAGTCCACAATGGGCATGATGAAGTCCTATATATGAGAAATCTTATATATGATAAGAAATGATTAGATTTTTCCTATATGACTCCTTTAAAAAGATCTTGAAACTCTCCAATGTCACCTTTTACACTTTCCAATGAGTTTATAGCCCTTGAGTACGGAACACTGCACATAGCATCAGTGTTTTTCAAGGTATTATATGATTCTGCTGTAATTTTTCCTTTTCTTTTCTTTAAAAAAATCTTCATAAAGAATAAGAGTGGGCAGATGGGAGGAATGCAAGGAACAATTCTAGATGATATTAAAAAAAGTTTCAAAAATGTAATTAAAATTTTATCTTTAAATCCAGCTATTTAACCACTTTAGAAATTATTTAATTATATTATCAATTGACACATTTCTTTCCTCCTTCCCTACAAGAATAGTATGGTAGTTTATAAAATAGTTTGCTAAAATTTAGCTAAAGTATATTTACAGGATCTTGTTTAATCAAGAATTGATGAATAGGCATAAATGTGTTGTAAGCTACACTGATGAATTGCAGATCCATTGTATTGTAGCATACACACACACACACACACACAAACATATATATATATATATTTTTCAAAGAAATATCATTTAAAGACATCACTTCTATTAAAGGGTTGCATACTTTGGAACCAACATAATGTTTATATCCAGAAGATCATGACTGATAGTTTACCAAAACTAAAAGAACAAATCAAAGAATACACTGAAAAAAAGAATGACTTCATTTATTTATTTATTTTGATGAGGCAATTGGAGTTAAGTGACTTGCCCAGGGTCATACAGCTAGGAAGTATTAAGTGTCTGAGACCAGATTGAACTCAAATCCTTCTGACTTCAGGGCTGGTATTCTATCCACTGCATCACCTAGCTGTCTCTGAATGACTTTATTTAACAATTGAAAAATATCACTGTTTATGTGAATGAGAAGTCAAAATCCTGTGTGTGTGTGTGTGTGTGTGTGTGCACGCCCACAGGTATGTGTAGTGTATGTACAAATACATATATAAACATATTTCATTGTTTGAATTTATCCAAATTTCTCCTACGTTATGAACATCAGATGGTTGAAATTTAAGAAACTTTTTCTTTGGGATAGAGAAGTGTTATTTCACATCATTTTATGGCTTAATAAAACCTGTGAGAATGAATAGGATCAAGGCAACTGATCTCTTTTTAAATGTTCACTATATTAATATATCACTGCAAAAGAAATAGGTAACTCTGACTGAATATAATGTAACCATTAAAGAGCAGCTGTAGTGCAGCCTGGTTCATCTGCTAAAAACTCTTAATAATTTGTTTCTCCCACAGAGCTTCACTTTCCAAGGGCTTTTAAAAACCTTTCTACAGATGAATCAGTCACCCATCTCACTCACACTGGTCAATGGAATTTTGCCCAATTTGCAGCATTGCCATATTTTAGTTCCACATTAAAAAAAATTGATCTGTCCAAGTTTTAAAATAAAACTGTATCATAACAAAACAATGTCACCAAAATATCACTTTGGAATAAACCCATATTACCTCAAGTATATAGATTTGCTTAAATTTTGTAGATATTATATAGTATTCTATTCATTTTGTGTGTTTTCAAGCTACCAATCTATTTCAGTGTTATGTCAGTAAGTACTCTCTATTAATGACCACATTCTCCAAGTGCACAGATGACATTGTTCTAATTGCACTGAGCACTGATAAAATGCTATCTCTAGTGAAATCCATAATAAAGTAGGATAGTACTCTAATGATCTGAAATGGGTAAAGGAAACAAATGAAAATAGAATGTTGCTTACATAAATATGCATTGCATATATACATATGTATACTTATATATTATGTAATATCAATATATTCATTCATATCTTACAATAATAAAGTTAATCACTCACAAATAACAAATATCTACTGTCACTAAATTTAGCAGGATAAATCAACAATGACTTGTTTATATGGTGCTTTAGAATTCATAAAGTCCTCTCACATACATTCAATATTCTAATACCTCAAATATTTCAAAAGATTGTGATTAAGGCAAAATGGATTTCCCCTCATCCATGTAAATCCTAACCCATGTATACTGTCGTAGATGGTTGGATGCCATGGCCCCAAAAACTATTCAAAAAATTCCTTCAAAGGGTTAAAAAAATTGAACCCTTACTTGCAGAAGCTTGTAGCTTTCTAGTTTAGCTTTGAATAACTCCATGTCAGTTCTATACTATTTTAAAGTGATCAAAGAAGTTCTTAGTTGAGGAGTTTGTTTTTTTTTTTTTTTTTTTATATCCACCTTATGTTTGAGAATTTAACTACGATTTGGACCATCTGAAAGATAGTAAAATTCTGCTTGGTATTGTTGGTATTTATATATGGGTCTTCTCCAAAACTGATTCCAATACATTATGCTGTGTAGAGATTACCTTATATAACAATACCAGTAGAACACATTACGGCAAGTTCTATTACACTTAGAAAGCATAGACCTGGTGTGAAGATCGTGTATTTTAAAATCAGCCGGAGTCAGGAATTCAGGTTAGGGGAAAATCGTCAATCTTTATTCTCAGTGAAGAAAGATCGGAGGTGGAAGAGAATGGGCAATAGCAATGTGTGCAGCTGAGTCAAGAAGCTAGCTAGACCAGTAGCCATACGACCAGCAGCTTCAAGCATAGAACCCAGGCCCAATCTCTCTCAGCTTCTCTTCCTGTCTCTCTGCCTCCACCCACCAAAATCGTCATTTCCTATACAACATCTCAGGACTTGCATAGAGAGTGGGCGGGGCCATTCTTTATCCAAGCATGTATATTAATATGGTCCAATTACTATTTAGCCTCACATGCTTGGGACCTCAGTGCATCAACTCAAGCCTCAGCCCATTACAACCTGGGAAAAGGCAGAATGTGCTTTCTGAATTCAATACTACTTAAGTACAGAGATGCTAATCACCAATAGGCTAGGCATTTGATGATGTTGAATGACCAACAAATGGATGTACAACTGGAAAAATTGAGTGGTATCAATCTTAACATTTTTTTGCTATAAATGAAACCAGAATACAAATTGCATGTAAGTGAAAAAATAATTCACAAGTTCTTTTTGGAAATGAAAATATTGGAATTAATGGAAGTAATTTTATTATAGTTCCAAAGTTCCTTTCCATGGAACTTTTGGTCATCTCATATTCCAGTAATGATGGTAAAGCATGACATTGTCCACGAACTATATTATAAGTAGGTTGTTCTGATATACAAATAACTGAATACTTGTGAATGAGATAAACACATATCAGTATAAATTGCCATTTTTAAAAATCTATTGAATTATAGCAAGGTTCTGGTATATACTTATGTATGATAGTATATATTTACTTTTACAAAAATAAAAAAACCAAAAACCTAATGAGACTTTATGATGTCATCCAATACTAATCTAGTGCATTCCTGGCTTTACTTTTTTTGCATGATTTATGTATTTAATTTTCTTTTAAAAATGTATTGAATACAACCTGAAAAAATCTATTGTTTATTTCTTTGTATTACTTCATTTTTTTCAGGCTACCTTTAGGTAAAGCATGTTCTCCTGAATTAAGTATTACATAAGATTAAATGATTTATTTGAAGTTCACTGGTCCTAAGGATTTTCCATATGTATCCATTTATTTCATCTCAAAGCAACTGAAATATTTATACAATTCATCACCATTTTATTTTCCTGTTATTTTTTCCTCCTCTTATTTCTGTTACCAGCCAGATCTTCATGCAGAACTTCTAAGAATATCTTCTCTGTTAAAACTAATTTAACAATATTCTATGCAACACTTTGAGATTCCATTCATGGGGAAGAGAAGACTAAAACATCAGTGTCAGAAGAGATATTTTGGTGGTTATATTGGCCTTGGCATTCTAGGGAAGCAGTAGAAACATAAAGTTTGGATCTTAGTACTGACAGACTTTTTGATTCTTTTTTCACCCTAAAGAATAGATATCAAGAGTTTGATAGTCTGAGTTTTGAAGTATCAGAGAGGAGAGGCAGCTGTAAGTGGAGAAATAACCAGGACATAGCTAAAGAAATAGTAGTGGCCACAGAATATTTTCTCTTTCCTTATAGCCAGGATATTTAGAAAATAGTAGACAGAATCATTTTGAACTATCTCTTCAACTGTCTTGCCTTTAACCCTTCCACCACAGAAGTCAATTTTAAACATTTTAAAAAACCTTGTAGTTTTGGAATTTACATCCCTTCCCTTCTCACCTGGCTTTCTCCTTTTTTTTTTTTTTTTTTCTCTCAAACAAATTTCTATATATATGGTTTTCCCATCATGTAGCAAGTTTCATACATACTATCAACTGATATCATTGCTATGTAGGAAGAGTTGATTGTATTCAGAAAAACTGATCTAGGGAGGAGATATAGGAAAGGCAATAGGAAAGTTGGGATGACAGAATCATAGAATTTAGAGTTAGAATATACTTCAAGTTTACCTAGTTCAAACATGTCATTTTATGGAGGATTGATTTCCCTAAGATCAGATCATAAAATTAATTGGTAGCACAGCATGGATGATATGTGGGATGAACTGAGTGAAGCCTTCTCTTGGGAATATGGCTTTAAGGTATGCCTTAATTGTGACTTGAGACTTTGCAATTACAAATTGAACTATAGTTAAAAGAATGCAGGTGTTTGATTGGCTTGAATAAACATTCCCCTCCAGTTTCCCAGCACCTCTTAATTAGCATTTAAGCACTTTTTAAAAATGCAATTTATTCTTTTCTTTCTGTGATAGATTTCTGCATTTAGAATGTAAGCCCAGACTCTTCCAGAGAATGGGAGAAAAGTTGGGGGGGGGGAGGAGGGGTTTCTGGTCAATATAATTTTTGTGTTTTGCAGTTTGTGTTTTGCACAAAGGAAAAAAATGAGAAAGAAAATAAAATTCAAGCAAACAACAACAAAAAGAGTGAAAACGTTATATTGTGAACAACACTCAGTTGCCACAATCCTCTCTCTGAGTGTAGATGGCTCTCTTCATCACAAGATCTTTGGAACTAGTCTCAATCTTCTCATTCTTGAAGAGAGCCAAGTCCATCTGAATTGATCATCCCATAATCTTGTTGCCATGTACAGTGATTTCCTGGTTCTCCTCATTTCACTTACATCACTCAATGTAATCTCTCCAGGGCTTACTGAAACCATCCTGTTGATCATATCTTACAGAACAATAATATTCCATGCCATTCATATACCATAACTTATTCAGTCATTCTCCAATTGATGGACATCCACTCAGTATTCAGTTTCTTTCCACTACAAAAAGGGCTGCCACAAACAGTTTTGCACATGTTGGTTCCTTTCCTTCCTTTATGATCTCTTTTGGATATAAGCCCAGTAGAAACACTGCTGCACTAAAGGGTGTACACAGTTTGATAACTTGTTGGGCATAGTTCCAAACTGCTCTACAGAATGGTTGGATCCATTCACAGTTCTACCAACAATGTATTAGTATCTCAGTTTTCCTACATCCCCTTCAACATTTGTCATTATCTTTTCCTTTCCTCTTAGCTAATCTGAGAGGTGTGTAGTGGTATTTCACATTTGTCTTAATTTGCATTTCTCTGATCCATAGTGATTTTCAGTACCTTTTCATATTACTAGAAATAATTTTAATTTCTTCATCTGAAAATTATCTGTTCATGTCCTTTAACAATATATCAACTGGAGAATGGCTTGAATTCTTATAAATTTGAGTGAATTCTCTATATATTATAGAAATGAGCCTTGAATGTAAAAATGTTTTCCCAGTTTTATTGCTTCCCTTCTAATCTTATCTGCATAGTTTTGTTTGTACAAAAGCTTTTTAATTTGATATAATCAAAATTATCTATTTTGTGATTAATAATAATCTCTAGTTCTTTGACTACAAATTCCTTCCTCCTCCACTGATCTGAGAGATAAACTATCCTATGTTCTTCTAATTTGTTTATAATATCACTCTTTATGTCTAGATCATGAGCCCATTTTGACCTTACTTGGTATACAGTGAGTGTTAAACCTAGTTCCTGCCATGTTAGTTTCCAATTTCCTCAGCCTTTTTTGTCAAATAGTGAGTTCTTATCCCAAAAGTTGGGGTCTTTGGGTTTGTCAAACACTGGATTACTATTGTCATTGACTATTTTGTCCTGTGAACACAACCTGTTCCATTGATTGAATACTCTATTTCTTAGCCAGTACCAAATGGTTTTGATGATTGCTGCTTTATAATATAGTTTAAGTTTGGCACAGGTAGGCCACTTTCATTTGCATGTTTTTCATAAATTCCCTTGAAATTCTTGACTTTTTGTTTTTCCAGATGAAATTTATTATTGTTTTTTCTAGATTTGTAAAATAATTTCTTGGGAGTTTGATTAGTATAGCACTAAATAAGTAGATTAATTTAGGTAGTATTGCCATTTTTATTATATTCACTTGGCCTACCCAAGAGCACTTGATATTTCTCCAGTTGTTTAGATCTAATTTTATTTGTGTGGAAAGTGTTTTGTAGTTGTGCTCATATAGTTCCTGACTTTGCCTTGGCAGATAGATTCCCAAATATTTTATATAATTGACAGTAATTTTAAATGGAATTTATCTTTGTATCTCTTGTTGCTAGACTTTGTTGACAGTATGTAAAAATGTTGATGATTTATATGGCTTTATTTTGTATCCTGCAACTTTGCTGAAGTTGTGAATTGTTTCTAGTAGTTTTTTTAATTGATTCTCTATGGTTCTCTAAATATTCCATAATATCATCTGCAAAGAGTGATAATTTGGTTTCCTTATTATCTGCTCTAATTCCTTTAATCTCTTTTTCATCTCTTATTGCTGGAGCTAGCATTTCTAATACAATATTGAATAATAATGGTGATAGTGGGCAACCTTGTTTTACTCCTGATTTTATTGGAAATGGTTCCAGTTTATCACTATTACATATGATGCTTACTGATGATTTTAAATAGATGCTACTGACTATTTTAAGGAAAAGTCCATTTATTCCTATACTCTCTACTATTTTTAATAGGAATGGGTGTTGGATTTTATCAAATGCTTTTTCTGCATCTATTGAGATGATCATATAGTTTTTATTAATTTGGGTATTGATATAGTCAATTATGCTAATAGTTTCCCTAATATTGAACCATCCCTGCATTCCTAGTATAAATCCAACTTGCTCATGGAGTATTATCCTGGGGATGATTTTCTGTAATCTTTTTGCTAATATTTTACTTAAGATTTTTGCATCAATGTGCATTAGGGAGATTGGTCTATAATTTTCTTTCTCTTTTTTTGTCTTACCTGGTTCAGTACCATGTCTGTGTCATAAAAAGAATTTTGTAGGACTCCTTCATTCCCTATTTTTTCAAATAGTTTATATAGCATTGGAATTAATTGTTCTTTAAAAATTTGGTAGAATTCACATGTAAATCCATCTGATCCTGGGGATTTTTTCTTAGGGAGTTGATTAATAACTTGTTCTATTTCTTTTTCTAAAATGGGACTATTTAACCAATTTACTTCTTTCTCTGTTAATTTGGGCAACCTATATTTTTGAAAGTATTCATCCATTTCATTTAAGTTATAAAATTTGTTGGCATAAAGTTGGGCAAAGTAACTCCTAATTATTGCTCTAATTTCCTCTTCATTAATGGCAAATTCTCCGTTTTCATTTTTGAGATTAACAATTTGAGTTTCCTCTTTCCTTTTTCTAATCAAATTTACTAAGGGTTTATCTATTTTTTTTTTCATAAAACCAACTCTTAATTTTATTTATTAATTCAATAGTTTTCTTTTTTTACTTTCAATTTTATTAATCTCTCCTTTTATTTTTAGAATTACAAGTTTAGTGTTTGATTGGGGGTTTTTAATTTGCTCTTTTTTTAGCTTTTTTAGTTGCAAGTCTAATTCATTGATTTTCTCTTTCTGTGTTTTATGCAAGTAAGCCTCTAGAAATATAAAATTTCCCCTTATTACCACTTTGGCTGTAACCCACAAATTTTGGTATGACGTCTCATTATTGTCATTCTCATAGATGAAGTTATTAATTATATCTATGATTTGCTGTTTCACCTAATCATTCTTTAGTATGAGATTATTTAGTTTCCAATTACTTTTTGGTCTATTTCCCCCTGGATTTTTACTGAATGCAGTTTTTATTGCATCGTGATCTGAAAAGAATGCATTTTCTATTTCTGTCTTTCTGCATTTGAAGTTGAGGTCTTTATGTCCTAATATATGGCCAATTTTTGTATAGGTTCCATGAACTGCTGAGAAGAAAGTATACACCTTTCTGTCTCCATTCAGTTTTCTTCAAAAATCTATCACACCTAACTATTCTAGTGTTCTATTTAACTCTTTAACTTTTTTCTTATTTATTTTGTGGTTTGATTTATCTAGTTCTGAAAGTGCAAAGTTGAGATCTCCCACTATTATAGTTTTATAGTTTTGCTGTTTATTTCTTCTTGTAGCTCTCTTAACTTCTCCTTTAAGAATTTAGATGCTATACCCCTTGGTGCATATATGTTTAGTATTGATATTGCTTCATTATCTATGCTCCTCTTTAGCAAGATATGGTACCCTTCTTTATCTCTTTTAATTAGATCAATTTTAGCTTTTGCTTGACCTGAGAACACGATGGCTACCCCTGCTTTTTTTATTTCACCTGAAGCATAGTAGGTTCTTCTCCAGCCTTTTATCTTTATTCTGTATGTATCACCCCATTTCAAGTGTGTTTCTTGTAAACAACATATTGTAGGAGTCTGGCTTTTAATACAGTCTGCTATCTGCCTCTGCTGTATGGAGGAGTTTACTCCATTGGCATTTATGGTTAAAACTACTAATCCTGTATTTCCTGACATCTTATTATCCCCAAATTATGCTTTTCTCTTTCCTTTCCCTCTTACTCCCCTCTCCAGTATTAAACTTATGAGCACCACTTGCCCATGCAGCCTTCCCTGTTTAGAATCCCTCCCTCCCCCTTAAAGTCTCTCCCCTTTTCTTAAACCTTTCCCTTATCATTTCTGTATTCCCTTCTATTTAGCCTACCCCTTTACTTTTCCCCTTTTCCCCTCCCACCTTTCAATGAAGTGGAAGAAGTTTCTATGTAAACCAAATATTTCTAATCTTTTCTCTTTGAGCCAGTTCTGATGAGAGTAAGATTCACACTATGTTAATCCCCCTCCCTTCATTCCCTCAGATATAATAAGTTTCCTTTACCTCTTCGTGAGGTGTAGTTTCCCTCTTTTTATCTTTACTTTTCCCTTTTTCTGGTACAATTTCCTTTCCACCTCTACTTCCTTATTTATATTATAATAGTAAAACCTAATTATACATGTACTCTTTATATATACCCATAACAGAAATACAGTTCTTAAGAGTTCTTTTTAGCTTTTTAAGCTTCTCTTGAGTCCTATATTTGGAGGTCAAATTTTTTATTTAGCTCTGTTTTTTTCATCAGAAATAAATTGAATTTACTTATTTTATTGAATATCCATCTTCTTACCTGAAAGAAAATGCTCAGTTTGGCTGGATAAGTTATTCTTGGTTGCATTCCAAGTTCCTTTGCTTTTTGGAATATGAGATTCTAGCCCCTTTGATCCTTTAATGTGGAGGTTGCTAAATCCTGAGTAATTCTTATTGTGGCCCCTCAATATTTGACTTGTTTTTTCCTAGCTGCTTATTGTATTTTTTCCCTTGGTCTGATAGTTCTGGAATTTAACCACAATATTTCTTGGAGTTTTAATTTTGAGATCTCTTTCAGTAGGTGATTGATGGATTCTTTCACTGGCTATTTAACCTTCTGATTCTATGACATCTGAGCAGTTTCTTTGATGATTTCCTGAAAAACAGTGTCTAGTCTCTTTTTTTCCATCACGATTTTCAGGGAGTCCAATAATGCTTAGATTATCTCTCCTAGATCTATTTTCCAAGTCTGTTGTTTTCCCAAATAGATATTTAACATTTTTTCTATCTTTTCTTTTCTTTCTTTCTTTCTTTCTTTCTTCTTCTTCTTCTTTTTTTTTTTTTTTTTTTTTTTTGGTTTTGCTTGACTGATTCTTGTTGTCTCCTTGATTCATTCATTTCCATTTGTTCAATTCTGATTTTTAATGAATTATTTTCTTCATTTACTTTTTTATTTCTTTTTCTATTTATCCAATTGAGTTTCTAAATGAGTTATTTTGTTCTATGGAATTTTTTTCCATTTCACCAATTTTTTTTAAGGAATTATTTTCTTTTTCCAATTCACAAATTCTGTTTTCCTAGGAGTTGTTTATCTTTTCCACTTCACAAATTCTGTTTTTCAGGGAGTTGTGTTCTTTTTCCAGTCTATCTTTAAATGAGTTACATGCCTTATCCAGACCCTCTTGCAAAGCTTTCCTTTCCTTTCCTCATTTTTCTTCTAGCTCTCTTTTAAGATCCTTTTTAGTTTCTTGTATGAGAGCCTTATGTAGTAGGTACCAGATCATATCCATCTTTGGATTTTCATCTAGCAACACAATATTTTTTGTCTCCTTAGGGCTTGAAATTTGCTGTCTTTCAGTATAGAAGCTATCTATAGTTAGAGCCCACTTTGCCTTTTTGCTCATTTAAAATAAAAAAACAACCAAACAAAAAACCACCATGGTCTGCTTAATGGGGGACAGTAGGGTATTTCCAAGCTGCCTCTACAGACAACAGGAAGTGGCAGTGAAGGGGCAGTGGAACAGCACCTACTGGCTACACTGAGATTAGCAGTTCTGCTGAAATCAGCGGGAGTGGAAAGGCAGTGTCTGTGCTGGGAACAGTAACTGCGGCTATGCTAGGAACAGTGACTGAGGCTGAGCTTTGATCACCCTGAGTCACTCCTGATGTTGGGTGGGTGTGGCCAGGTCTTGAGAGACTCTAGTATTTTGGGGTTATAGTCTTTACCCGTTGTGTTTATAGTTTCTCTGCTGAACTACTGGCTTGCTGCCAGGGAAGAGTAGTTGACACTGTGGTAGAGTTCTCTCCAAATATTTTCCCCTAGCTGAGGCCACATCCTGTCCCACTCTAGTCTGCTCAGCAGGAGCTGTTTTCCCTGCTTTCACTGCCTACCTGCTTGAGTCTGTGCCTGACCTAGCCCCGTTCCATCCCCACTGAGCAAAACAGACCTTTTCTGGCAAATTTTGAGATTATCTTTAGTTGGTGATGTATTGTACTCCCAATATTCATGGGTTCTGATAATGAAGCACTAATTCTGAGGCTGAATTTCATTAAAATAGTTTGAGGGTAAAGGAGAACTTAGGAAAATTTGTGTCCTCTTTGCTATCTTGGCTCCCTCCCCCAACCTCCCTGCTCCCTTCCCCCCCCCCCCCCCCCCCCCCCCCCCCCCCCCCCCCCAGCTTCTTGCTCATTTTTTAAAAAGTTGAGGTAAGGGAGAAATTGTCCAATCTTTCTCCACAGACAGCAGTGGCTGTGCTGGGGCAGTGCTAATAAACTTCTAGCTGGGTGGGTATGGTCAGGTCCTATAAAATTCTGGCATTTGGGGGTTCACTGTTTATCTTTTGTATTTGTGTTGGATTTCTTAAAAGTAGTGTGCTCACCTACTGGCTTGCAACCAGGGCAGAGTAGCCAACAGTGCTGTAGATTCCTCCTGGTAGATTCTCCAGGGAGCACATAGAGTCTACACTGCCTAGGGACTGTGCATTACCTGCACTGGTGTCTGTGCTCAGCCTGCCTCCTCTTGGTCTGCCTCCCTCATGTCCGATTGAAACTGACCTTTTTTGAAAATTATCAAAATTATCTTCTGCTGGTAATTTACTACTCTCCCAATATTCATGGGTTCTGTCATTCCAAAACCAGTTCAGAGGCTGGATTTGCTGTTTGTTTCAGGGTCATGGGGAGAGCTCAGAGAAAGACATGAATCTTCTCTGCCATCTTGGCTCCATCCCTGCTAACTTTTGGTTGCAGGATTAAAGCTTATATGAAGTTGAAGAGAGAGCCCATCTTTCAGTTAATAGTAGTTAGTAGTGATAGATAGAATTGGTGCTTAATAATGTATAGTGGATTTGCAGGTGGACTTTTCTCCATTTGTTTACAAAAAAGATTCTCTAGATTTAAGAAGAAGAATGTTTGACATCTTTATGATGATAAATTGGGCTACCTTTTGTCTCAATTCTTAACTAGCCTTTGCTCATTGAATAAGCATGGCTTCAGTGCAAAAGGAGATTCCAAAAGGTTGGGATTGCAGACTGGTGTTGTGAGTTTTCTCAAAAGAATTTTCAGGCTTGAACTTATCTCCAAGTCAAGGGTCAAAGTTTATTGTAATTGTAATGCCAATTAAAGTAAGCTAAGTTCCAAAAGGATTTGGCAATGAACCAGGAGTCAGAAGACAAATTTATTTAATTCTTCTTATCATTGATATTCTAATTTTATGGCCCCGTGGTAGAGCTGAGGAGTGGTCTCAGGAATTTGGTTATCCCTGACCAGTAGATTACCTATCTGACAATCAAGAATGTTTGTAGGACTATCATAAAGCCAAAAGATGTTAGAATCATTGACAGACAGATTGTTAGAACAGTAACACTCTAAAGTCCGAGCATTTGGGATTATTTCTCCTAGAAATTGTACAGTATCAGATACATACATTTAGGAGAGAAAAAGGACATGCTATCCTGCATGTAGCTAGTGGGAGAAGAGGTATGCAAATACATCTAGTCACTACAGAGACCCAGTCTTACAATTTAAAGAGAAATTGAGGAATGCTGTTATTTCTTCTTCCTCCTCCTCTTCCTCTTCTTTCTCCTCTTCTTCCTTCCTCTTCCTTCTTCTCCTTCTTCTCCTTCTTCTCCTTCTTCTCCTCCTCTTCCTTCTTCTTCTTCTTCTTCTTCTTCTTCTTCTTCTTCTTCTTCTTCTTCTTCTTCTTCTTCATCATCTCCTTCTTTTTCTACTTCTGCTTTCTTCTTCCTTCTTCCTTCTTCTTCCTCTTTATTATTGGTTTTTTTTAAGCTGTGATAATTTACTTTTGTTCTGTGACTTTTTCATTTCGATTTCTTGAGATACAGCTCTGAAAAAACAGACTTTAGATAAAACCAATTGTGTTGTAAATGGATCCACTTCACTACATCTTTAAACCCAAACCATTCTGGCTTTCATTTAATTGCCAATAACAGTCCCAATCCAATGTCTGGGATTCATTGCTTAGATTTTGATGGCTTAGAATGAATGTAAATAGCAATTCTTTTCTGAAACTCTTCCTCTCCCAGTTTGACAACTTTATGATGATAAATTGGGCTATCTTTTGTCTCAATTCTTAACTAGCCTTTGCTCATTGAATAGGTATGGCTTCAGACAAATTGAAACCTGGGAGAGAGACTTTAATTTTGAAAAACCAAGGTCTTCCATTGCATACTGAACAATTACCAGTCATTTTGACTTTTGTCTTGTCAGTGAATTTTGATGTCTCTGGAGGAGAGAGTGAGGCTGATGGCTTTGCCTTGCTCTCTTTTACTTAAATCTAATTTATGCTCAAGTTAATACTTCACCCTCATAATGTCATTGATCCTCTATGAGAATGAAGGACAAAAAGCAACAGAGAGCCAAGTAAAAGTTGGTGTCTAATGGAGATGTATGTGAAAATAGAGAGGGAGCTGACGAGGTATGAGAATTGAGGGTTGAGGGATCCTCTAATAGCAATGAGATCCCCTTGGCTGGTGGTAGGTTTTATGAAAGAATTCGCAAACAGCAATGAATACAGGAACGAGGTTTGTACCAAAGAATAGGTTTATTTATGCTAAGAAAACAGCTTTCTTAGTGGGCAAACTTCTAATAGCAATTAATAAAGATGGGTTGACAAACCCTTGGTTATATTGGTTAGTCTTGGCTTGGAGTTGGGGAACAGTTTGAGTGACTATGTCTCAGGCAGAGATTTCCAGTTGAATGAGATTACTTATCTGGGAAGAATGAGCCCCTCCCAGAGACTGAGAGGATTTGATAGTCAGGAGCATGCTTCCCCAAAGGTTCCTTTCCAACCCCTCCCTCCAAAAGGGGGCACAGTTTACACCAGGGCCCTTCTAACCCTTCCCCCACAGATTAAACGGGTCCCAATTTACATCAAAGCCTCAAAGAAGTTCCATGTGTTCCAAATATGAAAGAGGGAACCTTGATAAGACTAAGAAGCAAAATTTTACAGCCTTCATGAAACAAGGGAGAAACAGACATAGAGTTCTCTCTTTTTCACTTAGAGAGAATCTCTTAGGTTACACTGTGCCATTATGAAAGAGAAAAAGTATTGTGGTTCAGGCATAGACTCCCAAAATATTGGGGTTCTACGCTAGTGTTATGGGTATCACAGAAGAAATTTTGGGTTTAAATCATTTCCAAATTGATAAGCAAAGATTTTATTATTATAACATCATTGACAATGGGCTAGGTTCCAAAAGGGAATTAATGGAATAAGCAAGAAACAAGTATTTTTATAGGAAAGCCAGAGGAAATCAGGTGCTTCATGTCACTGATCTTAGAGGTGGAATTGGAGAATGGTTAGGTTAAGCCTCTTACTCTAGGCTATAAAATGTAAATGAAGAAAAGATAATCTAAAAGCAGAGATACAGCATTCCAAATACAAGATAGTTAGGAGGCTATGCCATATTTTCCTCTGGGCTGCATTTCCATTGTCATTATTTCCTGGGCCAGGTAGGCTGGTGGTTACAATTACATCAGAAGGATTATATATATATTGAGTAGAAATGTATAGCTGTTAGACATTACTAGAAGTTTTCTATCCCCTTCACTAGTAATATTTAAGATTGAAAGACTCTGCCTGTTCCCTCAAGAAATGATATACTGCATCACTCCTTGTTCTGTATCCAGGCATACAGTTTGACCCCATTTAGGCCTGGGGGAATCTACCTTTAATCAATAGAGGTTAGAGTCCCTGTTCACATACACACTGGTTCATTAAGTTTCCTATGCTAGTGCTGTTGGAACAACTTACTTACAGCTGAGGTTGTAAGATCACAATTCTAGAATTTCTCCAAAAAGAGAGGAATAAAAAAAGGTGTTCAATATAATATGGGACATGTAGTTTATTTCTACCCACACAAGGAATGCTAAACCTGGGACATTTATAAACACACATTAATAGTACAGAATTATTTATTCTGTTTATATTGTCAAATCTCATCAGACCATAAAGCAGTTTAAAAGACTGAATATGAGACATTTCACATTTAACCTCCAATTCCTGTTATGTGTTTTTTGATAAGATGATCAAGCTTGGGAAATCTTTCTGTTGGTGCTTGTCATTGACAACAGAAATGTCCCTGATGGGGAACAGCTTTTAGGGGAGATGTGGCAGGAACGCAACTCCAAGTTAAGAGGCAAAGTTTATTAAAATTGAAACACCAATTAAAGTAAGCTAATTTCAAAAACATTAGCAAAGAACAATCAGCAAGAAGATAAATTTATAGAAAAAAGAGAGATCAGTTGCTTCTTGTCACTGATATGCTAATTTTATGGCTAAGAGGTAGAATTGAGTAGTGGTCTTAGAAATGGAGGTGAGGAGTATTCCGGTATGCAGCTCATTATTGTCTCAGAAACTTTATTACTGACTAGCAAATTGTTATTTGAAAGCCAGCATTGTTTGTGGAACTACAATCCTCCCAATGCCAAGATTTAAGGACAGGTAGCCTTAAAGTTACTGCCTCCCCTAGAAACTGTACTCCATTATTCCCCCAGTTCCAAATGCATAGGACTTGAGATCTCTGAACATTTTGAAGTTACAGGGTTGCCCTCCTACAAATTTCCATTTCAAAATAAAAGCTCTATTTCAGAAATCAAAAAAAAAAAAAAAAAAAAAAAAAGAAAAGAAAAGAAAAAGAAAAAGAAAAAAGAAAAAAGAAAAAGAAAGAAAAAGAAAAAAAATACAAAAGGAGCAAAATGTGTCCGTAGCTGTTGGAATCTTTACAAAGTGTTAAGCCATTGGAGTTGATTTAATCTTAGAAAGAGTTATTTTGGGCCAGAACTTGAAACAAGATACTAAGTGGAACTGATAGAACAATGCTTGTTTGTGTTCACACCTCTAGAGAGCTCATAAGTATTTAAGTACTCAATGGAGTTCACAGTTTGGGAGATTAAGGGTCTAGAAAGAGATATCTGAATTCACACCTTCCTTAGGGCCAGAGAGCACACTGGGAGATGTCCTACAATCCCACTCTCCGAGAAGTAGCATAAATAGAGCACTCTGGGAGATACAGGAGGGTACTCACCTCAGTTGGAGATTGAGAAGCCACAAGTCGGAGTTGAGCTAGAGGCTGAAGAAAGCAGAGGCAGAAGCCAAGGACAAAGCTGCAAGAGCTCAAGCAGAGATATAGGCCTCAACTAACCGGGCTAATTTGGAAGGAGAAAAAAAAATTCTTTTTTCAACTGAGACTAAGACTGCCTCCAGGAAAACCTTCACAAGTAGCTTAAGTACATAATAGGCTAGTTATAGCACCTCTGCCTTGTGAGTGAGATAGAAAAAGACCCATCTTTACTCACCCTTCTCTGAAATCACATGATGTTACCTGGAAAGGTGTAGACAAGAGTGCCAACCCAAATCCATCTGTCTTTTCAGGCCTTTATCACAATCCTCAGTTATGTATAGTCTGGGTGGCTGATGAAGAGCTTTCTGCACCAAACGAAAACACCAAGTCCTTTCTGCAATGTTACCACCTAGTCAGGAGCATCCAAAGAATTTGCAAACTTTGAAGAATCCAACTGCACATATTTGGTTGGCCAGAAGAGGAAGGTTTATCTGTTCCCGCTGCCTAGTAGGGGTAGGGAAGGATAGTTTCTCCTAGAAGGGTAAGACATATAGACTCCATATGTTCCAAGGCAATGGGAGCCTTATCAAAAAGAGAATTGCTTAACAGTCAAGAGGCTTGGGTACAACTATGTTCTTTTTTGTGTTAATTAAAATAGGGGTTATTATTGATGTCTTGTTTGGCTGAATTCTTGAAAGATTATTTTTTGTGGGAAAATGAGAAGAGGGAGATAAGCCTGAAAGTGATGTTCCCAGTTTTGTCCTAAGTGGTGGTAATGGAGTACAGCTGTTAGGGGAAATATAACAGTAATCCTGAGGTCCTTTGACCTCAGAGTAACATTGTTCTAATGATATGACTGTCAATGATTCTAAAGTCTCCTGGCCTTAGTAATATTATATTATAATCTTACAAACATTGCTGACTATCAGATAGACAATCTGTTGGTCAGTGATAACCAGATTCCTGAGACAGTAGTGAATAGACCACTACTCAAATGTAGCTGCAAGCCTTAAATTAGCAAATAAGTAACCCGAAGCTCTGGTCTCTCTAAATTTTCCCATAAATTTTTCTTCTTTCTCATGATTCTTTGCTAAATCCTTTTGGAGCTTAGCTCTCTTCAATTGGTGTTACAATTGTGGTGTCTTTCCCCTCCCCCCATGCCATATTCTATTTCTCCTAACTCCACTATGCTTTCCAACTACACTTCTCCTCCTTATAAGTAACTTAATTCTTTTAGGGTACTAAGTCCCTTCAGGATTAGCCTGCCAACTAAAGGCATGCTCTAACAGATGGGGTACTCCATTTCCACTGGGTAATTGTGAGTTCCATTGAGAACTTGTTTTCATATGCTTTCCCACTCTATTTCATATTTACTCTTCCCAATGTCTATTATATCCTTTCATTTTGCTGTAACCTATTCCATAAATAAATCTATTTTCCCCAAAGATAATGACCATTGTGAATTCTTCACATGACCAAACCCCAACTTTTGATGCCTGTCATCATTTGGCAACAAACCCCACATCATAGAAAACATCAGTGGTATGAATCAGATAGATTATAAACCATATAATGTAGATAGATATGTAGGATGTTGTCTGTGTATGTGAAAGAGAGTAGAACAGAGACAGAGATATCAAGTACTTCAAGCTTAGGTAATATAATCATAGGATTTAATCTGTGGGGTGTGATATTGAAGTTAACAATTTGTCAACACACTATTATTTCTTTATGAGGTATGACTACTTTTGGCTGGTTGATTCAAAGGAACAGATGATGTCATTATTTGAACAATCATAGTTTCTGGTTGTGAGGGTAGAGAGAAGTGCTCAAAAGCCAGTCCATGCCAGAAGGGCATGTCACACTTTTGCAATTCTTGCTAAAAAGGAAGCTGAGGCTGATAGATCTTTTAGGTTTGGGGATTCTGGGTTGGTGATGTGTTCAGCTGATTAGAGTTTACACTAAGTCTGGTATCAATATAGTGAGCCCCTTGAGGTGTGTGTGTGTGTGTGTGTGTGTGTTCTATTTTTGCCTAAGGAGAAGTGATCCAATTTATGTTAAAAATGGAGCAGGTCAAAGCTTCTATGACAGTCAGTAGGATTTGTCAATCTTAAAAAAAAAAAATCCCAGCTGGTTAAGTCTATTAAAGCCAGAATCAAGTAGTCAGAAAAAAAAAATAAAACTATCTTTTTTGAGGAATAGAAGAAGAAATCTTTCTACTTCACCTAAACTAATCATTATTCTATTGGTAGAGTTACTCACTTAGAAACATCCCACCTAATAGTAGGAGAAACAATTTGAGAGTTTAGGCTGGAATCCAGCAATGAAATAAGAACTTTTACTACTAAGAAGGAATCTTTCTTTCTTTTCTTTTTTTTTTTTTTAATAATAGCTTTTTATTTTTAAAATACATGCAAAGATAGTTTTCAAAATTCAGTCTTGCAAAACCTTGTGTTCCAAAAATTTCCCCTTCCCTTCCCTCACCTCCTCCCATAGACAGCAAGTAATCCAATATATGTTAAATATGTACAATTCTTCTATACATATTTCTACATTTATAATGCTGCACAAGAAAAATCAGATCAAAAAGGAAAAAAAATGAGAAAAAAAGTAGGCAAATAATAACCAAAATGATGAAAAAACTATGTTGTGGTCCACATTCAGTCCTGACAGTTTTCTCTCTGGGTGCAAATGACTTTCTCCATCACAAGTCTATTGGAATTGGCCTGAATCACCTTGCTGTTGAAAAGATGAAAAAAGCCAAGTCCATTACAATTGATTATCACATAATCTTGTTGCTGTGTACAATGTTCTCTTGATTCTACTCACTTCACTTAGCATCAGTTCATGTAAGTCTCTCCAGACCTCTCTGAAATTGTCCTGTTGATAGTTTCTTATAGAACAATAATATTCCATAACATTCATATGCCATAATTTATTTAGCTATTCCCCAACTGATGGGCATCCAAGGAGCTGGAGCTCCTTGCCACTGCATAAAGGGCTGCCACAAACATTTTTGCAGAAGTGGCTTTTGTGATGCAGGTCCAGTAGAACCACTGCTGGATCAAAGAATATACAGAGTTTGATAGTTCTTTAGGCGTAGTTCCAAAGTGCTCTCCAGAATGATTGGACATTTTACAACAATGTATTAATGTCCCAGTTTTCCCTCATTCCCTCCGACATTTATCATTATTTTTTCCTGCCATCTTAGCCAATCTGAGAGATGTGTAGTTGTACCTCAGAGTTGTCTTAATTTGCATTTCTCTGATCAATAGTGATTTAGAGCATTTTTTCATTTGACTAGAAATGGTTTAATTTCTTCATTTGAAAATTGTTTATTTCCTTTGACATTTGAGTCAATACTCTCTATATTTTAGAAATGAGACCTTTATCACAACCCTTGGATGTAAAGATTTTTTCCCCTAGTTTGAATTTGTTTTGTTTGTACAAACCTTTTTAATTTAATATAATCAAAATTATCCATTTTGCATTTCATACAGTATTCTAGTTCTTCTTTGGTCATAAATTCCTTTCTTCTCTATAGATCTGAGAGGTAGACTATCCTTTGTTCTTCTAATTTGCTGATACTATCACTCTTTATGTCTAGATCACGAACCTATTTCAACCTTATCTTGGTATAGGGTATTAGATATTGGCCAATGTCTAGTTTCTGTCATACTATTTTCCAATTTTGCCAGCAATTTTTGTTCTTATCCCAGCCAGTAGGAGAATCAGAGTTCTTATCCCAGAAGCTGGGGTCTTTGGGTTTATCAAACACTAGATTACTATAGTCATTGACTATTGTGTCTTGTGAATCTAACCTATTCTACTGCTTGACTACTCTATTTCTTAGCCAGTACCAAATGGTTTTGATGACTGCTGCTTTATAATATAGTTTTAGATCTGGTACAGCTAAGCCACCTTCATTTGCATTTGTTTTCATTAAATTCATTAAGATTCTTGACCTTTTGTTCTTGCAGATGAACTTTATTATTATTTTTCCTAGCTCTGTAAAATAGTTTCTTGGCAGTTTGACTGGTATGGCACTGAATAAGTAGATTAATTTAAAATTGTTATTTTTGTATTACATTAGCTTGGCCTACCTATGAGCACTTGATATTCTTCCAATTGTTTAGATGTGCCTTTGTATAGAAAATATTTTGTAATTGTGGTCATATAGTTCCTGACTTTGTCTTGGCAAGTAGACTTTCAAATATTTTATATTATCTAAAGTTATTTTAAGTGGAATTTCTCTTTATATCTCTTGCTGCTGGGCTTTGCTGGTAATATATAGAAATGCTGATGATTTATATGGATTTATTTTGTATCCTGAAACTTTGCTAAAGTTGTTTATGTTTCTACTAGTTTTTTTAGTTGATTCTCTAGGATTCTCTAAGAATACATCATATCATCTGCAAAGAGTGATAATTTGGTTTCCACATTATCTACTCTAATGAATCTGTTTTGACCACTGGAGTTAAATTTATCTCTTGTGTCCATAGCTGTCTTTCTCTTTTTTTTTCTGCTAAGGATCAAGCATTTTAAAGCAAATGTGATAGGGAAGGACATGAAAATAAATTCTCCAACCTTTTCCAGGAGATATAAAATTTTACAAATTATCCAAGGATAAATAAAGTAGATGTTCTCATTAACTGTTTTGAAAACCATGAATTGTTTTTGGATAAGGGGTACTAGCAGCTTTATCTAAAAGTTTACCTCAACCCTGCTGTCAGATCAAATGAACTTTTTAGGGAAAAAAAAAATTTAGTCACTTCCTCTTCTTTCATGTCCTTGAATAGAGATGATTTTCTCATTCTTCTAATAACAAAACCTTTCAACAGTCCTCCTTAGCCTTCCCCAATTTTTCCCTTGACCCATTTCACTCACCCCTCTCTTTTTTGTGAAAGGTTTAGTTTTGCTATTCTAATTTGGCTTATAATGCTGATGATTGGCTAGAAGAATTTGAAAGAGGTTTTTAGGGACTACCAGTCAGAGCACTCTGCCTTAACGTGTTAATTTTTTTGAATAACTAGTTTGGTTATTCAAGATATTTTACCCTGATCCAACTAAGTTAGGACACTCTCCCTGGACTCTCTAGAAATGTAGGTTGAGAAATCCCCCAATTGCTTAAGAAAATCCTAGACAGATTACATAGTACTTGTTTTCTGTTTTGTAATAAAAGGCAAATGCCATTTATTAGATTTTAAGTTAGTTCTTTTAGTAAAGGCCAATGAGTTCTTATTGACTCTAGGTGCTGGTATTTTATTCCTTTCTTCTGGACTCAAAGCTCAAGATCCCATTTGGAGCACTGAGGTAGCCACTTTGCAAAACTTCTATATTTGACCTAGGTCTGGATTGACAGTATTTTTATTTTTGCCCATTTCTTGGGGGAAAAAAAGCAACTTTCATAAATGCTAATGTGGCTGCTGCCTATTTTGTGTTTCCAATATATGAAAAAAATTCAATTTACTTCCAGTCATTAATCATTTTTTAAGTCATTTATACCTGAACATGAAAGATGTACATCTTAAGAATATTCATCATGATTATAGTGAAATACAGACAAAAGCATTGACATCAATATGATCAAAGGCTTTTTTTTTTAAAGCCATAATATTAAGGATCAAAGTTATAATATATAAGCCTTCAGAAAGTACCAGTTCTGTTAGCACTCAAACTAATGAATAGTTCTCCTGCAGTATTACATTATGGGTGTTTAAAAACAATAGTTTGACTTGTTACTTTGGCATATTATCAAAGAAGAAACATGTGAACAAAGATTAAACTCTAAAGGAAAATCTTCTAGTTTTTCTACTAATACTACTAAAAAAATAGATAAACATAGGTATGGTTGTGGCAAAACAGATAACGATATCAGTTAATTACAATTTAACTTGTTAGATAAAATAATTTATTAATTTATATATTGGAGAAAAACAAATGAGATATAACTTACTACTATAGCAATGGTCCAATCAAGAAAAAATAATTGTTTTTTTTTATGTTGAAAAAGAAAATTGAAAGTCATGTCAAAGCTTCAAATTGATAGAATACTAATATTTGAATAGTAATATTTTGCAAGATCTCTCTGAAATGGATTAAGTGAAACTATCTAGATGAATACCTGGATTAATTAATTTCTTAACAATTTCAATAATATAAAATTTTTTTGTTTGTTTCATATTTCTGATAATTTATAAATAGATATGACCCACTTATCAATGATACAATAAAGAGGATGAGATTTTTATAACAAATGTTCTTTTATGACTTGAAAGGAAGGGGGGGGAATATAAAACAACAACAACAACAAAAACAAAAAATAAAGAAAAGAAGAGAGGGTAAAGATGTTTTTCTAATTGAGATATATATTTTTAAATTATTTGTATATATGTGTGTATTGTCAACTGGACTGGAACTAGCTTTCAGCCTGTGGTGGCTAAAGCTGAAACAGAGTTGGCTAGAGATAGGAGAATTCAGGCATAAACAGAAATTTAATTTCTGAGTGAAAAAAATGATACAAATAATCATAAGTCCCATTCTCCCTCTTCTAAGAAAGAAGGCTTAACACTGCTGATGCTGAAAAGTGGTTGGCCCAGAACAAAATCATTCTTAGGGTCTTGATACAGTTCTCATGTTGACATTTCTTACGATAATACAGGCCTTCTTATCCCATGAAAATAACCATTGTCTCAAGTGTTGGGGTCATGACCATCCTATGGGGCACAGAACCAGATTTCTGTTATGTGAATAGGCGTGTAGTACCTGTCAGTGATAAGGAAAAGGAAATGTGAGCATGTTATGGGTTACCATGGGAAATAAGAGGAGCTAAATATCTTAATGAACACGTGGTACAAGAATTATATTTTGCTACAGGGTGACATTCCAGGATGCAAAGGAGTATTATCATGTCAAATACAGGGCACAGCTTGCTTACTGAACCTTAGCTCTGGAGAACAGGTTACCTCCAAAATATTTAGACAATATATGGATATTTAAACATATGTTTATACACATACATAATGAGGCATCATGTTGTAATAACAGAGAGTTTTTAGATTTAGGAAAACTTTATTCCAGTCCAATTTTTGATAGATGTTGACTGTATGCTATTGGCTAAATCTCAGTGTTTCTAGTAATTCTAAAAGTACAAGCTGAAGAATTGCTGATCAATACTAGTAGTCAAAGTTCTGGTTTCCTAACTAATAAAATTACAGATCTGGCAAAAAAAAATACTCAGGTAACTATATATATGTGCACATATATAAAAGAAGTTTGATCATCTTATTTGATATGGTTAGGGATGACAGATTACTAAAATCTAATCATTTTTTCACTTTATGGCCTTTCTCTGATGAATTTGGAAAGGAGACTAATATGATGAATAAAAAAAATGTCCCCCCCCCCAAAAAAAATAGGCAAGTCTCTGGGGGCTTTAAATGGTTATCATGTATGCAATCAGATAGTTGGGAGTCACAGAGACAAAGAGGAAACTAGTTGTTGAGTAAATGTCTAACTTCTCTACTCTTTTGGAGAAAAGGGGATTTTTCTCTTGGCTATTCCTATCAGTCATAACTTGTAGCAAAAAAGTCACTTGCTCAAAGAAAATAATTGTAAGCATCTCATGAAAGTGTAAGCTACTACTATGGGAGCAACGAACACATATTTCAAATAGTCAGGAATACAAAGAGATATTTGTTCAAGATCAGACCTAGCTTCAAGGATTAAAACCTCGGAAAGCTGTGGTAGAAAATAGGAACCATAATCATTTCACTACATCTTGATGGACCAACACTATAGAAATCTTCTAACTGCTTGATGCTCTTCCTAATAACTCTTTCTGTCTTTGGATAAGAGGCTCTAGTTAAGTTTAAATAGTATTTATTCACAATTGTAAAAGTATTTAGTTTCTTCCTCTTGTGTCCCACCCTGGAACAGGGAATATTTTCTTATTCTGATAATAAATCCTTCCATTTTAATTCAAAATACTCCTACTCTTCTTTCATGACCGATCCCCCCCACCTTTTTTTTTTTTTTTTTTTTGCTACACCTCCCTCTCCTTACATGCTTTCCTTACTTAATTTAAGTTGCTAAACAATTCTACTGATTGATGGTATATTTAACATGAAAGGCTATAAAAAATATGCATGCCCAAGAAATCGGAATCTATTTTCAGCAAAAGTAGATTCTGTGGGCTTTCAATAATTCTTTAATCTTTTACTTTGGTCTCCTATTATACACAATTTTTCTTCCCCCTTCTACCATCTCTGCCCCCACACAAGAGGGAAATAATTCCTTCCACAACACAGAAATACACAGATACACACACACACACACACACACACACACACACACACACATTTGGATAT
This sequence comes from Sarcophilus harrisii, assembly GCF_902635505.1. Classification (NCBI taxonomy): domain Eukaryota; kingdom Metazoa; phylum Chordata; class Mammalia; order Dasyuromorphia; family Dasyuridae; genus Sarcophilus; species Sarcophilus harrisii. Next base: position 239,614,391 of record NC_045426.1, read on the forward strand.
GAACTCAAGGAATAGCTAGCTCTGGAAAATCCATAATTGAACTATAGATAGAGCAGGTCCTATACAAGTCTTGCTGACCAACCTAACTAGCAGATATAGTGAATCCAGGGAAAAGATGAGGCTTAGAAATACTAGAGAACGAGTGGCATAGGGTGTATAAGTTCCTTAATACATATGACTTTCTATAGTGGTATGCTGTGCCTACTCATCCCAAAGATGCTGGTTAAATTAGTAGAAGAATGTATTCCAGGTTTCTTGGAGGTGGTAGCCAGGGTATTGTTTTGTTTTTAAAATTTCAATGGTATTTTATCTTTCCATTTACCAGTAAAGATAATTTTCAAAATTCATTTTTGTAAGATTTTGACTTCCAGTTTTTTTCTCTCCCTTCCTTATTTCTCTCTTTCCTAAGACACCAAGAAAAATCTGATATAGGTTAAAAAAAGCAATTATTTAAAATATATCTCCATATTAGTCATGTTGTAAAAGACAATTCAAAACAAAAAAGAAAAAACACATACACACACACACACAAACCAAAAAAAAAGGTGAAAATAGTATGCTTGGATTTGCATTCAGTCTCCATAGTTCTCTATCTGGATATAAATGGCACTTTCTATCCCAAGTCTATTGGAATTAATTTGAAACACTGTTTTGCTGAGAGGAGGTAAGTCTATCATAATTGAGCATCATATAATCTCATTGTTACAGTGTATAATATTCTGATTCTGCTCATTTCATTCAGCATCAGTTCATATTAAGTCTTTCCAGGTTTTTCTGTTAGCCTGTTCATCATTTCTTATAGGACAATAATATTCTATTGCATTGATATACCACAACTTATTCAGCCATTCCTCAACTGATGGGCATCTACTCAATTTCAAATAAAAAAAAATATACATATATATACATACATAAACATATATAAATGTATATATTCATATAATATGCATACACACATATATATCCTCAACTGATGGGCATCTACTCAATTTCAAATAAAAAATATACATATATACATACATAAGTATATATAAATGTATATATTCATATATATGCATACACACATATATGCCTTTAGCCTATATTTATGGTTAGCATTTTGGTTATGCTATCATTGTATTTTGAGTCTGAGGTAAATTTCATTGGTACATGTAAGACAGGTCTTGACTCTGAAGGAGTAGAAAATTTCAGCTTATCTTTTTACTTAATCCATAATAAACCTGGTAAGAGAAAATGTGGTGAAGAAGAAAGAGCGCTGGCTTTGGAATTTATTTCTTGTGTGACTTTGGATGTTACTTCCCAATTTCCTCATCCCCAAGATGAGGGGGTTGTGTTAGATGTGTAAGTTACATAAATCCCTCCTAGGTCTAAATCTATGACCTTTGTCAAAATACATATATTAGGTTAATATAATATAATATAGTCACTGAAAAGATGACAAGTTTAAACCTCAATTGGCTAATGTATTAAGATTATAAAGCCAAATTCACCTAGAAACAGTGAAAAGATTATTGATTATAATTTTTGTAATGGCAAAAGTTCATTAGCTTGCCAAGTGCCTACTGTATGCCAAGCACTATATTAAGTGCTGATGATACAGTACCTGACCTTAGGACATACATTTTCTACTTATATAATTGCTATATTTTCCCCTAGGGCACTACTTATATAAGAGAAACATCAAATCTCAGAGTTGAAAGGGAACAGAGGAATAGCCATGAAGCACATCTCATAATTGAAAAAGAAATCTTTCTACAACCTGTCTGTTAAATGATTATTTAGCCTTACCTTGAAGACCTTAAGTGAGGAGAAGCAGAGTGTGCTGGAGCTAGCTCCCAGTGATTGTTGAGAGCTGATTGTTAAATTATCAGTGAGATCATTTATACCTTAGAAATCAGCCAACTACAAATTAGGCCCCCATTACTGTTTTGTTGATTATCCAGATTTAAGGAAGTAATGGAAACATGTCAGTAATGAAGATTCGACATAAAGAATATAACAAGTTATTTTTGAGAGACAATTGTTAAATTATCAGTCAGCCACTGGAGAAAACCCCACTCATTATCTCTGGAAGTAGCCCATTCCACTTTGGGGAGAGGTCTGATGTCCTGACTTTTCCCTTCTGGGGAGGAAACATTGGGCCCCAGGCCTTATAATGCCCACAAAAGCATTTGTTAAGATAATTGCTGGTGATGATGAGCTGAAAGCTTGGTACAACAACCTTCCACTGATTGAGCTCTGTAAGTTAATAATTTTGTATGGCTCATGAATGATGATATAGCTATCCAAATGATTCTTGGCAGAAAAAAAAAAAAGGTTCCTCACCCCTGTTTTACATTTAAGGCTAAAATTGCTTGTCTGCAAATTTCTCTTGTTGCTACTAATTTTACCCTCGAGGGTTCAAACAGAAAAAAAGACTAAATCCTTTTCCATTTGCTACTAAGTCCTTAATAAATGTTTTCTGAATAAATAAATGAAGATTAAGGAAGCTGCCCTCTACTAGAAATCATTTAATGCAATATGATGGTGTCTCCCCTCTGTCTGTCCACCTGCACTGACCCTTTCAAATTTCTGGGGAACTGATTATCACAGTAGCTTTGCTGAATTGAAGAAATCTTGTTAGGGGAGCATACATTGTCCTATTAGTCTAGCAACTCTGATCCCTAAAATGAAAGCAATTGTTCATGGTAGTTTTCTTTGTTATTTATAATTTAACACTGTGATATGAATGAGCAAGAAGTGGTCTTTAAAGATTTTTGAATAGCAGCAGCTTAGCTAGTAGATAGAGTTCTGGACTTGGAGTCAGAAATACTTGAGAATAAATACCTCAGAAATGAACTGTGTGACCTCAGACAAATATTTAACCATTTTTAAGTTCAGTTTTTATATAAAATAGGTTAAAAATAACACAAATCTCACAGGGTTGTTGTGAGTTTATTAGATGATATATATATAATATACTTTGCAAATCATATAATACTATCAAAGTTAGCCACTATTATTTGTATTATTTTATTTTGTTTTTGATTTGATTTATATGACAAATCAGAAAACATGTGATGAGCTAGCAGATAAAATTTAGAAAAATTGCAGTTTTTCATCTTCCAGAATATAATGTCATGAAAATGAACATGATTAAAGTAGGATGTGTAGAAACTGGGATTTGTGAATTTTTTTTTTTTTTGCTAGAATAACTATTTAGAATTTATATACCTCTTTTAGATTTATAAAATTAAAAAAAATTATCTTATTTGATTTTCACCTGGAGATGGGTGCTCATTTTAAAAATGAAGACTGGAGCAAACAGAGGCAAAGTGACTGGCCCATCATCACACAGCTGTAATATTATTACTTTTAATTACTATAATACTGGTGTTCCTGTTATAACACAAACAGTAAGTGTCTAAGGCAGGATTTGAATCCAAGTTTTTCTGACTTCAAGTTCAGTGCTTTCTCTACTATATCATCTAACTTCCTTCAATACTTTCTTCTTCTTTTTATTTTATTTATTTATTTATTTAATAGCCTTTTATTTACAGGTTATATGTATGGGTAACTTTACAGCACTGACAATTGCCAAACCTCTTGTTCCAATTTTTTCCCTCTTTCTCCCACCCCCTCCCCCAGATGGCAAGATGACCAGTAGGTGTTAAATATATTAAAATATAAATTAGATACACAATAAGTATACATGACCAAACTGTTATTTTGCTGTACAAAAAGAATCAGACTCTGAAATATTGTACAATTAGCCTGTGAAGGAAATCAAAAATGCAGGTGAGCAAAAGTATGGGGATTGGGAATTCAATGTAATGGTTCTTAGTCATCTCCCAGAGTTCTTTTCCTGGGTGTAGCTGGTTCAGTTCATTACTGCTCCATTGGAAATGATTTGGTTGATCTCGTTGCTGAGGATGGCCAAGTCCATCAGAATTGGTCATCATATAGTATTATTGTTGTTGAAGTATATAATGATCTCTTGGCCCTGCTTGTTTCACTCAGCATCAGTTCATGTAAGTCTCTCCAAGCCTTTCTGAAATCTTCTTGTTGGTCATTTCTTACAGAACAATAATATTCCACAATATTCATATACCACAATTTATTCAGCCATTCTCCAACTGATGGACATCCATTCAGTTTCCAGTTTCTAGCCACTACAAAGAGGGCTGCCAGAAACATTTGTGCACGTACAGGTCCCTTTCCCTTTTTTATGATCTCTTTGGGATATAAGCCCAGTAGTAACACTGATGGATCAAAGGGAATGCACAGTTCCTTCAATACTTTCTTAAAGTATTCTGAAGAAGACGGTAGAATGAAACAAGGAAGCTGCTTGAGCTTTCCCAGTTTCCCTCAAAAACCACATGAAACCAAGCATCTGAACAGAGTATGATGGAAAGAAACTACTCAAGACAGACTGGAAGGACTTAAAGAAAGATCAGTCTCACTGGGGTGAAAGGAGTGGTTAGGAAGGCCAGTGAGAGGGTCTTAATCACAGCAGATCAGCAACTGAGACCCTCAGTTCAGGAGAGGAGCAGACCTTCAGTCCCATCTTTGAAGATAAATTTTTGGCCTGGAAAACCTGGCTGTTTCCTGGAGAGAACAGAGAGGACTCCTCTCTGTTGAGAGTAAAACACCACAACAAGAGGCCCGCCCTTGGGCTACAAAATAAGGTTCAGAGTGGCACAAGAAGCTTGGGACAACACCCCTTGTATCTCAGGAGCAGAACACAACCTCAAAAGTCACAAAATAGGAAAGAAAGAGAGAAAGAAAGAAAGGAAGAAAGAAAAAAAGAAAGAAAGAAAGAAAGAAAAAAAGAAAGAAAATGAACAAGAAATAGAAAAGAACCTGAATGATAGAAAGCTAATATGATGACAAGGAAGACCAAACCACCAACTCAAAAGAGGAAATCTCACAGGATGATATGAATTGGTTTCAAATCCAAAGAAGTTTCTTGGAAGTGCTCATAAAGAGTTTTAAAAGATAAATAAGGAAGTACAATGAAATGAAAAGAAATGAGCGGTATGCAAGAAAATCAAATGTTTGGAAAAGAAAGAACAAAAATTGACTGAAAAAAATTCATCAAAAAATTAGTCAAATGCAAAAAATATCCATTGAAGAAATCAATTATTAAAAAAGCCAATTAGCTAATTGCAAAAAAAAAAAAAATCCATTGAAGAAAACAACACCTTGCAAAGTAGAATTAATCAAATGGGAAAAGAAATAGAAAAACTAGCTGAAGAAAATCATACATTAAAAACTAGAATTGGGTAAATGGAAACTAATGACTTTATGAGACATCAAGAATTAGTCAAACAAACTAAAAAGAATGAAAAAAATGAAAGAAAATGTAAAATATCTCATTGGAAAAAAACAGCTAATCTGAAAAATAGATCCAAAAGAGATAATTTGGGGGAGCTAGAGTGCCAGCTCTGAAGTCAGAAGGGCCTGAGTTCAAATCTGGCCTCAGACATTTAACATTTCCTACTGTGTGACCCTGGGATAGTCACTTAACCTTAATTGCCTCAGTTTTAAAAAAAAAAAAAAAGAAGAGATAATTTAAAATTTATTGGTCTACCTGAAGGCCATGAACAAAAAAGTCTGGATAGCATTCTTCAAAAAGTCATCAAGGAAAACTTTTACTAGACCTAGAGGATAAAATAGTCATTGAAAGAATCCATTGATCACTTCCAGAAGAGATTCACAACAAAAACTCTAAGAAACATTGTTGTAAAACTCCAGAACTAAAATCTCAAGGAAAAAATACTCAAAAGATACTAGAAAAAACAAACAAACAATTCAAGTATGAAGGAGCCACAGTCCTTCATTAGATTGTAATCACCTTGAAGGCAGATGCTGTCTTTTAATCTTTTTAGCACAGTGTATGGCAAATAGAAGTGAAGGTACTTAACAAATGTTTGTTGAATGAATAGACACACACACACACACACACACACACACATATATAAATAAATGTGTGTATGTATATATGTTAACAAATATATATATGTCTATAAATATGTATATATACATTGAACTGATTGTAATTCTTACAACTTTCAAAGTTTGTTTTTACAGTATTATTTTTGTATAAATTATTCTAGTTCTAGTTCTGTTCATTTAATTTTTCATTAGTTTGTAAAAGTTCTCAAAATTGTTCATATTTTTTATATTGAAGTTTTAGCAAAAAAAAAACTTTCCTCGTGTTCATTTTACTTTTCATCAGTATAAATGTTTTTCATGTCTTTTTGAAATTATCCCTTTATTAACTTCTTATACAAAATAATACTACATAAAATTCAATTACCTCAGCTTATTTAGCCATTCTTCAATTGCTGAACATTCTCTTAGTTTCCTCTTTTTTTTCTTACCACAAAAAAACCCCTGCTTCAATTATTTTTCTAGCTAAAGGAACTTTTCCTTTTTTTCTTTGAAATCTCTTGTGTATGGGATTAGTAGTTATAAAGTTGGATAAAAGGACATATTCTGTTCAGTAACATTGTATGAGTAATCTTAAATTATTTTCTAGATTGGTTATATCCACTTACAGCTCCACCACAAAAGAGGATAGAGAAATTCTATTTAAAATTACAGAATGAGAGGAAGGAATTTATGACCAAAGAACTAGAGATCACTATTGACTACAAAATAGAAAATTTTGATTATATCAAATTGAAAAGTTTTTGTACAAACAAAACTAATGCAGGCAAGATTAGAAGGGAAACTATAAACTGGGAAAACATTTTTACAGTCAAAGGTTCTGATAAAGGCCTCATTTCCAAAATATATAGAGAACTGACTCTAATTTATAAGAAATCAAGCCATTCTCCAATTGATAAATGGTCAAAGGATATGAGCAGACAATTCTCAAAGAAATTAAAACTATTTATAGCCATATGAAAATATGCTCCAAATCATTATTAATCAGAGAAATGCAAATTAAGACAACTCTGAGATACCACTACACACCTGTCAGATTGGCTAGAATGACAGGGAAAGATAATGTGGAATGTTGGAGGGGATGTGGGAAAACAGGGACACTGATACATTGTTGGCGGAATTGTGAACACATCCAGCCATTCTGGAGAGCAATTTGGAACTATTCCCAAAAAGTTATCAAATTGTGCATGGCCTTTGATCCAGCAGTGTTTCTACTGGGCTTATACCCCAAAGAGATACTAAAGAAAGGAAAGGGACTTGTATGTGCCAAAATGTTTGTGGCAGCCCTATTTGTAGCGGCTAGAAACTGGAAAATGAATGGATGCCCATCAATTGGAGAATGGTTGGGCAAATTGTGGTATATGAATGTTATGGAATATTATTGTTCTGTAAGAAATGACCAGCAGCAAAAAGTTATCAAACTGTGCATACCCTTTGATCCAGCAGTGTTACTATTGGGCTTATATCCCAAAGAGATTATAAAGAAGGGAAAGGGACCTGTATGTGCACGAATGTTTGTGGCAGCCCTTTTTGTAGTGGCTAGAAACTGGAAACTGAATGGATGTCCATCAGTTGGAGAATGGCTGAATAAATTGTGGTATATGAATACTATGGAATATTACTGTTCTGTAAGAAATGACCAACAGGATGATTTCAGAAAGGCCTGGAGAGACTTACATGAACTGATGCTGAGTGAAATGAGCAGAACCAGGAGATCATTATATATTTCAACAACAATATTATATGATGACCAGTTCTGATGGACCTGGCCATCCTCAGCAACGAGATCAACCAAATCATTTCCAATGGAGCAGTAATGAACTGAACCAGCTACGCCCAGAGAAAGAACTCTGGGAGATGACTAAAAACCATTACATTGAATTCCCAATTCCTATATCTATGCCCACCTGCATTTTTGATTTCCTTCACAAGCTAATTGTACAATATTTCAAAGTCTGATTCTTTTTGTACAGCAAAATTACAGTTTGGTCATGTATACTTATTGTGTATCTAATTTATATTTTAATGTATTTAACATCTACTGGTCATCCTGCCATCTAGGGGAGGGGGTGGGGAGGGGTAAGATGTGAAAAATTGGAACAAGAGGTTTGGCAATTGTTAATGCTGTAAAGTTACCCATGCATATAACCTGTAAATAAAAGGCTATTAAAAAAAAAAAACAATAGTAGAAAGGCTACATGTGCCACAGATCACAAATACATTGAAACAGAAGACCTAAGAAATAAATATATTGGTGTCTTATATTCATTTAAATTATTTCTATTGAAACAAATAAATAAAGCATATTTTTGAGTGCAGTTTGAAAAAAAAAAAGACCAGCAGGATGAATACAGAGAGGATTGGCGAGACTTACATGAACTGATGCTGAGTGAAATGAGCAGAACCAGGAGATCATTATATACCTCAACAACTATACTATATGAGGATGCATTCTGATGGAAGTGGATTTCTTCGACAAAGAGAAGATCTAACTCAGTTTTAATCGATCAAGGATGGACAGAAGCAGCTACACCCGAAGAAAGAACACTAGGAAATGAATGTAAACTGCTTGCATTTTTGTTTTTCCTACCGGGTTATTTATACCTTCTGAATCCAATTCTCTCTGAGCAACAAGAGAACTGTTTGGTTCTGCACACATATATTGTATCTAAGATATACTGTAACCTCTTTAATATGTATAGGACTGCTTGCCATCTGGGGGAGTTGGTAGAGGGAGGGAGGGGAAAAATCGGAACAGAAATGAGTGCAAGGGATAATGTTGTAAAAAATTACCCTGGCATGGGTTCTGGCAATAAAAAGTTATTTAAAAAAATTAAAAGAAAAAGGTAAAAAGAAAAAAATAAAATTACAGAATGCACAAAATAATTTGTAAACTACCTTTCAAGATATACAAAACTTTAAATGCAATCATAAATAATTTTAATTGAAACAAAACAGACCTAAATAATTGGAAAATATTAATTGCTTATAGAAGAGCCACTATAATAAAAATGATCCTACCTAAATTAATTTATTCAAATCTAAAACAAGCTAGATTATTATTATAGATTATATTAACAAATAAATTCATAAAATTATTGTAAAAACTGGATAGCGGTATAAAAGATGCTAGATTTAGACCAATACCATACACCTAAAATAAAGATAATGTCTAAAAGGACAAATAACGTAGATATAAAAGATTATATCATTAAGAAATTAGCAAACCATAGAATAAATTACCTGTTATATTTCTAATTTGAAGAAAAGTTTATGAACAAACATGGAAAAGAAAGACTTATAGAAAATAAAATAAATAAGTAATTTTGGTTCCATAAAATCAAAAAGGTTTTGTACAAACAACCCAAGAAAGCAAAAACTAATACTGAAACAATTGGGGAAAATCTTTTCAATAATTTTCTCTCATTTCTAAGATGTATAAGTAATTAATTCAAATTTATAAAAATAGCAAAAAAAATAGATTCATTGGATGAATGGCAATCAGAAGTCAAAAAAATCTCAGAATACTAGAATTATTGATTAAATACATTAAACTGAAGTTTTTTTTATTTAAATAACTTTTTATTGACAGAACCCATGCCAGGGTAATTTTTTTTTACAACATTATCCCTTGGACTCATTTCTGTCCCGATTTTTCCCCTCCCTCCCTCCACCACCACCCCCAGATGGCAAGCAGTCCTATACATGTTAAATAGGTTACATTATATTCTAGATATAATATATGTGTGCAGAATCGAACAGTTCTAGTTTTGCACAGAAAGAATTGGATTCAGAAGGTATAAATAATCCGGGAAGAAAAACAAAAATGCAAGCAGTTTACATTCATTTCCCAGTGTTCTTCTTTGGGTGTAGCTGCTTCTGTCCATCCTTGATCAATTGAAACTGAGTTAGATCTTCTCTTTGTCGAAGAAATCCTCTTCCATCAGAATACATTCTCATACAGTATCATTGTTGAAAGTATATAATGATCTCCTGGTTCTGCTTATTTCACTTAGCATCAGTTCATGTAAATCTTGCCAATCCTCTCTGTATTCATCCTGCTGGTCATTTCTTACAGAACAATAATATTCCATAACATTCATATACCACAATTTACCCAACCATTCATTTTCCAGTTTCTAGCTGCTACAAACAGGGCTGCCACAAACATTTTGGCACATACAGGTCCCTTTCCTTTCTTTAGTATCTCTTTGGGGTATAAGCCCAGTAGAAACACCGCTGGATCAAAGGGTATGCACAGTTTGATAACTTTTTGAGTATAGTTCCAAATTGCTCTCCAGAATGGCTGGATGTTAAACTGAAGTTTAATAAAGATCAATCATTTTAAAAACTACTATATTTCATGTACTCTTATAAACTGGGAATACAAAAAGAGGCAAAAGATAGTACCTGCTCTCAAGGATTTTACAATCTGAGTTTGAGGAGAGATAAAACAAATTTGTACAAAGCAAACTACATACAGAATAAATAGAAACAAATGTAAAGTTTTAATTACAGATTTTAAAAAATCAGCTTTAATGAAACAGCCAAATAAAATAAGATTAAATGTAATAGCAATAAATATGACTTAACTACAGATTAAAAAAAAAAACTTTGCAGGTGTAAGTGTAGCATGATGAAAGTATAGCAAAGCAACAGTTGTGGAGAAAAGGAAATGGATGTTTCAGTAGACCATACGCCCAATATGCACAACACCCAGAAAAGCTAATGTATCCTGAGATGTGTCCAAAATCACCACTCTGCTCTGCCAAAATAACATTTGTAAAATTGTGTTCATTTCTAGTTGCTATATTTTAAGAAGGGAATTGATAAACCCATCTATAAAAGATCGGTCAGAATTGAGAGGAGACTGGAGGCTAGACCATAAGAAGACAATAAAAGATGTTTTCTTCTTTTGCCTGGTGAAGGAAGGACTAAGATTGAATACCTTTCTTTGAATTTTAAAGTGATTTTAGTCTCTATGGATTCTGAAATTCCTTCAGAGATTTTATGATTCTGTGACTATGCTTCCCTTGTTTAAATAAAGGCCTTAATCATAATGATAGAAATGAATTATTCTAGGATAATATCAGTATATCTAGAGGTAGATCAATATCACATAGATGTAGTACACGAACTTAATGTCCCCATTGTTTTTCCTCTCACTTAATAGAATTAGATGTTCCAGGGCACAAGTAAGGCAGTATCAAGTATTCATTTTGTAGCTGGTCAGATTTCCATTCCTTGATTGCTCTGTTTTATTCCTGATATCAAGGATTCATGGTTATTTTTTTCTGTTCCTTTAATATTGAAACAGTACCCAGGTATATATTTTGGTAAATGTCTTACAATAGGCTCTCTGAAGGAAAAGCAAGTACACATGACACATTTTAAAATTTAACTTGATTATTAACACTGTCTCCATCACTTTCTTTTTTATTATTAAAAGTTTTATTTACAAAACATATACAGGGGTAATTTTTCAACATTGGCCCTTGAAAAGCCTTCTGTTTCAAATTATCCCCTTCTTTCCCCATCCTTCCCCTAGATGGAAGGTAATCCAATACATGTTAAATATGTTAAAATATATGTTATATCCAATATATGTATACATATTTATACAGTTATCTTGCTGCAAAAGAAAAATTGGGTCAAGAAGGGAAAAAAAAACTGGGAAAGAAAACAAAATGCAAGCAAACAACAATAGAAAGAATGAGAATGCTGTTGTGGTCCACACTTAGTTCAAGGAGGGGGAAATTTTTGCAAGAGTCAAGGTTAAAAAAGTATATTTGTGTATGTATTGAAAATAAAAAGCTTTAATAAAAATATTAAAAAAAGAATATCATATTCTTCTGCAATTGTAAAACTTTGTCAGCTATTTCTGTGACTTTTATAGAAGCATATCTTTCAATAAAAGCTTAAAAGGAGGAATTGAAGTAAGCAATTTTAAGAGAACTTCTTAATTTCTCCAGAACAAATACAATGCTCTTTCACTCATTTAAATAATTATGGACATTAAATCCTAGGCCAAAAATTTAAGAAGGTTCTACATGAATCTACTATGTTAACTTATTTATTGTTCATTAGATTATATCAAGTTTGCTTGTGCATTTAGCAATTTGAGAATGTTAAAGGGTAAATTAATAGTTGACAATTCTGAAACTTAGTTCAGGTGCTGTTATCAGTTTGACCAAATATTTTTTGAATGGATTTGCTAAGACGCTTAATGGTATACAATATCACTTTTTAAAATCATTACCTTCATGGCAACAATGCCGTCTTAGTGGGAGTGCATCTTTCTTGGATATATTATGTTCTTCCTGTTCATAACCCCATTACTAGCAGAACAGTTGATATTTATTAAATGTCCAATGAAATGCGTTAGAGTGATAGCATGATAATATATCTATCAGATGTATGCAATCTCTTTTTAAAATCTCATTTTCTTGTTTGGTTCTTGCTTATATACTTGTATTCCCTTTTATCACATATTCATTTTCCACTCATTTTTTCTCCAACTGAAATCACACTTGTTCCATTCCAATCTTGACATGTCCAATTCAAAATGAAGTCAAGTTCTGTCTGTTTTTTTATTTGTTTTATAGCAAAGACAAGGGGAAAAGAATAAAAGAATGTAAGTGTGGTGCTGAACAATAGGAGTGCCAGCCATACCAAGGAACAGATGCTGTTTGATGGCCTGCTGTCATATGGTTGGCATTTACAATATACTGGAATGAATGTTGTTTGTAAAATGAGTGCAAAACATTGAGAGTAAAAAAGTTCCAGATACAAAAACTCACATTTATATTATAATGTATTAGATACTATCCTTTGGGATTAGATACCACTCTCTTTAATTCACTGATTAGGAAAAAAGAGTCTCAGAAAAGTTAAATATTAGAAATAAATATACTCTGTTAGGGAGTATGGTACTCAGAATACTAACTTAAATAGAATTCAACCATTTGAAGTCACATTATTTGAATTCACAACTGTATATTTACACTGAGCTGAAACTTTGTTATGTATTCAACAGCTTTAGGAGGCCACTTCATGGGAATCATCATTTGAATAAATTTGGACTCAGCTATTCCACGTTATCTGAAGGATCATCTGGGTTGCATTTAGCTGTAACAATATTTAGTGACAGTATACAATGTAACCATAATTTTTCCAGAATGATTGAGGAGTTGGTTCTGATTGATTAAGTTTTTCATTAAGTTCAGGTTAGTAGGAATCATTGAATCAAGCAATATATCAACAAGCACTGATTAAGTACTAGGCATTATCCTAGGTACTGAGGATACAAAAATAAAAGGTCTTTGCCTTCAAAAAGTTTATAATTGAGGGGAAAGGGGGAGAAAACAAGATATACAAATGGAATGAATACAGTATAATTTGTGGGGATTAGCAATTGTGGGGACTATCTATAGCAGAGGGTAAGGATAGGATCAAAAGCACACATACAGGGACTGTGATCTAAATAACTGGAGATATAATAGTTATTTTAGATAATACTAGACAAAGCATTAAGTAAATTGCTTATTTCAAGGTTTCAAAATTTTGTAGCTACTTTAGTAATTACCTTTAATGACAAATATTACCTTCTACTCTACAGTTTTCATGAGTTGCCATGGCCCAAAACCAAAACAAAATATCACTTGTGATTAGTTAACTATCTAACCTTCTAGATGTGGTTGTCCTTTCTTAATGAAGTAGGTCTTTGGACAATAGGGATTAGAGTTTGTGATCTGTTGATATTAACCTTCAAGACACAGAAATACATTGTTTTACCATGAACAAACAGAATAGAATTTTAGTCTACATAAAAATGTACTATGGTCAGGACACAGGGAAAGTGTAAGAGAGATATGAGTTTCAAAGAGAATAAAATCACTTTTTTTGGAGTATATCAGGGAAGATTTCATGTTGGAAATAACTTGACCTGGACCACAAGAAAAAGAATTCCAAGAGGTAGAGAGGCATGTGTGTGTGTGTGTGTGTGTGTGTGTGTGTAAAGACATTGAGGAAAAGTAGGTAGAGTACATTTCCATAGAAGATGTTATCAGGATTTAATGACAGGACAAAATCTTGATTTATTTGTTAACAAGGTCTTAACACCCAGTCTTCTTTTATGAAGTGAAAATACCCTTTCTGATAGAATCAGAAGGAAGCAATGGTATTGAAAGAATAAAAAATAGCTCAGATTTTCCTTGCAGGGCCTAAATTGGGGATAGTTATGAATTCTAAAGTTGGAAACATCCAAAGAAAACCATCAGTAAAGGAAGAACTGAGCTCTTTGCCTCTTGGTCCTCCTTCCCAGGGTTCACTAGAACTATTTGCCTACAGGGAAGATGAAAACAGAGACATTTCTTCTAGACAGATAAAAAAGAAGTAAGACAGTCATCCAAGGTTAGAAAACCTTCATGGGAGTATGGTCTTTCCAATTAGACTCTGTCAGTGAAATCATTTAGGCAGGACTGTTGCTAACACAATATCAAAGCTTGTCCTAAATAATTTTCATACCAGTACATCATATATGTGTGTATATATATATATATGTATATGTACAAAAATGCATATGTGTGTACATTTCATAATAGAAACAGGATGCTAATAACTGGGTCTTAATGTCACTATCCTCAAACACTCTTGATTATTTAGGCCTAAATGTTATTATCCTTAAAATTCTTTGTCAGCCTCAACTTTGGAGGTGGCCAGAGTGAGACTATTCTCCAACATTTCATGGGGCCCATCCCTATTAAGACCAATTACAAATATTTTTGAGTTCCAGGAAAAAGTGCAGAACATCAAAAAGGCTTGCAGACTTTTTCACTGAACTTCCTTTCTTTGCTAATTTTAAAGTGCTCAGCTTTAAGAAAGAGTCTTCTGGAATGACCTGAGGCAGTGAAACAGGTGAAGTGGGCAGTGAAAATGCTGGAACTAGCCACTTCATTGGCAACCAACACAGTTCTTTTTTCCCTAGGCAAGCTCTATTATCTTTTTGTAAGGAAGAAGATACACCCAAATGTACATGAATGAAGTCCCAAATCTAAAGATTTAATTTCTGACCAAAGTGACAGAGTGAAATATGACTCAGAAGTCAGTGTTTAAAATACTATCATATCAGTTCTGTATAGTCATTAAAAAAGTGTTTCCTTTAATAGTATTACAATTATCATTTAATTTGAACACAAAGACGATTTTTCTATACAACCAGGTTTCATCTAAAACCCTTTGCCTCAGGAATCTTCATTGGGTTGCTTACCTTAAATATTTTGAATGTGTACATATACACACACGGAGATATATATGTATATACATAGATAAAAATACACACATACATATATATGGACATACTTTTTATTGTAGTTTTTAAAAGATAAAATTTAAATTGTTCAAACTTTAGGTGAAAATTTGAATAGATGAAGAACACTTACTATTTTGGTTAAAATAAATATAGGAGAAAAATGGATAAGGAAGCCTTTTTTCATTCCATGCCATCATAAATAAGCAATTCTCCTTATGTGTCATGTTCCTTAATGGCAAACTGGTTGGCAACAAAATATACTAATGACTCATGCTTTTGATGGACCCTTCCCTTCAAAATGTTGATTCAAATCACACTCTTAATGTGAAATATGTACACTTGGAAATGTAGCAAGGAAAAAAAAACAATTGTACAGAACAGATTCTTGCTGTCTTTACAATATAAAATATGGAGTAGCAGCCTGTTTATGTATTTGTTTTAAAGAGAGATACACAGTTTCTAAAGGTAGATATTTCTTAGGACAGATACATTTTTTTTTCATTAATGTTATTTAATAGATGGGTGATAAGGAACAGTCCTCCCCATTAGACTACCTTTTTTTTTTTTTTTTTTTAAAGTGATGGAAGGAATTGCAGAATTTAGGAAGTCTAAAATATGGAACTAACATATTTCCATTTTTTAAAGGAGACGCAAGTATACAATTTTTTGCCACAATGTGAAAATATTTGGGGACATATTTTAAACTAGTTGACTACAATTTTTTTGATCCTATATTAGTATTAATAAAGAATTTTCATGCATTTACATTATATATAAATTTATAAATTGTTGATAATTATCACTAATGTATTAGACACATCATAGAGCTTAAATAAAGCTAGAAATTTGAAAAGAATTTAATAAGGATGAAATAGAAATATTTTACATTTTACTTTATTTGTAAACATGGAAGTGTGTCTATTATGGTAGGCATGTTTATCAGTAATTCTTGTTGAAATGTATTTTGTTTTGTTCCCCTTTTAAAGTAACCCATATCTATTAAGACAACAGGTTTTTTTTTCCCTAGGAAAACATATTTCTTATTTAGTCTTCAAGTTCTTCCCCCCCATAACATTTTTATTATACTTGCTGGTTGTTCATATTTCAAACTCTTTTTTCATTCTCAGAAACTTCTGCAGAAACATTTTCCTTATAGGTTGCCTTCTTGTCTTTCTTGTGTAATGATAAGAATTACTTCTAGGCCCAAAGTTTTGGAATACTGTGCTCTCTCACTCTCCACTAAAAGGCTTCTAGTTTTGGACACATTTGCATTGGTAAACCAGACTCAGTCCTATGAGTGATCTCCAAAGTGAGGCCTTTGGTCTCACTGACTTCTCCAGAATCTGTAGAAAAAAATTATTTAAAGCTCAAGTTTGGGGTGATGTCTAGCGTGTTCCTCAAAGAGAGTAAGGAAGTAGAAAGCTACTCTGTTATACAATATGAATCAGGAATAATCCATCTAAAGGAAAAAAAAACATAAGGCTCTTCAGCATTGAATTACACATTTTAGTGGAAGTTTCCTGGGGAGCTCCAGTGCCCACTTCTTGGAATGACCCCTTAAAAACCTATTCCCACAATTTCTGCTATAGTTGGATTGAATCCTCAAATGTATAAACCGTTAGAATGTTATTTTTCCCTTTTATAGGAGCAGCAGATCTAGCTTTTCATCCAAATGGTGCACAGCTGGCTGCAATTAGGGAGCAATTTTCTGACAAGTTGCAGAAGTACATGGCCCGAGTCCATCTTTCCTTGTATTTGCTGAGTGGTTAGTAGCACCAGAGGTAATAGCAGAGACTAGTCCCAAAATCTATGAATCTCATTTGTACCAATATTCTCTGCATTTTCCATTGACTTTGGTTTTATCTGTGGGAACTCAAGACAAGTTGTAACCTAGATTAATCAAAATCTAATATTGTAATGTTGTAAATCTAATGATGTAATGTAAGGCATTACATCAACCAGAATTATAAAGACAATCTTGAGAAATTAAGCAAAGACTCAAAGTCCACATAGAGGGCTAAAGTAAGATTAGGAGATGGAGTTTCAATATCTTACCTTTTCTTCTGCAAAAGCAAAATTGTTAAAAAAAAAAAAAAAAAGAAAGAAAAAGAAAGGAACTCAATTTCAGAGCCAAGCTGATCATTGAACTCTGTTCCACTCTCTGATTCTTTCCCTTCATTTTCTGCTTTTCTTTCAATGTTGTGATTCTGATTCCAGTGAGAACATTTTATTTTTTGGAAATAATTTAATTCTTCTTTGTTTTAGTCTTTATAGATGTCTACATTACTGTACTCTGATATTTGAAGTTCTTTACAATCTGCTTCTATCTCTAACAACAACTATAGATCATTGTATATAAATGTTGTTATAGATACCATAACAATATAGTATATATAGTATAATATATATATATATATGTTATATACTATAATGTAGTAATATATGTACTATAACAATATATATATATATTTATAACTAGAATCTATAGATAGAATCTATCTATAAGGAAATGGTTATAGTTTATTGTTTTTGGTCAAGTTTATAATTTAATAATTTTATTTTCATTATTTCCATTTATATCATTGTAGTAAAAAAATATGCTAATCCCGTCTTTACCTCCATGAAAATTAGACTAGTTTTTCTTATCATTTTTTCCCTTAAAGATATTGAAACCATCCTCATGATTTAATTGGTTCAGTGGCTTAAAGCTTGGAGCTATTGACATTATTTCCTAGTTGCCTGAAAAAGAGATGTTCCTAGCATCTCTTTGAAACATAATTGGTAGACAATCATGGACTGCCCAAGGATAAGGGAGCTTTACTCAGATGAAATAAACTCATAGTGACCTTAAGACATTGGCTTATTAAATATTCTTTTCCTGCTATTTCTGAGATCCCTTTTATGCCTTATTTTGTTCTAGTATCATACCTAAACTACCATGGAACTGGCCTGAGTCAGACTCAGCCCAGAAAATTGGGGGAAATACTAAGAGAAGCAAAATTTCATTATTTTTTCCCACGCTTCTTGCCCCTTCTCCACAGAAATAAAATCATTTTAATCTCTGAATGACATTTTTTTATGTAGTGGTGACATTATTTCCTTAATACCTACAAAATTCTTTAGCCTCTTTTTATTAAAGGAACTAAGTAGCTTAAAAAAGAGAAAACATAAGGGAGGGGGAATGCAGAATTAAAACTGTCTTAAAGTATTTGAAGTGTTGATACCAAGAAGAGGAATTAGATTTGTTCATTTTGCCCCCTGAAAAGAGAAATTGAATCAAAAGGTACAAGTTGAAATTAGGCTAATTCAGGCTGGATAGAAGGAAAAATTTTTACTACACTTACAAATATTCAAAAATGAAAAGGATTGATTTGGGAGGTAGTGAATCTCCTTTACTAGATGTCTTCAAGCAAGGGTTATATGACTACTTGTTGGTATATACTTTTTCATGTGTGGATTGGATTAAGTAACTACTCTTGCTATTCTGATTCTTAAATTTTGTGATTCTGTGATACTTGTGTTTCCCAGAATACTTAGGACAGTGTTTGAATACAGAAGATAATCAATCAGTGTTGATTTGATGAATAAATGGTGTACCTCTAAGTTGCTCTTTTTTTTTCTTAGAACCCTGTTCATATATAAATAAAATTTTATACTCATTTAAAAAAAATGTGTAATCTACTTTGATACAACAGAAAAGGAACTGAACTGTGGATCAGGAGATGTAGGTCCTAGCTCAACCACTAGCTAGTTGTATGTTAGAAATATCATTTAACTTTTTTGGGAACTCCTCACTTCATCTATAAAACTGGCCTGTTTTCTAAGAACGTTCCAACTCAAAGACTCTATGATCCTTTTGATTACCTTATGTGTTATTGAATAAGAAATGCCTTCTTATTAGTAAGTTCATTTCAAATCATTTCAAGAATGTGACTCTCCATGGGAACTTAGCCTTTCTTTAACCCTATGAGACCGGGAATATGCCACATGTGTTTAGCTTCACCTCTACAATCCCAGGAACTAGCCACTCTGTGGGACACAATAGGTGTCCGGGAGGGCACCCTCCCTGACATCTACATTTATCAAGTCATATCTTGGAAGGCCATCTGGCATTGCCCTCTCCTATACTTGCATTTCAATAGATAAGCAGGTTAGCTCTTTCTCTTATAAATTCAGTCCGGGTTTATTCCTCATTGGGCTTCACCCATGGGGAGATTACTCTGCCTGGGCTAACACATTTCCTGATTGAGCTGCAACGGGGCCCCCAGCTGTGCTCCTAGATTGATGATGTATACTATCTCTCTCTCTCCTATCTTAATCATAGTTTTCCTTATTCTTTGTCTTTTATGTATTATTTGCTGTATTGGTTGTTATTGTAGGTAATCTATTCCGTGTATTGTATAATTAAACTTTATGTCCACTTTAATTGAGTTATAATTTTATTTTCATTTTAATTGAGTTAAAAAAGGCTATTCAAAGGAGCGTTCCAAACCTATTCTTAAATTAACAGAACAGTTATCTTGAATATTCTGTACCTAGTTTGTATGGTATTCATTTACCTTTACTTGCATTTATTCCAAACTGAAGAAACGATATGTGATGAGAGAGAATTTGTAACTTTCCAATTATATTACTGTATAGTACTATATTCATCTGGATTAGTTAGATGGCACAGTAGATAGATCTAGGCCTGCAATCAGAAAGCATCAAAAGTAGCCTCAGACTCTTACTAGCTCTGTGACCCTGGTCAAGCCAAATAACCTTGTTTGATGCAAACTCATCTATAAAAGGAGCTGGAAAAGCTTTGCAAAGCACTTTGCAAAACACTCCAGTATCTTTGTCATACTAACTGAGAAAGGAATAATGAAGACTTGAACACAACTGAAAATGACTAAAACAACAATATTACGATACATATTTGTAAGAATTAAGTTATTTCAGAAATTAATTGTAGTTATTTGTTTTACAATGATCATGGACTTAGTTATGAATTACATTTCTATATAGTAAATTCAAAGTCTTTTATTGATACTATATAGGTCTGTAATGTATAAAAGGAATAGAGGGGAAATCTCTTCTATGGTCCACCCAGTGGATCTGGTTAACTATTCTGCTGAATTTTTCATTCTTACATCGTTACTTTATAATACAAATTTTCTCAGCATGTGGACCAAATTTGAGGCATATCCTGTGGTAAGCATTCTCATTAGTCCTTATTCTAAGAGGGTAAAAAAAAAAGCCAATGGAAATGCTTGTTTAAAAGCAACAATTGGATATCCAAGTAACTTCTATTAGTGATTATGATTATAGAATGTGTAAAAGTTAACCATTAACAATCATTGCATAAGCAATAACTATACAAAGATTTTGATATAAGGTGAAAGACGTAAGTATTACAGAAAAGAAAATGGAATAGTCTAAATAGACTTTTATAGACATATTTAAATGACAGTGTCTTTCAAAATCTGGCCAGACCTCATTTCCAAAATATTCTCCATTCTCCAATTGAAAAATGGTCAAAGGATATGAACAGACAATTCTCAGATGAAGAAATTGAAACTATTTCTAGTCATATGAAAAGATGCTCCAAGTCATTATTAATCAGAGAAATGCAAATTAAGACAACTCTAAGATACCACTACACACCTGTCAGATTGGCTAAGATGACAGGAAAAAATAATGATGATTGTTGGAGGGGATGCGGGAAAACTGGGACATTGATGCATTGTTGGTGGAGTTGTGAACGAATCCAACCATTCTGGAGAGTAGTTTGGAACTATGCTCAAAAAGTTATCAAGCTGTTCATACCTTTTGATCCAGTAGTGTTACTACTGGGTTTATATCCCAAAGAGATTATAAAGAAGGGAAAGGGACCTGTATGTGCACGAATGTTTGTGGCAGCCCTTTTTGTAGTGGCTAGAAACTAGAAACTGAATGGATGTCCATCAGTTGGAGAATGGCTGAATAAATTGTGGTATATGAATATTATGGAATATTACTGTTCTGTAAGAAATGACCAACACAATTGTTAACGCTGTAAAGTTATCCATGCATATAACCTGTAAATAAAAGGCTATTAAATAAAAAAAAAAAAGAAATGACCAACAGGATGATTTCAGAAAGGTCTGGAGAGACATACACAAACCGATGCTGAGTGAAATGAGCAGGACCAGGTCATTATATACTTCAACAACAATACTATATGATGACCAGTTCTGATGGACCTGGCCATCCTCAGCAATGAGATCAATCAAATCATTTCCAATGGAGCAGTAATGAACTGAACCAGCTATGCCCAGAGAAAGAACTCTGGGAGATGACTAAAAACCATTACATTGAATTCCCAATCCCTATATTTATGCCCACCTGCATTTTTGATTTCCTCCACAAGCTAATTGTACAATATTTCAGAGTCTGATTCTTTTTGTACAGCAAAATAACGTTTTGGTCATGTATACTTATTGTGTATCTAATTTATATTTTAATGTATTTAACATCTACTAGTCATCATGCCATCTGGGGGAGCGGGTGGGGGGTAAGAGGTGAAAAATTGGAACAAGAGGTTTGTTAATTGTTAATGCTGTAAAATTACCCATGCATATATCCTGTAAATAAAAGGCTATTAAAGAAAAAAAAATTTGGCCAGAATATAAATTCTTGAGTCTATTAAATAATAAAAATTCTTTATTTTTATAAAGCCTCATTTTTATAAAAATGACAAAAGATGTCACACTTTGACAAAAAAACTATAATTCAAAGGAGATGCAGCCTAATTGGAGTTATCTCACTAAAAAGATGAAATTTACCAATGTCATTTTAATTATTTCTATCCATTAATCCTGTAAGTATTTATTCCTCTTTGCCACACGTTACACAAAGAAGCACTCCCCACTGTAAAATGCTATGATATTTCAAAAGCAAATGTCCAACAAAAACAAAACAACTCAGGATAGATTAATTTGCTTCTGTGCCTGCCCCAGAGAACCATAACCTCTCTTCTAAATCATGAATAATAGGGAATGAGAAGCAGGCAAGGATGATATGACTAATAAATATTCTTGTTTCCAGCTTTCATTCATGGAGTCAGAGTTTACTTGTGGCAATTCATAAAGAAGTTTAAAATCCATAGTACAGGTCTTGCTATTTCTTTTGTGCATTTTTTCCCACATTTAAATAGAATTTTATTGGTTACAAATATATATAGATTCATTTTACTACAGGAATCAGAGACCCAGGAAAGTTAAACCACTTTCCCATTAAGGATGATCAAAGTGACTAGAAGACAATTCTCTTCAACACTATAAAAAGTTTTTGTTGTTTGTTTAAAAAAAAATCCAAAGATTTTAAAATTTTTTTTAAAGATTTCTCTCTAAAGGGCCTACAAAGTCAAGAGTACTAAACAAAGAAGTCCCCAAGGGAAGCTCAGAAACTCGGACTCACCCAGACAGAGAAAGATGATTATTTAAAACTTTAAGGTACTTTCTCAATCTTTTGATTACCAAGTGACAGCCAGAAGTCTTCCCTCTACTGATTTACATAAATAATTACCAGTTTCTAGTTCCAAGCTTCTCAATCCCTTCCCCCATTGCTTAGTCTGACTGGACATAGCTAAAAATTATTTTGGGGAAAAGCTGGAAGTAGCTAGGTGACTCAGAGGATAGGGTATTGGTCTTAGAGTCAGGAGGACCTGAGTTCAAATCCAGTCTCAGATACTTGACACTAGCTGTGTGATCCTGGGCAAGTCACCTAACCTCAATTATCTTGCCACAAACAATACTGAGAGGGGCTCTATTCCTTTTGAGACTACAGTAGAATGTAAAAGAGAACACTAGTTCTTGGGTAGGAGGCCAGTTTTACCAGAAGTGTTTCAAGTACAGGAAGTGTGTCTTTCAAGTGGTAAGATTTAGAGAAGCTTCTGGTACACTGTTGTACAGATAAAGCTGACAACTTTTGGGCCTCCCCTAGGGATACTCTAGCATAGGAGTGCATAATCTCCTCTGAGATGAAAAATATGGAGGACTGGATGTAATTTGGATGGTCTGTGTGGATCTAACAGTGACCTTGAAGTGGAAGTTCTCATTATAAACCTTCTAGTAACTAGGGATTTAGCAGGGATGTAAGGAGGAGATTTTTGATGGATGGACATCTCCACTGGCTTATTGGTGCTTCCCATGATACCGGTCAGGGAGTCATAGACCTCTGAAGGTTCCTGAAGCTACTACTGGGTCATGCTCAGCTGGAGCCTAGTCTACTCTAAAATTTAGCTAGAGCTAAAATAGCTGGATACTATAGGGGTCATAGGAAACACATTGGGCATCAGAGGGATCTGACTACCCAGCCTGTAAGCTGAAACCACCATCCCTGGCAATGTCTGGATGACTTCATAAGAAGTCAGACTAAAGCCGCAGCCAAAGAGAGGAGGCAGGTCTAAGTGAGGCATGGAAGGGATGATAGGATGATGACATCATACCAGAAGACAGAGAACCTTGGTCACCCTCCACCACCTCCTATTGCCTTAGCAAAGCTTGAAAATACGCTGCTTGTGAAAGAAAAAAAAAATCTACTTGTAAGCTCCTTTGTCTAACTGAGAACTCACTCCTAAGGGCTCTGAGTCTTGTAAAGCCCTTGAGACAGAAACATTGGGGTAAATAGAGGGCTGAACACAGATAGTCAGAGGAGGATTGGGGGATATCCAGCAGCAATACCAGCCTTAGCAAAACTGCATATCCTGAAGTCTAGGAGTACAAGAATTCTACCTGAGAGAGCTGCTGCCTCCAGGTGTCTGGAATGGGTCCAATAGGTCACTAGTGAGTCAGGAAAAGCCCTAGGCAAAAATCAGTGCAAGCTATTCTGTTCCTGAACATGGGGGAAACAAACTGTATGAAACATTAAGAGTGTTTATAAAATTTCAAGCTGGAAAGAACCTTAAGGATCATTATTTTCCTCTTTGAATTCATAGCTCTAGACACACAGACTTAATAAATGATGTTTTCATGAAAAGTCTATTCTGCTACCTGCTCAAAGAGTTTGGCCTTTTAACTATGAAGAGGTGACTGCAGTCCTGGAGAGGTGAGACAGTGAGATGTAAGACTGAAGGGAGGCATAGACTCAGACACTGTGGATGGTAGGGTAGGTACAGATCAATTTCTCAGCTTTCTCCTGTTATCACAGATAGCAGAAGAGGAGACTCCCAATTAGAAGTGAGGGAGATAAATGGAAGAAGGGGAGACTGAAGGAGATGAAGATTTCAGGGAGGGAGAGACAAAGGATTGGAGGAGAAATAGAAGGCGAGGCAGAAGGAAGAGGAGAAAGAAAAACAAAGTCAAAGGAATTTCTAATTTTTATGCATTTAAATAAAGTCAGATGTTCTGGAAGAGAGTTGGGAGGAAGGGATGCAGTAAAAAAAGTTTATGGAAAAACAAAAGAAGAATAAAAATGTATATTAAAATAACAATTACTTGGAGTCTCATTTTCTTCAAAAAACAATTCATAATTTGTAATGATCAACTTGTTAATAATGTTAATTATTTTTTGTTAAAGAGATTTGATCTTAGAATGACTGTGTGAGACAGGCAGAAAAAAGGGAAAAAACACAGAAACAGAAAAAAAGGAAAAGGCGAGATAGATTCAAGAGAGGCAAACAACCATTAAGAAGAGAAGACAGTAACAAAAAGACAGGGTGTGAAGGCATAAAGCAAAGGAAGATTTAAAAGCCTGTCTTAAGGGGCAACCCAATTGCTGGCTTTAGACTGTAAGATAGCCAATCAATCTTCAGTAAACACAGCAATAGGGGAAAAGAGGGGTAAAGGAACTTCCAATTTCTTTTAATGATATTTTGAATATTTCTACAAATAGTTCTGACAGTTGAAAAAACAATAATCATTGAAAAGCAATACTATAAAGCACTACTATGCATGTGACTCCCACATACATGAACTTTCCAGAAATGTTCAAGACTGCAGCAAGAAATACTTTTAAGTATACAATGAACTGAACACAAGCCTGACAAGTATTTTAAGGTATCTGGCATTCATACCATATCATTCAATTTTTTTTACCCCTTTCTCTTTTTGGAAGTTCCGTTGTTATTAAAATAGATACTCTATTTTAAACTGCCAACAGATTACACAAGCTGTTAACTTTCATTTGGGCACAATTTTGAAACATAAATTTTTGGACACCCTAGCATCAATTCATTGGTCTTTACTTCAGGATACCAAATTGATTTGAAGGGGGAAAATCAATTGGAATTTTATTTTATTTTTAAGTATATTGATTTATCTTTTTATAAAAATGGGCAATTACCATTTTAGCACCTCATTAAGACAGAAAAGTACTTTATTACAAGATTTACCAATAAAAACCGAAACACTGAAGACACTTATTGTCTTTTGGTAAAGATTTAACCCCAAGGGTTTACTTAAATTTTTAAACACAACGTATTCCCTCAAGTCCCCTGAGGAATTCCAATAGGTTTAATATTTGTGAATGGAAAATCTCACAGTTTATAACAAAAGACTTTTTTTTTCATTCTTTTCTAAAATATGCATGCATATAACATCATTTCAATTTTTTGTCACTCTGAAGCTAATTACCAAATGGAGTTTAAAAGGTACCCTTGCATTTTTAGGTAGATATTTAAACAAAGCTTTAATTAGTCAAGTTCAACAAGATTATTTTTAATTTAGCATTTTTTCATCAACATATTATTATTAAGAGAAAAAGGGAAATCAAGGAGAAATACTTATCAAGAAGTTATTTTTTAAAAATAACTAGTAAATTTCTGTGTTAAGCAAGTTTTTAAATATGAAGAATAGAGAATAGAGACTGAGCCTTACACATAATAAATCTAACTATAGGATTTATTGAATAATATTCAAATCATAGGAACAAAAAGATGTCTGTTTTACTTCACTGTCACCCATTGGCTCAAGAGAAAATTAATTTGTTCATGTAACAGTTCTTGAGAAGTAAATTAGATCTAAACATAATCCAAACATATATATCTGCAATCATTAGGGCTGTGGAGTTTTATGTTGAATGGGCAAAAGGATCTACAGATTCTTATAACAATTATGATTATAAAATCATAATCACTCCCTACTCATAGGGCATGGAAAAATTCCTTTAGTATGGGGGAAGTAGAAAGAGATAGATACACTTATGGATATTCATTTTTTACCTAAATATTCTTCTTCCTTCTAAAGAGATTATAATCTCTCGGTATAAAAGTATAATTCAGCCCCAAACTCTATACATGCTGTCTATTATAGTTAAATTAAACAAACACCTATTATATAATGTTACAATGTACTAGAACACAATGAGAAAGATGACAGGAAGGAGAACCAGTGCTGTCTTCATGGAAATGACAGTATTATAGAAGATGGAGAATTTATGTCCAGGATAATTAATCTAAATTGCTGCAAGATCTAAATATGAAAAAGTCTCAGTTATCATCAGCATATTCAATGAAATCTATCAGGAAAACAGACTTTTATACTGTGTAGATTTTCAAACACAATAGTTATTATTATAGTGACTCATATTATTAAGAAGTTAGAAATTCATTATTATTTTTAGTTTCAGTTTTACTGAGGAGCAAAATGGTTATATGAGTGGACTGAGAGTACTTTAAGGAAGAGATGGAAAGGAAAAACAATATTGTGAACAATATGCATAGATACAAATTATTTTTATTTGCTTAGATTTTTTATATTTATTCTATTTAAAATCAAGAATAAGCTTATATTTATATATGCCCTCATTTAAAATAGCCTGAAAAAAATTACCTTAAAAAAACTATTGGTACATTTACTAAAGGAAAATGTATGGGAGGTGCTACTGGAAGTTGTCCAATCTGTTAGTCTTCTAATAAGGAGTACATACCTTAAGGACTATGTAAGCCAATTAGTGAGGGTTCATGAAGAAACCAAGAGCCCAAAGTGTCTCCACTCCAGCAAATTCAGTTTCAATCAGAAGCTTCGTATCTGGGAATTTCTAGCTCTAAAGAAAAATGCCAGCTAAGCAAGGGATCTGAAAGAAAAATATAATCCTATTGGGAGGCTATATGGACTTGCCAGTCACAGATCTAGGGAAAAGATCAAGCTAAAATAGATGTTTGTGATGGAGATGAAAACAGTGACAGCAACGAAAAGGTTAATATGTCCTGCCATCTTGGACTAATTGTTATCTGGGTCTAATGTCAAAGTGGCTAAGGGGTAACAGGTACACCATTGAGGGCCTAATGCTTCTTTTCTGAACCGATATAAGTGGCCATGGAGACACATGCAAGACGAGTTAGGGACCAAGTCGTAAATGGGGGAGGGAGGCAGTGACAACCGAAATGGAACCTCAAGTTTAGCAATATAGTAACAGCAAGAAGTAACAATGACAGAAATGAGCAACAGAAGGGGAATGGTAGAGACAAGGAAGTTTCACTTAGAAAAAGTAAGTCCTAAATCTTAATAGGCTAGAAGGAAGTAAAAATCATTTGATTCAGCAACAAGCAATTGTTAAGTACCTACTATGTTCCAGGTACTTGTTAGGACTTGGAAATTAAAAAAAAAAGTAAATGCTCTCTGACCTTGAGGAGCTTACAAAATATGCAAAATACTAGATAATTTGGAACACAAAGCACTAACATAAAAGGAAATTTTAAAAGATTTTAAATAGAAGAGGATACTTCAGATAAATCTTGAAGGAAATTTAGAATCCCAAGAGGGAAAGTTCAGGATGGAATGAATTTCAGACATGGAGGACAACCAGTGCAAAATAATAATTAATGATAATAATAATGATCAAGAAGAGAGATTGTGGACCATGATGTATGAGGAAAAATAAGAAGGCCAGTTGGACTGGATCATATGAGTCTAAAGGCAAGTAGCATATAATGAGAATGGATAGATTATAATCTATCTATACAACATCGTTGTATTGTATATATATCTATATGTGTAGTATATATATATATATATATATATATATATATAGATAGATAGATGTAGTATATGTACATGTTATGTACAACATCATATATGACAGTAAATTGTGTATATATATATATACATACATACATTATATATATATATATATATATATATATATATATATATATATTAGCAGAACTTTTATTTGAAACTGACTGCAATGCATCCCTCTTTTCATTATACCATAAAATCCTGATTTATTTTTGCTCTTATTTATATTTTGCTATTCCCTTCCACTCAAAAGAAGTAAGGGATGGAAAGTCTGATGAGAATTAAAGTATGTCATCAACACCTACCAATATTACATATTTAAGTCATGAGATACCAAGCAAAATGTCATAAAATTAATTTTTGTCTTTTGCTAATTAGAAGATAAAGCTCCAGAGGATGTCTTAAAGGGATGACTTTGTTTCTTCATAGCTATTCTTCTGCCTAGTATTTATGCCCAGGGTTATGATCAGCTCTACAAAATCATACGAAGGAGTTTAGATGATATTAGAACTAGGCTAATAAGGGAATGAGTTGGAAAGATAGAGAGAAGTATGGAGAAAAGTAACTCTTACCAGAAGAGCCACTAAAATGACCAAATAAGGTTGGATACTAGTTTCTCCCATAAGAGTGGGTAGGACAATGTAGAAAGATGAAGGGAAGGGCTATCTGGTGTTTCATGTCTTGATGCCTCATATGGAAACTCATAGAATTTATCTAAAATTCTAGGGAATTAAAAAGAGAACAAATGAAAGAACCATTTCAGAGTAACAGAGAATAGAAATCAAGGATTATAAGTGATTTAGAGTGAGTTGTCTCTCAATAGCCTATTTTGACTTTCCAAGTTAAACAATAATATATACATTACTTATAATTTCTAAAGGCCATGATTGATGGTCAAATTTTTTTTATTTATTTATTTTTATTTAATAGCCTTTTATTTACAGGATATATGCATGGGTAACTTTACAGCATTAACAATTGCCAAACCTCTTGTTCCAATTTTTTACCTCTTATCCCCCACCCCCTCCCCCAGATGGCAGGATGACCAGTAGATGTTAAGTACATTAAAATATAAATTAGATGCACAATAAGTATACATGACCAAAACGTTATTTTGCTGTACAAAAAGAATCAGACTCTTAAATATTGTACAATTAGCTTGTGAAGGAAATCAAAAATGCAGGTGGGCATAAATATAGGGATTGGGAATTCAATGTAATGGTTTTTAGTCATCTCCCAGAGTTCTTTCTCTGGGCATAGCTGGTTCAGTTCATTACTGCTCCATTGGAAATGATTTGATTGATCTCGTTGCTGAGGATGGCCAGGTCCATCAGAAGTGGTCATCATATAATATTGTTGTTGAAGTATATAATGATCTCCTGGTCCTGCTCATTTCACTCAGCATCAGTTCGTGTAAGTCTCTCCAGGCCTTTCTGAAATCATCCTGTTGGTCATTTCTTACAGAACAGTAATATTCCATAATATTCATATACCACAATTTATTCAGCCATTCTCCAACTGATGGACATCCATTCAGTTTCCAGTTTCTAGCTACTACAAAAAGGGCTGCCACAAACATTTGTGCACATACAGGTCCCTTTCCCTTCTTTATAATCTCTTTGGGATATAATCCCAGTAGTAACACTGCTGGATCAAAGGGTATGCACAGTTTGATAATTTTTTGAGCATAGTTCCAAACTACTCTCCAAAATGGTTGGATTCGTTCACAACTCCACCAATAATGCAGATTGATGGTCAAATTAAAAAAAAAAAACTAATATATCTCTTTCCTTTTAAACATATGTATATTTTATGTGGTAAAATATTAAATAAAAAGTTTTCATCAATTTATTTCATCTTTTCATATTTATTTTGGTTAAATTTCATAACTTCCTTTTTGCACTTAAAATTTTTTATATTTATGTTTTGTCTATGTATCTACTTAAAATCTACCTCTGTATTATTGTCTCTGTCAACTCTGTCTCTCTCATACTTCCATCTTCTTATGAAATCATATATAATACTACATACCCAATAGCAAACTCTAGGCAATTTTAGAAATGGAAAGAGATGGAAACATCATAAACCAAATATTAGATTGCTAAAGGCAATGTGTTGATGTTTGTATATAATTTTTTTTGCTTTCTTATCAGTGGGAAATGGTGAACAGTTGTCATATTTTCCTTTTTTATCTTTCACATTTCTCCTTAGATTGTTTTATCTGACTAGTATCAACATTTATAAATTTGCTTCAGGTCTTTTATTTTCTGGCATTAATGAATTTTACATTTTATAACATAACATTAATATAAATGACACAACAATTATTGCCAAAGATTTTAAAGCAAGGCTGGGCTCTCAAAGAAGTTCCGCAAATATGATTCTGTAGTTTGAATAACCTATCTACCCTTCCATTTTCCAACATCTAGGAAGAATGAAACTGACCTTCTGGCATAAATTAACAAGTATTGACAAAGATTTACAATCTTTCCAAAGAAATAGCATACATTAATGATGTTTATATTCTCTTGTTTTGCTATCAGTAGAGATAACAAATCAAAAGTCACTAATTATCCCAATTCTCTCCAACATTTATCATTTTCCTTTTTTTGTCATATTTGTCAATCTGATGGATGTGAGATGGTATTTCAGTTGTTTTACTTTGAATTTCTCTAATCAAAAGTATTTTGGAGCACTTCTTCACTTGCTTATAGCTAGCTTTGATTTTGTTATCTGAAAACTGCTTGTCCATATGCTTTGACCAATTATCAATTGGAGAATGATATGCAGGCTTGTAAATTTGACTCAGTTCTCTATAACTTTGAGAAATAAAGCCTTTATTGGAGATACTTGCTGTGAAAGATTATTTCCCATTTTTCTGCTTTCCTTCTAATCTTGGTTGCATTGGTTTTGTTTCTACAAGAGCCCTTTAATATAATAAAAATTATCTATTTTACATTTCATAATGCTTTTTATTTCTTCCTTTCCTAATAAATTTGACAGGTAGACTATACCTTGCCCTTTTAATTTGCCTATGGTGTCACTTTATGTATAAATAATGTACTCATTTTGACCTTTTCTTGATATATGGTATGAGATGTGGTCTACACCTAGTTTGTGTCTTCCCAGCAGTTTTTGTCAAATAGTGAGTTCTTATTGCAAAAGCTCAGGTCTTTGAATTTATCAAAAACTAGTTCACTATGATTATTGACTATTGTGTCATGTACCTATTCTATTCGATTGATGCACCATTCTACTTCTTAGCTAGTACCAAATATTTTTTCTTTTTTTATTATAGCTTTTTATTTACAAGATATATGCATGGATAATTTTTCAGCATTGACAGTTACAAAACCTTTTGTTTCATTTTTTCTCCTCCTTCCCCCCACTCCCTCCCCCAGATGGCAGGTAGATCAATACATGTTAAATATGTTAAAGTATATGTTAAATTCAATATATGTATACATGTCCATACAGTTGTTTTGCTGCACAAGAAGAATCAGACTTTGAAATAGTGTAGTACCAAATAATTTTGATGAGTGCTTCATAATATAGTTTGAGATCTGATATTGCTAGACCATATTTCTTTATATGTATGCCCCCGTTAATTTCCAATATTCTTTATCTTTTATTCGTTCAGACAAATTTTGTAATTTTTTCTAGCTTATAAATATAGCTTTTTGTTAATTTTATTGGTTTGGCACCACATGAATAAATTTAGTGTAGGCAAATTTGTCATTCTTGCTATATTGCCTCAGCCCACTCATGAACAATTGAAATTTTCCAAATTTTTTTTTAGCTCTGACTTTATTTATATGAAACTTGTTCTATAATTGTGTTAATATAATTCCTGGGTTTTTCTTGTCAGATGGACTTCCAAGCATTTTATATTATCTGTAGTTATTTTTAAATGGAATTTCTATATCTCTTATTTCTGGATTTTGTTTGTCACACAAAGAATTGTCGATGATTTATATGGGTTTATCTTATATCCAACAATTTTGCTAAAGTAAATGATTGTTAATTATTTGAAGTTTTTTAGTTGATTCTCTAAAATTATCTATATTATTAAATGATCTGCAAAAAAAGTTTTGTTACTTCATTGTCCTTTTCTAATTTCTTTGAGTTCTTTTTCTTCTCTTATTGCTATACATAGCTAAAATTACTAATACTATGATAAATAATGATAAAAATAGGCATCCTTACTTCACCCTTGATATTACTGGGAAGGCTTATAGCTTTCCCTATTAATGAAAATTCCCTGTTCTTCCTTAGTAGTGTTTTGTTTTGAACCCAGCCCATCCACTACCTATGCTATCATCTGTCATCCCTCCCCTTCTCTTACTCCTTTCTCTTAGTATTTTTGCCCTTCCTTCTATCCTCTCTTTGCTTCCTCTTTCGAATCCTATCTCTTTATAGGGTAAGATCAATTTCTACATCCAACTTGATGATTAAATTTTTCTCTCTTAAAGCCAAAACAAAAGATGAAATCAAACTTCAGACAATGTTCCTTCTCCTCCCTTCTTTCCCTCTATTGTAATAGGTTTTTAATCCCTCTTCATGTGATCTAATTTGTCTCATTATACTTCTCCTTTCCTCTTCTCCCAATACAGTCCTTTTTCTACCTCTTAATGTCTTTTTCTTTGATATCATCACGTCAGAGCTCATTCACAATCACACCCCCATTCCATGTAATGTCCCCCTCTAACTAGTTCAGTAACAGATACAGTTTTCACAGATATAATTTTCTCATTTATGTATGTAAACATATATATATATATAATATATATCATATATTCATTTATATTTATATACTTATTTAATGTCATATAAATAAATATAAGAATATTCATCATATATTTTATTTAATTATAAATATCCTTATTTTTCTTTCTATGCTTCTCTTGAGTTCTGAGTTTGAAGATCAAATTTTCTGCATATTTCTGTTTTATTTTTTTCCAGTAGAAATGATTGAAAGTCTCTTACTTCATTGAAAATCCATCTCCTCCCTTGAAAGATAATGCTCAGTCTAGCTATGTAGTTAATTCTTGATTGTAACCCTAAGTTTTTTGCTTTCTGGAATATTGTGTTCCAAGCTTATTGTAGATGCCGCCAGATCCTGGGTAATCCTCACTGTTACTCCTCGGTACTTGAATTATTTTTCTCTGGAAGCCTGCAGTATTTTTTCCTTGAGATTATGTTTCTGGAGTTTTACAATAACGTTCCCTGGGTTTTCTTTGTGGGATCTTTTCCTAGAGGTGATTGGTGAATATTTTCCCTTCTGTTTCTAATATATTAATGAAGTTTTCCTTGAAGATCTCTTGAAGAATGATATCTAGGCTTTTTATTTTTTTTTATTTTTATTTTTCTTATTCAAGGCTTTTAGTAGAGCAATGATTTTTAAATGATCTCTACTAGATCTATTTCCCAATTCAGCTGTTTTTCTAATGAGATATGGTATATTTTCTTCCATTTTTTCATTCTTTTTAGTTTGTTTGACTGATTCATAATGTCTAATGGAGTCATTAGCTTTTATTTGCCACGTTCTAGTTTTAGTGTATGATTTTATTTAGTTAGTTTGTGTATCTCCTTTTACATTTGATTACTTCCACTTTTTTAGGTGTTTTCTTCAGGGGAATTTTTGTTTTTTGCATTTAGCCAATTTTATTTTTAAGGAATTGCCTTCCTTTTCCAAGCTGTTGATTCTCTCTTGCATTACTCTTATTTCTTTTCTCATTTTTTTCTACCTCTCTTATTTGCCTTTTAAAGTCTATTTTGAGCACATCCAAGAAGCCTCTTTGGGCCTGAGATTAATTCATATCACTCTTTTAGATTTTCTCTGTGGACTTTTTGTCTTTGTCTGAGTTCTTGTTTTGGTCTTCTCTGTTACCATAGTAACTTTCTATGGTCAAGATTCTTTTGTGTTTCTTCCTCATTTTGCTTCTTTTTCTTTTGGTGTTTCCTCTTTTTTACCCTTATGGTTGAGCTCTTGGAGTAAAGGGGGCACTATCCCAAGCCTCCCATGAAGCATTGAGCCTTGGCTTTGAGCACAGAGGCCCTTAAGTTTGCGGGATGTAGCTGCTTGATTTTTCTGAGGAAAGTCTGGTTTACAAAAATTTGCCTTCGGTGCTTGGACTGGAGGCTACTCCATTGGTTTGCTGTACTATAGAGCCAGTACTGAGGATCTCAATTGCTGATCTGCTGTCATTAAGAATCTCTCACTGGCTTTCCCAGACTTTGTATAACCTGGGATGAACACCCCTTTTCACCCCAGTGAGTTTGACCTTTCTTGAAGTCCTTCCAATCTCTACTGAGCTGGATTTATTCTATTGGATTCTGTTTAGAGGTTTGGTTTCATGTATTTTTCAAGGAAAACTGGGATAGCCAGAGCAGCTTCCTGTTTTCATTCTGCCATCTTGGCTCCACCCTCCTCTCTACTGTTTTTAATAAGAATAGGTGCTATGTTTTGTCAGAAGTTTTTTCAGCTCTATTGAAATAATCATGTTTCTCTTGTTTTTCTTGTTGATCTGGTCAATTATGTTGATAATATTGTTTCCTGATATAGAAAAAATTTTTATCCCTGGCATAGATCCCACCTGGTCATAGTGTATAGTCATTGTAATACATTTCTAAAATTGCCTAGATAGTATTTTGTTCAAATTTTTGCATCAATATTCATTAGGAAAATTGGTGTATAATTTTCTTCCTCTCTTTTAGCTTTTCCTGTTTTAAAAATTAGCACCCTATTTTTGTCAAAAAAGGAGTTTGGCAGGACTCTTTCTTTGACTATTTTCCCCAAATAGTTTACTTAATGTTGCAATTAATTGCTCTTTGAATGTTCAGTAGAATATACTTGTGAACCCATCTGGCTCTGCAGGATTTTTTCTTGGGGAGTTCATTAATGGCTTGTTCATTTTTCTTTTACTAAGTTGGGATTATTTAGGCATTCTATTTCCTGATTTCTTAACCTAAGTAATTTTTATTTTCATAAATATTAATAGATTTCTTTCAAATTGTCAGATGTATTGGCATATATCTGGGTTAAATGTCTTATTTATTACCTTAATTTTTTCTTCATTGGTGGTGATTTCACCCTTTTCATTTTTGATATTGGATATTTGGTTTTCTTTCTTTTTCAAAATCAAAATAACCAATGGCTTATCTACTTACTTTCCCCTCATAAAACCATTTCCTGGATTTATTTATTAGCTCAAAAGATTTTGTTTTGCTTTTAATCTTATTAATATCACTTTTCATTTTCAAGATTTTTACTTTGGTGCTCAATTGGAAAATTTTAATCTGTGATTTTTCTAGTATTTTTAATTGCATGTCCAATTCACTGATCTATTCATTTTCTATTTTGTTGATGTAAGAATTTCTAGAAATAAAATTTCCCTTCAATACTGTGCTTAGGCTGCATCCCATAAAGAGTATTGTCTTGTCAGTCTCTAAAATAATATTATTGTCTATGATTCGTTTTTTGGTCCATTTATTCTTTACAGTTAGAATATTTTGTTTCCAATTAATTCTTAACCTATCTTTCCACTGCCGTTTGTCAAATGTAATTTTGTTGCATTATGATCTGAAAATAGTAATACATTTATTATTTCTGCATTTCCACATTTGATTTTGAGATTCTTATGTCTATTACATGATCGCTTTTTCTGTAGGTACCATGTCTCAGCATATAATCCTTTCTGTTATCATTCAATTTTCTCTAAATGCTTTTCACAATTGACACTTCTAATAAAATCCTTTTCTATTATTGAATGATTATCCCCCACCTTCCCCAAATATGTTATGTTTAATTTTACCAAGTGATACTTGGTTATAGTCCTAGCACCTTTTAATTTCAGAAAATCATGTTTCAGGTACTCTTATCTTTTAATGTTGCAGCTGTTAAATCCTGTGAATTTCTAATTGTGTCTCCCTGATATTTGAATCATTTCTTTCTGGTCATTTTTTTCTTGACCTGATTGTTTTGAAATTTGGTGATAATGTTCTTAAATTTTTTATGATGGCATCTCTTTCATCAAGTGATTGATGGATTCTTTCAATGCCTATTTTGCCCTCTGGTTCCAAAATTATCGGAGCAATTTTTCCATGACAATTTCTTGAAAAATGCTGTCCATGTTCTTCATTGTGGTTGTTAGGTAATTTAATGATTCTGACCTTCTCTTTCCTGGATCTATTTTCTAGGTTAGCCAGTTTTCCAGTGAAGTATTTTTACATTTTTCTTCTACTTTTTTCATTCTTTTGAATTTGTTTGATTGGTTCTCATAGAGTCATTGGCTTCTCCCTGTCCAATTCCAACATTTTAGGAATTGTTTTATCCTCAATTAATTTTTATATTAACTTTTCTATTTGGACAATTGTAATTTTTAAAGTTTTTTTTCTTCAGTGGATTTTTGTGTTTCCTTTTCCATTTGATCAATGTTACTTTTTAAGCAGTTGTTTTCTTTTTCTAAGCTATTCACTTTCATAATTATCTTGCATCACTCTCATTTCTTTTCCCAGTTTTTCTTTTATGGCTTTTATGTGATTTTAAATTCCTTTTTGAGCTCTTTTATGAGTGATATCTGGGTTGAGACCACTTCATGTTTTAATTGGGAGTTTTGTCCTAAGGTTTTTGAAATTATTGTCTTCTTCTGAATTTATGTCTTGGTCTTTCCTGTTAATATAATAACTTTTTATGTCAGATTCTTTGTTGTTGTTGTTGTTCTTTTTTGCTTTTGTAAGAGGGGACTTTTTTGCTTTTAAACTTCAGCTCTCCTACTAGGGTGAAAGAGGGCAATGTTTTTAGCTTCTTATGCCAGTGCTACAGGTTCTAGCTGTTTACCTGGTGCTGCACTGATGTTGTCCTGAAGCCCAAAGGGGATTCTTGTGTCTAATTCTGTGCTAAATAGTAAGAGGTAGTTGGTATTGTGGAAAGAGAGCATAGTCCAGAAGAGGAAGCTTCCCATCAAGACAGAAGCAAGCCCCATCTCAACAAACCATCAGGAGATGATGAAGCATAGCAGGGAAATATCAGTACCATGACACCTCACATGTTTCATTGTAGCTTCAGACAAAAAGGAAGCCAGACCTCCATGTGCTTCAGCATAGCCCTGGGTAAATAGGCAACCAATAGCAGTTTAAGTTATCCTAGTGAGGAATTCCAGTGAGTCTCAGGCATGCCTTTGTGGAAATGTATTTGCTGAGTATTTTGGAATATGCTCAGTTATCTCATAGAATCTTGGGAAGTATCAGGAAGACTGGCCATTATCCTGGTGCCTTAATCAATGAATGTCCTTTATGACCTACATATGGTAGTCTATATTTACCCCAGAAAACCTGGCCCATTCCTGTAGTAAACATAATCCTCCTAAAGGAATGAATAAATATTCTCTTTGTTGGGCCTCTTGAGATGGAAAAATCTTGTACCAGAGGGGATTACTCTGTCTCAAGGGTCATGTATAAAATGAGGATTTTTAATGTTGTGCCTTCTCTGTTCTCAGTTTATTAAAAAACCCTTAGTGAAAAGGGACTTTGAGAACTCAATTTGGAAGTTTTTTTACCACTTGCTTAACACAGCCTCCCACTTGAGATTCTGGATAGCTGTAACTATCCAGCTGAGGGTTGTCTCAGCTGTTGGAATTCAGATGTTGGTGATTCTTTGTAGTAGTGATGATTTATGTTTTCTGTTGTCTGTTTCTTATATTGTTTTGGTAATCACCATGTTTGTTAATTGCACATAACTTTTATGCTATAAGTTTCCTCTTTTTATATCTTGTTTAAAGCAAGATTCTGAGTAGTAATAAACTTCTATATTTCACCTTTTAAAATCTGTGCCTCTATCTTTGTCAATGGGACTTGAAAATTATCCATGCATATATTTTGTCAATAAAAAGCTATAATAATAATAATAATAATAAAAATCTAAAAAATAAAATAAAATCTGTGCCTCTTGAATGTTAAATTCTCTGAACCTAGGTTAATCCTACAAATAGTCAGACCTGCATGTCCTTCAATATTTTTGTACTTCTAGACAGATTACTTCTCCAATAGGAGCAGATAATACTCTTATGACCATTTAGGTTACTGAGTATGATGGTTTGTTCCATTTCCTCTTGCCCAAACTAAGGAGAAACCTGCCCATCTTGTGTGGGGATGTTCCTTACTAACCTAGCTTGTGACCCTGATGACATATTATTTCGTTTATTCAATGGAATTATTTTGTATTTACCAGACATATCTAGCCTTATAAAAAAAGGGCCTTAGAAGAAGGAGGCACCTCAGACTGAGAATCATCTGAAGTCCACTTCATTACAGTGGATATTTGACCCTTTAATAAGGTGCTATTGGCTCAGAATTCTGCTTCAGTCTCTCTTATTATAGGTGGGATAATTTTAATCATCACATCTGCATCTTGGTTATAGGAACACACCAACAAATATTTAGTATCTACTATGTGACAGGAATTCTATAAATACTGGGTTATAAGTACAAGGCATTAAACAGTTTTTTCTTTCAAGGAAAGGTGACACATACATACATAGATATAGAATATATGGCATAAATATAAAATCAATAAAAAATACACAAAGTTCAATTCCAGTTAGTTTGAGAGGGAGGAAAATTGTAGGTGGGGAAAGTATATGAAAAGTTTCATGAAGAAGATTATGGATGATTTACACCTTAAAGATTTATGGGGCAGAGGCAAAGAGGCATATTTCTGTCATGGTGGATGAACACAACAAGGGTTTGATAGTTGCAAATGGAATGCTGTGAATAAGTAACAGAGTGATCAGTTCCTCTAGAATAGTATGGGGAAAAAGAATTTCATTAGTAAATTTATCTGACACCTGTGGATATTCAAAATTATTTCTCTACTTTGTTTCTCCAACCTCTTGAATCCCTTGCTACATATCCTGGAGTCAAAACTCTTATCATTGAATCCAGACTCTAATTTTGAACATTTTTAACCCCCTGTTGTTAAAGATAGTCTTTTGTGTCAATATATTTTTCTTTTAATGAAATAGGAAAATAAAGATAAAAACTCTATTTGGATCAGACTATATATTTGTAGAAGAGATTCATACTGGGTATGACATACACAATTTTGAGGGTGATAAGAGACTTATTCTCAAGATATTTGAAAGTCTTTAGGGAAAATTGAAATTGCTACACAAGCTATGTGAGCGACACAATATTAACGAGTAAACCACTCCACTGGTGAAATGAGGTTGATCAGGGAAATCTCTGACCAATTCAATGAAGCCATTTTCAATTTGTGAATATTTTCTGGAAGGGTTCCTCTTGTGGCAATAGACTGTCCCACTGACACCTCAGCTCCTAGCACAGTGCTTGGCACATACCAGGGTGTATTGACATCTTACCATGTTTCATATATTAGTGATGGCATATCATAATGGCAGAGATTCAAAAGGATGGATTTTAGTTGGAAGAGCCAAATCTGTTTTGTAAGAAGTTATGAAACAGTATGGCAACTTTTCCTTTTACTTATTGGAACTTTTTCGTACTTTTACTTCTAGGATGGTTCAGATAAAGAATTTCTTTTTCCTCCACTTCCATCTCTTAACAGGAGAAGAAAATGAAGACTGACAGGAAAACCACATATTGAATAGCTTTTGCTGTTGAATAAGTTCAGAGGGTGAAGACAAATCTAAGAGAGAAGAGCTGCAAGCTTTTGGTTACCTTCTACTGCTTTTCTGTATTCTCCCTGAAATTGTTAGAAACTAGAAATCCTAAGAATTGATAGTTCAAGCCTTGGGTGCCAGCTCCTAGGCAGCCTTACATAGAGTGTTCCCAAATTCCAGAATTTCTAAGGTATCAATAGTTCTTGACTTTAGGAGTTGGGCTGCCATAGTTAATAGTTTGTTTCAGAGATAAAATTATAGATTTTTGTAAATGATATAGCAGATCACATCTTTGTAGTTATACATTTAGTGAATAGGCTTAAAGACTTAAACTGAGGGGGCACTACTTCTCAATTAAAGCTCATTCTATATTTGGATAGCTTTAATAATTAGGAAATCAATCTAAAATTCTTTCCTTGCAAACTACAATTGTTTCTAGTTTTACATTGATGGATCAAGCAAACTTTAATCCCTCTTATATATAATAACTAATGTAATATCTTTACAAGGGTTTCACAAGATCCTGCCATGCATGTTTACTATATATTTAATGTTATTAATATACATTAAAGCTTTTGATCTGGTAGAAAAAAATCATTGTCTCAAAATCTATTCTAAAAAAAACTGCCTATGGAAAAATCATATAAGAGTATCTTAAAGATGAATCAATGGAGATTACTTTGATGACCCACTGATTATGAATACCAATGTGGGTGAAAAAAAACAGGAATATCAAAATAAAATTTCTAGTGGCCACAGAGGTTGGAAATTATTTATATTTTCTGGGCATTGTCCATTTCTTCCTCTCTCTTTGCCCAATTTTGAGTAAACTTACCCCTTTCAGGTAGTATTAGGAATTGATTCCTTATACCCCCCAAATGATGCATCTCCTTTCCCTGTGATTATGATCACCTCATTTTTGGGTCATACTTGTTTGAGATTATGCCATTTCTTGCTCACAAATCATCACAGGTTAAGAATTGTATACTATGTGCATCAATTAATATGGTAGTGACCTTTGGGTGACATACAGTTTTGATCCTCTGAAAATTATGGGACTTTATGGCTTTGTAATCATTCTGCTGCATATGCTGAAAGAGGTAATGATCTTAAACAGATAGATCTGTGTTAAAGAGAAACTTAGGATCACTGAAAATATTTTTTAGTTCCCTAAATTATCACTATCATCATTGTTATCATTGAAACATTTAATTTTATTAAATTTTTTTTAAAAAATTCAACACTATTTATTTTAATCATAGGGATAGAGACCTGACCTATGATTTCATTGTTATTGGGAAATTCATTGTGAGAAAATTCTCTTTACCAATGAAGGCTGGCACGTTTTCTGTGATTCAGTTGCCTGTATTACTGAGACATTGTGCCTTGTCCAAAGTTATGTGGTCAGTATGTAGGAAACAAAACTTAAAAGTATGCTTTGAGGCGTACTCCCTATCTATTATGCCATGCTACTTCTCATCTTAATTCTAATATGTCTTTCTGATCAAACTTCAAGATAATAAACCAGTATTTTCCATAACTATATTTTCTCTCCTTAACTCTTAATTCAAATTAATATTTATTAAGTGCCTATGTGCTAGACACTGGGGATGCAAAAGTGAAAGATGAACAGTATCTCAAAAATAGCTATTCTATTGAAAGGGATAAACAAATAAGTGTGAATTAGAGAATCATTGGAAACACACAAAGTGTTCCAGGGCTATGTGAGAAGAGCAAAAGAGGAACCTATCAACTAGGGGCTCCAGGAAGTACATAGTGCCTTATTTTAGCCTTTAAGAAAAATAAGGAATATGAGATGAATTGGGAGTACATTGAAAGAATGAGATAACAGTCACTGTAAATACATACAACCAAGAGATTATATAGATGTTAAGAAGAATATGGCTGTGTGGTATGAATGAAACGTGGCTGTATGTGAAAGTGAATGATGGTAAGAATTGAAATTTGAATTTTATTTTTGATTTACTAGTTTTATCTACTATTTTATCTACTAATTTTATCTAATTTAATCTACTAGTCTGATAGTCAATTAATGGTCCCCTCAAATTATAACTAAATTCAAACTTATCTATTTATACATATACAAAAACTGTCATGTATCCAAGTGAACACTAACATGCATATTTAATAAATTGCAACCACAGGTATGAGCTATGATTTCTTAGGTGCTCCCTCCATTAAATCGTAATGGTGGGTTTGTTTCAGAGTTGGATTCAGAGAAGTTAATACCAGAAAGATAAGATGTAACAAATGATGGACATTTTAAAATATTTTTATGATTTATCATAATTTCTCTTATAACTGCAAATTCATTTTAAATAAAAATCAAAAGGAAATAATTATAATTCTATATTAACATAAACATTTTCATTTTTCTATTTGTTTTCTTTGTCTTAGGGATAAAAAAAAATGCACTTTTTCAATTGATACAGTTTGATCCTTCAAGGCATTCTGAAAATTCTGGGACTTCTAATAATGACTTGCCTATAGTCATATGCGTAGTAAAGATCTGGGTAGGATTTCAACTTGGGTTTTCTGGATGCTAAATTTAGCATCTTATCCATTATCTTATCTTGTGTTTACCCTAAAGCTATTGCATATTTGGACAAGTTTTTGTGCATAATTTAAAAAACTTAAGCTGTAAATGTCACATATTTGCATGGCTCTATATTCCCTTTCCTTTGAAAAGCTCAACCTTAATGGAATAAATTGGAATTAAAAAAAAACATTTGGGCATACTTTTCAAGTTTCACAGTTTTAGAAGAACATGTGGTTGACAGAAACTCTAAATGGTTATGGGATTGGATTGTATATGTGAATTTTAAGACTAAGAACTGCAGAGCCATCTTCATTGGTAGAGGAAATTCTCCACCAGAAGCTCCTTATACCAGTGATGTCAACATAATTATTTAAAAGTGTAAATATTTATAAAAATCTATTCAAACTAATATTTATAAAGATATTGGAAAATACTTAAAATAGCATATTTATACAAAATTTTCATATTAAAATATTTTTCATAATAAATAGATGATTTTCATGAAGTCTTCCCTTCTTAAAATTTAGTTTAGTAGCTTAATCTGATCTAGGGCTTTAATTGACATTTTTCTACAGATATGGCAGGTATCCACACAAACAATAATGTTTATGATACACATACATTGTAATGGTACATACACTAAATAAAACATCAAAAAGCATGTGAAAGATGGGGGGGAAAGGGAAAAGAAAGCATATTCAATCATAGGAAATTGTAAAACAACAACAACTTTAAAAATGAATCAAAATCATCTCTTCTAACTAAAATCATCCAGATTTGACATAAAATAGGTTGAATGAAAAAACTTTGACAAAGTACAAAGTATAATACCCCTTCCCATCAACAATGCTAGAGGGCATAAGAACAAATGGAATTTACCTTCAAATGATGAGTGATATTTAGTTAAACTCATCAGTAGCACTATCTGTAATGGGGATAAAACAGACACTTTCCTAATAAAATCCTGGTTGAAGTAAGGATTTCCACCATCACTGCCATTACCCAATATTATACTAGAAATGGCAGCTACAACAATAAGAAAAGCAAAAGAAACCTAAGGAATTATAATGAGCAACAAGCAAACAAAAGTACCAGTCTTTGCAGATGACATGATAGCATACCTAGAGAATCAACTAAAAGAAAAAACAAACTAATTGGAAAAAAAATGAACAACTTTAGCAAAGCTGCAGGACACAAACCCACATAAATCGGCATTTCTATATATTATCAACAAAGTCCAGCAGCAAGAAACAAAAAGAGAACCTCCATTCAAAACAACTTCAGACAATACACAATACTTGGGAGTTCACTTGCCAAGATAAACCTAGGAACTGTATGCACACAACCACAAAACACCCCTTCACACAAAGTTAGATGCATACAAATGGAAAAATTCCAGTTGCTCATGGATGGGCTAAGTCAACATAATCAAGATGAAAATTTTATCTAAATTAATTTATCAATTCAGATGTCATACCAAACAAAAGACCCAAGAATTTTTATGGAGATAGAAAAAATCATAACAAAATTTATCTGGAAGAACAAAACATCAAGAACATCAATAATAATAATAATAAAAAAGGTGTGAAGGAAGGTGGTTTAGTTGCACCAGACCTCAAACTGTACAACAAAGCAGCAATTATCAAAACAATTTGGAATTGGTTAAAAAACAGAATGGTGGATCAGTAGAAAAAACTAGGCACTGAATACCCTGTAGTAAATGACTACAGTAGTCTAGTATTTGCTAAACTAAAATATCCAAGCCCCTAGGACAAATAATTATCATTTGACAAAAAAGTGCTGGTAAAATTGGAAAACAGCATGAAAAGGAAAATGATAGGAAGCAAACTGAGCCAGGAGAACATTGCATATAGCAACAGAAACACAATAAAATGGAGAACTGTGAATGACTCAACTATTCTTAGCAATACAATGATCTTAGACCATCCCAAAGGTGATGAAAAATGTCATCTTCTCCAAGAGAAAGAACTGATATTATCTAATATAGAATGAGGCTGGATTTTTTTTTCTTTGTTGTTCGTTTTCTTACACAAAATGATTAATATGAAAAAATCTTACATGACTTCACATGTGTACTTACTGTCTTACATAGAGGGGAGAGTAGAGAGGGAGAAAGAATTTGGAACTTTAAATTTTAAAAAAGCCAAATATATAACACTTTAAAATTTGCAAATTGCTTTCTATATGCTATCTTATTTGATCCTTACTACCTCCCTATAGATAATCATTTTTAAAATGTAAATTTGGATTGAATTTAGTTGATCATTCCTTCTATTTAATTTAACAAGCATTTCTTCCATGTCTGCTAAGGAGCAGATACTGTGCTAGTTATTGAGGAATACAAAGTCAAAAATGAAACAATACTTATTCTTAAGGGACTTTTATTAAATTCTATTCAATCTAGGTCCAGTTCATTTTTTGTCCATAATGGACAACATACAAGGTACCTCCATTCAGGAGTATGCTGGTTAATGTTTAACAATTGGGAAGAGAGAGAGGGAGATAAAGAGAGAGAGAGACAGAAAGAGAGAGAGAGACAGACAGAAAGAC
Organism: Sarcophilus harrisii; assembly: GCF_902635505.1. Taxonomy (NCBI): domain Eukaryota; kingdom Metazoa; phylum Chordata; class Mammalia; order Dasyuromorphia; family Dasyuridae; genus Sarcophilus; species Sarcophilus harrisii. The sequence goes on from NC_045426.1 coordinate 239,659,385, forward strand.
AGACAGAGAGACAGAGACAGTGAGAAAGACAGTGAGAGAGAAAGGGAGGAAGGGAAGGAGGAAGGGACAGAGACAGAGAGAGACACAGAGAGACACAGAGACAGAGATACAGAGAAAGAGAGATGGAGAAAAAGAGAGGCAGAGAAAGAGACACAGATGCACATATAGACATGACAAAGAGAGAGAGTTAAAGACAGACAGAAAGAGACAGAGACACACAGAGAGACAGAGAGACAGAGACAGAAGAGACAAGGGAAAGAGAGATAGTTGGAGAGAGACAGAGAGAGAGCAGAGAGAGACAAAGAGATAGAGAGACAGAGACAGAGACATGGAGAGACAGAGAGACAGAGACAGAGAAAGAGAGACAGAGAGACAGAGAAAGAGAGAGAAGAGACTTTTAATTTAATCTGATTAAAATGTTCTCCTTTTTAAAGAAAAAAAATAGATAATCAACAAAGTAATAAATCAAACCCTGATTTGTAGTAGTTTTTTTCTGAAAGAGCCTCACAGTGAAAATTTAACAATTGATTCCTTTGATAGGAAAGTTCCAGGACAATTATCTACTGATAGATTAACTTAATGAACCATTCATTAAACTGTATTTTGTTGATTTCAGCAATATGCATTTTTCATTAACTGGCTTTCTTTTTCTTGTGTAGATTGTTAGGTTGAACACTTTGGAGTTTTTGTTAATTTTTATTTAAGAAACTTTATGTTTAGATGTTTGATGCAATCACCAATATTTTAAAAGCTATCAAATAACATCTATGCATGTGAGAGATATTAGAATTAAGTTTTTGACAATTATGCTGAGAAAAACATTTCTTTGGTGATATTTTGATGTAATTCCCAACTCTTCTCCCAGTACAAATATAGTATTGGACCCAATATTTCTTTAATCTCTATTAGTGTAGTTGTATTACCATGACTGAGCAGGAACACAATTTTTTTTTTTCTTCTGTCACACTGAAAAATGGTAAGAAGGCAATTCTTTTTATTACCCTTCAGAATAATGACAAGAGATCCCCTTTTCCTTTTCTTTCATTTGTCTGAAAAGACTGCCTGAGAAAAGGACTAAATTGGATTAGAAGAGGTTGAAATCTTTTTGAAATGAATGATTGAAATCTTCATTAGGTGAGAAATAATAGCTATGGTAATAGAAAATGGACACCAATAAGAAATAGAGATTATCTGTTCTTATGGTATAAGTGGTCTAAGAGATGGGAATAAATTCAATAAACTCAGCAACATTTACTACCAAGTAAATAAAGCAAGACACGAGTGAAAATATATCAACATGACCTTTGCATGCTAAATGGATTTTGTTATGTCTTGAAGGCCTTTGTTATAAGGTCCAAGAGGAAATACTGTAAAAATTATATATGCTTCAGTTCCCATTCATGTCTTAGTCTTCATAATTACATCCTTTCCCATCTCCAGACTTTGAGGAAAGTTCAAAGGCAGGTCAGGTAGGATAGAAATGGAGATAAGATCTTAATTTCCTTCACCAGTCAAGTTCATTTTCACTGAAATGAGTTTCAGGGCTAGTGCAATTGCACAGAGAACAGCTGACTTATGGCAGAGCTTTTAACAAGAACTTAAGAGATGTTTTATGTGAAAGATCTAGAGTCTATTTTTAATACAGAACTTAAAGACTTTTTGAACCATCATATTTATCTTTTACTATATTCACTTAAAAAGTCTGTTGATTGATGGGTATATTGTTACAATACACGGTTCTGCTTACTCATCTTGCAACCCAAAGCTTTTTTGCCTGAATGGTTTTGAAAGACTTTCTTTTAAATTTTAGCATTGTAAAACTAAACCACTTGTGCATATTCCAAAGGGTTTGGGAAAATAATTCAGTCTTTTTGAAAGTCAAAGCACTAATTAAAAACCAAAGAAAAATAGAGTTTATGCCATTAAGATGAAAAGATATTTAAGGTAGATATAAATTCTAGTTCGGCTTTTGGAAGAGAGAACATGACCACCTACAAGATGTTCCCCAAAGGAATCCTGGATTCAAGTTTAAAAATATCACATTACTGAAATGCATGCCTCTAATTCAACTTGGCTGTTGTCTTTATGTTGATTCTGAGCACAAAGCAATTTAATTCACAGAAGAAAAGAGCCTAGACTCATGTAAATGAGAGTTCGATTGTATTCTTGTGTGGCCAGACCACCTTTAGTATGTTATGCTCCATTTTTGCCAACACATTTTGTAAGGGGGATTGATAGCAATCAAGTTCTTGGAAGAAGGAATTAAGAATCACAAGGAAACTCAAAAATAACATCCAAAATCTATTCAAAGAAGAAAAGATATTTAGGATAAATAAGAAAAGAGTTAAATAGACATAATTTATATTTTGCACACAAATACATTTTTTCATGTGTACTAAAATTTGCGTGTATGTATATTCCTTTGGGATTTAGATACCTTACAACAATAAATTGAAGATTTATTTGGTTGATAGGTTATTTGCATATTTATTCTTTTGATAAATTGAGTTTTAAGTATTTTGACACTGAAAAATAGGATTATACATAATTCTAATAATTCAATTACATAGATTAACTATTCAATAATAAGCAAGCCTTTTTAACTGATTACTATGTGCTAAGCACTGGGTTAGATGTGAGGTATTCATAAAATGCTTTCATTTGAATGAGAGACATAATAAGCACAAATTTTCTATAAATAAAAATTAATATAAAGATAATAAATATAAACTAGTTAAATGCCAGGGAGATTAAGAGGGAGTACACTAGCAGTTTAGAATAGGATCAGAAAAGATTTCCTGTAAAAGGTGGTGCTTGAGCTATAATTTGAAAGAAGAGACTGATTCTATAAGTTTGAAGAAAGGAGAGAGTGAATTCTAGTCATTGGGCATGGCCAATACAAAGATATGAAGAAAGGAGATGGAGGGCTTTTTTGTGAAGAAAAGAAAGAAGGCCAGTTTGTCTGGGATGTATAATGTTTTGGGTTCAAAACTCAATGAGGCTAAAAAATACAATATGCTTGGGTTCAAATTATAAAGGGCTTTAAGAATTAAACAAATAAGTTTTTACATAGGTAGTAATGGAGTGCTCCTTGAATTGATTGAGTCATGATCAGATCTGCATAAGGAAGATCACTTTGACAAGTATACAGGATGAAATAGAATGGTGAGAGTGTTGAGGCAAGAAGAATGATTGCAATAATTTAGATAGGAGGTGATGAGAGCCTGAACTACATTAATATTTATGTGAGGATAAAGAAGGGGTTGGATGTGAGAGATATTGTAGAAATGTTAAAATCTGAGAGCTCACTAGATATGAAGAATAAAAGAGAGAGAGAGAGAGAGAGAGAGAGAGAGAGACAGACAGACAGAGAGAGAGAGACATTATGTCATTAAGATGAAAAGATATTTAATGTAGTTATAAATTCTAGTTCGGCAATTGGAAGAGAGAACATGACCACCTACAAGATGTTCTAGACATTCTTGAACACTTCACACATCCCTTACATAAAAAGAAAGGCAGATAAGTGGTAAATAGTTGGAAAGAGAGTGTAGGGCAAAGTTAAAAAAAAAAAAAAACAACTTCTGTTATAGCCTTCCATTATAAAGCTGATTTTTCATTTGCTATCAGCTACTCTTCTTAGTTTCATCTCCATCATCATCTTCATCCTGCCTCCTTGTTATGCACCTTCTGGTGCTACTATCATTTCATTTTGCTTTCATGAAATAACTTCCCCGTTAGATTATAAGCTCCTTGCAATCAAATATTGTCTTTCTTTTTCTTATTTATATAAATCAATAGGCACTTAATAAATTTATCATTATAACAAATTAGACAAATAAGGAATGTTCAGACAGATAGGAAGAGAACTCGAAGAAAGTAGTGTCATAAAAGTGAAGAGAAAAAATATAAGCTTTTACAATGTGCAAAGTTCTGTTACAGGTATTGATTTAAATGAGGCTTATTTATATCTGAATGAAAAGGTGATGTCTTCTCCAGTTGTTAATGATTTTTTTAAAATGTTGTATTTGTTGTGTTATTGAAATGTCATATATAAGGTGGTCAATAGTCAATAAATATTTATTAAGCACTTACTAAGTTCTAGGTAGTATGTTAAGCATGGTTTAGAAAATATAAGATCTTATTTTAAATTATTTACTTATGTTTCAGTATAATGCTTGACATGGCCCATGAAAGCTAGATTTTAATTTACTTTGAGAAATAATTTTAATAAATATAAGGAAAATGTAGACTTTGTATTTTAAATTTCTTTGATTAGGTAACTATTCGTTTTCTTTTGGTGTTTATGTCAAAATTGAAGTATTTTTATGCCATGACTTTATGTGTAAATACACATTTATATATTATTTTGAAATCTTGGTAGTCTTACTCGTTCAAGTAGAACAGAGTTTGACAGTTTCATGATGAAGTAGTGTGAAACCAACAGAAAATGTATGTACCCTGACCCATTAGGTTTTTATAATGTACATATAGAGTTTATTCTTACATTGAAAGTGAAATAGGATTATGGCATCCCAAAGCAATTGCCTGCTAATTTCAATGCCCAGCATATATACAAGTTAACATTGTCATATAGATACACAAATAGAAATCATTGTAATATGTAGTTATAAAACTCCAATGAAATAACTTTGGAAATGATTCTGTGAAATAGACCCTGTATTAGAAGTATAGTACAGCACCATCACACACACATATATGGTGCACATGTGTGCACATCCATGTGCATACTTATATACACATATGGCCAAAAATACATACACATACACACATATATAAAATAAACAGACTTGCTATGTAAGAGCAAACCACAGGAAAGACTGCCATGCAAACATGACTGAGGGAAAATGAGTTTGTGTTTTAGTAGAATTAGAGAATAGAATGAAAGGAGAATGGGAGGCTGAATAAAAGAAAAAGGATACTTATTACATGAAGTTGTATTTTATTTATTAATGTTTTTATATACAAATGATAGTATATTACTTCAGAATGATTTTATTGGAGTGAATATCCTTCCACCAAGGCAGATAGATTTTAGTCCTTTTAGGGCTTAGGAGATGATTTTAACAGATAAAGAACTGTTGTTTCTGAACAACTCAATACCTTATAGTTAACTTGGTTATGGACTCCTTTGTATGAATTTAGGAGGATCCTTGAATGACAGATGTTGCCTATCACTGGGCCCTGTACTTAAAACTTTATGATTGAGATAAAATCTGACAGAGATTTAGTTCTGCTGATGTTGCCTTTGAGAATTCAGCATCACTTTCATGCAATGATAAGTCATCAGAATAGGACAAAAAGGAATGTACCTTTTTCACAGAACTACATGCCACCTACACAAAAATTGACCACGTATTAGGGCACAAAAACCTTACAATCAAATGCAGAAAGGCAGAAGTAGTTAATGCTTTCTTTTCAGACTACAAATTATATTCAAAAGGGCTAAGGAGAGATAGACTAAAAACTAATTGGAAATTAAATAAGAATGAGTGGGTCAAACATCAAAACACAGAAACAATCCATAATTTCATCCAAGAGAATGACAATAATGAGACAACATACCAAAACCTATGGGATGCAGCCAAAGCTGTTCTTAGGGGAAATTTTATATCTCTAAATAGATGCATGAATAAAATAGAGAAAGAGGACATCAATGAATTGGGCATGCAACCACAAAAGTAAAAAAGGAACAAATTAAAAACTCCCAATTAAATACAAAATTAGAAATTCTGAGATTCAAAGGAGAGATTAATGAATTTGAAACTAAGAAAACTGTTGAACTAATTAATAAAACTAAGAGTTGCTTTTATGAAAAATCAACTTAATAGAAAAGAGAAAGAAAAATCTAATCAGTAGCATCAAAAGTGAAAAGGGTGAACTTACCGTCAATGAAAAAGAAATTAAAGCAAAAATTGGGAATTATTTTGCCCAACTGTATGGCAGCAAATTTGACAGCCTCAGCAAAATGGATGAATATTTGCAAAAATATAAATTGCCCAGGTTAACAGAAAGAAAATAAATTACATAAATAGTCCCATGCTAGAAAAAGAAATTGAACAAGCCATTAATGAACTCCCTAAGAAAAATCCTTAGGGCCAAATGGATTCACAAGTGAATTCTACCAAACATTTAAAGAACAATTAATTCTAATACTGTGTAAGATATTTGGAAAAATAGGTAAAGAAGGATTCCTGCCAAATTCCTTCTATGTCACAAATGTGGTACTGACACCTAAACCAAAAAGAGAAAATTATAGACCAATCTCCCTAATGAATATTAATGCAAAATTGTAAATAAAATATTAGCAAAGAGATTACAGCAATTTATCTGCAGGGTAATATACTATGACCAAGTACAATTTATACCAGGAATGCGGGGCTGGTTCAATATGAAGAAAACTATTACAATAATCTACCATATCAATAAGAAATCCAATATGAAATCATATGATAATCTCAATTGATGCAGAAAAAGCTTTTGAGAAAATACAGTACCCATTCCTATTAAAAAAACAAAACAAAAACTAGAGAGCATAGTGATAAAGAGAGATTTCCGTAAAATAATGAGCCATATCTATCTAAAACCAACAGTAAGCATTATCTGTAATAGATAGAAGCTGGATGCATTTTCCAATAAGATCAGGGGTGAAAGAAGGATGCTAATTATTACCACTATTATTCAACATTGTACTAGAAACGTTGACTTTAGCAATAAGGAAAGAAAAAATAAAGTAATTAGAATAGGCAATGAGGAAATAAAACTATCATCCTTTTCAGATGATATGATGGTATACTTAGAGAATCCTAGAAAATCATCTGAAAATCTACTGGAAACAATTCACAGCTTTTGCAAAGTTGCAGGATATAAAATAAACCCATACAAATCATAAGCATTTCTATATAATACTGACAAAGCCCATCAGCAAGAAATAGAGAAATTCCATTTAAAATTACCGTAGACAAAATAAAATGTTTGGGGGTCTCCCTGCCAAGCCAAACCCAAGAACTGTGTGAACAAAATTACAAAACACTTTTCACACAAATAAAGTCAGATCTAGGCAATTGGAAAAATATCAATTGCTCATGGGTAGACCGGGCTAATATAATAAAAATGAAAATTCTTTCTAAATTGGTTCAGTGCCATACCAATCAAATTGCTAAAACATTATTTTATAGAAATGGAAAAAAATATAATTCATCTGGAGGAACAGGTCAAGAATATCAAGGGAACTGATGAAAAAAAATACAAAGTGTGATAGCCTGATAGTACCAAAGTTAAAACTATATTATAAAGCAGCAGTCCTCAAAACCATTTGGTATTGGCCAAGAAATAGAATGATGGATCAGTGGAATTAGATTAGATACACATGACACAATAGTCAAGGCTTAAAATAATCTAGTATTTGATAAGCCCCTAAACTCCAGCTTCTTAATAAGAACTCATTATTTCACAAAAATTGCTGGAAAACTGGAAAATAATATATCAGAAACTAGGCAAAGACCTACATCTCACACCCTATACCAAAGTAAAGTCAAAATGCATATTTGATTTGGGCATAAAGGATGATACCATAAACAAATTAGGAGAATAAGGGATACTTTACCTATCAGATCTTTGGAAAAGGGAGGAATTTATAACCAAAGAAGAACTAGACAACATTATGAAAGGCAAAATGTACAGCTTTGATTCAATTAAATTAAAAAAGTTTCTGCACAAACAATATCAAAAGAAACAAGATTTAAAAAGGAGGTATAAATCTGGGGGAAAAATCTTTACAGGTAGTGTTTCTGCTAAAGGTCTTATTTTTAAAATATATAAAGAACTGTGTCAAATTATAAGAATGCAAGTCATTCTACACTTGATAAATGGTCAAAGGTTATGAACAGACAATTTTCAAATGACAAAATTAAAGCCATCTGTAGTCATATGAAAAAATGCTCTAAATCACTATTTGATTAAAGAAATGCAAATTAAGGCAACTCTGAGGTAGCCCTCACATCTCTTAGATTGGCTAAGATGACAGAAAAATGATCAACGTTGGAGGGGATGTGAGAAAACTGGGACACTAATGCATTGTTGGTGAATTGTGAAATGATCCAACCATTCTGGAGAGCAATATGAAACTATGCCCAAATGACTATCAAACTGTGCATACCTTTTGACCCAGCAGTGCCATTACTGGGTCTGTATCCCAAGTAAATCATAAAGGAACGAAAAGGACCCACATGTGCAAAAAACAGCGATTTTTTGTGGTAAGAAAGAATTGGAAATTGAGTAGATGCCCATCAATTGGGGTATGATTACATGAAGGTAATAAAATATTATTCTATAAAAAATGATAGACAAGCCTTTAGAAAGGCCTGGAAAGATTTAAATGAATGGATACTGAGTGAAACAAGCAGAACCAGGAGTACATTGTACACAATAGGAGCAAGAATATGCAATGAGCAACTATAAAAAACTTGGTTCTTCTCCATTGGTTCAATGATCCAAAGCAGTTCTAAAAGATTTTGGATAAAAAATACCATCTGCATCCAGACTTAATGTAAATCAATACATGCCATGTTCAATTCTTGTTTCTGATTTTTTTTCCTCTCCCATGTTTTTTTCCTTTTTTCTGTTTTTTTTTCTCCCAACATGATTCATAGAACAATATGTATTAAAATGAATGAAAGAAAAATTATTTTAAAACTCACACTATAAAAAACATGAGGAGCTGAGGAGTGGAAGTGTCTTGCCAAATGTCCTAACTATGTCAAACTTTTGACAAAGTTTCATTTCATTCAAGTGTAATGCTTTCTAGTGAAATTCACTGCTTTAGTTTCCCCTGATTTACCCACTTGAAAGACTATTATCAACTTAGATTTATTTTCTTCTTTTAGTCTCTATGCGCCCTCATCATAGGACACTAGGTACCAGTATTTCAAAAAGATGTTTAATACCTCAGAGAAGACATATAATTTGGACTGAAATGAAAAAAGCAAGATGAAAGAGTTCATTTTGAAATTGAAATTGAAACTGAAAAGGATTTTATAATTTATTCTTTATCCTCAACACCAATAATAGAACATTTATCTTCTAAATTTTTTTTCTGTATAAACTGCCATTTGGTTGTTATATTTATATTATCTTAGCTCTAGAGTTTTGTTTTTGTTATTGTTCCCCACTCTTCCCCCTTGGAGTGAAATGATCAGATTGTTATTTCTGAATCTAATTTTTGAACTTATGACTGTGAGAAACATCATCATCATCATCAACAACATCATTATCATCTAGCACTCTAATATTTGTGAGTAATTCTACATTTCATCTGATTTTCCCATCAACCCTCTGAGCTAAGTGTTACTATTCCTATTTTATAAATGAGGAACCTGAGGCTGAAAGAACTTTTGTGATTTGTCCAGAGTCACAGAGCTAATAAATCTCTGACGCAGGATTTGAACTCAGATCTTTCTGAGTTCACGTTCAACAAGTGATCAAATGAATGAATGAAAAAATATTATTAAATACATGTATCAAGTACTGTGCTAAATTCTGGAAATACAAAAATAAAAATAAAATATATCCTGAAGGGAGAGTATTCCAAGGTTTCCTCCATCCTTGATTTAAAAAAAAATCAACTGTTCCATCAATGCCATTAAAGTTAGCCCTATGTGGGATATGTTTTCATAATCTACATTGAGCAATAGCATCCTTATTCTCACTTTTCTTTTATCCCTCCTCTGTCTTTCCTTGTAATTGGTTTAAGTTCATATGCATACAACCTTCCTGATTTTTCATAGAAATCAAATGAAATGTCTGGCTCAAATGTTTTTCTCCCCAGTAGTTGTGATTTATATGTCTAAATTACTGCTTTTTTATTTACTTCTAGGCATTATTAATAGAGAGAATACTTGAAACAATATTAACTCTGAATTACTCATAATGTATTTTACTTTAAATTCTCTCCTCTCAAGCCCCTATGTCTTTCTATCTCTCACATACATACATACAAATGTACACACACACAAACACACATACACACACACATATATACATGCACACAAGAAACATATATACATGTATAGTCTGTTTTGAAGCAAAATATATTCTGATTAATTTAGAATTAATTCAGTTGTTTCACGTATTCCTCCACCCTTTAAAAAATATTTCCTTTAAATAAATAAAGGACAGTGATTTAGAAATGTAAATCAAAACCATTTAAAAACCCTTTGAGCCAGACATCTAATTTTTTTCAATAAGGACAGCAGGAACATTGTGTTGATATGGCTTTACATCGATTACAGGAAGAATCAGAGGAAGAATAGAAGAAAAGTAAGAATAAGGTTATTATTGCTAGAGATATATTATGAAAACATGTCCCACTTAGGGTGTACTTGCATGGCATTGATGTAAGAGTTGGGATTTTTTTTAGCCAAGGATAGAGGAAACCTTGAATTTACTTCAGTCAAAACATCCAAAAAACAGGATGGAACAAAGCAAAAGAAAAATCCATTTCTAAAAGTCTTGAGCTTCGAGATCTCCAAATAAGGTATAAAGAAGTGCAAAGGGCTGTAACATTGGAAGAGAGTTCTGTCTTTGGAATAATGAATTCCTGAGAGGAAACACTTTATATGGGAAGAGAATAAGTATGTATAGAGAGCCTATTATGGGACAGATATCTTGATAAAAATATTACAATTCATTTGATTTGATTCTCAAGATAATCCTGCAAAGTACTTGTTATTTTGGAAGAGGAAATCTAGGCAAACAGAGATTAAGTGACTTTTCCAATGTCATGCAGGTAGTTAAGTTCCTGAGTCCATATTTGAACTCATGTCATTCTAACTCCAGGAGCAGCACTCTGTCATCTGTATCATCAAGATGCCTATATGTATATGCATACAGATATATCCTGTTTCTGATGATGTGGTATTTTTTCTAATCCTATTTTTGTAATATATTAAAACATGTTGACGTTTAATTTTAAAGGACACTAAACATGTAATTAGTAAGACAGATTAAATCACATATTCAGCAAATGAATATAACATTGGATGTCAGAAATGTTCATTCTTTATACTTGTGTCCTCAGGTAAACTTAGTGTCTGGCACAGATTAAATGTTAATTGATATTATAGTTCACTAAATTAGGAGTCATAAAGTGTGAAATATGTAATGTGTGCATATTTATTACATGCAAAATGCTGCTCACATGTAGTTTCAAACCCTAAATAGAGAATTATGCTTAAGGTGATGTCCTAATACTACATTCTTTATATAGAGAAAACAAAGATTTTTATTTTACTTAAACTTAGTAAGAAAAATATTTTATCTGATTCTTTATCTCTTAGTATTTGCACATTCAAATTGCCTTTTTTTTTTGTCACATTAAAGAAATATTTTACAAATGCTATTGTTTTGTTTTAGGTGATTTTTCTTTCTTAAACCCATTTCCCCTTTTACTATAGGAAGATATTTTCTATTAGAATAAAGACTAAACTTTTACAAGTATTCATTGGTAGTAGAGAAAAATTTTCATGTGTTTCTGATAATAGACCTATTCTTCAAAATGCCAAAGGATATTATGCTAGATGATGAATACTGTACAAAAACGTTCAGTAAAATGAAAATAGAACTAGGCTTTTCACTCCATTCTGAATTCAATATAGTCTCAGTTTGCCAACTTACAATCTCAGAGAAATTCTGAACCAGCATTAGATAATACTTGTTTCATTGGCTATTAACACTGCTTAATCATTTATGTCTGGGGAAGAGCAAAAAACTTTGTATGAGACAAGGAATGATCTGTAAATAGGTTTTGTTAAACATGGTCTTGAGAGAGTTTTAATAGATTCTAGCCAGATAGTGATGACAGAGAATAATCAGCTAGATATGGAAGTTGATAATCTTTGATCAAAGTAGGCTTGGATTTTAATACAATCTTTTAGTAACTTGTTTACATGCATAGTATTTTGATAATCTTCCTTTACTACAAAGGCTGAATACTGGAATATTGGAACAGTGTTCAATTCTATAGATTAACAGAGTCCACACAGACAGTGTGGCACAATAGATCATACCAGGCAGGAAGTTCTGAGTTCAAATTTGATCTGTGATACATACTATGACCTTGGTCAAAGCAGTGATTCTAAGCGGCAGAATAAAGGTACAAGTGCATTTCTAGAAATGATAAAACATGAATACTGGGGGGGAAAAGATTGAATTTGGGCAGTGAATGTGGTGGGGCTGCTATAGTATATAGAATGTTGGATTTAAAGTCAGGAAGATTCAACTTGAATTCAAATGTGGCATCAGACACTAATCTGTATGATTCTGTGCAAGTCATTTAACCTTGTTTACCTTAGTTCCTTATCTGTAAAATGATATGGAGAAGGAAATGACAACCACTTCAGTATTTTTGCCAAGAAAACCCAAAATAGACTTCTGGCCAAGATGATGTAGAGGACACAAACATCTCCTTAAGCTCCATCTTTTCTCTCAGAATAATTTATTTCATGACAAGCCTCGGAATTAGTGCTTGACTGAAAAAAAAACACAAATAATTACCAAGAGAGGATATCCTCAAAATTCACCAGAAAAGGTCTGTTTTTGCTTATGGGTGGAGACAATCAGATTGAGCATAAATTGAAGGCAGGCAGTGGCAGCACAGCAGACAGAATAAGGAAGGCAGCTTACACCTGAGCAGACCAGAGGGAGGGTGGCTACTTTGCCCTGGCAGCAAGCCAGTAAGACAAAGAGAGAAGCTAAAAACACAGGGGGTTAAAACTGTATCCCTGAAAAGCTAGTGTCTCTTGGGATCTGGCCACAACCACCCATAGTATCTCAGCATGCTCTCAGAATCTCAGGGTCTCAGAGGACAGACACAGGGCAGCCATTGCTGTCCTGCTAGTGCCTTGCTGCTGCCCCCTCTCCCTCAGATTGTTGGAGCGCTGGATTACAGTAAAAACAAAAACTTTCTTTTGTGGGCCTTTAAATAAAGAAACTGTGAGGGGGATAAACGTCCTCAGCTGCTGCATCTGGTCTGTGGGCCATAGTTTGAGGACCCCTGTGTAGAGAAAGCTCAGTAATACCATCCAGCCCTCCCCCCCTCCCCAAAAAAAGCAGACTGCATTTGTTTTTCGTTAGTCTGTTGTGTTTGATTCTTTTTTGACAAAATGAGCAAAAAATTAAAACAGACTCTAACCATTGATAGCTTCTATATGGATAGAGAGCAGACTTTAACCCCTGAGGAGACTAAAAACAGACTGTCTCCAGATGAATCCCCAAGAAGGGATATGATCTGGTCCTTAACACACAAGACTCTCATAGAAGAAATTAAAAAGGCTCTCACAAGACAGCTAGAAGAAAAATGGGAAAAGGAAAAGGAAGCTTGGCAAGAGAGTCTAAATAAGTCATCCCACTCATTTAAAGATAGAGTAGATAAAGAAATCAAATCCTAAAACAGAATTAGAGAGTTGGAAAAAGAAAATAGCCCTTTAAAAAATAAAATTGGCGAAATGGAAAAAAATTCCATAGAACAAACAACTGACTTAAAAACTCAATTGGACAATTAGAAAAAAGATATAAAAAAGTGAGTGAAGGAAAAAACCCATTAAAAATCAGAATTGGACAAATGGAAATAAATGACTCAAGGAGAAACCAAGAATCAGTCAAGCAAAACCAAAAGAATGAAACAATGGAAAAAAATGTCAACTACATCCAGGAACAGACCTGGAAAATAGATCTAGGAGAGATAATCTGAGAATTATTGGACTTCCTGAAAAATATGATGAAAAAAAGAGCCTGGACACTATTTTCCAGGAAATTATCAAAGAGAACTGCCCAGATATTATAGAAACAGAGGGTAAATTAGACATTTAAAAAATGTATTGATCACCTGCTGAAAGGGACCCTAAAGTCAAAACTCCAAGAAACATAGTGGCCAAATTCCAGAACTATCAGATGAAGGAAAAAATACGGCAATCTGCTAGAAAATATCAATTCAAATATAGAGGAGACACAATAAGGATTACTCACAGTCTAGCAGCATTCACATTAAAGGATCAAACGTCCTGGATATGATACTCCAAAAGGCTAAAGAACTTGGTATGCAGTCAAAAATAACTTACCCAGCCAAAATGAGCATCTTTTTCTAGGGAAGAAACTGGACATTCAATGAAATAAGTGAATTTCATCTATTTTTGATAAACAAACTGGAACTAAACAAAAAGTTTGATCTACAAATATAGAACTGAAGAGAAACCTAAAAAGGTAAAAAGAAATTTTGGGAACTATATTTCTGCTATAGAGATACATAAAGAACACATATATACTTTGTTCTAGAAACTAAACTAGAGGTGGAAAGGAAATTGCTCTAGGAAAATGATAAAGTGGGGGTACTACATCTCACGAAGAGGCAAAGGAAACCTATTATATCTGAGAGAAAGAATAGAGGGGGATGAACACAGTGTGTATCTTATAGCCATCAGAATTGGTTTAAAGAGGAAAATATTAGACATATTTGATTTATGGTGAAACTTCTCCCACCTGATTGAAAAGTGGGAGGGAGAAAAGTGAAAAGGGAAGGAATAAACTAAGTGGAAGGGAATACAGAAATTGTGAGGAAAGGGAGTAAGATAGGGGGAGGAACTCTAAGTTGGGGAGAGAGATACTAAAAAGGGAGGGCTGTGAGAAGCAAGTGATGCTCATAAGTTTAATACGGGGGAGGAGGAGAAGGAAGGGAGAAAAGCATAAACAGGGATTAACAAGATGGCAAGTAATACAGAATTGGTAATTTTAACCATAAATGTGAATGGGGTAAACTCCCCCATAAAGAGGAAGTGGTTAGCAGAATGGATTAAAAGCCAGAATCCTACAATATGTTGTTTACAGGAAACACACTTGAAGCAGGGAGATACATACAGAGTAAAAGTAAAAGGTTGGAGCAGAACCTACTATGCTTCAGGTGAAGTCTAAAAAGTAAGGGTAGCCATCCTGATCTTAGATCAAGAAAAAGTAAAATTTGATCTAATTAAAAGAGATAAGGAAGGGCACTATATCTTGATAAAGGGTAGCATAGATAATGAAGCAATAGCAATATTAAACATATATGCACCAAGTGGTGTAGCATTTAAATTCTTAAAAGAGAAATTAAGAGAGCTGCAAGAAGAAATAGACAGCAAAACTACAATAGTGGGAGATCTCAACTTTGCACTCTCAGAATTAGATAAATTAAATCACAAAATAAATAAGAAAGAAGTCAAAGAGGTAAATAGAATACTAGAAAAGATAGATATGATAGATCTTTGGAAAAAACTAAATGGAGACAGAAAGGAATATACTTTCTTCTCAGCAATTCATGGAGCTTATACAAAAACTGACCATATATTAGGACATAAAAACCTCAAACTCAAATGCAGTAAGGCAGAAATAGTATTGCATCCTTTTCAGACCACAATGCAATGAAAATTGCATTCAATAAAAAGCCAGGGGAAAATAGACCAAAAATAATTGGAAACTAAATAATCTCATACTAAAGAATGATTAGGTGAAACAGCAAATCATAGACATAATTAATAACTTTACCCAAGAAAATGACAATAATGAGATGTCATACCAAAATCCAACCATTCTGGAGAGCAATCTGGAATTATGCCCCAAAAGTTATCAATCTGTGCATACCCTTTGATCTAGCGGTGTTATTACTGGGTTTATATTCCAAAGAGATACTAAAGAAGGGAAAGGGACCTGTATGTGCCAAAATGTTTGTGGCAGCCCTTTTTGTGGTGGCTAGAAACTGGAAAATGAATGAATACCTATCAATTGGAGAATGGTTGGGTAAATTATGGTATATGAATGTTATGGAATATTAAAAAATGACCAGCAGGATGAATACAGAGAGACTTGGAAAGACTTACATGAACTGATGCTGAGTGAAATGAGGAGAACCAGGAGATCACTATACACTTCAACAACAATACTGTATGAGGATGTATTCTTATGGAAGTGGATATCTTCAACAAAGAGAAGATCTAATTCAGTTCCAATTGATCAGTGATGGACAAAATCAGTTACACCCAGAGAAAGAACATTGGGAAATGAGTGTGAACTGTTTGCATTTTTGTTTTTCTTCTCAGGTTATTTTTACCTTCTGAATCCAATTCTTCCTGTACAACAAGAGAACTGTTTAGTGCTGCACACATATATTATATCTGGGACATACTATAACATATTTAACATGTATAAGACTGTCTGCCATCTAGGGGATGGGGTGGAGGAAGGGAAGGGAAAAGTTGGAACAGAAGTGAGTGCAAGGGATAATGTTGTAAAAAATTACCCATGTAAATGTACTGTCAATACAAAGTTATTTAAAAAATAAAAGAAAACCCAAAATAGGGTCACAAAGAATTGAATAGAACTGAAAAATTAGTGAGAAAAAGTAAATATGGTAAGATTTGGAGTGATCAGTGGTGACCATTGAGAGAGCAGTTTCAAAACAATGGAAGGCTAGATGGTGATAAAGTTAAGGCAGTAAATATAGACTACTTATTTTGATGATTGGAGTGAAAAGTTTAAGACATACACTGTACTAATTAGAGAAGATTGGAGGTTTTAATAAAAGTTTTTGTTTTTCTTTAAGGAAAGGGAAGATCTGAGAATGTTTACAGATAAAATATAAGGAAACCATTAGTAGGAAGAATTTAAAAATTATAGGAGAAAAGTACATAGGAGTGAATGATGATAAGATCCTCAAAAAAATAGGAAATTTTGGGATTAAAGAACTAGGTAGATGGGTTAATCCTGGAAAGGGGAAGGATTACTTTTTCATAAAAGGCAAGAGGGAACATTCAGAAAATAAGTGTTGAGATAGAGATTGTTAGAAATGGAAAGGGCAGAAGATATTGACACTTATGCCTGATCATTTCTATCTTTTTTCTGTCTTTTTTTTTTTTTTTTTTTTTTTTTTTTGGGCAACGCAATTCATGACTTGCTCAAGTGTTTGAGGCCAGATTTGAACTGAGATCTTTCTGACTTCAAGGTCAGTGCTCTATCCACCACACCATCTAGCTATCCCTATTTCTACCTTTTTAGTGAAGTAGCAGGTGAGATCATTGACTGAGAGAAAGGGAAGAAATCTCTCATATCTTAAATAGTACCTTAGTTACCTGAAGTGCAAATTTCTCAAAGTGCCTATCTTTGGCTTTAAGAGTTACCTTTTTTTTTTTTTTTTTAAAAGCTTTTTGTTTTCAAAACATATGCACAGATAATTTTTCAACATTGACCCTTGCATAGCTTTATGTTTCAGATTTTTCTCTCCTTTCCCCCATCCTCTCCCTTATAATGGCAAGCAATCCAATATATTGTGATACATGTTAAAATATATGTTAAATCCAATATGTGTAAACATTTATACAATTCTCTTGTTGCACAAGAAAAATTAGATAAAAAAGGAAAGAAAATGAGTAAGAAAACAAAATATAAGCAAACAACATCAAAAAGAGTGAGAATTGTGATCCACACTCAGTTCCCACAGTCCTCTTTCTGGGTTTAGGTGGCTGTCTTCATTACCAGATAATTGGAATTGACCTGAATCATCTCATTGTTAGAAACATTCACGTCCATCACAGTTGATCATCACATAATCTTGTTGTTGCCATGTACAATGATTTCTTGGTTCTGCTCATTTCACTTAACATCATATATAAGTCTCTTCGGGCCTCTCTGAAATCATCCTGATGATCATTTCTTATATAACATTAGTATACTTACTCAGCCATTCTTCAATTGATGGGTATCCATTCAGTTTCCAGTTTCTTGCCACTACAAAAAGGGCTGCCACAATTTCTTTTTGAGTTAGTGGAAACTTGTTTATTATTTTAAAGTCTATAATCTAAACCTGTATGTAAATATTTTTTTATGTTGGTTGTAGAGGGAAAAAAGATAAGCCTTTCTGTTACAACTAACCATGTTTTATCAAACTTTTATAATTGCAGTGAACTTTTTTTTTTTTTTTTTTTTTTTTTTTTAGGGGACATGGTTTAGTTGCAACTCTTATCAGGAAATATGCTATTTTGACAGCTGTCATATGGAAAGTAGATTACGTTTCCCGCATGACCTCGCATGGCAGAATAATTCTGATGGTTAGAAACGAGATAAAATTTGGATTTGTCTGAAAATGCAATGAGTTTACTTCTCAAAGAACTTTCCTGATTAAGAGATGTTTTCAAGAAGAGAGCTAATGATAAATTATCAGAGATAAAGTTTGGACTCAATGATTGCTTAAAGTCCTTCCCAACTATGGGATTCCATAATTCTATTTCATTCAACAAGTATTTATTGAATGCCTACTATGTTGTTGAGACCTATTAACAAACAGATTATTAAAGCAAAGAAAGCACTTCATTTTCTGCCATTCATGAGCTTATTACTCACTGTAATCATTGTGCTAGCTATTTTAGCCACAAGAAAGTATGTTTTACATGAATGTCATAGAAATATGAGAAAGTCCATAATGAAAAAGCAGAT
Source organism: Sarcophilus harrisii (assembly GCF_902635505.1). Taxonomy (NCBI): domain Eukaryota; kingdom Metazoa; phylum Chordata; class Mammalia; order Dasyuromorphia; family Dasyuridae; genus Sarcophilus; species Sarcophilus harrisii. The sequence goes on from NC_045426.1 coordinate 239,677,916, forward strand.
AATTCAATTCAAGGAAATTCAGTGCTGTGATCTATGTGACCATTACATTTAATGAAAATCATGCTCAATTTCCTGTTCATTTTTTCTTTTAACAAAGGAACATTTTCTTCCATTTATTCTTCTCTGTGAAGAGGAAACGGTGTGTGAGTTTTGTATCTAATACTAGGGACAATAGTGGAGATTTGTAGAAGAACGTAAAAAAGTTCCATGTATAACTCTGGGAATATCAATATGTTTACAGCAACTGTTTTATTTTTAATTTAATGCAATTATATGATCTTGAATATGACTAATGGTTAATAATAATGATTAATAATGGGGAAAAGATTTGTCGCTATTCTTTGTACATGAATAACTATATGCTTATAAATGAAGTTTGTGAATATTTTACTGCCATGAATACTCAAAAATTCTAAGCTTGACCCACATGGACCTTTTGTTTTATTTTGTCATTATTCTCATTATGGTAAGCAAGCTGCTTACATTTAGTAGATTTGGTTATTTATCAGACCATGTGGAGCTTATTTACATTTATTTCTGATTCTATTAAAATTGCTTGAGGAAAGGAAGATAGATATGAACATAAGGGCTAATAACATTAGCAAAAATTGAATACCTAATGTTAGGGGAAAGAATAAGTATAGGAAATTGGACTTTGTTTTTTGTGCTGCTTTATTGGTAACAGTAATAATGAGAGTAGAAACAGTGTGGAATGGTGGATAAAGAGTTGAACAGGCAAACCTAATTAATGTCTTGCCTTTGATGTCACTGACATTAGGCAAATCATTTAACTTTAACCCTCAGTGATCTAAACACCTATTGAAGACTATAAGTTACAGAAATGTCAGCTTCTACTGGTAGAAAAAGTTATTCATTGTGATCTTTCTATATTACTAGTAAAATCACAGATTTAATCCCTATCCTTATCTCTGTTAGGGACTTAGTCTATGTAGCAGACAAAGTGGCATGTTGCATGCTTCAGAAGAAAGTTGTTCAGTATTTTTCATATTATCTTTTGAGATGGGAGTGGATCACATTCTTAAGCCAAATGCCATGGGGGGTGATAACATTATTCAATAATGATTTGGGAAAGGACATAGAGCTCAATCACAATCACTTACTCTATTTGCCTACATTATTACTGGAATTTGTAAAAGTGAGCTTTCCTTAGATTTTTTTCTTTTTTTTCTTTTTCCTTTGCTGAGGCAATTGGAGTTAAGTGACTTGCCAGGGTCATACAGATAGGAAGTATGAGAGTTTTTAAGAGTTATGATTTGGCAAAGTTCAAGTAAAACTATTGTTTGCAGTAAGATATTTTTCAATTTAATACTTTGAAAGACAGTGGCAAAAGTATAGGTTGGAAATTGGGTGTGATTTTTTTGGTAAGCCTTATAATTTGAATAAGATGCTTCAAGAAATGTTATGTTACTTTTCCCAAGAATTTTTCCTGAACATATGTCATGAAAAGGATGTTAACATGTGGGAAAAGGGTTTTAAAAAATCAACATGTTAATGGATTTGGCATTTGGGCTGTACTTTGTTATTTCCTTTCCTAGATAATCTCTTACTCTAAATGCTTTCAAGATTTTCAATTTTCATAACTTGTCTTCACTTCCCCCATGATGTATATGTGATGCTTGTATATAATGTTAGTACTTTTTACTTTCCAACTTGTATACTCTTTCCAGGATGATAGTAGTTTATCTCTAACAACATAAGATTTATTTGTCTTATCCTGGAAACTGTAAAAAGGCAAGATCTAGCTATTATTTCTTTTTATATAATATAACCACCAGGTGGTACTGTCAAGCAAGGAAGGCTGTGTTGTCAATAACTTCTGCGCTTAGGGTCCACTCTTCTGCCCTACCTGAAGAACTAATTCTATTTCTCTTCTCTTTTCCTGGGCAAATTACTTCACTTTTGGGGCATGGCTTTTCTTTCAAACTCTCTTTTTCTTTTAAGGAAAAGGGGCAAATAGTTTTCCACCTTAGCTTGTTCATTAATTTTTGTAGTTTGTTGTTTCTTACAAAAATTTTTTCTTTCTTTCTCTCTGTACAATCAATCAATCACATAAGTCTATATAAGCTCTCATCTCCAACAATTGTGTGGTTTCAAATACCCAACCAATCTGCACTAACAAAATCCAAACTAAATTCAAAAATTCATTCAAGAGAACTTTCCTGATTCCCCCAGAGAGAATATGCATTTATTTTGTATATAACTTGCATTAACTTATTAATCAACATATTTTATTCTCCTAGTATAGGGGTTCTTAGTCTGGAGTCCATGAACTTATTTTTAAATTATTTTAATAACCATATCAACAAAATTTGTTTTCTTTGTCATCTCATAGATTTTATTTTATGCATTTGGAAACCATTTTTTTCCCTGAGAGATTTTTGTAGGTTTTATTAGACTACCAAAGAGGTCCACGATACAAAAAGTTTCTAATTTTGGAAGAAAGTGAGCTCCTTAAAGACAGGAACTTTCACTTTATATTTGACTGATTGCATTTCATAGGCCAGATGGAAAGACTTGAGCATAGACAGATTTTATTTTATTTTGAAGAGGAAGATATTTTGAAGTAAAAAAAACTCCTCATATTTTATGATCTTTATATATGAAAGATGACAACTTTGTTACGACATTGTAGGCAAGGTGTGTAAATTTCTGTGGTTTATTAACTCTTTCTTTCAAATTATTTTAACTTCTGAGAAAAATGAACACTAATTTAGGTCTTAATAAGGGATTGAAAGGCATATACATATATACACACAGATATCTATATATACACACAGAGACATATATGGGTCATGTATACACATATACATGCAAAACACACATACATACATACATATATAGTTGTTGTTCAAATACTTCAGTTGTATCTGACTCTTTGATTACCCTTTGGAATTTTCTTGGCGAAAAAACAAAAACAAAAACCGGAATGGTTATCATTAACTCTCCAGCTCATTTTTAGAGATGAGAAAACAAGGATATAGTAGTCTTTAAATTCTACAGATAGTATGGAAAAAGAATCTAGTTATCAAGGCACCACTCATGTGGTTTTTAGACATTCACCAGGTAGTAGTCCCAACTTTATGTAGGGGGGAATTTTATGTCCTTAAGATATATTCAGGTAAGCAGAAGCTAGTCAGGGGAAAACTTTGTCACCTTTCAGAGAAAATTAATCTTTGTTTCAGGGTTGGTCTGTGAAGGAGAGAATATTAGTATATATTACTCTTATCATAACAGCTATACTTCTATGCTGAGTGATACAGTTGTAGTAGGGGATACTCATGTGACTAAGGCTGGGGGTATCCTGTTGCTGGGATGAAGCAGCAGATTGTATGGCTCAGCTATTCCTCATCTTTTTGTCAATGATGATCAAAAACAAGCTGATCCACGTAGTGTCAGAACATTTGATGATCATATTAACTCTAGTGACTTTGTGGCAGCTACATCATGTAGATGGCACCACTGAGGTGCATAGAGTCAATAGGAAACTGAGTCAGGAAACTGGCTGATTCAACATTGGGAAGCAATCAAGTTATCATAAGAAGGTATATTTAGACCTTTAAAAAGCTTTAAAAATCATCAGATTTTTACAGATGAGGAAACTGGTTTATGGATCAGTAGTGTTTGAGAGCTATTTGATCTTGCCTTAAATCTTAATCACTTTGGCTTTCACTGGTTGGCCAATAGTAAGTCCCAGTCCATGGGTTTGGATAGGTTAGAGTGAGTGTAAATAACAATTGTTTCTGTTCTGGTCAGAAATTCTGAGGCTGTTCCCTTTCCATTTTGATCCTCTCTCCCCCTTTTTTTTTTTTTAGTAGACAAACTAAGTCTTCTTTTACCTCATTTCTCACCTAGCTTTAGATGATGTTGCCTCAGACAAACTTAGCTTATAAAAACCAAGGTTTCTCACTATCAGGCCATTATCCATCATCCTGACCTATGTCTTGCCACTGGATTCAGATGACACTGTAGGAAAGTGAGGTTGATGACTTTTCCCTGTCTCACTTAAATCCAATTCACTTGTAAGTCAAGACATCACCCTCCTGATAATCAGTCCTTTTGGGGGAATGAAGGACAAACAACAACTACAAGAATGGGGCTTGGAAGTTGCTTCCTCTTGGATGGTCCCTACCTTTATACAGGGAGAGATACTTTTCTTAACTCCTGCTTCATAGTATTGCTGTGAGCATGGATTTTCTTAGATAGTGCCTTCACTTTGTCCCTCAGTGAAAAACAGGTTCCTTTGAATTTGCTGTGAGAAGACATAGGAGGGGAGTGTTAGAGGATAACTTCTTTCTTGGGGGCTCAGTGAGCTGGCTTTTTTCTACAATTCTTTCCCCTAACACCACGATTTAGCTTAATTTTGTCAAAAGAAATTCATGATGGTCTAGATTTATGTGTCTTAATATTTTCCCTGCTTGTAATAAGTTATAATAATATTTTTAATACAAAATCTTTGATTCAGCCAAGCCCCATACAAACTCAATAATTTTAAAAAGAGTATTTTTTTTCTCTCTGCTCAAAACTCATCACCCTATTGCCTTTATACAAACAAAATACACACAAGGCATTAGCGCTTAGGTTAAACACAATTTTATCTTAAAACAAATGTATAGAAATTAGATGAACAATAACAGAATAAAATATAAACTTTACCTTTAGAATACTTGCATTCCTTGGGAAGGGAAAGGAAGGAAAGAGTCAAAGAAAATAATAAACATAGTAAGTTTTGGCAAAGAGTAACCCAGTAACAGCTGTAATATTTTATGCATTGCTTCCATGTGACTTCTGCATGATTTAGCTTTGTCCTTTGCCCTTTCCTTTCCCTGGGCCCGTTATTTGTGGCATGGACAGCAGTGCCAGAGCTTATCCCTAGGAACTCATCTATCTCAGTCAAACCACAGTGAATCAGTCATCCAAGCATGTTTTTCTTTTCTCCTTTCTTGAGGTATTTTCAGTCTTCCTCATTCAGGAAGGAAGGAGATAGAAATTTTCTTTTCCCATAGCAATCACAGGCTCCAACAATAATTATTTCTATCCTGCCCATCAGGACCTCATTCCTGATTATTGCAGCTCCTTAAATAAGAGGGAAAGGTATATAATAGTATCATACACTCATAGAATTGAGAACTAGAAGGTAACTCAGAAAATGTTTAACTCAATACAACTATCCTCAATTTGCAAGTGAATAAACTAGGAAAGTAAGAGTCCAAGACCACACAGAAAATAAATAGGTCTTTGCAGACGATATGATGGTATACTTAGAGAACCCCAGAGATTCTACTAAAAAGCTATTAGAAATAATCCATAATTTTAGCAAAGTTGCAGGTTATAAAATAAATCCCCATAAATCTTCAGCATTTTTATACATCACCAACAAAATCCAACAGCAAGAGATACAAAGAAAAATTCCATTCAGAATAACTGTCGACAGCATAAAATATTTGGGAATCTATCTACCAAAGGAAAGTCAGGAATTATATGAGCAAAATTACAAAGAAAATAAATACAAAAGGTAGGATTTGAACCTATAATTTCTGACTTCTTCAGCATAGTCCAGTGAATTGTATAGCACAAATGTAATAAACCTTTTATAAATGATAAATCTAAGGTCCAAAGTGGTCAAATGCCTTGCACATGCTTATGTAATAATTAAGTGCTTGATCTGAATTGCAACTCAGGCCTTCAGTCTCTGAAGGCAACATTCTAGTTACTCTGGTGTAGCAGATCACTGGTATAGCAGATCACAACACCTGAAGTCAGTAGTTTTGAGTTTGAGTCTGACACTGCTAACCAAGAAATGAAAAATTTACTTATGTTTTTGTATCTTAGTTTCTTTATCTGTCAAACAGGGATAATAATATTAATTATATTGTTTATTTTTATGAGGAGAATACTTTGGAAAAATTATGATTTGTCATATAAATGTGAACTATAATAGTAAAAGTTGAATGAGACAACTCATTTATTGATCATTATGGGTTTGTACTTACACAAATCCTTTTGTTGAAGTCATACTGCTGGTTACTTTTTCATTTATTTGCTGCTGCTGCTATCTTCTGTACACATCTTTTAAAAATCTGAGTTAGTTAATGAGTTATTCTTTTTAGATAACTGTCTTTTCTTCCTAAGTAGAATCACTTCTATTTTTGCTTTCAAAGTTTTGTTACGGAGAATTTCCCATTTCTTTTGATATGATATCTTCTGCAGAATGTTAGATTAATATAATTTTATGTCCCTCTTTGAAATCTGCTATTCTCATATTTAGGGTACACATCAGAATATATATTTTTCATTTCCTCTGTCCCAAACAATGCCATTTTTTCTCTCTTGACCTTTATTCTCACCTGCAAATTTTCTTTTTCAATATCCTAGATTTTCTCATATCTGGGTATGTATATATGTTTATATAGGTATATGTATAAATATATATATATATACACTTAAATGTATATTTATATATGCACATGTGTGTGTATATTTATTGTTAAATATTCAACATCTTCTATCTTGCTAGATTTATTCTGCTAGAATCATGTTCTTTAGTCATGAGGTCCATGACACCAAGTCTTAGAGGTCACTGAGATAAAATTTGCCTCCTTGTGTTAAAGTTTCAAGATCACCTGTCTTAGGAAATCTGTTGCAAAGACCCTTTTCATCAGAAAAATGTATTCTTTTGGAATTTAGGTACATCTAACTTTGCAGTCACTGAATTATGGACAGCATAAGGTTTGTAAAGTGCTAAATCATCTGTACTGAAATGCTTGGTGGCAGCATACTTCCTTATGATAAAATAATTTATAGGCTTCTCAATTCAGGCCCCTTAAATAGGAGTAACAATGAAGAACAGTTTTGTTTAATTCAATTTAAGAAAAATATTTAAAATGTTATGTGAAAGTTACTATAATATTCAGCAGATATTATAATACAGAAATGAAACATTCTCTGTCTTCAATGGGTTTAATTATTTGGGGATGGTTATATCATGTACAATGATAAATAAATAAATACAAGATAGTTGAAAGAGATAACACCCAAAACTAGGTCATAAGAATAGGACTTCAATAGGACTGATGAGTCATACAGGGTAACTCTTGAGTTGACCTTTAATTACAATTTGTAATTTTTTTTTTTGGTGAAGCAATTGGAATTATGTGACTTGCTCAGAGTGGCAGAGCTGATAAATGTTAAATGTCTGAGGTCGGATTTGATACTCTCCTTCCTTCAGAGCCAGTGGTCTATCCATTATGCCCATCCTCCTGCCTCCAGAATTTGTAATTCTAAGAGGCAAAAGTGAGAAGATGGTACATTCCAGACATGGGGAATTACATAGAAAAAAACACAGAGAAAGGCCAAAATCTCCTTTTGTAGAAACAACTAGGAAGTCACTTCGGCTGAAGTATATATTGCAGGGAAAAGAATACATGAAGTTATATAAAAGCAGATATGAAGAATTTTATATGCTAAACTGAATAATACACTACTTTGTTCTGGAGTCAACAGGAAGACAATGAAAATTTTTTTAGAATGATATTGCTATTAATTTGTGTTTTGAAAATAGTAATTTGGTAACTGTGAGAAGAATGTATTGAGGATTGGAATCTGTAAGACCAATTGGAAAGTTATTGGATAAGAGGATAAGAGCCTGAATTGGAATAGTACTCATATGAATGGAGAAAAATGGATATAAGTTGTGGAGTATTTGATTGAAATTGAAATTGAAAATTTTATATGTTCACAAATAACATTGTTAATTAATATAACTACTCTTTAAAGAAATGTTCAATAAAATGTACCATACATTTCAACCAAGAAATTCTAAGGGACTCCTAATGAACCAAGATATATTGAGGAATGGCTAAATTTTGGTATATAAATGTAATAGATTATTTTTATGCTGAAGAAATGACACACATTATGATTATAAAGAAACAGTTAAAGACCTACCTGAATTGCTGCAGCAGTATTTGTCAAGTTAGTGGATAAAAGAGCTGAAGTGAAAAGGAGGCTAATGGATGACTATGAGTTTAGTAGTTCGGAGTGGGGAGAAATTAAAAAGGAACAAAATGAGTAAATTTGCATTTGGGCCATGTTAAGTTTGAGGTATTGATGGCTTATCTAGATGTTGACATGCAATAAGCTCTTGGTGATAAAGAACAGGATTTCTGGAGTTTTTATGAGTACTAGATAAATAAATATGGGAATGATTTCCATAGAGATGATTGAGAATTTAGAAAAAAAGTAATAGAGATCAGGTTAGAGCTTTGGAGTACAGCCACTCTTAATATATGGGAGATAGATCCAGCAAAAGAAAGTAAGAAGCAATTGGATAGGTAAGAATATAATCAAAAGAAAGCAAATTCATGTAAGCCAAAGGTAGTGCATCCAAACCAGAATTGGTCTACTTCCTTTTTCTATCCTATATCTTGTGTGCAATTTAGTTAAATTTGATTCAATGAGTAATTGCTAAGTAACTAGTAAGTATAAGGCACTGTCTTAGGTCCTTGGGAAATGAACCAAAAATAATTATTGCTCTCAAAGAGCTTATATTATCCTGTGGGATGTAATATTTAAACTGATAACCCTTCCTTTCCCCTCCTCCCCCCCGGCAATATTAACTTGAAGAAGGAAAGAATAATTACACCTAATGAAGGGATTGTTAGCATTTTGTGCATGTGTTGTGGACATTTTTATAGTCTGGTGAAACTTATAGTTCACTTATCAGAGTAAAATTTATAAATGCATAAAATAAATCATATAGAATTGTATTAAATATATAATTCTCTCTATATAATATAACAAATATACAATTTCAATATAAGAATTATGTTGAAATTCAATTAACAAAATACCAAAAGAACAAATTTGGGGCAACTAGCTAGTGCAGTGGATAGAGCATTGATCTTGAAGTCAGGAGGATCTGTGTTCAAATTTGCTCTGTTAGTAGCTGGTATGATACTGGGCAAATCACAACTCCAATTACCAGAGAAGGAGAAGGAAGGGAATAAGAAGGGGAAGAAGGAAGGGAAGATAAATTCACAAACCCCAACCTTAAAAATTCTTAAACTAGGGAGATGGGAAAAATGTTCCCAAAAGGAATTATCTAAATTGACCCTTAAAGAGAGCTGGGAATTTTAAGAGGCAAAAATAAGGAGATAATGCATTCTGGTAGTGGACAGGGCACTGGGTTTAGGATCATAAATACTTGAGTTAAAATCTAGCCTCTGACAGTTATTAGTTATGTGACATTAACTTCCTTAATTGTTAACTAGGAATAAAAAGTACCTACTTCACAGGAAAATGAAATAAGATAAAGGGTGTAAAGCACTTAGCTTAGAGTATCAGCTAAATATCACCTTTCTTTTCCCTTTTTGGGCATAGAAGGATTGTTTGTATGAAAGCATGGTGTCCAAAAGAATATTGACTTCAAGGAATAGGAGGTGGGCGAGTTAACAGTGTATGGCAGGAGGGATGTGAAAAATCTAGAAAAGTAGATACAGTTAAACTGAAAAGATTTCAATGCAATCCTGAGGAACCTATATGTACTAGAGGAAATAGGAAGCAGCTGAAGATTCTTGTGTAGTGAAATAAAATATTTAGATTTGTTCTTTAGAAATATTATTTTGGCAGCTGGCAGGAAGATGGATTGAAAGAGGGAAGACCTTAGAAGCAGGGAGACCAATTAGGGGGTTATTTCAGTAGTCCAGCTAAAAGGTGCGGAGGGCCCAAACTAGGGCATTGACTATATGAATAGAGAAAAGGAGACAGGTGTCAGAACTATTGTGGATGTTGAAGGAACAAAACTTGGCAGCTGAGCAGATATTAAGATAGAGCAGGATGAGTCAGTGGATGATTGTGAAATTGTGAACCTGGGCCAATGAATAATGTAGTGGTGAATTCTTAGATTATGTATGTTGATCAAGTTACATAGATTATCGTTATTATGGATTTATTATCACTACCTCTTTATTATTACTATTATTTTTGTTTTGCAATACATATGTACATTTGCTGAAATGATTTCATGTGAGTTATGACCATAGATAAGTTAGTTGGATTGTCATTTAATACTATTTAACAGTACCATTTATATACATGTACAGAGGTTTATAGAAAAGTAAATAATTTGTCATTTTCTGAGGAATTAAATAAAACTTTAATTTGTGAAAACATTGAATGGGAGTTATTAGTCTTTATTGAGTATTTATCTAGTATGAATTAATGTTCTGTGTACTGATGGTTTTATTTAACCAAAGAATTCTAGGGTAGGGCCTAAATATATATATATATATATATATATATATATATATATATATATATATATATATATATTATCAGAAGCTGTTTTAGGCAAGATCTTTTCGTTTTGTGAATGCATTATTTATTAGCCTTCCAAAAATATTGCCTTTTACCTTTTTGAAAAAGTAATTAGATAAAGACATAGCCTGTAGATGGAGCTTAATCCTGAAAATTATTCTTCCATAAATCATTAGACTGTCTTTAAACTTTGGGCTGACGGCATGATCTGATAAAGCCCACCTATAATCCTTATGTAAGCAGTCAGTAAATATATTAAATGTTGTCAACTAGATCAAATAGTTTTCTAACCTGTGCATGGCAGAAATTAAACAGAAGAGACTAGAGACAGGAAAGTTAGGGATCAAAAAGAAGTTTAATTTCAAAGTGAGGGAAATGACTTGCAAGCAAAAACACAGTTTTTTGTTTTGTTTTTGTTTTGTTTTTTTTTGCAACCAGCCTCTAATGGGGGGACATCAGGCAGTATGGGGAGATCTCATACTTATACTAATGAGTATCCAATAGCCCTGAGAGTGAGGTGTAACTGCCTCAATGAGATTAGTTTGATTCATAGCAGGGCTTCAAAATGGTAATATTGTTATTTGGTGCTTGTCTGAGCTCAAAGAATACTTGGTGCTGGTCAAAGCAATACAATAATTATGTGATTTTTGCCGGAGGATAAGAACATGCAGTGAAGGTGAACCCAAAGTTGGCAAAACTTGTTATGCCAAGTTCAGGGCACAGTTTACTTACCGTTCCTTAGCAGTGGAAAATGGGCTATCTCCTAATAGCTTGGCAGTGTCAACTGTACACTAAATATTTTGCTAAGCCCTGGGATATTGAGAAAGATGAATAAAGTCCCTCTTTGCAAGGAACTCACAGCCTAATGGGGGAAGCAAGCAACATGCATGAGACAACTATTTAAAATCAAACTATATATAAAATAAATTGTAAACAACAGAGAATCAGGGAGATCAGTAAAGGCATCCTGTTTTTACCTTGTTTTCATCCTTTCCCTTTCAGATGTGTCAAATAAATTCACTGTCCTGAATATAGCTTTGTATTTGATATGAGTAGAGAATTTAAAAAGATTTTCATCTGGTGAATTTTTGCTGTGATTTGTCCCTATCAATTCTGCAAAAATAATATTACATTGGACTACTCCAAAACAAATTAGTTGACATGGTTTCAGAAAAAATAGCAATTCAAGGAGATAGAATGGAGCAATAGCAACTTTATATTATAAAGTTCAAATTAACTTTTAAACAAGTTTCCCTCATTAGCCAAAGACCTAACTCATGATAAACATCGAACAAATATTTGAGGGCATGTAGGTGATCCCTCCCACATGTGGAGACTACAATATAAATAGAATAATAAGATAATTTATAAGAAGACTATTGTTTTCATAAATCTAAGACACACATGCCCATTAATACACATAGCATCGATATATGTGGTAAAAGCATTCATGAGGTCAAAAATGAGGATCAGCCATAAGTAACATGGTTGGAAAGGCATATGAGTCAAAGTGTATCTTTAATGGAGCACTATTGCCAAGGTCTTTCAATGGTATTATACTTCTCCCATACATTTGGCTTCTCTCCTGTAACCAGTGATACCCACAGGATTATTAGTCCCTTTTTAGGTAGTACAGTAGATAGAGTGCTGGGCCTGGAATTAGAAAGACTCCTCTTCCTGAGTTTAAATCTGACCTCAGATGCTAGCTGTGTGATCCTGGACAAATCACTTAATCCTATTTATCTTATTTTCTTTACCTGTAAAATGACTTGGAGAAGAAAACCATTGCATGATCTTTCCCAAGAAAATTTCAAATAGGCTCATGAAAATTGAATGCGATTAAAAATGATTGAACAAGATGACAACCTTAACATATAGCTCTCCTGGCCCTTGCTGATTTTATGATGTATTTGGGCTTTGTTGTATTCCCTGACATATTACTGTGCTGGGGTTTTTTTTTTTTTGGGAATTTTTTGTTTTTTGTTTCTACTAGGTACATTGATGTACTAATTCCCATTGCTCTCATAGTGACCTTTGTGTGTGTGTGTGTGTATATATATATATATATATATATATATATATATATGTATATAGTCACTCCTGAGTGCTGCTGGTGACTGTTGGATATACACTTTTTTGTTAGGTATTGCTTCTGGCTATTCCTTGGTGGTATCATCTCTTCAGGACACCCAAGTCATTTCAGCTTTAATCTACTAGGATGTAGTGTCCAGAACCTGTTAATGGCAAACTGATAATTCTTATTTATCGTCACCACATTCAGCTAAAAAAAAAATCCCAAGTATAATACTTGATGAAATATTATCTTTGTGATTCCTATGTTTGGTTGGATTGATCCCTATTGAGGTAATACCTTTAGTATAAATATTTTAGTTTTTTTCCTCCTTAAAAGACAAGTCTCTGAGATTTGATTAGTCCAGGATACTTAAATCAATCCATTGATAGGGCTTGGCAGTGATATACACAAGGCCAGCCCACTAGGGAGTATTTAGTATAGATGTCCAATGTATACATCATATACTATATATATATATATATATATATATATATATATACTATATATATATATATACACTATATATATATATATATATATATATATATATATATATACTATACTTTGTCCTAATGCATAAACACATTTTTTTCTTTCTTTCTTTTTTAAAAGGAGACAAGTTGGGCTATTTCTCCTCAAGTGCAATATTTTATCTTTGTTAAGTATGTTTCCTTTGCTTTGGCTATGTGAACCTTTAAATGAGTGTCTACATTTAACCTACATTTGAACCTAAATTATCAGATAAAGTAGGGATAAGAGCTTGGAGGTCAATGTTATCTGTTAAAGACAACTAAGCAGTTTCAGGATAAGTATTCATAACATTCTCTCTGTATTGACAAAGGAATTTGAGCTGGTAGGAAAAGCAAACTAACAAGACAAAGCCATTGTTGTCAGTTTACTTAGCCTTCATTTCTGTCTTTATTGTGAACATTTGTGAGAAGGTTGGTCTACTCGTTTTCATGATATCTTGGCCAGAAAAAAAACAAACACAATTTTACCCCCTTGGACCTGATTTTTCTTGCTCAACACAATGAATATGGAAATGTGTATAGAAGAATTGCACATCTTTGGCTTGTTGTCTATTGAATAAGGAAGGTTAGAGAAAAAGGGAGAAAAATTTGGAACATAACATTTTGCAAAAATGAATGTTGAAAATTATTTTTGTATGTATTTGGAAAAAATAAAATACTATTAAAAATTGATGAGCAGGCTGATTTTAGAAAATATCAGAAAGACTTATATGAATTGATGCTGAGTGGGATGAGCAGAGCCAGGAGAGCATTCTGCACAGTGGCAGCAGGATTATGTGACAATCAATTGTAGCAGACTTGGATCTTCTCAGTGGTTCAGTGATTCAGGACAATTCTAGTAGATTTAGGATGAAAAATGCTATCTGTATCGAGAGAGAGAGAGAGAGAGAGAGAGAGAGAGAGAGAGAGAGAGAAAGAGAAAGAGAGAGAGCGCTTTGCATATTGAATGTGGATCAAGGTATAATATTTTCACTTTTTTTGTTTTGTTGTGTTGTGTTTGTTTGCTTTTCCTTTCTCATGTTTTTCTCCCTTTGGTCTGATTTTTCTTGCACAACATGATAGATGACAGAAATAAGATATTGTCCATATATAACCTATATTAGATTTCTTGCTATCTTGGGGAGAGAGGAAGAAAGAGAGAGTGAGAGTAGGGATTTAGAGCACAAGATCTTACAGAGAGAAATGTTGAGAACTATTTTTACATGTATTTGGAAAAATAAAAAAAGTATTGAGAAAAGAAGTCCCTATTTAAGAAAAAAACCCAAAAACCTCAAGAAAACAAAAACAATCAAAAAAATTCTCAGTCTCCCTAAGTTATTGCTGTGTATTTAATCTTGCTAAAAAGAGGAGAATATTTCCTTATCTCATAATCAAAGAATTGGAGAGGATCATTAATTCCCAAAGAAAAAGGTGGAATAATATTTTCTCCCATCTATTATTAGTCAATCTAAATGTCAGCTCCTCATAACAGAGTGGATAAAAAAATGTCCAGTATGGATAGATGGATGTGAAGATCAGTACGTCTGATCTAGTTGTCTGGAGTTAGCTAACACACTGAGTTTACACTCATCAATCACCATAATTTACTTTCTAAGTGGGAGTTTCAGAGCTAAGTAGATTCTTCCTACAGGGATTGAAGGAATTTTTTTTGGCAGTCCAGTTCAGACTTTTTGGTTTGGGAAGCATTGATATTGTCATTTGGGAAGCACTAATACAGTCAACAGAATGGATGGCAAGACAGGTAGGTGGTTTAATGAGATATGAGGCATTGTAGTAATTTGTGTAAGAGATGACTAGAGCTTAGGATAGTGGCTGCATCAATGGAAGAAAGGAGACAAGTGCAAGAGATAGCATAGAATTAAAAAGAGAGCAAACAACTATGAACAAATAAATTATATAAAAATAAATGGGAAATAATTAAAAGGGAGGAGACACTAAAATTAAGAGGAATTGACAAAAAATTCTTGTAGAAGATGGGATTTTGTTTGGGATTTAAAAGAAGTTAGTGAAGTTAGTAGAGAGAGATGAGGGAGAAAAAGAATTCCAGGCTTAGGAGATAGAGAAAATGTCTGGAGCCAAGAGTTGTTGTCCTGTATGTTGAACTGAAAGGAAGCCAATGTCATTAAATGAAAGGGAACATATCAGAACGTGTAAGAAGGATTCAAAAGGTGGAGAGGGGTCAAAGTTATGAAGGACAATTGTTATGGGCCAGAACTTGAAACAAGGTACTAAGTGGAATTGAGGAGACAATGGTTAAATCTAGTTTAGCATTTTAATCCTACAACAAATAATGGTTTCCTAGTAATATAATGATTGGTGTATACTCAGTGTACAGCATATAAGCAAGAAGCTTTCAGGGTCAGAAAGGACAAGCGCACTAGAAGTTCTCGGAGTCTCAGCCAGGATTTAGTCAAGGAGAACTAGGGAAGACAGAGACCATGGTGGTGGTCCTCCTGCCTCACCCACAAAAACCAAGACACATTCAGGAGGACTTCAAGAAGCTGGCAGAGGCAGAGAAAACAAAGGACTGGCGGCAGGAGTTCAAACTCTTGGAACCAAGGAGAGAGATAGGCCTCTAAGAAAGCTAACTGGGCCACAGGAAAGGAGACAACACTTGGAAAGAGACAATAAAGGATTTGGACTTTAATCTGTGGCTACACTTGTGATTACTGAACTTAAACTAAGTCTGCCCCCAGAAGCCCTCCAAGAAACCTGTTCCTAGAGAACATTACATTTTAGAGAAGACTATTACAGACCATGAATGCCAGAAGGTTTTCTATTTGATCCTGGAGGCAACAGGAATCACTTATTGAATAGGGATTGATAGGATGTGGTTAGAATGGTGCTTTAGGAGAATAACTTTGTTGGTTGAATGGAGGATAAACTGAAGTTATGTGAGGTATATGGCAGTAGAATAACAGTGAAAAAGTATTCCAGATATTCTATTCTAGAAATATTATAAAGGTGAGATTGGTAGATCTTGGCAATAGCTTATAAATGAAGAGTCAGAGATAGTGAGGAGTGCAGAATGCCACCCATTTTTTGAGTTGAGAGACAGGGAGGATGAAGTTGTCTTTTACAATAATAAAGATATTAGGAGGTGAGGATTTGGGAGGAAAGATAATGAGTTTTATTTTGGACACGTTGAGGTTGACATGTCTGCTGACATCCAGTTTGAGATGTCTAAAAGTCAGTTGGGAATTGGAGGCAAGCAGAGAGCTTAGGACAGGATAGGTAGATTTGAAAATCATCAACATGGAGAGGATAATTAAATCCCTGGGAGTTGATGAGATTACCAAGTGAAGTAAAAGAAAGAAGAGAAGAAGGTCCAAGACACAACCTTGAGGGACACTTACAATTAGAAGGCATGGTCTAGATGAAGAGCTAGCAAAGGAAACTGAGAGAAGTGATTAGATAAATAGAAGGAGAACCAGAAGAGAATAGTGCACTGCAAACTTAGAGAAAGAGGCTATCAATGAGGAGAGAATGATCATCAATGTCAAAGACTTCAGAATGAGTGAGGAGAATAAAGGACTGAAAAAAAATCACATTGGATTTTACAGCTAAAAAGATCATTGATAACTTTGGAAACAACAATGGAAAATTATAAGGAATAAAGAAAATTTTAATTGCATTTTTGCAAGTTTCTTAACTGTTTTAATTACTGGGAACCTCTTAAGGATATGAATTCTTAAAACTAAAAACTTATCCTTTCAAAGTGTGTGGTGTTTGTCTCTTCTCTAATTTTATTCTAAATTTGGAGGGGATTTTTTTTTTTTTTTAAGTAAAACTCTTATTCTAAATTCTCCTATTCTGTTGTGTAAAAGCAGGATCACACTATCAAACATCAAAATAGGGTCAGATTAATTTAAGTTTTCAATTTCAAACACATTTGAAACTCCACACAGTATTCATCTTTAGGACACAATATACAGTAACACTCTTGATATTAATAATTGTCTCTAGTAATAAATTATATGGTCACATTAGGGAAAGGTTAACTCAAGGGAAAACTCACAAAACATTGCATCAGCAAAATGACAGAGCAAAAGAGATCAACTTGTTTTAGATAAACCCTTGGACATGACAAAAGAACTAAAAGTTACTGCCTTCTATTTTAAGAAATAACTTAAGACAAATAAAATCATTCCACAGTCCTATTCTGTAAAATAAATGTACTCGGGAAACAAAAAATGAAAGTGTTATACTATATATCACAAAGGAAATAACTAGAAAAATCCCTGTATTATGTAATTTTTGCTTTTTTTGGAGAGTCATGGTGAAAAAGAATGTGAGAAAAGAAGTGCTTAAATGATCTGAGTACAAAGTTTTATTTACACTCTTATCCATATATAAGTCCAGATATATACATATACATGTATGTAATATAAAATACATGTGAACTACTAAATATTGCAAATATTTTCTGATTTTAATTATTTTAATTTTTTGCACTGTTTATTATTAGAACAAGCATTAGTTTATACAATAATTCTTGCTTTCTTTTTACTTTTCAAAGCAATATCTCAGAAGAAAGAGAAAAGAATGGTTTCACTTTTTTGGATTCTTCTGTTTCTACTCTTTTTATCTTAAGTGGTCAAATAGTAATTAATCAATACCCCAGTGAAGGTTAAAACAACCTATTTTGGAAGCTTAGGAATCTTATTAAAATATAGCTACAAAAAATCTTTTATTCCTTTTAAAATTGACTGCAAGCAAATTACAAATTTACAAAGTTACATCAGCAAATGACAACACAGATAGGAACATTACCCTCCTCCCTTTAATATCTGGTGCTATCTCAACAAAATAAAGATTTGAACTTGGCTGAATCCAATCAAACTATATATGTATGTATTTATATCCATATCTATCCATTTTATCTCTGCTTCTCTCTGTGTCTGTGTCTATGTCTGTCTCTCCCTCCTTTCATCCCTCCCTCTTTTTCTTTCTCTCTCACCCTCTCTCCCTTTCTCTCTGTCTCTGTCTTTCTCTTTGTGTTTCTCTGTCTCTCTGTGTGTATGTGGGTGTCTCTCTCTCTTTTACTATAAAATTAAATTTCTGGGTATATGAAATTAGTGTTACTATGGCAAGGTACAGGTGAAAAGCAATTGATATTTTACATGGCATTATTACAAACTCTGAAAGTACCAATGACCTCTAAATGTTTTGATCCATTATTGTTAAAAATTGGTGGTAAATATGATAAATTTGAATTTACAAAATTCTGCTAGTTATAATGTACGAATTGCATAAAACTTGGCTATTTCAAGGCTGGTAACCCTTTGGAAGATGCCTTAGAAACCTGCTATAATTAGAAACAATTAATTTCATTTGATAATGATAAATGTAGAAACTTTGACAGGCATATTATAATTTGGTTCTATTGCATACTTTTATTTTTGAGTGTAATATCTTGGAAAGCAGAGAATACTTCATTTTTATCTGCATTGCTAGCACCTAGAAGAATGTCTGACAGTTGGCAAGAGCATTATAATTGTGGATTGATTGATATGTAATTGCTTCTGTGATTATCTGACTTATCTAAGTTTATCATTCCAAATTTTTCCACAGTCATTTTTCTTTTTATTGGTTTTTATATTTTGAATAAGATAGCATTTCTCATTTTCATTATCTTTTTCCTTAGTAAATGAATTAATACAAAGAACTATAAAGTATAAAGAACATAACTTTTGGTTCCCATATTTCTTTCTTTGTCAAGAAAATAAAATGTTTTCTGATGGAGGTATTTTCTAAACTCTTTTGGCCTCTTCCTTGTGGCAATTTACCTGTTAAACTTCTTGAAAAATGTCAATACTTAGTCAATGTATTTACTTTTCTTCATTTGTCCAGTTATCTTTTGATAATCAATAATAAGTCATGCGTCCTTTTCTGGAAGAAAGTAAATTTATATAATTGTTTATTTCAATACTCTGTCTTGCTTATTTTAAGTAACTAAGTATACAGACATATTTATATGATGCACTCAGATTCTCAAGGCTCTTTTCTCATATTAACCTTCTTAGTATGATTGGAGCACTACTGAGCAGTGTTTCCTTCTCATCCTGCAACAAGAGCATTGATAACTTTTTCCTGAAAGGTAACAAAGCTTTCCCTGGGACTTGATTTGTCCAGGAAGCTAATGCTTAGCTAAAATTGTTGGCACTTATTATGGAATATGGCCAAATATAAAGTCAAATGAAAGGGAAATTATTCTTGGTTGTGAAGTTCTCTTTCAGCTTCTATTTGCAAGTAACTAATTTTGTTGCCTATGTGAGTCAAGTTGGGGAAACAATGAATTTGGAGGCAGAAGAGGCCAGAGCTCAAAATTATATTGTTTAAAAGCTATGCGATGATAGATAAACCATGAGTTTCAGTTTTCCCACCTTTAAAATACTTCATAGAATTGTTTATGATTAAATTAATTAATATATCTTAAATGGTTTTTTATATTTTTAAAGTATAGTTATAAACGTTGGGTAGTATGGTTAATATCTTAAGAAAATATAGAAACTTTTAAAATAAAATCTACAGTCACTCACAAGAGATTAGCCTAGTAATCCACACAGAAAAAGAACAAGTGGATATATAGCATTCAGATTTTGACTTTGATCTGGATGGGTAGCTCATTGAATTGTTCTATTATTACATATATTTAAGGAAAACAATTAAGAAAAACAAGGAGTGGTCTGAGAAGTGAATAGAAAAAAGAAAATTAGATGGATTTTGTTTAGAAACATTCGCAAATCACTTAACTTCGGTCTGCCTCATTTTCCTCATCTTTAAAATGGAGACAAAAATAGCACCTACTTTCAGAATTTTTGTGAAGAGAAAATGAGATAATATTTGTAAAGAGTTTTGAAAACCTTGAGACACTATATATTTTATTAATTTATTATTAATATAATCTCACAGATTAATAAACTCACAGATCAATTTAAATATTTGCATAATCTTCTTGCTACATGGAGTATTAACAATCACGGAGTAATAGAAAATCTCATTGATTTCTCATAAGTTAGGAGTTTTTACTATTACTATTTAAAGATGAAAACATCAACGCTCAGAAAAGTTATCTGATTTGTCCAAAGTGACCTAGTTAATTAAAGGCATAGTTAAGATTTGAATCTAAATGAACTGAGAGATTGATATCTCTAAAAATGTAGGATCTATATGAAAATCACTGAATATGTTACTATTTGGGAGCTAACCAAGATATTTTCATAAATTATTGAACCTAACATTTTTAAAAGATCTATTTAAGAATTGTATGGAACAACTTTTTATTTCTGTTGTGCTAAATCATATGACCATTTCTGAAACTTTGCTTCAGAATGGCCAAGAGGAACAAATGTAGTGGAAAAAAGAGCTAGAAATACTGGAATAAGTTGTTTGTGGTTTACATTCTCGCCCCCCCCCCCCCCCCCCGCCCCCAACACACACACACACACACACACACACACACCTTTTTTCATTTTGGACTAGAAAAGTAAAAATTTTTCCCTCCTGGGGCCAAGCCACTCAGGGGTAGAATGCTGGGGGCTCTTTAATCAGTGATCAGGTCTCTGGATTTATTTATTTATTTTTACATCACCCTCCCCAAATGACATGTCAAGCTATTCTGATTGCTCTGGGGCAATCACTGAGATGAGTTCTGTATTGTATGAAATTATGAAAGTAATACTCAGCCTCAGGTACATTAGCATTCATGGTGGGAAGAAACTGCCTTAATATAGGAAACACATTTTTAAAAAAGCACAATGGGAGCAATAAGGCAATTGGAAAAGGCCCCAGGGTGACTCAGTAATATTTTCCCAATGTCTGGGAGCAGACATCAAAGTACATTTCAGGACAGAAAGGTCCCAAGATCTTAAAGACACCTGCTATAAAAGTATAATCATTTTGCCCATTTTGAAAAAGAAACTACCATCATTAGTTCAAAGAATGAAAAGAACTCCTGCCTGTGCAATTGAACTTTTTCTTTGGAAAATTTAAATTTGTTTGGCTAGCTGCAGAGTTCCTTTCCTTTCTTCTGCCGCTTTTCTGATTCTACTTGGTGAGAACTGCTGCAATGGCCTGAGCATCTGGCATCCAGAAGATGCTGCACTAACATCACTTGGGATCAATACTCATGGAAAATTAAAATTGAATTTATTTGAAGAAGTTAAAATTGAAATGACATCTGTGAAGGGCCACAGATATAGGCTTCATATTAAGAAAAATGGCGCATAAATAACAATAGTTTCCAATTTTCTGCTGCCTTAATGTTATTTATAAGCATACGTCAACTATGGGAAGCATCTTTTATGAGTCCTGTAGCCCCAAATTCCCTGCATAAAACAGCAAATGATAATAAAAAAAAAACCAAATAAACTTAAGATAGAGGAAAGAAAAAAAATATTGGAAACTTGCCCTAGTAGGGACTATTTTCTGAGACTTAAAGATATATTCCAAATACAGTTCAATGAACCACTCAACATCCTATTCTTTGAGGAAATAATATTGTATTTTTATGTATCTCAACATCTATTTTTGTTCACTATGTTTAAATAATGACATATTTATGAGATGTCCTAATGGTAACTCTTTTAGATAGTGTATTGACTTTTGATTGGGGTTCCTCTCTCATCTCACAATCTGGAGTTGGCCAAATTTCACCTGAACTATGACAGTTTTCTCTGAGACTTGATTAACCCAAGAGACTAAGAATTAAACTCCTAGATGTAGTTTTTTGATACATTGCCTAAGAGTATAAAAAAAGGGCTCCATGATAGTGATCCTTTAGCTTTGAAGTCTCAAAACTTTGTTAGTCACCATATCCTTGCCTACCCACAAAAGGTCCATATGAATATTTGGAGTGAAGAGGTATACATTTGCACATCTCACATTTATTTTGAACTACTGTAATTTTTCTTTGCTTATAGAGTATATAGAGAGTATATTCTTTAACGTGGGCACAACATGCTGGATGATCTTGTGGCTGTATCTCCCATATTTCACAACTGGTACCAAAGTTCTTCAGGGAGACCATGAAAATATCCTTGTAAGCTTCTTCTGACTTAGATGGGAGCCCTTCTCTTGTGGGAGTTCTCTGTCAAATAGTCTTTTAGCCAAACATACATTTGACATTTGAAAAATATGGCCAGCAGAGTTGTTTTCTTGGCAGGACAGTTTGTGTGCTTGGCAGTTGAGCTTGAGAAAGAACACCATGTTTGGTACCTTATTTGGCCAGGTGATTTTCAGATAAATGAAGTAGTAATGATTCAGTTCCCTGGAGTGGTTCTAGTATAGTGTTCAGATTTTATAAGCATCTGACAGTGGGGTCAAGCTTCTTAGACTTTGATAGGCAGTCTATTGCCTTTTCTTTCCTATTCTTTACTTTGAAGTCTCCCAAATGTTGAGCAAGTTCTGCCTATTTGCATCAACCTCATCATATACATGCACATTCCTGGAAAGTATACACCAAGATAAGTGAATATAATCAGAGTAGCCACATTTTCTTTCTTTGCTCTAACCAATGGTTCTACGTGAGGAAGGTGGTGCTGACTGGGGAAGCACCTGGGTTTGTTTGTTTGTTTGTTTTTTTGGTATTATCAGATCAAAATTAGCACAAGCAGCAGAGAGTTGATCCATAATCTGATGCATCTCAGCTTCAAAGACTGCATTGAGTAAATAATTTTCTGTGAATAAAAAAGGCATGTGCCAACTCTCCCTTTACTTTAGACTTGGTTTATGGTCTTTTCAAATTCAAGTTGCCACTAGCCTGGTAGCTAGAAGCACTCTCTGCTTCACCCCATTGGTGAATGAAAAAAGGACAAGAGCATAGTACATTAACCAGAACCTGTGTAATTATGCTGTCATGAAAGTGATGTACAATACTGGTAATCATCCCCAGAAGACCAAATTTTGCCATGATTTTTCAAAAACCCTTGTGACTGACAGTATCAAAGGCCTTGCTCAGATTGATAAATAATGTATACAGATCTCTGTTCTGCTCTGGGTATTTCTCTTGGGGTTATCAGCCAGTAACACCATGTTTACTGTTCCTTAACCCTTTTTGAAGCTACACTGGTTCTTGGGTAGATGATCATGTTCCAGGTGAAGAAACAATTAATTAAGGAGGAATCTGGCATGAATCTTACCAATAATACCTAAGAGAGGGACTCCCTTGTAATTCTTACAGGAAAACTTATTTCTTTCTCCTTTATAGAGGTGGACAATTAGAGGCATCCTTGATTTGCTAAGGGTTAACTTCCTTTTGTCATATAACTCAGAAGATTTCAATCAGCTTTTGTATGAGTAGTTTTACTCCTTTGCCCCTACCTCCCTCCTTTCCCCACACCTGGTAGATCTCTTCTGGAATGGAATCAGCACCAGTTGCTTTGCCACAAGAAAGGAATTTAATAGCACTCAATTTTTTTTCTGTTGGAAATTCAGCTACAAAGTGATTGACGTTAACCTGAGATAAATACTCAACAGGTCCAACACTTTTGGTGGTCTGTTGAGTATGCTATGGAAGCTTTCAGCCTAACCCTCCACTATTATGTCCTTATCATTGTTCAGTGTGACTCCATCGAGTAGTTGAAATGCGCCAAAAGTCTTTGGCCCATAAATAGTATTCAGGAAATAGAGCAGTGCTTTGGTTTTTTGCCATCAATATAAAACTGAATCACATCTCCTTTCTTATGAGTTAAGGATGCTGTATCTTTCTAAGCTTAGAGGGTCCTTTCATGTTTGGATCAGATCATGTAATATACATTGCCATTTTTATAGTATTATACAAATGCCAAATTATTAGCTTTCTTTTTTCTTGTTTCTCACCCATAATATTCTGGCTCCTAATTCTGGGAATTTTCACTGATTTTTCTCTTCCTCTGGGATTCTTTTCCTCCTTGTCTCTATCTTCTGGCTTTCCTAGTTTTCTTCAAGTCTCACCTCCTAGAAATTTTTTCTATTTCTCATTAACTTTAGTGCACCCTCTCTGAAATTATTAATTAATTATTATTAAATAATATATTTATGATACTTAGCAATGCCTGGCCCAGAGTAGGCATTTAATAAATTCTTGCTTTCTCTTTCTTTTCTTGTTGATCCTACATATATTTTGTCCTTGCATAGTTGCTTACATCTTCCATTCGAAAGTAAACTCCTTGAGAATAGAAACTATTGCCTTTACCTTTTTTGTCTTCCTTTGTATCACCAGTATTTACTTAGCATACATAATAGGTGCCTAATAAATACTTTTTTTAAAACTTGGTTAGCGTGTATAATTATTTGAATACATTAGCATCATTTGGGATGCTGACTCTTAGAAATTAGGTTAACTTGATGCATTTGCTGAAACAGAAAAAGAGAAATAAAAAAATTCTGAACTGTTTTAAGCCACATTTAGACCACCATGTTCAATTTTGGTTGTTTTCCAGTGCTGCAATGTTCCTTTGAAGCATTTATTTTGTTCTCTTTATGAATACTTCCTTTCAATTTATTTCAAACAAACAGTTTCTCATAAATTGTTTGCATGATATCTGCTAATTTTAATTCTAATAGAATTTGGGATTTACATAATTTCCATCATTACTTATGTTGGTAATTGACTAAATCTCCTTTGGTATGTCAAACTTAGGCATTCTTCAGTAGGCCTTTGTGTTTTTTATTGTGGAGATTTAGAAGCATTGATATGTTTTTCACAACTTTTTAATTGAACATTCACTAAAGGGGCTCTTTTTGATATGGTGGTGATGTTGACTTTAGGATTGTTATGGCATTTAATTTTTAGTTACATAACAAAACCAAAAGTTTTGAATTATCCAGTGATGGATTGTCTCTTATTTAGGAATTAATTGAATCAGAATTTAGTCATAGTTGAATGCAAGTTCTCTATATTTTTTGGTCTCCTTGTTAGTCTGACTCTATGTTTTAAGTAATTAATGAATGAATCCATCAATAAGCATTTACTAGGATATGTTCCAAGCATGATAGTAGGTCCTGGACACATGAATTTTAAAAGGGAGTTCTTGCCCTCGAGGAGTCTATTGGGTTATGCAATATGTTCACAATTAATATTTAATAAATAACTAAGAACTCTTGTGTTCATTTGTCTTCAGAGCCTAAAAGTTGCTTTCTCAGGTAGCTAAAGAAATCAGGTATAATTTATGAGTATGTTGCCTTAAATTTGACCACAATAATGATAGTTAATGGAAAAGAAACAATATTCTCTTTGTGATATCTCTGCAAAAAATAAATAATACTTCTGAGTGAGAACCAAGTTACTATCTCTTTTTAACCATAGTCATAAGTAGAAAGGGATTTGCTGAAGTCATTTGGATCATCTTATTATTTTCAAGAAGGGGTCTACACCATGTAAAACAAATGAATTTATAAAAGGAATTAGCAATCTAATGCCCCCAAGGGGAACTGATTTTGATGATCAGCTGATAGTATGATGCATCCTTTTTACAAATTTCATGCTAAATTGCTTCACAAAGGTGTTTGAAGAGTCTAACAAGTATACTATAGGTGTTTAAATATGGCATTGCCCATGGAGGATTTTGGCCACAAAGTTGTCTTATACCAGGAAAATGACCCAGTTATTCACAATCATATTATTATAGCATAGATATAATAATTATAATAATATCATAGATATATTAATAACAGCACTATCAATATGCCTTTGTTTTCTTTGCACTAAAGAAAAACAGCATGAGGACATCCTTTAATCTTTTAGCTTGATATAAAGTTCTAATAAAGGAGGAAAATATCATTTTTATATAAAATTATTTTCCAAAAGGTTGCTATTTGAAAATAAATTATTCAAAATCCAAGCTTTGGTCTGAGGTTTCTTTTGCTTATTTGATAAGGTAATAGCTATAATCTATTTTTCCAAAGACAATTGCTCCCACAAGGGAAAGCACTATTATTAAATTATTTTCTGACATACTTGTTAATCTTAGAGTAATAATTCATTTTGTAGCTATAGATATATCCCTACCTTTGGGAAAAGGCTAGATTCACAAAAGTTGTATGCACCTGAATCCGTCCTATAGATAAGATAAATAGGAATTTGTCTATAAGTCTGAGAGTTTAGCTTAGGTGTTAGTGTTAAGTTCATCTCTGTTACCTAGATTTAACATACAAAACTCTTGTAATTGTTGGTTGATGACCATCTTCAAATGAAGATCACAGTTAAACATGGAAACCAGTACATACTGAAGAGAAAGCAAAAGAAGAAGTTAGCAATGAGTTTTTCTAAATAACAAACATAAATACTTTATTTCTCAACATTTAGAGTATAAGTGCCTTGTGAGCACAGATTGTTTCATTCTTTGTGTGAGTATCCCTAGTGTTTTGCACAGTACTGACATATATTAGGTACTTAATAAAGGTTTCTTGATTGATTGATAATTGAACTGAAACATATTTCTTTGGGAACCAGTGGATTTGAAAAGAATAACAGAGCTTTCTATGCTACACACATGTGGAAATTTTCTTTTATGATTTATGGTTATACCATTAATACCATCTGTCACTGGCTGCCATTCTGTCCCAGGTAGCATCATAACCTCTTTCAAGCCCTTGCCATAAAAGAGCTGCCCTATTTTGGACTGCTGCCAGGCTTAGGATTGCCTATTTGCCACTGAAGCAGCAGTCAAAAAAGTGGAACATAATGTGAAACTCTGATTTATATATGATCATAAAACATTTCTCCTACCCACCCTCAGGGGGGGTCACCATCACTTTCATTTAACAATTGCTGCTGCTGACATTTCACTAAGTTATCACTTAAAGGGAAGACAAAAGAGACCCAAATTTCCACAAGCTATACAAAGCACTTGTAAAGCAGTTATTTTCTTACTTTTTTCTTAAATATATTCTTTCATTTTTTACTTTTTCACTTTATAGTTATTTAATGATTCCATTGAATAAATGTGGCTAAAATATGGTGAGGGTTAGATTAAGTTATAAAAATGATGGTGAGATTTAGATAAGTAGAGATGGAAGATTGCTGAAGGAGATGAAGAGGAGGAAAAAAGGCTTGATTGATAGGCAGTGTTATATATATTGACTATTAATTAAACATCTTGAATTTTTTTAATCCTTGCATTCAAAAAATTCTGCATTGTGTAACACAAATTTGACCATTAACCAACTCTATCAACTGTGTGCAAATATACAAATATGATTATTAAATAAAATTCCTCACATTATCTTCTATTACTATTATGAAATATATCATTTCAGACCTGTTTCATTATGACCACAAGTCCTAAATTACATATTTTCTTGACTTGCACTTTTTCTTTGGCAAGCATATTTTGCCATTAAATTAATAATGTATGTTCTGAAATGATTTGCTAAAGTCTCATCTGCCTGAAGAAAAAAAAGTTGCTATTTGTGCCAATCTTCTTTGTAAAAGTCTTACTGAAATAAATTATATCTCATTGGTGCAGGTTGGGAGAAATATCTTTTTGAACTCAGGAGCCAAGAGTTGCTCTTATTTACTTTTCAGAGCCATTTGATTTAACTAGCGACACTATTTTTTGAATAGTAGATCTCCCACTGGCATCCCTGAGAAGAAATTGCTATCCATGAGTTTCTTGCAGTTTTTAGTTAAGATTCTTTCTCTAGTTATCTCCCAAAGGAAAAATGAAGAACTCTCTGGCTACCATCTTGGGTCTATTGGTAAAGATAAAACTGCTGGAGGAAGAAATGTGTTCTTGAAGAATCATAGATTTAAAGCTGGAAATCAACTTGGAGATCACTTAGTTCAATCACACTATTTTAGAGATGAGAAACTGAGGCTAAAATAGAATTGTCTAGGGTCATATAGCCAATAACTATCTGATGCAAGATGTGGTTAGTTACTGTTCTAATACTCTATTTTTTACTATGTGCTTCTGAAGGTTTTTAGTGAGATAAGAGTTATTGACAAGCTGATTCTGTGTATCCATGTTTAATCAAAAAATAAAAAAAAATAAAAAAATATCTGTGGTAGACATACGGAACTAGATTTGTATCCTAACTCTTCAGTTCCATGGAATGTTATTTGATGCTTTGATTTCATAGTGCCTAACTAGTTCTTTCTTGTATAATATTTCTTGGTCTTCCACCACTGACCTGGACTAGAATTTGTGCTGCCACATCTAAAAGATCAGAAAAGTTGTTGGGCCTTATCATATGTAATGAAGAAAACCCCATTGTGGAGTGACTTCAGTGCTCTTATTTCAATGTTCCAAGTGATTTTAGACCATCTTCCTTTGGCCCAGAGAGACAATCCAGAGATCTGATGGCATAGCCCTCAGTTAAAGTACTTGATGATCATTTTTTGAAAAAATGTACAATGTAAGGATAAATGGCTTATGTGTAAAACTTTTCTACTGTCTTCATCCTCATATAGCAGTTTATGATCTTGGGATGAAGTCATTTAAGTACCTTGCATGCACAATGGCATAGTGTCAGTACCCCACAAACAGATATCCAAAGAATTCATACTATTTGGGGCCTAGTCAGTCATAATTTCTTCTACTGAACATACATATCACTTGTCTAGAGACCTTTGTACTGTAGACTCTTGGGCACTATACCACAAGCTGACCTATTTATTTCACAAGTAGCCTGAACTTCAGTGTCAATTAGATTCAATTATATCTCTTTAACAGCTCCCTTTTCAATCTTCTAATGTATATATCTATACCTGTTTTTCTGACTAGTTTTAATGTGAAACATGCAGGAATCCAGTTCAATTTCTATTTTTTTGAATTTTATTATCCAGGAATTTCCTCAAGATTTTTTAATGATATCTTGTCATCTACATTGAATGAATCACATTTCCTAGCAACTTCCCCAAGAATAACATCTTATTGATAGCCATTTTGCTGTTTAGGGTCAAGGTATTGAATCTATTTTTAAAGGTGTCATAGTGATTTCTAGGTTAGAAGGCTTAGAATGAGTAAAAATTTTTAGATATAGCAGAAAAAAAGTCAAAATCAGCTAAACAGGCTTTGTTAAACCAAAGGAGAACCAGAAAAGAAAAATGAACTGACTTATCATTAATTTTTCATTTAAATGTTTCAAGTCTTTGGCTGGGCTTGCATATTGCTGTTCTGTTTATGCTTCACTAGTCTATTATTGTTGTTTTCATTGCCATACGCCAACTGTGCTGAAATGTAATTAGCAATTCTAGTTACTAATTATCTAATCAGCAGTAATTATTAGTTGGTTCAGTTTTCATGCCACAAATAATACAATGTTCTATTAAATGTTTTTGTACGTGAACTCCAATCAATTTTTATATTGAGAAAATTATGGACTTTTAAACTTTTCTGTTTTAAATAATTTGCTACCTCATCAAATCTCTGATTTTATCAGAATGGGTTCTCACTCTATAGACTTGAGATCATAACCCCTTTCCACTTTCTCCATAAACTGCTGCAGTTGGAAAAGTTTACCACTAAGGGCCTCTCTTAACTGGGCTTGCCTGGTGCTCAAAATTGCAGAGCCCATTGTTGGTCTCTATTGCTGGTTGTTTTTCTTTCTTGAAGAAAACCATGAATCAGGGAGGTGATGCAATGACATGCTGGTTGGTTGGATTTAAGTGAGGGAGAACTGTGCAAGGTCATCTGCCTCACTTCTCTTTCCAGAGCCATCTGGGTCCAGTGGCCAGATATAGATCAGGATGACTGGAGATGGTTTCTCTGTTGGGCTCTACTCAAAAGTTTTTCAGTGTGATGGAAATTGCCAGATATGATGGGTGCATTTCCGAGTCCTTAAGCTCTCACTTCCATACCACAATGAGGCTTGGGAGTGGAATTTTAGTGATGAAATGCTTTTGGAATGAAAATATTTTTAACAAAAATTGAGTTTGTAATATTTATATAACTTAACTTTATTAAAGATTTAATACTGGACTCAAAGGTATTCCTGATTATTTCTGATATTAATCTTTAATTTTTTGCTATAAAAGTTTATGTCAAGTCACTTAGATACACACAAGGAAGGGCAAAGAAAATTACTCCATTCAATTTGTTTCCTTCTTGGATATAACACATTTACTAATTTTGATCTTCCTTGGCACTGTAAATCTTTCTGTGGCAACTAGGAGTTAAAATGAATAGAGGACTGCTCTTGAATTTCAAAATCAGTTTCAAAAACTTGCTATATGTATGATCCTGGATAAATCAATTAAATTTTGTTTGCCTCAGTTTTCTCAACTATAAAGTGGGGTTAATAATAGCTTACCTTCAATTATCATTTTAGGAATCAAATGAGATTTAAAGTGCTTAGAACAGTGCTGGCACATAATAATAACAATATAAATGTTGGCTATTATTGTGATTATGATTGTGATTATCAAGGAAGGAAATATAGCAAATAACTGAAGAAAAATCATTGCTATGTTGTTGTTTTTTTTCCTGAACAATTATCACAAATGTTCCACTTAGATTTCAGTACTCCTGTGTCTTGCATTGGGGATAGATTATATTGTGAATAAGACTCTATAGGACCTTGTAACATGCAATTCAATTAAAAATTATTAAGAAGTTTCAATATCCAAACTTCTTCAATCTTCAATATTCAAGATACTGTGCTGACACTAGAGAAAAGAAGATGAGGGGAAAACCATACACCATGTCCAAAGATATCATTTATAGTAAAAGGTGTGATCTAATCTAATGTAATTATGGCTAACTGAAAAATTCAGATATAGGCTATAAGTAAATTTAAGGGTTATATAAAGGATGATGATTATTACAATTTAATTGAGGTAGGAACATGTGGCAGTGATATGACTCATGGTAATGTAGGATGGCTGTAGAGTCCTTTACATATCAAAATAAAGAAAATATTACGGTTGTCCATGGGTGACAGTGGGGAAATGATAGAAGGCCTCATAGATGAAATAGGATCTCTGGGGCTTGAAGGAAGTGGGGAGAATTCAACAAATAAATATGAGGAAAGAGTATTTGGAATAGGAAAGGCAGTCTTGCCGAATGTGTGAAATCAAGAAAGAGTCAAGATGTATGCTAAACATTTAGGTTGAGTGGAATAAAGAGTATGTAAAGGAATAGTGTAAAATAAGGAACCAATCTTATTTCATACTATTACCTCCGAGGAAGTATGGTATATATAGTATGTAGAGATATAGGTGTTGGATTCCTAGTAGATCTGGGTTCAACTTCCAACACTGTTTCATGCTATATCTGACCCTGGGGAGTTATTTAACCTTTCAAAGTTCTAGGTAGTTTTTTTAAGGTTATGTTGCAGAGGGAATGTTGATCTGCTCTAGTACTGAGGGTTTGATCAGCTAAGAGCTCTCTGTATCAATGAAATTACAAGACCAATTCCTTTACTCCTTCATGCATTCCATATTTCAGTCAAATAGATTTTGCTTTTAAGGCTCTTGACAATCTTGCTTTCACAGTTTTCTAGCAAACTCTTTCATCTCTTAAAAAAAAAAAAGAACAAAATTTTCTTTCTCTGAAGACTGGTACAATGAAATAAGAATTTAAATATCTCAAAATAAAGGATTGTAAATTACAATTTTAAAAATACCAAGAAAGCAACTACAAGGGACATTTGTTTCTTATAGCCCATAACCTGGACTGAAGAAAAAGAACAATAAAATATTACAATACAAATAAATGGAAAAAACAAACAAAACAATCTCCCCACCAAAACCTTCCCCCCATTGAAAAAACAAAAACGAAAGAAAACAAATTTAAGGATTTGGACAAATGTTTTTGAGGGAAAAAAATTTCGGGAGGTTCATTTGCTTTTTCTGTTTAGTTTATTTTTACTAAATCCTAAACATCATTTTTACCTTGGAAAAGTATATATATTTTTGATTTGCATAAGTGTTCCCTTCCACTACCTCCCCCTAATCAAGTAGCCATGAAGATCATCATTTATCATCATACATTTCTTGAATGAGGGTCAAGGATATGATATGCAACCTACTTTGATTGTACAAATCATCTCATTTTGACCTATTTGTAATGCTATATTATATAAAAACATATATATCACACACATGTACACACAAAGTGTACATGAATAATAGAATATCTTAAAATCCCAATAAATTGGTATTGCAGTAGACTGAAGGATTGTCTTAACCACATATTACTTTAAAAAATTTAAAGTTGTAACAAATTCTTTTTTGTGTGTGTATCAAAACACAAGAAATCCTTGAAAAGAGAAGAAATTAAATGAGTAACATATTAATACAAAACAGAAAAAAAATAATTCAAGGAATAAATATGTGTAATGATTAGCCTCTGATTACCAATTTCTTAAATGTTTTAGGAACTACAGTTTGGCTAAAATTAATTTTAGAAGTTTAATGCTTTGTTTTGATTTAGATTTATTTTAATGGTTGGTCTCTCAAGAATGAGCTTTTAGTTACTTGTGTGGCTATAACATGTAAGACATTAGGCTGTGAGTATAAATGCCTGTGATATATGTGTATGGTGAAGTTTTTTCCGACTCAGTTTAATAAAACTTGGTTATAGGCTAATGTAAGAAATACAACTGGGGTTAGAAGTAAAAACATACAAATGATTTTTATTCCTTGCAAAGTCTAAATTAATATGATTCTTTTAGTAAGGCAATTCTAAGCCCTAATGCAAGTATGCTTCCTGGTATACTGGTGGTAATTTATAGCAGGTTGCCTACTGGGACCAGTGGAATTATTTTGAAAGAAATCATGTGTCTACATTTCCAGCAATAAATGTAAGTAAATCATAGAGTGTTTCATCACTTTTATGCTATTGTCCTTTAGTAAAATTGCAAATAATTTATAATCAAGAAGATACCCTTGTGTCTAATATATAAAGAAACTCTTTCTTATTTTGACCTGAATTCCTGAAAGTTATTTCCCATATCTATGGTTACCAAGATAAATAAATGGCCAGAGGGCCTGCTGTAGAGGAGAGCAACTGTAGCAGAGGGGAATTTATCATTTTCCTTCTAAAGCAGCAAATGAAAGAACTGAAAGACAAGGTTTTTAATCTATTTTTTTTTTTACTCCTCTCTAAGCTATTCTTTGTTAATTGTTTCTTCCTTCTACTTTCCTAAATGTGAATGTACAATAAAACTCAATTATTTATCCTTTGTTATTCTTTCTCTATACTCTCTCCTTTGATTTTCATATAGCACATGTTTCAACTTTAACTCTGGTTCTAACTATCCCCTGAAGATAGATAAGATAGATAGGTAATGTGATAGTACCACAATTTTCCTTTTCCTGATGGTCCACAGCTTCCTGATGCAGATTCCTTTCCTGTAAACAAAGTCTATATAACTTCCCTTGCCACTGCCCATTCCCTTACCAACCCTCACCTTTCTTCTTAGTTTACTGACATGGCTTCTTTCTCCTATACAACCCGGTTAGCCCCAGCTTCTCTGATGTAGTTTTCTGGTACAGAGACATAAAAAGTCCCAACTCATGTTGTCATCACCTTTCAGACTTGATGAATTCCTGAGACCCCACAAATTGCCATACCCTGATGGCTTTCTGTTCATATAAACACCCAGATGGAGAAATTAAGCACCAATGTATCTTTGTTGTATATTTGGGCAATGTAAAACCTCTTCCTTTTCCAAATGCTCAATGATTTTAATTGCTTCATTTCATCCCAATTTCAATTCAAACCTGAACTAAGAGATGCTGCTGTTATATTTGTGCCTAGAATATACACATTCCCACCCACCATATCACTCCCACCCCACATTTACACACAAATAAATAGAATACATATATGTATACATAATTAACTGCTTATTATTGGTCAGGCACTGTGCAAAGAACTGAGGATACATATAAGAGCAAACAAGACAATCTTTGTTCTCAAGGAGCTTTCATTTTAATGAAGAAAGACTATATCAAGAAGTAGTGGAAAAGGGGAATGAAAACAGGATAAGCACAGTTTGGACATGGTATGAATTTAGGAATTAGCTTGGTGATCTTGTTCTTGGCTAGCTCAGGCAAAAGTCTCACTTGTCAGAGCAAAAAGGACCAAAAGTAGCATTCTTGCTTTAATTGGGGGTAGAAATAATCATGGAGGGAATCAAAGATGAGGAAAGTGAAGAAATTATACCATTGTACACTTGAGAAAGTCAGTGTTTCTCTATTCGTAAAATGAAAGGATTGGACTAGACATTATATATCCCCATAAAGCTCTAAATTCTATGATCCTTTTACCTCTAAATAAGAGTGTAACTACTACTTCAAATTAAACATGTTCAATTCAGTTTGGGTTTGGTGGAATCTTCTTTAGTTGGACAGCTGCAGGATTACCACAGCCAAGCGGTCTTCACTCAACTTCAGATTCTCCTTGTCTAACTTTGCCTTATGGGTCTGTGTACTAACATCTAAGGGATTATGAAGATTCATATACTGTCTCCTGGGAAACAATTTCAGAAGTCAGAGTGCTAAAATTGTATCTGTGCCAAAACTATCAAAAAAAGAAAAAGAAAGAAAAGAAAATTGAGATACAATTGTTTTCAATAACTGAGCAAATAATAATGAAAAAATCCTGCTGTTGTAAATGTCAGCCCACATCACAGAAACTACTTTCAGGTACCACTTAAAGGTGGCTAAATGGCCACTCCTTTACTCATCTCTCCTTAAAGGGGTCATAGGATTTGGAATTATGTCTGTTTACCATCAGATATTTGCTGTCTAGGAATTCAGTTTTTTTGCAGAGTTCAAGATAAAATCCAGATTTGATGGTTGCTAAGGGAAAAGAGGAGAAAATAATTCTGCCCCAGACATGAACAACAATTAGCTTAATCTCATTCAGTTTAACTCCTCTTCTCCACCATATGCTTATTATACATCAGGCAATCATGGATAGTGAGTAAACATATTAATCAAAGCAAACAGTAAAACAGTAATTAGGGAAGACATGCAGATTAGTTGAGATGGTAAAATGCATAAAAATAAAGGGACCTTTGGGACCTGAGAGCAAGAGAAAAACTCAGCTCAAACAGGGAAAAGACAATATCTATGAAATAGAAATCAAAAGACCTATTGAATGTTGATTCCTTTCCATATTCTAGGGATCACCTATCTACCATTCAAAGTAGGTGCCTTCTTTCACTTCATTCTGTCTGTCCATCCTCTGCTTGTCTCTCTGTGAATCTAGAGTTCCAAAACATGTAATATCACAGGACTAATTTTGACGTGTTTTTTTAACCCACTTGGGGCAACAGTAAAGATATAAGAATTAATTGGTTCTTGATCAGTTGTCTAGACTACATTTAGTTGGGTTCAAAGAAATTTTCTCTCCTCTCTCTCTTCACTTCTCTAAGTGAAATCTGGATTGGAGTGAGGAAAAACTAAAAACAGGGAGATTAACCTACAGGTTATTGCAGCAATTTAAGTGTAAGGTGATGAGAGCTTTCAGCAGGGTAGTAATAGTCAAAAGAGGTGTGTATGTGTGTGTGTGTGTATGTGTATATATATATATATATATATAGTTTTTTCCACTTTCTTAATATTTCATATTATGAATGAATAAAATAAAAGTGGAAAAAAAGATTTCACAAATTATTGGATATATGGGGTAAAGGAGAATGAAGAGTTGAGAATGACACTTAGGTTGTAAGCCTGAATCACTGGATAATAATAATATCCTAAGCAGTAACCAAGAAATTTGTAAGAAGGATTGATTTTGGAGAAAAGATGATGAGCTCAGTTTTGGATATATTGAGTTTAAGATGTTTACTGGACATTCAGCTAGAGATTCCAACAGGCAGTTGTAGATATGAGACTGAAGATCAAAAGAAAGGTTAGGACTGGACAAATAGAGCTGAGAAAAATTTGACATCAGGGAGGTGATGTTATGACATGTAAGTGAATTGGATTGAAGTGAGGTAGGATTGTACAAGGTCACCTGCCTCATTTACCCTTCTAGGGTACTTGCCTGGGTCCAGTAGCAAGATTTAGATTAAGAAGACTGGAGATGGCTCTGGATGCAGTGGGAGACCTTGGTCTTTTTCAGCTAAGATTTTCAACAGGTCTCAGTCTGACTGAGGTCACACCCATTTAGTGATTAGGGATAGGTAGCAAATTGAGGCAAACCAAAACCAATCTGATTCTAACTGGCTACCAATTGATCCTATACCAAGCCCCATTTGGTCAAGATTGACTCGTTTTGAATGTAAATGGCAGTCATTTCTGCCTTGTCCAGAAACCCTGAAGGTCTTCCCCTCCCAGATTCATTTATTCATTTGCTTATTTATTTAGATTTTTTTGGACTAGATGAAAGAGGAGATTCTTTGCCTCAACTGCTACCTAGCCATCAAGAATAAAGATATAACAAAGAACACTCTCCATTCTACATAGCTCTTTGAACTTTTTTGATTTCTGGTGAAAAACAATAGATCAATTTCTGTTTTAGGAAAGACCTAACTCAGACTAGTCCCTTGGTAGCATGCAAAATGAAGTACTTGTAGATATTATGGTTAATGAAAGAAGATTTACTTAATAATGTGGTAAGCAAATTCTTCCAAGTGTGCTAATTCAATTCAGTTGAAGGCAACTCCCTTGCGTCATCTATGACAATCTGTTGTTCAAGTATCAGTAGCTAGTTAGAGACCTTCATAAGTTTTTGTACTTAGAGGACCAGGAAGCTGTCTTTTGGAGAGTAAAGTGAGATGTTAGAGAATAATTGGATACATTCCCCCACAAATTCTCTCTATTCACATGGCTGCCATCTATGTACAAGCCTTTATTATCTCATACCTGGATTTCCTTGCTTCAAATATCTTTCCATTGAAATCCACCTTTTACTTCGTGGCCTATGTAATCTTACTAAAACATAGGTCTTACTATGTCACCTCTTTACTTCATCAACTCCAGTGGCTCCTATTACTTCTAATATAAAATATAAAATTCCATTTCTTTATAACCTAGACTCTGTCTACCTTTTCAGTCTTTTTTTCATCTGACTCCTTTCCCTATATTCTATTTTCTAGACAATGACCTTACTGTTTTTAAAATACAGCAGTCTACTGACTTCACATCTTTTTTTTAAACTCATTTATTTCTGGAATATTCTTCTTCCTCACCTCACCTCATCATTTTCCTAGTTTCCTTCAAAATTCAGCATAATTCTCACTTTTTGCAAGTGACCGTTACACTTCTCCATTGCTGGTGTCTTCTCATGAGATTATACATATAATGTGTACAAAATTTTTGCATATTATGTCTCCATTATAGTGTGAACTTCTTGTGGGCAGGTCCTTCCTTTTATCTCCAGTGCTGCAGTAGTCCCTAGTTAGTAAGTGCCTAACAAGCTTATTGCCTGTTAGGGCAGTTTCAAAACTTTCAAAGAAAAAGTAGTGTAATCACTGTAGAATAAAACTTTAAAATATTGTTCCCTCCTTAACTTTCATTATCACTTCTCAAAAAGGCAAAATTGCTTCCATGGCAAAGTTGCCAAAAAAGAGAAGCCAAGGTTAAATTCAAACAAAATAATTTGATGATTGGGAGAGTACGAATAATTATGGAGAGATGGTAGTGGGCTGAAAGGCTTTGAATAAAAGGGTAACTCCTGACCCAAACTTCCAAAAAAACTAATAATTCTAAGAAGTAACAGACACTAGAGACAACATTCTTTGGGAACCTAAGGCAGATATAGACAATCTGCTTGGTGAGAATGAACCAGAACATACTCTCAGTACTCCCCATAGAAGTAGGAGAGCTTTGAAACTAACATGTTAGAGAATATGATCTATGGGGTAAAAAAACAAAATATGATCATGAAAAGATGAAAATAAAATGGCGTAAGGCTTTTAAAAAAAGAAGTGGAATTTAAAGAAATAAGTAAAATGAATATGGAGGAGTAGAACTAAAGCACCATTCTCATATGTCATAGTTCTATGACTCCACAATAGATAAATCAATTAATACCATATGATGGAATTTAAGAGTACAAGTATATATAAATGAGGAGAAGAGAGATGAAGCTAAAAGGGCTAATTCTGTGAATGAATAATAAAGGGATGATGATTGATATTGTCTCATGACTGAACAATTGAGTTGGCAGAAAGGAGAGACTGAGACTGGAAAATAAATAGGAGAGTACTAAACTCAAAGCAGTGATGGGGGCCCACTAAAAATGCTCCCATGGAATAAGAGGTATATGCTTTTGATGGAAGATGGAAACCTTATGATGGACTTAATCTGAAAGAAATATGTTGGGAAGCTGTTTTCTATGTTCTACTAAGTGAATGCCTATTTGAATTAAAGGATGCATACTTAACACATTAATAGTAATATTAAATATGTAAGCATCAAATGGAATTGAACTTAGATTCATAAAGGAAAAATTAGCTTAATTGCAAAAGATGAAGAAAGTAGAAATAATAGGAGGCTTTAATATTTCCTTTTCAAAATTGGAAAAATTTAACTGAAAGATCAAGAATTACACAAAGTTTCTTAGAATTTAGAGCTAAAGGATTTATAGTGTCTTCTGAATTTTTTTTTTTTTACCATTTTATCATTTTTACCATTTTTTTTAGCTTTACCATAAAAGACTATAATCTAGGACTATTGGAATCTTTACAAACTGTTAAGCCATTAGAGTTGATAGAAACAATAATTATCTAATTTAGCATGGTTCAATATGATTGATTTGATCTTAGAAGGAGATATTTTGGGCTAGAACTTGAAACAAGGTACTAAGTACAACTGATAGAAACGATGCTTGTGTTCACACCTTTAGAGAGCTCATAGAAGCAAGAAATATTTAAGTACTCATTGGAGTTCACATGTTTGGGAGACTTCAGAGAGCATGCTGGGAGATATCCCACAATCCCACTCTCGGAGAAGTAGCATAAACACAGCTCCAGTGAGCCACTCGAGGGAGTTTCTTGGAAACATTCCCAGGGGTCAGAGAGGAGCACTCTGCAAGGAAGCCCACAAGCCCTCTGTCCTAGGCAAGCAAGATTCATTGCATCTTCTACCTTGATGGTGGCTGGAGTCTGAAGGACAAACCTTTGGATTTGGAGACATTCGGAGGGAGCTCTTGGAACGAAGCAGAGAGATAGGCCTGAGCTAATTGGGCTATATTGAAGGACACAATAAAAGATCTGAATTTTTATCAGCTGGCTGCGATTTTGGGTGATTATTTACTTGTAACTGAAACTAAAGCTGCCTCCAGAAAACCTCCTCAAGAAACCTGCTTTCTCCCAGAGAGAGCTCTTATATTTTAAAGAACAAAAACACCAACATAGGGCATGGAGAAATTAAATAAATATAAAAGGCAAAAATACTGAACATCCCTTATGTACTACAATGAAGCAAAACAGTGATCAATACAAGACATATGAGCAAAAGACATAGATCTTAATGTGGATTTAAAAGGATAAACCTTATAATGATTTGGTCAAAGAACAAATAATAGAAATAACCTATGTTTAAGTGCTAGTTATTATATGAAAACAATGTCAGGTACCAGAAAACATAGCAAATTTTTATGCAATTAGAACAATCTGCAGAGGAAAAATCATATTTGTAAACCATATAGTAACAAATTAAAAAACTGATGAACTTAATAAACATTTTTTAAAGTAGAAAGGCATATATGATGAATACATATAAACACGGAAAGGCATATACAGTCCTATGCAAAGTAAGCTAGCTGAATCAAGAAAACTCCCTGGCAGAGGCACATAATATGTACACAGTATATTATATATATATATATATATATATATATATATATATATATATATATTTATGTTGCTGTATATATACAGCAACATAAATGGAATGAAAAATAACAAAAGAAATGAAACAGATTCGTACTTATAATAATCTAGTTGACCCCAAAAAAAGAGATATGAAAAGGTACTTCTCTGCAGAAGTAAGAAAATATACCCTTATTTGTATGTGTACATACATATATGCATATATGTATGGGTGGATATGTATGTATGTATACACATATATGTCACTGCATGTTTGACTTTTTCCATATGTGAGTTAATGTTTTTCTCCTCTTTTTTTTTTTTTTTTTTTTTTGTATAAACGATAACTAGCTGTTTGCCTCAATTCCTCATCTGTAAAATAAAAGAAGGAAATGGCTAATCACTCCAGTATATTTGCAAGGAAAATAGCAAACAGAGTCACAAAAACTTGGACATGACTGAACCAACTCAACAACTATATTAGAAAAAAAGTAGAAAACTAATTTGGGAACTGTAGATGAACAAAAAAGAATAAAATTTTAAAAAGATGGCTCCATTTAGTTTTTAAACAGAGAAATGCTGATGTCAAGAAACTGTGTAAAGAATGAACTGACAGGACACAAAGAGACCTTTTAGGTAGCTATCATAATAATTCATGTGAGAAGTTTTGAGATTCTATTATAGGGTAATGGTAATATTGAAATAGAAAATATGAGGTGAATATAATAGATATTACAACAGGACTTGACAACTAATTGAATTGGGGAAGGAGAGATAAAATGAGTAAATGACAACATGCATTTTTTGAAAATAAAGCAAATGATGAATGCTAGTGTCATTGACAGAAATTAGGAAGTAAAAAGAAGAAAGTCTGACCAGACATGAAGCATTTCTCTTGCATTGCTATATTGTAAAGGCAAGGAGGGAAGGAACCCTGAGAGACCATTTAATTGAAAAAGAATACCTCTGCAGCAGATATGACAATTGGTCATCCAGTCTTTGCATGAAGATTTAAAATGAGATGAAAACCAAATTTCCCAGTGTAACTCATTGTAAACTCCCCTCCCCCTTTTAGAACTTTATTTGGTTGTTTCTTTCCAGCTTCTGTACCTCATTCTTAATTTTATTGTCAGAGGCAAAACAGAGCAATTTTAATATCGATTCTTTGTTATAGGCCTTTAAGTAGTCACATTTTCCTTTTCCTACTTCTAAATTTCTTCTGGTGAATGATCATTTGACAAGTTTTTGAGACTATCATACTGACATTCCATGGATTTATAAGTACACAGATTCCCTATTCTGTAGAAGTTCTCAGCAGGCTCAGAAGCATCTGAGCATGCAAACTGTGTTATATGTTGGTGGTAGGAGTTTGTTTTGTTTTTGGTCCAGTAAAGTTCTTCATCCACACACCTGGCTATAGCCTCTGCTAGAGCCCCTTCCTATTTTTTCTACTCCCTCCCTTCTTCCTTCTTCACTTTTACTTTTCATTCTTTGATGCAACCCTATTTAGTATTTTATATACTGAACATTTGATTTAATGACAGAGCAAGGCTGGCCTTTTTAGAAGGCAAAGATTTTCCTGCTACTAAATGTGTAAAAGGCTTTACTTGGGGACTTGGTGAGGGTGGGTGGGTGGAGTTGATGCCAGATAATACCACTGCTCTTACTGCCTATGGGACATTGTCTTAGATTTCCTAACCTAATGATCATGAAGGCAGAAGGAAGTAACTTTTATTCTTTTAAACTTTGAAGTATATTCCTTTGATATCTTGTTAGTTCTCAGTTTTAATTGGTTACAATCCATAGCAATCATTGCATTTTTAAGACTTGAACCTGAATGGTAGAATTAGCCTAATTTCAATTCAGCCTATAATAGTAATCAGTTTTTAGATCAGGATGGTAACCCATAAGAAGGATGGGTCCAATTGTTTCTAGTCTGTCTCACATGTCCCTTAACCATTCCAAAGGCTTGAGTTGTTTCCTATTGAAAATTTATGGGTATGACTTCAGCTGAATTACTTGGAAGGTGTGCATATCCCATAACTTGCATAGAATTCCTGATATTCTTGAAATGAACCTGCTCTTATTTATCATCTGTATAAACTCTGACTTACAGACAGATAGGACTTTCAACTATGTGGTTTTGTATTGATTAAATTCAACTATCATTTATTCTATATCTGCTATGTTCAAGAATCTGTGCCAGATATTGCAAAACCCGTGTTGCCAGCTTTAGACAGAACATTTGTTGTAGTTATGCTATCATGACTCAGATTTGGAGCAATGTGAAAAGAAAAATTATGTTTAAGGATGACACTCTCAATCTTTGACCATTCCATTAGCACTTAGTTTATTTTATCATTGTTATTATTTAATTATCCCTATCTAATATATACTGTTGATTATAAAGGAGTATGATTTGGAATTTTTTGAAAGATAGAGGACTACATTCATTGAACAAAGTTCTGTGTTTTTGTTTTAATATAAAACTTATCTGACATCAAGAAAATGTAAAAACTTAGGCCACGTCAACTCCTTAATTTAAAAATATGAAGAAATTGAGGCCAAGAAGGAGTTAAACAACTTGCTTAATAGGACATAGAACTAAATCTTTCTCTAACATTCATTCCTTTTTCCAAATGGTTAAGTGATGTGTGAGCAGAAACTTCTGCAAAATTGCTGCTTACAGACCACTTTGGGAACACAACATTCTGCTCTGACAGCTAAAATGTGCCAATCATGAAATCTATCTGATGACTTTATTCATAATACTCTCAGAAGCATTTTCTAAAAGACTGTCCTTTATAAAGTCCTGGAGAGAAACAAATATTAAAATTATAGTTGAAAAAAATTAAATAACTTCACAGAAGATGATTTGGGGAGATCCTTCTTTAACCTTGAGGATCTTTGTTAAAAATCAACCAAAAAAAAGTTCATTTTAAATGCTGGTGACGTTCTTTTCTTGCCATTAAAAAAGAACAGGAATTCCATTCTAAAGAACAATTGGAAAAGTCAGTTTTGGCAAGTGAGAGCCATGTATGCAACTGATTTCATTGTCTCTTTTTTAACTGGGTTCTCATTCAAAATGACATTCTCTTTTTGAAAAGGCAACTTTTTTGAAAAAGTTATAAAACATTATTATTATGATTTTGGAACATTATTAGATAATTTCAGACTTTTTGATGTGTTGTAGTTTTATTTGTGTTTTTTTTCTCTTAGTTTTTTTGGATGTTGGAATCTTTACTAAAGTGTTAAGACACTTCTTTACAAAGTGTTAAAGACATTGGAGTTAATTTAATCTTAAGAGTTATTTTGGGCCAGAACTTGAAACAAGATACTAAGTGGAACTGATTGAACAATGCTTGTGTTCACACCTTTAGAGAGCTCAAGTATCTAAGTACTCAATGGAGTTCACACGAGAGTTCAGGGCTAGTATGAGAGCTGAATTCACACCTCCCTTAGGACCAGAGAGCACTCTGGGAGATAACCCAGAATCCCTCTCCCTCCAGAAGGCGGAGTTAACCTTTGGGAAATCACATAAATGAAGGAAGCTCTTGGAGCAAAGAAGAATTTCTCCGGAACATCAACAGGGCTCTGAGACAGAACACTCTGGAAGAAAAGACTACTCACCACGGACTGGAGATTGAGAAGCCATGAGACAGAGCTGAGCTGGAGGCTGAAGAAAGTAGAGGCAGAAGCCAAGGACAAAGCGGCAAGATCTCTGGGAGCCAGGCAGAGAGTTAGGCCTCAACTAACTGGGCTGAATTTGTAAGGAGAAATAAACGTTTACATTTTTAGCAGCTGGCTGCGATTTTGGATTAATTATTGATTGCAACTGAGATTAAGGCTGCCCTTCCAAGAAAAACCACCACATTTTGGCACCCAAACAGGGACTGAAAACCCCAACAGGTTATGCAGAATAGTTTTATAGGAGGATTACATTAAGAATGTAGGTGATTTAAAATCAAAAGATATTTTTAAAAATAAACCAAACAAAATGAACTTTTACTTATTTATCCTTAATGAAGTCATATTTTATTAAAAATGAAATCAACAATTTAAAAATTACCTACATAAGGCTCAAAATTAAAAAAAACAATATTTTCTTTCAAGAAGTTTATATTATACTGGGAATAAAACACTAATAGAAAATAATGTGTAAATAACAAATATAATTTAAGGCCAAATGTGATTGGGCAAAGGAGAGATGAAAGAAAGTACTCTAAGAAAACAATAATTTTTAAATTACATTAAATTTATGTTTCATTTTCAATTCCAAATTTTCTTCCTCCATCTAGATTCCCCTCCATTAAGGCAAGAAATAGGATATATACATTATACAAATGAAATCATGCAAAATATGTTTCTGTATCAACCATGTTAAGGGGAAAAAAGCAAGACAAAGAAAATAATTTATTTCAATCCATACTCAGAATCCATCAGTTCTCTGCCTGGAGGTGTATAGTATTTAGAGTCCACCATTTCTCTGCCTGGTAGATAGTATTTTTCACTGAATCCTTTGGAAATGTCATGGATTATTGCATTGATCAGAGTTAGTAAATCTTTCACAATTGATTATTGCTACAATATTGCTTTTACTGTGTATATTATTCTGGTTCTACTCACATCAGTTCATATAATTTTTGAGAAAAATTTTTTTATGAAAACATCCCCTTTGTTATTGTTTATAGCACAAGTTTTTTTTATTTTTTTTTGTTTTTTGTTTTTAACAATCATATACCATAACTTGTGAAGCCATTTCTTTATTGATGGGCATCCTCCTAAAATATCAAAATTTTTGCTAACACAAAAGAGTTGCTATAAATATTTTAAATTATACTTATAGGTCCTTTCATTTGATCTCTTTGGAATATAGATCTAGTACTGTTATTGTTGGGTCAAAGACTATGCACAATTTTATACTCCTTTGGGCATAGTTCTACATTGTTCTCTACAATGGCTGTATTAATTCATAGCTCTACCAACAATGTATTATTGTCCCTAATTTTCCCCCTTCCATCTAGTATTGTAATTTTTCCTTTCTGTCATTTCAGCTTGCTTTTCTTCTTCTACTTTGATACTGACTTGTCCTGCTTTATGTAATTTTC
This sequence comes from Sarcophilus harrisii, assembly GCF_902635505.1. Classification (NCBI taxonomy): domain Eukaryota; kingdom Metazoa; phylum Chordata; class Mammalia; order Dasyuromorphia; family Dasyuridae; genus Sarcophilus; species Sarcophilus harrisii. The sequence continues at coordinate 239,722,663 of NC_045426.1, forward strand.
AAGTGAAATCTCACTGCCTAAAGTCTTCCCCAAACTCTCTTAATCCTAATGCTTTCTATCTCTTAATTATTTACCATTTATCTTATATACAGTTTGCTATTTATATATTTGTTTTGATGTTGTGTTCCTCATTAGACTAAGTTTTTTGATGGCAGAGACTGTCTTGCTTCTTTTAGGCACTGAATAAATGTTTATTGAATTGAATTTTGGGGGGCAAAACTTTTTCAATTTAATGTAAGTAAAATTATCTATTTTACTTTCAGTGATACTGTTTATTTTTTCATTAGTCATGAAATCTTTCCCTATCTATAGACCTGACAAGTAGTTTTTTCTGTGGTCTAAATCACATCCCCAATTTGAATTAATCTTAGTACATAGTGTTAAACATTGCTTATGACTAGTACTTTCCCGTTTTTCCCAATGACTTTGTCAAATAATGAGTTCTTGACTAAGTAGCTGGGATCTTTGGATTTATTAAATATTAGATTGTTGTGCTCATTAACTTTACATATATTGTGTCATTAATTATTCCATTGATCAACCATTATATTTATTATTCACTACTATTTTGATGCTTATTACTTTGTAGTATAGTTAGAAATTTGTTATTACTAGGTCACTTCACTTAAATTTTTTTTTCTTTATATTTTTAGCTTTTTATTCTTCCAGATGAATTTTGTTGTTATTTTTTGTAGCTTTATAAAACAATTTTTTTAGTAAATTGATTAGTATAGAACTGATTAAGTAAATCAATTTAGGCAATATTGACATTTTTGTTATAGTAGTTCTGGCTACCATGAGCAATTAATGTTTGTCCAGTGGTTTAGGTATGTGTTTTTGTGGAAAACACATATTTTAGGTAATATGTGTCCTGATAGGTAGATCCCAACTATTATATCCTGTATGCAATTATTTTTAAAGGAAATTCCTCCTTTTACCTATTCCTGATGAAGTTAGTTGGTAAAATATAAAAATGCTGACAATTTATGAGGGGTTTATTGTTTTTCCTGAAACTTTGTCAACATTTTTAATTGTTTCAATTAGTTTTTAATGGATGCTCTAAGGTTTCCTTTGTATATTATATCATCTACAAAAATAATATATATTTTTTATCACTGCTTGTTCTAATTTCTTCAATTACCTTTTCTTGCCTTATGCTATGACTAGTACTTCCAGTACAACACTGAACAAAAAATGATGATAATTAGCATCCTTGCTTTATTCTTGAACTTATTGGAAAGGCTTCTAGTTTATCCTCTTTACACGTAATTTAAAAAGATACTACTTACAAAGTCACTATTACAATTTATTTTGACCAGTTATGTGCCAATAAAACTGACAATTAAAAAGAAGTGGATGCAATAATTAGAAAAATAAAAATTGCTCAGATTTGTAGAAGAGGAAATAGAATACTTAAATAATTCTGTCATAGAAAAAGAATCTGCTTATCATTTTAAGAAAAGTTTCATTGATTCTTATGCTGTCTAGTATTTTTAATAAAAATAAGTGTAGTGTGTCAAAATATTTTTCTGCATCTATTGATATAATTGCATGACTTTTGTTCTTTTTCTTATTGATATGGTCAGTTATGCTTATGTTTGTCTTAATATTGAATCAGTCCTTCATTCCTGGTGTAAATTCTGTCTAGTGCCTGATCTTTGTGATAAATTGCTACAGTTCTCTTCCTCAGTATTTTATTTACATTTTTAACTTCAATACTTATTAAGGAGGTTGGTCTGTAGTCTTATTTCTTAATTTTTTGCTTTCCTTTGTTTATATACAAAAACTACAAAAAGAAGTTCAATGGGATTCTTTATTTTTTCAAATCACATATTGTGTTGGGATTGATTTATTTTTTTAAAAGGCATAATTAATCTGTAAATCCATTTAATCTTGGGTAGTTTTTATTTGCATGGTGACCTCCATTTATAGCTTGCTAAATTTCCTTTTATAAAAAAGTTTTTTTATGCAGTCTATTGGCTCTTCTGTTAATCTCATCAATTAAAATTTTTGCAAATATGCAAACATTTCATTTTTATTATTGTTTGGCAGAGTTCCTTCTATTACTTTAATTTCATCTTATTTAGCTGAATATTTAAATTTTTCACTTTTCTATTCTACTTTTTTCTTTCAAAATTAAATTAGCCAAATTTTTATTTATTGTTTTCCCTGTGGATTCAGATCCTGTATGTATTTTAGTAAATACTGAACTAGTGTTCAGTTTTTAACTTTTAATCTTATTAAACTTTTCTTTAGTTTTTAAAGATTTTTATTTTGATATTTAATTTGTAATTTGTGGTTTTTATATATCCTGGGTTTATGTCAAGTTGATTGATTTACTCTTTCATTTATTGATATGTTTAGAAATAATTTTTTCCCTATATACTATCTCTCCCTATATATTTGTGAGGATCTTTCCCACAAATTTTGATATGTTTTCTCATTACAATAAATGAAGTTGTTTCTTTGATTTTTTTTTGACCACTCATGGTTTAAGATTATTTATTTTGCAATTAAATTTAAGCCATTCCTTCAAGGACTTTTATTGAATGTAATTTGTATTTCATAATCATCTAAAAAAGATATATTTCATTTCTGTTTTTGTGTATTTGGTTGTGAGATTTTAGAAGCATAAATATATAGTCAATTTATGTGAGAGTGCCATACATAGTTAAAAACATAATATACTTCTTGCTATTATCATTCAATATTTTTCAGAAGTCTATTATATATGACTTTTCTAAATTTCTATTTTTAAATATCTTTCCTGTTCAATTTATAATGAAATTTATATAATACTGAGAGCATTAATGGGTTCCATACTAGCATATTTTATTTTTTCCTTCTATAACTTCTTCAACTTTTCCTTCAAAAAATGTGGGTGGCATGTGATTTTGTTATATATATATATATATATATTCATTTTTAGCATAATTTTTATTTTTTTTATTTTCTCTCTCCTTCTCCTTACCGCCTCTTCTAGATGGCAAGTAATACAATATTATTTTATATTTTCTATGTTGATTTTACTGCATTGGTTAAAACTAACCTTTTATGAAGATGTTTTTTCCCATTATCTCTTTTAACTAATTCTATTTTTGATTCTGCTTTGACTCTTATTAGTTGTGTGATGTTGGGACACATCATTTGACCCTGTTTGCCTCAGTTTCTCATCTATAAAGTGATGAAAATAGCAAACCATTTCAGTATTTAAAAAAATTTTTTTTGGTTAACAGCATGTTACATTTTAGGTACACTGAATGTTTGAAATCAAAGTGGTTTCCAGACAAGATGCATTGCATTTTAGAAACTATTAAATTAAATTAAATTAAAACTAGATAAACATTGATAAAGATAAAACAAGAGAAATGCTAAGCAACAAAAGGTAAATACTTTTAAATGTAACTTGAATAGACTTTCAATATATGTTATACATGTTAAAATATATGTTAAATCCAATATATAAACATATTTATACAATTCTCTTGTTGCACAAGAAAAATCAAATCAAAAAGGAAAAAATGAGCACAAAAACAAAATGCAAGCAAACAACATCAAAGTAAGTAAGAATATTATGTTATGATCCATATTCAGTTTCCATAGTCCTCTCTCTGGGTTTAGATCTCTCTCTTTGTCATGAGATCACTGAAACTGGCATCAATCATCTCATTGTTGGAAAAAGTCACGTTCATCAGAATTGATCGTTGTATAATATTGTTGCCATGTACAATGACTTTCTGATTCTGCTCATTTCACTCAGCATCAGTTCATGTAAGTCTCTCCAAGTCCCTCTGAAATCATCCTCCTGATCATTTCTTATAGAACAATAATATTCCATAACATTCATATACCATAACTTATTCAGCCACTCCCCAACTGATGGGCATCCATTTAGTTTCCACAAAAATTTTTGCACATGTGGATCCCTTTCCCTTCTTTAAGATCTCTTTGGGATAGAAGCCCAGAAGAAACACTTCTGGATCAAAGGATATGTACAATTTGATAACTTTTTGAGCATAGTTCCAAATTGCTCTCCAGAATGGTTGGATCCAGTCACAGACTAATTTCCTTCCCTTTGGAGATCAGCACCACCATTTTACACTGTCAGGAAAACCTTATAACTTACTTTGTTAAAAAAAAAAAAAGTCCATTTCTTTAATTTCTTTTTTTTTCATTTCTTTAATTTCTTGAAGTAAATCTGAAATAAATTAGGTTTTATATAACTGTGTAATGAAGACTTGAAGGTAACAGGACAGTGTCTACAAATAATGAAATGTTCAGACGAAAATTACAATCCAGTTGATAACCAGTATAGTTTTCTACACAACCCAGAGAGTTCCCACTAATTAGCATTCTTTTGGAAAAAAAAAGTAATTCATTGCACTTTCACTTTCCCAGATCACTTTCTTTTCCAGGTGTTATTGCATCATGCAGATCCAGTCTATATTAAAGTTAAAAAGAAATACATCAAGTAGCTACTTGTTTTTTTTACTTATGATTGCTACCTATGCTTTTTTTAACTTCAACTTTAACATAGTAGATTTTTCTCCAGACCTTTATCTTAACTCTATGTGAGTCTTTTCTGTTTCAAGTATGTCTTTTTTAAACAATATATTGTTGAATTCTGGTTTCTAATACATTCCACTATTCTCTTCTGTGTTAGGCATAGTTCATCCCATTCACATTCATAGTAATAATTGCTAACTGTGTATTTCTTTCTGTCTGTTCTTCTTTTGAGATCATTGCAACATAATTGACTTATAGCCTCTAATATGCTCTCTCTTAAAGTAGTTTTCTTCTAATTACTTCCATGAAGACAAAGTTATTTGGGCTTATACTAATGTAAACAATTTAAATTGGTTAAATTCCTTATAACTTCCTACTTATTTACCATTTCATGTGTCTTGAGTCATGTGTCTAAATATCAAATTTTCTATTTGGTTCATATCTTTTAATCAGAAATATTTTAAACCTTTCTATTTCATTAAATATCTATTTCCTCCATCCCCACCCACTCTCATGCAGAATTATGGGCAGTATTCTGTAGGGGTTATTATTGTTTGTAATTCTAGCTTTTTTGCTTTCTGTAATGTCTTATTCTAAGTCCTCCACTCCTGCTAAATGTTTTGTGATCTTGACTGTGGTTTCATATTATCTGAATTCCTTCTTTCTGGTTGCTCGTAACATTTTTTTTCTGATGTGGCAGCTCTTGAATATAGGTATAATATTTCTGAGAGTGTGTGTTTTGAAATCTCTTGTAGAAGGTAATTTTACTCTTTGACTTTGTACTTTATACTAGCATTGGACTCCCCTGCCCCCCCAAGATGGAACTTCTTTCTGTTATCACAGCTCGTTTGGTTCCTCTAAAATGGTGTTATCTCAAGAGAAATCTGGTCAAAACCCCTCTTTGATTGTCCTCTCATCCTTACATAGGTATGGCTCCTGCTCACTCTATTGTGATTGCAAAATTTCTCTCTCTCTCTCTCTCTCTCTCTCTCTCTCTCTCTCTCTCTCTCTCAGGATTTCAAACCAGAACTGAATCAAGGGAAACAGAACATGCAATCCTCTTCCCAATACTAGAACACAAGTCTTCTGAGACCTCTTTCTGAGTAGATTTTCATTTTTCTTACTGCCCATGGCTTCTGGCTCCACTGTTGCCATCATTTCTGCTACCACTTCTACTCTCCACTGCTCCTTTTTTGTTGCTACCTGCCACCATCACTACTTGGTTTTCAATCAGCAGTTCTTAGACCAGTGATACTTCAGTGTCTTCAGACCTCTTTTTCTGTCTTCCTAATTTGCCTTGAGATCTAAAATGACTCCTTGTTTTCTCCTCTTAGAATTTTATTCAGTGTTTTTGTGTGGTTGTTTTACACTTTGACTTTGCTCCCTCTTTAATGCAATCCCCAGAAGTTAGAGCTGAAAGGAGAGAAGGCAGAATTTGGTACATAGTATGGTATAAGGTAAAACATACTAACTTTGAATTAGGAGAACCTTCATTCAAATCCTTATTTTGCTATTGTCTACATATATGATGTTGGGGAAGTCTTTAGGTATCAGTTTATTTATAAATAAAAAGAGAAAATAGACTACATCACTTCTAAGATTCCTTCTCACTTTATAGTCCTACTTACATGGAAAGTAGCAAGGAAAGAAGGAAACAATTATTATTAAGTGCCTTCCATATATTAGGGAGTGCCCTAAATGCTTTAAAAATATTATCTCATTTGATTCCCCAAACAATCCTTGGAAGGAGAAGCTATTATTATTCCCATTTTGTGGCTGAGAAAACTGAAGCAGGTAGAGGTTAGGTGGGGCTTCCATAAGGGCACACAACTAGTATCTGAGGTTATATTTGAACTCAGATCTTCCTAATTCCAGGCCCAGCCCTTATTCATCTGTTTAGAGCAGCTATTTCTTATTAAAGGTTGCATTATTAAGCATGGATAAACACTGATCATAGATTTAGAAGTAAAAGGGGATTTAGAGATCATCTGTAGTCTATCATTTTATTTATGATTAAATAAGATATAGAGGTTAAGTGACTTGTTCAATGTCACAGAGGCAACAATGGCAAAAGATTTTAATCTAGGTCTTCTGATTACAAACCATTCACTTTTTGCTGTGCCAATATTATTGATTTCCAATTAATTAATTGAATTTGGGGATTTAATTAATTAGATTATTAATTTAGAGATATCCATAGAGATAGATTTTTATAAATAGCTTTCATTAATAATAGGCAACTAATTTGAACAACACAAATGGATTCCTATGAAGATATGTGTATATCATAAACCATTCAAAGTACGATAGGCTTCAAGTGTAGATTTTTATTAATATCAAGACTGGTTTAGAAATGAATGAATTTAATCTTTGTGCCACATTAGACTTTGCTCATTCCATTTCACTTTCTGTAACAGATTTAATTGCTAGAATCAATAGCCATTTTTTACATTTGGCACTTTCTTTTAATCATTCTGTGTTTGAAGTGGAAAATAACATGATTAGATGTGCTCCTATCCTTTATGTACCTTTTTCTCCTTGTAGCAGTCAAAGGAAGAAACAGGATTCTTCTATCATTTTGAGATTTTGCTGATTTGAGAAGCTGATTAATGTTGCTATCACAAATCCTGTAAAAAGAACTAACTCCAGACTGCATCAGATGTCAAAACTGTGAGATGCTGATCTTTAATCACCTACAACACATACCTGCTGCCATGGCAGCAAGGAATGAACTATCATCATGTTAGTTTTGATAGGCCAGTATTTTCTCAAAATACATCAGGAGGAATTTTTAACATTTATTATAAGTAGAATATGGCACACATTCTAATTCTGTAATATGAAGCTCAATAAAATATGCTGCCAATTGCATATGATTAGTATGTGGCTAGCTTCCTTGGATGTTGGTGCCTTGTAGAAATTATCCATGAATATCTGCATTTTCATTTTTATCATTTACTTGATGGCCTTAGGATGTGATAGTCACTGAATATTTATTAAAAGGTAAATTATTATGAAATATGGAGTATGATTATTTATCCCACTCCACCTTTTTATGTCTCCCTACTTTCCCCTAAACCAAGATTTCTTTAATGACTTTTTTAAAGAAGAAAGATTTGAAAACATACAATATAGTCCTTTATTTCAGTATTTCAATATATTCTTGATCTTCAAGGTCTACAGATGCAGAGTTCTATTCCTCAATAACTCAGTAAGTAGTCATCATAAGTTCCTGTATGTGGGGGGAATTTTTGTCTGATAGTAAGCTTTTTTGGTGATGAGTCTCTTTACAGTTAACTAGGTGTTGGTCTTGGGTTGATTTGTGATTTTATGTCTATGAATTACCTAGCTTTTTGTTAATCATGGCATGTAACATTTCTCCATCTATATTTCTGGATTGAAGGCCAGGATATTCAATATTTCCTCCTTCATTCTTATGTCACATGAAGTCTTAGCTTCTCTTTGCCAAGACAAATCCCTCAATATGGGCTCGACTCCATCTTGAACCTTGCCTTCTCCAGTAGATTGTTTGCTCTCTAATTCTTATTCTTTCACTAATATATCATTTCTCCCTATCTACTGGCTATTTATCTGCTGCCTATAAACACACTCAAATTTGCCTTATTGTTAAAAATCCATCTTCATCTGACCATCATCACTTCTATTACGATTACTATTACTTCTAGTATCATTATATACTTCTCTGTTTTTTCCTGACTAAATTTAAGAAAGTAGTCTGCAATTGGCAGCTATAATTTCATTCCTTTCATTCTCTACTAACCCCTGTATATTTCTGATATAATCATTCAATTGGAAACTGTTCTCTCCAATTTCTTAATTGCCAAACCCACTAATTTCTTAATTGCAAATGTAATGCTCTTTTTTAAAAAAAAACTTCATCTTTATTGGTCTCTCTGGAACTATTGGTATTATTAAGCACTCTTTTCTCCTAGATATTTTATCCTCTCTGTCTTTGTGACACCACTGTCTCTGAGTAATTTTACCTGATTGACCATTCTTTATTATCCTTTGCTGGATTTTTTGCTAGGTCATACTCATTAACTGTGGCTATTCCTCAAGACTCTGTCCTGCTATTTCCTCTTTTTTCCATCTATAGACTCTTACTTGAATATCTGTTTCATCAGATTTTCTAGGTAAATGATTCTCAGATGTATTCACCTAGCCCTAATTTTTCTTTCTTTTTTTAAAATCCAATCACATTATTTATTCTCCAATAGGTATAATACTAAAACAAACATTTTTTAAAAAGCTTTGTTATATTTTGGAATCTACCTATCAATACAAAGCTAGGAATTATATTAACACAATTACAAAAATTTCCACACAAATAAAACTATATCTAAATAGTTGGAAGAATATCAAGTGCTCATGGGTAGGCTGAGCTAATATAATAACAATGACAATTCTACTAAAATTGATGTATTTATTCAGTGCTATACCAAACTGCCAAGAAATTACTTTATTGAACTAGAAAAAAATTACAAAGTTCATCTGGAAGAACAAAAGGTCAAGAATTTTAAGGTAATTAATGAAAAAAAAAAAAAAAGGCAAAGGAAGATGGCCTAGCTGTACCAACCCTAAAGCTATATTATAAAGTGGTAGTCATCAAAACCATTTGATACTGGCTAAGTAATAGAATAATGCAATACTGGAATAGATTAAGTTCACCCAACACAATAGTCAATGACTATAGTAATCTACTGTTTGATAAAACCAAAGACTCCAGATCCTGGGAAGAACTCACTGTCTAATAAAATATTTTGGCAAAACTGGAAAACAGTATGGCAAAAACTAGACATTGACTAACATCTTATATCAAGATAAGGTAAAAATGAGTTCATTATTTAGATATAAAGAGTGATACCATAAGCAAATTAGGAGAACAAGAGATAGTCTACCTTTCAAATCTTTAGAGAAGGGAGGAATTTATTACAAAAAAACTAAAGAACATTATAAAATGCAAAAGGGATAATTCTGATCACAGAAAGTTAAAAAGGTTTTGCACAAAGCCAATGCAGCCAAAATTAGAAAGGAAAAAGTGTTACTGATAAAGGCCTCATTTCTAAAATGTATAGAGAATTGATTCAAATTTATAAGAATACAAGCCATTCTCCAATTGATAAATGGTCAAAGAATATGGAAACATAATTTTCCGGTAAAGAAATTAAAGCCATTTCTAATCATATGAAAAAATGCACTAAAATCACTATTTTATAAAATATAAGATCAAGAAATCATTTATAAAATGAGAGAAATGCAAATTAAGACAATTTTAAGGAGCCACTTCATACCTTTCACATTGGCTAAGATGATGGTGACAAAAGATAATGATAAATGCTGGAGGGGATGTGGGAAAACTGGGACACTAATTGTTGGTGAAGTTATGAACTGATCCAACTATTCTGGAGAGCAATTTGGAATCATGTGCAAATAACTAGCAAATTGTTCATACTCTTTGATTCAGCGATGTCTTTACTGGATCTGCTATCTCAAAGAGATAATAAAATAAAAGTAAGGACCACATGTTTGTACTTTCAGGATTTCAAGAGTTTTTCAGTATGATTATTTAGGGTGACAAACATCATTCAGTCAGCCTGAATAGTCTTTGTGTATCCAAATAGGAAAAGGGAGTGAAACTTTCAAAAGAAAACTGTGGTCACTTATCAGATCAGTGTCACCGAGTAAAGCCCTGGGTCACCTTCTTTTGATGGCTGACCTTGACCCTTTTCTTCTGTTGGAGTTTTATGATGGAATCCTGCTTCAGAGGAATTTTGTGACATTACTGATTCTAGGTCAAGCCAATCGCCACAAAGCAGCACTCACTCAAGTTCTGCAACCAAGAATTATACAGAAGCAAACTTTTGTTCAGAAACTGAGCTGGCTCAAGTCAGTATCAACTGACTTCTTTATTTTTGTGACCTCAGTAACTCTCTAAACCCCAAGTTTCATTCTATAAGCCTAATTTTTCTTTAGAACTCCAGTTCTACTAACTGGCAATCAGATATCTAGAACTAGATGTTTTGAAGACATCTTAAATTAAACATGTCCAAAAATGTTTTCCCTCAAATTGCCCCTTCTCATTTTTTTCTATACTATCAGAGGTACCACCATCCTCCTGGTTTCCCAGGCTCACCTCACAACAAACATCATCTTTGATTCCTCATTCTTTGTCACTTCCTGTGTGTGGTCTGCTGCAAAGATTTCTCATATTTGTCTTCATAAAATCTCTCCCATTGTTCCTTTACTTCTATGCACAAATCTACCATTCTGGTAGAGACCTTCATCACTTCATACTTGGATTACTGTAATAATCTGTTAGTTGCTCTTTCTGCATCATGTTTCCTTCCTCCAATCCACTTTCTACTTATCTGTCATATCTATATATTTTTTCATATATAACCATAAATACACATATATATGCATATCTATATCCTCCTAAAGCATAGACATAACTATATTTAATAAGTTTAGTGGTTTTATAGTACCTCAATGATCATATACCAAATCTATTGACTTTTTAAGTCCTTTACCATTTGGTCTCTTTTATTTTTCCAATTTTCTTATACTTTACACCTTTCAATTTATTATTTAATCCTGTGACATTTCTTCCTATTCTTAGACCCTCTCTGTCCCTCAATGCTTATGATGCTATTCTTTATTATTTCTACTTTCTAACTTACCTCTGTTTTCTCAAAGATTAACTCAAATCCTACCTTGCATAAGAAGTTCTTCCTGTCTTCCCTCACCCCTGCTTCATCCTAATGCTTTCCAGGTGAGATCATTTCACATTTTCACTGTATATATTTTGAATGTATATAGTTGTTTGCATAAAATCGCCATGAGGATATCAGCTTTTTGAGAAATAGAGATGAGTATAGTGTCTGACACATAGCAAATGCTTAATGAATGTTTGTTGACTTGTATAGGATTTCAGTATACCTTAGGGCTTGTTTTATATAGTCAATAAATCTTCTAATGAATCAACTTTTAGGCTGGTTTGATCCAAGAGAAAAAAGAGAATGTAATTGCGGGTTGGTTGTTGGTACTCCTATGGGTTGCACAGAATTTTTGGAAGATTGTAATAGATGCATGGTATTTTTATTAAAAATAGAAATAGAAAGGGCAGCTAGGTGGCACAGTGGATAGAGCACCAATCCTGAAGTCAGGAGGACCTGAGTTCAAATCTTGTCTCAGAGACTTAACACTTCCTACCTGAGTGACCATGGGAAAGTCACTTAACCCCAATTGCCTCAGCCAAAAAACAAAAACAAAAAACCCTTTAAAGAAATAGAAATAGCCTATTTTTGATGATTGTATTGCAAATTGGTTTAGGTGCTATCATTTCCTAGTAATTAATGGCATATATTGGTATTTCACTTTTTTAATTATTCATTTCTTCCACCTTTTGACTCATTTAAGTTTTCAATACATTATATGGGCTCTGCCAATTCTACTAAGTTGAATTACTAGTTTGATTTATATAATTTGCCCTAGGATCTGAGAGATGGAAAGAACAATTGAAAAGAACAATTTTAGATACTGAAGGAGATATAAATTTTAACTAACATATGATCACCATATGTGTGTGTTTATGTGTGTGTGTAAATTTTTTTTTTTTCAGGGAGAGGCTAGTGAAGGTGAAGTATAACCACAGAAAACTTTTATTCAAAATAACATCATATGAACATTAAAGAGGCACTGAAATCTATTGTATTTTATACTCTGGCTCTGAGATTTTATTAGAATAATTATTTTCTTTGGATTTCAGTTTAATCCTCCTTAAAAAAGGGTTTATTGAAAATTGCATTATCTATCTCCCATAGCTATTTTGGAAATAAAATAAGATATAATATTTAAGTAGAAAAGAAGGGTAAGGAGCAAGGACAGTCAATCTATCAATACTCAGTGACTATTATGTACTGAGTCTTATACTAATTGCTACAGATACAAAAAGATACAAAAGACACAAAAAAATTCTTGATCTAAAGGAACTTATAGTTTAATGGAGGGAGACAATAATGAATAATGAAACAAATATGAATCAACAGTATATATGTAGGAAAATATGTAATTATTAAAAGAAAGAAGGCACTAGAATTAAGAGGAGTTGGCAAAGACTATATATAAAAGATGAGATTTTAGTTGAGATTTAAAGATAATAAAGTTAATAAATAGACAAAGATGATGAGGGTGAGTATTCAAGGTATGGAGCACAGTAAACAAAAATTCCCAGAGCCACAAGGTAGATAATTTTATTCATTGAATCAGTGACATTGACTTCTCAAAAGACTTATTTGTTGACTTGAATATGTGGCAGGAAATAAGATGTGATAAGATTTGAAAATTAAGAGGGAACTAGGTTCTGGAGAATTTTTAAAAATTAGTGGATTATATATTTAATGTGAGACAATAGAGACCACTGGAATTTATTGAGTAAGGGATTGGGGTGATGTGGTTATACCTTAACTTTAGAAAAATCACTTTCAGTATACAGGTGATAGTTAAGTCCATGGGAACTTATTAGATCATCAAGTGAAGTAATATAGAGGGAGAAAAGACACCAAGATCAGAACATTTTGGGACACCTATGCTTAGAGAGTGTGATCTCTATGAAGTTGTTTCAAACAAAGAACACTGCTAAATAGGAGGGGAACAAGAAGAGAGGGGTGTTCCAAACACTTAAGAAGAGAATATCAAGATGAATAAAGTGATCAACAGTATCAAAAATTATAGATTGGTTAAGAAGAATATGGATTGAGAAAAGACCAAGTGATTTGCCAACTGGGAGATGATTGATAACTTTGGAGAAAGTGGTTTTGAAGGGATGATGAGGTTGGAAGCTAGATTTTAAGGGATTAATAAGTGAGAGAAAGTAGAGACAACTATTGCAGATGGCCTTTGCAAGGAGGTTAGCCATAGAGGGCAGAAGAAATATAAGATGATAACACAGATCAGATTTTTTGGTTTTGTTTTTGGTAAGGTAGATGTTGCTATGCTTAGGTAATCCTAGAAAATCAACTAAAAATTAGTTGAAATAATCTACAAACTAAATTTGCAGGGAAAAATGTAAATCCATATAAATCATTAACATTTCTGTATACTACTATCAAAATCCAACAGGAATAGCTAGAAAGAGAAATTCCATGGATGATATAAAATATTTGGGAATCTGCCTATCAAGATAAACTCAGCAAATATATAAACACGATTACAAAATACTTTTTACATAAATCAAATATAAACAATTGGAGAAATATTTATTGTTTGTGACTAGGTGGGAACCAACATAGTAAACATTTCAGTTGCACCTAAATTAATTTACTGATAAGAATCAAACCACCATAAATTACTTTATATTAGAAAAAATATAACAAATTTTTTTTCTGGAAGAACAAAAGGTAAAGAACATCAAGGGGATCAATGGGAAAAAATGTAAAGGATGATGTCCTAACAGTACTAGATCTCAAACCATATTATAAAATAATAATCATCAAAATAATTTATTACAAGTTAAGAAATAGAATGGTGAATCAATGACCTAGATTAGATACACAGTAGAAAATGACCATAGTAATCTATTTGATAAACCCAAATATAAAAGTTTTTGGAACAAGAATTTACTCTGAGAAAATTTCTGGGAAAACAGGAAAGAAGTCTGGGAAAAACTAAGTACAGACTAATTTCTCACATTATATATCAAGATAAGGTCAAAATTGGTATGAAAAGGGTAACATCACAAGCAAATTAGGGGAGCATTGAATATTTTACCTATCAGATTTTTGGATAAGGGAAGAATTTATGACTAAATAAGAGACAGAGAATAAAACTGTAAATAAAATGAATAATTATTTTATTTTATTTTGTTAACAATAGCTTTTTATTTTTAAAATGCATGCAAAAATAGTTTTCAACATTCAAAACCTTGTGTTAGAAATTTTCTCTTCTCTTCCCCTCACTCAATATAGTTTAAACATACAATTCTTCTAAACATATTTCCACATTTATCATGCTACACAAGAAAAATCAGATAAAAAAGGAGAAAAATGAAGCAAGAAATAATAACAAAAAGGTGAAAGTACTATGTTGTATTCCACATTCAGTCCCCACAGTCCTCTCTCTGCTTTTTAAAAAAATTTTAAAACATATTCATGGATAATTTTTCAACATTAACCCTTACAAAATCTTTGTGATACAAATTTTCCCCACCTTTCTGCCATCCGCTCCCCAGATGGCAAGTAATACAATATATGTTAAGCATAGTAAAAAATATAAGTTAAATCTGATATATCCATGCATATTTATACAATCATCTTGCTGCACAAGAAAAGTCAAATTAAAAAGAAAAAAAATGAGAGAAAGTTAAATGCAAGCAAACAACAACAAAAAGAGTGAAAATGCTATGTTGTGATCCATACTCAGTTCCCATAGTCCTCTCTCTGGGTGTAAATGGCCTGGATCATCTCATTATTGAGAAGAGCCATGTCCATCAGAATTGATTATCATCTTATTGTTGCTGTGAACAATAATCTCCTGGTTCTGCTCATTTCACTTAGCATCAGTTCATGTAAGTCTCTCCAGACCTCTCTGACATCATCCTGCTGATTGGTTCTTATATTATTATAAAATAATATTCCATAACATTAATATTCCATAACTTAGCCATTCTCCAACTGACGGGCATCCATTCAGTTTCCAGTTTCTTGCCCCTACAAAAAGAGCTATCACAAACATTTTTGCACATGTGGGTTCCTTTCCCTCATTTAAGATCTCTTTGGGATATAAAATCAGTAGAAACACTGCTGGGTCAAAGGGCATGTATATTTTGATAACCCTTTGGACATAGTTCCAAATTGCTGGATCACTTCACAACTCTACCAACAATGTATTAGTATCCCAATTTTCTCCCCTCCCCTCCAACATTAATTATCTTTTCCTGTCATCTTAGCCATTCTGAGAGATGTGTAATGGTACCTCAGGATTGTCTTAATTTGCATTTCTCTGAACAGTAGTGATTTAGAGCATCTTTTATTATGACTAAAAATGGTTTTAATTTCTTCATGTGAAAATTAATTGTTCATATCCTTTGACTGTTTATCACCTGGAGATGGCTTGAATTCTTATAAATTTGTGTCAACTCTATATTTTTTTTAAGAAATGAGGCCTTTATCAGAATCTTTGAATGCAAAAATGTTTTCCCAGTTTATTGCTTCCTTTCTAATCTTGTCTGCATTAGTTTTGCTTGTATAAAACTTTTTAACTTAATGTAATCAAAATTATCTACTTTGTATTCAATAATGAATTTTAGTAATAGTCCTCTCTTTGAATGTGGATGGCTCTCTCCATCACAAATCTATTGACATTGGCCTGAATCACCTCATTGTTGAAATGAGGCAAATCCATCAGAGTTGATCATCATATAATCTTTGTGTTGCTATGTTCATTGTTCTCTTAGTTCTGCTCACTTTATTTAGCAGCAGTCCATTCAAGTCTCTCCAGACCTTTCTGAAATCATTCTGCCAATCCTTTCTTATAGAACAATAATAAAATGAGTAATTTTAATAACATTAAATTGAAAAGGTTTTATACAAATAAATTGAATATAGCCAAGATTAGAAAGAAAGCAGGAAACTGGAAAAAAAATTACAGCAAGTTTTTTTCTGAAACTGATTTTTCTGAACTGAGCCTAATTTATAAGAATATGGGTTATTCTCCAGTTGATAAATGATCAGAGGAAATGGAGAGGCAATTTTTGGTAGAAGAAATCAAAGTTATCTATACTGTTTAAATCACTCTTTTTTTTTAGAAAGAGAGAAATGCAATTAAAACAACTCTGAGGTCCACTTCATACCCATCAGGGAAGGTAACACACACAAAAAGGAAAATGATAAATGTTGGAGAGGATGTGGGAAAATTGAGACACTAATGCACTATTGGTGGAGTAGTGAAATGATACAACTATTTTGGAGAGTAATTTGGAACTCTGCTCAAATAGCTATAAAACTGTATATACACTTTAACCCATTAATATCACTGTATTCCAACAACATCAAAGAAAAAGAGAAATGAACTATATGTACAAAATATTTTTAGCAGTTCTTTTTGTGGTAGCAAAGAATTATAAATTAAGGGGATACCCATCAATTTGGAATGGCTAAACAAATTGTAGATATGGTTGTGATAGAATACTGTAATTCTATAAGAAATAATGACCAGGCTGCTTACAGAAAACAAACAAACAATGGGAAGACTTATATGAATTGATGTAATAGTTAAAGATACATTGGTCTTCTCCAGACATGGTACTTTGAACTCAAAGCTATCAATGAAAAAAGCTGTTAAAAATGTCTACTGAGAGATTTATTGTTACCTTAAAGTGAAAACACAATGGGAACAGCACATTTATAGCCACAGTTATCTTATTGTACATTTTTAAATAAAAAAATGGATGACAGCAAATTATCAAAATCTACAAACAAAAGCTCATAATACTAATGAAATACCAGTCTCTCAACCTCAGTACTGTTATAGGAAGATTAATATTTTCTTCTCAAAAATGAAAATAATGCATAAAAATTTCTATACATTAGCAAAAATTTACAGAAATAATTCTGGAGCAAATCAACATCATTTCCCAAAGTAAGAGTTAAGACTGACAAAATGTATTTAACATTGAATTTCTCAAATGAAGCTACAAGTAGCTTACCTTTCAGATGGCAAGTATGAAATGGCTTAGATTCAAGAGTATAATTAAAAGCTCTTTATACATAGTTTCCATATGAACTCAGCCAACAGTATGTTAAGAAAAAAAGATCTAATAAATGGTTGATTCCATGGGATTTGTTTACAAAAATTAAGTGGTTGGTTTCGCGCCTAGTGTTTGCCAACAGAAAAATAGAAAAGTTGTTTTTAGTGAATCCAACTTTATTGATCTGTGTTAACTATTCAAAAAATGGTAGAGAGAATTCTGCATAGATGATGGAGTAATTCTGAAAATTTATGTCGTCCAAATTTCCTATACAAAAACAATACAGACTATCATTTCAAAGTGAATGTACAACAGCAGAAATAAAGAAAAATGTCCTCCTGAAACAAGTTGGAAGGACCTCAGGAAAGACTCAACCTCCAAGGCAGGCCCTGCAAATATAGACATCTCCAGGCCTACAAGGTCTGGATCAACAAAAAACAAGTCCTGGGAGCAACTGAGTTGGGAGGTACCTTCATCCTCAGGAACTTTCACTTCATAGTCAGTGGAGCAGTGTGGGGGTCAAAAGATTGAGTTTGAGAGGATTAAAGAATCTTCCACCATTAAGGGACACAAAGGTGCAATCAGCACATACTTGGTAGCTCAGTAGCAGAGGGATCAATTTGGTTGTTTTCCTTCACTTGTGAAGAGGACTAAAATGACATTATTATGTTAGAGTCAAATTACAATATGTTGACCTGTGGCTGATTAGATCAATATGAGCTCAGAATCCTCTGAGGCAGGTTGGACACAAATAGGCCCTATGAACATTTGGAGTGCCTTCTCTAGCTTTACAGTACCAGAGGGATAGGGACCCTACTCACTGTGAGCACTTACAGGTTTCAGTCGGTTACTCTGGTTTGAATTCCAGAGATAAAAAGACAATTGAAGCTTAAGGTCACTGGAAGAACTAACTGCAGAGAGTAAGAGTATTTGCAGGATGCTTGGGGGTAGAGAGGAGAGTTCAAGGTTGGGCCCTTAGACCTCAGAAGGACCTGAGACCAGAAGCATCAATGATTCATCATATCTCAGGACAGAATCTGATTAAACTAATAACCTATAAAAATATATGAAAATAAAGTAAGTATGTAAAGGAGAAAGGACCCAAGCACTGATAGTTACTATAGGGAAAGAACAAATCTGGGTTCATATTCAAAGAAAGATAGTAAAAAAAAAATTAAAAGCCAATTAGAAATGTCAGGTGGCCAAAAGCTCAAAAAAAAGTTCTTGGAAAAAATTTAAAAGGATTTTAAAAAATCAAATAAAAAAAATTGAAGAAAAATTAAGGAAAAAATATGAGCGATCCAAGAAAATCTAGAAAATTATGACAAAATGTTAACCAACTGAAGAGAGAATCAAAAATTTAAGGAAGAAAATAATTCCTTGAAAACTAGATTTGGACAAGGGGAAGCTAATGATATTATAAGACATCAAGAAATAATAAAACAAAATCAAAAAAAGAAAAATCAGACTAGAAAAATACTAGTCTGGAGAACACATCAAGAAGAATTATTGAGCTTTCTGAAAGTTACAATAAAAAAGAATCAATATAATATTATAAGAGATTATTAAAGAAAATTGCCCTGACAATTAATGAAAAATTCACCAATCATCATCTGAAAGAGATCCTAACAAGAAACTGTACAGAAACACCATAGCTACGTTTCAAAATTCCAGCTTAAGGGACTCTTAGAGTGGTGGGTAGACTAATGAATATGAGAACAAGGCACAAGGACAGAAGTACATTAGACAAGTGAGGAGTGATAGGATAACTAAGCAAGAGGCATGGTGAGGAAAAAATAGAATAGATGGAAACATACAACAGGTAATTTTAACTTTGGATGTGAATGGGAAGAATTTATGCATGAAATGGAAAAAATAGCAGAATGGATTAAGAACTAAATTTAAGGAAATAGTAGAAATGAAAGATACATATGAAGATAAAATAAAGGGCTAGAATAGAATTCATTATCAAAAAAAAAAAAAAAACCCAGGGGTAGCAATTATGAACGCAAACAAAGTTAAAGCTAAAATAGATTTAGATTAATTAAAGGAGAAAAATAAACTACACGGTTACTGATATTATTCAATACTCTTTTAGCCCATCTAAAATAACAACCCAGAATAAAATGCCTGAGACTATATATGAAAAAAGAGACATAGTAATTACACAAACAGAAAAATAAATAAAATGCTTCATATAATTAAAGTCAGAGTGAAATAACTGGAGAAATATATATTCATGGCTCATGGATAGGTAAAGTCAATAAAAATGTCAATTTAACCTGATATCTATTTATTCAATGTAATCCCAATTGAATTATTTAAAAAATGTTTTACTGACTTAGAAAAAATCATAACAAAATTAATTTTGAAGAAAAAAAGGTCAAAAATTTCAAAGAAACTAAGGGAAAAATATAAAGGAAGGAGATGAAGCAGTATCAGATCTTCAACTGTATTATAAGGCAGTAAATATCAAAATTATCTGGTATGGTAAGATACAGAAAAGTAGATTAGTAGGAGAGAACAGATATAAAATTCACAGTAAGAAAGAACTATAAAAACTTTATGTTTGCCCAATATAAAAATTAAATTTTTTGGTGTTATAATTCATTATTTGACATCTATCTATCTATCTATCTATATCTATCTATCTATTTATCTATCTATATCTTAAACTACTGGGAGAACTGATAACTAGTCTAGTAGGTATTGAGCAATCAAACCATGTACCAAGATAAAATGCAAATGGATGTGTGACTTAGATACAAAGGGAAATTACACAAGAAAATAGTAAATCATGGAACACATTATGTATCAGACTCATGATATGAGAATAATAGCTAAAGAAACAAAGCCATAGAAAATATTATTGAGATGTAAATACTTTATTTAAAATGAAAAATAAATTCTTGTATAAAGAAAACCAGTGTAACCAAGATTAGAAGAAAAACAGAAAATTGGGGGGGGGGGGGAGGGACATTCATAGACAATTTCCCAGAAAAAATATCTCAATTTTGAAATAAGCTAAGAACTTTGTAAAATTTAGGTGAATACATGTCATACCTCCACTGGTAAATGGTCAAGGGATAGGAATAGGAAGATTTTTGATGAAGAAATTTAAATGACTTTATCATATGAAAAATGATCTACTTCATTACTGGTTAGAAAAATGCAAATTGAAACAACTTTGAAATATCAATTTACACTACAAAATTGGTTAAAATAATAGATGCCCTCCAATTGTATACAGCTAAACAAGCTGTGATATATGATTGTGATGGAATATTACTGTGATACAGAAATGATGAATTAGTTGATTTGGAAAAATATGGAAAGATTGGGACCTATGAAGAAAGATGCTACCCTCTCCAGAGAAAGAACTGTAATTCAAGTTTAATTGTAATTATATGTATATTCAAGTTTAATTGTATACTTCTCTAAGGAAGGATGAGAGGGAAGGAGAAAAAAAAGTACATAGCAGAGAACAAAAGAAGATACAGAATGAAGCACAGAAGAGTTATGTGGCTTTGAAAACAGTGCATAGAATTTATTCCAAAGCTTTTCTTGATATGGAAGTTTTTTTATACCAAATATTTTCTTACATTTTACTATGTACATGGAAATGCTCTTTTATTTCTTTTCTCATTTTGTATTTAAGCTTAAAATAAATAAAAATAAAAAACAAAGAAATGATAGAAATTTTGCAATATACACAAACATAAAATATATCCTTCCCTTTATGTGCAAGCACATTGTACCTATAGTCGATAAATGCCCATGGCAACAAATCAGTTTATACTGCAAAAACTCAATACATATCAAATACAAACCTAGAAGGGTATATTTAGGTGATCAATGTAGTACACCAATGCTTAGAATACTAAATAAATGAATAGAAAAAAAGAAATTTTTGTATTAAAAATATAAAATACAAAGTGCTCTTGAGAATCCAAAAAATAAACTATGCAAGAATTAGATATCATTAGACATAAAGCCTAAGTTACATAGCTAGGACAATGAGCAATAAAAACTTTAAAACTTTGTTTTTAATCAATCTAATTCTTAAAAATATTGAGCATTTCTAAACTGCTTAGATTCTAACCTGTAAAGCTTTGAAAGTATGGAAATTTAGAAGGAGAAGTGAAAAATGCATGTGAATATGACAAAATACATATGATCTTCTTGCCATTGAAGTTTCCCATGAATGCCTTAACAGTAGAAGATGAGTTTATATGATATTTTATTCATTTGCAAAATATAATCATTTGAAAATAAAATTTAATCGAAAAAGTAATCACTTTGCCTACTTATGCAATAATATACAGAAAATTCAATAAAAATAATGGGATACAACTAGTTCTAGGCCTATTTCTTTCTGGAATCAATCTAAAAACGATGAAGATGATATAAAAATAACAATAAAAGAAACAACAATCACAGCATATATTTATATAAAGATTTCATATTTTGCAAAATATATTATCTCATTTGATTAATGTATATAAAGTCAGTTATAACACCAAACTGCCAGATATATGTAAATTGCTATTACTGTTCTCCTAAGACTGGTGAAAGTTAATAATCTGATGATATTTGTATCAAAATCTATTCTGAAATAATTCAATCTAATGGAACATGTCAGAATTGCTTTTCTTTATGGCTAGCACAAAGAAAATCCATGCTTATAATATATAAATTTCTATTATCTAATCAAAATAATTCCCCTTGAAGTTTGTCTACTTCATCCTTATGTATGGATTGATTAAGAATGCTCTTGGCTTATCTCAAGTTTCATAGAAATCTGACTCTCCATAATAATTGAAAAGTTGAATAAAAAAATTTAATATTCATTTGCAGTTCACATTAGCATTGCTAAGCTCACAATACTGAAGAGTATTAAGGAATATCACTAAACAATTTTAAATATTCAGTCAATGAGGATGGAAACAAGTATTTTTTAAACATCTACTATATAGTAGAACACCATGATAAGGAGTTTTTACAAATATCTCATCTGATCCTTCTCATTATTGATGCTATTATTAATTTCATCTGAGGAAACTGAGATAGACTGTTAAAGTGACTTGTTCAGTGTTTGAAAGTGTTTGAAGCACATTTGAACTAAAGTCTTCCTGACTCCAGCTTTCAATTTTCTATCTGCTATACTACCAACCTGACAAAACAATACTGTTTAGTAGAGACTATAAACTTAAAGTATGTTTTTGTTTCCAATATAAAATAAGCTTAATTCAGCACCAGCTGGGGCAAGAGGAAAGAGACTGGAGAATAGGTCAAATCTTCTGAGCACCTGGTGTGAGTGTGTGTGTGTGTGTGTATGTGTGTGTGTGTGTGTATGTGTGTGTGTGTATGTGTGTGTGTGTGTGTGTGTGATCACAAGCCAGGCTTTTTCAGGTGAAATAAAACAGGATATATCTTGGGCATTGCTAATACAGTGCAATTTGCAATACATTTTTTTGCTTTTGAAAATTATATTGTATACATACATAATTCTATTGTTCTATAGCACATGCTCAAATCTGCCATTTTTGATTCTGGTTAATCACATGAAAGCTTTGTAGTAAAGTTCTAGTCATGCAGTAACCACAGGGACTAAAGTGAGTCATTGCTAAAAGGAGTAAACTAAGACAGACAGAGGTTAAGTGGGTTTACAGCATCACATAACTTGTAACTGTCTGAGCCTGGATTTAAATTCAGGCATTCTAAATTTCATGCCCAGCATTGCCTCCATGCTATGGCATGGAAAAACCTAAATATTCCCTTGGTACTCTTCTTCTCCACTCTCAGTGACAACAATAAAGGATGGTGTTCTGTGCCAGTAAAAGAAGGGATAGCTTCTGGCTTACTTTCTGTGCTTCCATTTACCTGGTTACCATGTAATATATTCCAGTTACCAAATATTCCACCAAAATTTTCAAGTGTTGCCCAGAGCAGATTAAAATGTGACTGGGAAAATTTTAATAAAATAAATTAAAAATAATACAACATATATAATGCTAATTTGTGGTTAAACTAAACTCTAAGTAAATTTTTTTGGAGGAATTAATAAGCCAAAAAATGAGAAAAGGGAGTTTGACTCTATTTTTTACTAAAGATCAGGTTCTCCCAAACTGAACTCTATTATGCAAGTCCAGGTATAAAACAAAGGTATCCTTTAGATTAAAAGTATGTGGCACTTTATTTTAGTCCCTATATATACTCAGTGGCAGTGTAAATGATCATATATTGTATGGAAGGAAAAATAAGATCTTTTTAGTTATCTTCATCACAGGTTGCAGAAAGGGAAATAATTGATAATAAAGTTAAAAGATATGTTAAGGACAAATTGTGAAAGATTTTAAAAGCAAAATATAAGTTAATATTTGACTCCAAGAGCAATGGGAAGCCATTGAGTTTTATTGAGTAGATCAGTGGCATGGTCAGATGGAAAATCACTGTCATTAGTTTAATGTTGGATTGTAGTGGGAAAAGACTTGAAGTAGGAACATATATCAGGAGGCATTTTATCCTACTCTATATGAGAAGTGATAAAAATATGAACTACAGTGGTAGCTGTGTTAATAGAATATGAAGGTAAGAAACATGGGAATAGAAATAAAAATATCTTAGAGCAACTGATTATATATGATGGGCAGGGGAGAATCAAGGCAGTTAGGTGGGTCACTTAACAGAATGTTGTTCCTGGAGTTAAAAAGACCTGAATTTATATCTGCCCTTAGAATTTCTTTGCTGTGTGATGCTGGGTAAGACCCTCTTTGCCTCAGTTTCCTAATCTGTAATATGAGCTGGGGTCATAAATGATGAACAGTCAAACATAACTAACTGACAAACAACAACAACAACAACAAAGAGAATGAAGAATGAAACATGTCGAGAATGAAAAGCTAGGAGGATGGAAGAATTATGGTGTGTTCAATAGGAATAGGGGAAAGTGGTAAAGGAATATTTGGGGAAAATAACAATTTCTATTATAAGCTCATTAACTTTTAGTTGCTTATAGGACTTCCAGTTAGAAATATTTATTATGCAGCTGAAGATACATGATTGGATGTCAAGAGAGAAACTAGGACTGAATATGCAAAACTGCCTATAAAGCATAATAAGAGCTGATGAGGTTATCAAGTTAAAAAGTATAAAATAAAAAGGAATCAGGAAAGAATTTTTAACCAACAATTAAGACATGATAAAGATGATGAAAGACTGAGAATGATGTTAGAGAGAAGGTGAAAGAGGGCTCAGGCGGACAGACATGAAGAAAGCCTAGTAAGAGAAGTGTTATGAAACCTGAGAGAGGAAAATGAATCCAAGAGAAAGTGATCAATAGTGTTGAAAGCTTCAAAGATGTTTGAAGAACAAGAATTGAAAAATTTTTTGATTTATTAATTTATTAAGATATACTTAATTTTATTGTTTTCCAATTACATATAAATTTTTTAAAGATTCATTTTTAAACTTTTCTTTAAATGTTTGATAAAATTCACTTATGAACCCATCTGGCCCTGGACATTTTTTAAAGAGAGTTCATTAATGGCTTGTTCAAATACTTTTTCTACAATAATATATTAAGGCATTTTGTTTTTTGACCTATTAATCTAGGTAATCTATATGTTTTATAAATATTCATCAATTTTGCTCAGGTTGTCAGACATAATGGGTAAATATTTCCTAATAATTACCTCAATTTCATCTTCATTGGTAGTGATTTCACCCTTTTAATTTTTAATACCATATATTTTGTATTCTTCCTTCATTTTTTGTATTTTTTTAAAAATCAGATTAGTCAATGGCTGATCAATCTTATTTTTTCCCATTAAACTAGATCATAGTTTTATTTCTTAGCTCAAAAGTTTTTGTTGAGAATTCTCGGGGGGGGGGGGGGGGGGGGGAGGAGCCAAGGTAACTCAGTAAAGCCTGGAAGCTGCTTGAACTCTCCCAGTTTCCCTTGAAAACCATATGAAAGCAAACCTCTTAACAGACCCTGATGTAATAAAACCACTCTCCAGCTTAAGATAGATTGGAAAAAATTTCAAGAAAGATCAGTCTCACTGGGGTGAAAAGGGTGTTCACCTAGCTTAGGTCAGTTAGAGTGTCTTAATGACAGCAAACCAGTAACTAAAAACCTCAGTCATGGTTCAATAAAGGAGCAGATCAGTGGGACAACTTCTAGTTCCAGCTCAGGAGACAAACTCTGAGAAATCAGGCTGTTTCCTGAAAAGAGTAGGCAAAGCTATCCCCAACAAACACAAGGGAAACCTGTGCTCAAAGCCAAGACTTAGGGCTGCATAGGAAGATTGGGACAGTGCCCTGTTTACTCCAGGAGCAGATCTCAACCATTAAAAAAAAAGAGGAAACACCAAAAGAAAAGGAAAGAAAATGAGCAAGAAACATAAAAGAACTGTGATCATAGAAAGCTACTATGGTGACAGGGAACATCAAAACAACTCAGATAAGGACAAAATGTCCACAGAAAAAATTTCTGAGTGAAATAAATTGGTCTCAAGGTGAAAGAGGTTTCTTAAGTGCTCATAAAAAACTTTAAAAGACAAATATAAGAGAGGTAGAAGAAAAAATGAGAAAGGAAATTAAAGGTATAAATGAGAGAATCAACAGTTTGAAAAAGGAAGGAAAAATTGTCTGAAGGAAACAACTTAAAAAGTACAATTAAATAAATGGAAAAAGAGATACAAAAGATAATAGATGAGAATTACACATTTTTAATGTGTTAAATGGAACATGCTAAATGAAAGTTAATGACTCTGTGAGACAGCCAAGATCAAACAAACTAAAAAGAATGAAAAAAAATAGAAGAAAACATGAAACCTCATTGGAAAAACAGCTGACCTGGAAAATAGATCCAGAAAAGACAATTTAAAAATTAATGGCCTACCTGAAGGTCATGACCAAATAAAAGAGCCTGGATAGCATTCTTCAAGAGATCAAAACTGCCCAAATATTATAGAAATAGAGGAGGAAATACTCATTGAAAGAATCTATTCATCATCTTCGGAAAGAGATCCCACAAGGAAAACCATAAGGAGCATTGTTGCAAAATTCCAGACCTACAGTCTCTAGGAAAAAATATTGCAAATTGCCATTCAAATACCAAGGAGCAAAAGTCACAGTTACCCAGAATCTGGCAGTTGCTATAATAAAGGATCAGAAGGCCAGAGAGAATTTAAATCTACAAACACAGGACTCAAAAGAAGCACAGAAAAGATAAACTGGAAAATATATCTTATTAAAAAGTTAAATTGTTTACATCCCTAGATGGGAAAATTATATCTGTAACTGTTGAGAACTATATCTGTCACTGGGACAGTGTCAGGCAGCACATGGACAGAGGATGTAGCTGTAAATGAACTCTGATGTGATGACATCAAAGAAAAAAGACATTAAGAGGTGGAAAAAGGTCTGTCCTGGAAAAAGAGAAAAGGGCAGGTATAATGGAGCAATTAGATCACAGCACAAAAGATCTATTACAATGGAGGGGGGTAAAAGAAGGAGTATGAGCATTGTCTGAAGCTTGATCTCATCGGTTTTGGCTCTAAGAGGGAAGAATTTAATCATTTGTTATGTATAGGAATTTATCTAACCCATTAGAGATGTAGGAGGAGAAAGAAGAAAGAAAAAGGGTAGAATATAAGGGAAGGCAGAAATGCTAGAGAAAAAGATAAAACATAGGAGATAAAGTGGAGTAGGTTAAAAAAAATAAACAAGACTAAGGACAGGGTGGAAAGAGAGAACAAAAGAATAATTCAGGGGAGAAAATAGGATGCATGGAAATACAGAGCTGGTAATCATAACCATGAATGTGAATAGGATGAACTCACCTATAAAAGAGAAGTAAATAGCAGAATCGATTAAAAAAGAGAATCCTACAATATATTGTTTACAAGAAACACATCTGACACACAGAGACACATACAGAGTAAAGGTAAAAAGCTGGAATAGAAGCTATTATACTTCAGCTAAAAAAATAAAACAGGGGTAGAAATTCTAATCTCAAATAAATCTAAAGTAAAAATAGATTTTATTAAGAGATAAGGAACAAAAGGACATCTTGGTAAAGGGTATGGCAAACAATGAAGTAGTAATGTTACTAAATGTGCATGTACCAAGTAGTAGAGAAGCCAAATTCCTAGAAAAGATTTTAAGCTAATTACAGGAAGAAATAAAAAAACTAAACTAGTGGAGGATCTCAACCCTCTCAAAATCAGACAAATCTAACCACAAAATAAAAAGAAAGAAACTAAGGAAATTTAACAGGATCAAAAAAAAAAAAAAATCCAAGTAAATTTGATAGACCTCTGAAGAAAATTGAATAGGGACAGAAAGAAATACCCCCTTTTCTTAGCAATACAAAGCACCTATTAAAAATTAACCATGTATTAGGGCATAAAAACCTCACAATCAAATGCAGAGAGAAATAGTAAATGCTTCCTTTTCAGACAACAATGCAATAAAATTATATTCAAAAGAGGGGCAGACAAAAAAAGATAAACTAAAAACCAATTGGAAATTATATAATTGCAAAAAAATCAGTGGGCCAAACAACAAATCACAGAAGCAATCCAAATTTCATCCAAGAGAATGTCAATCATGAGACAATATACCAAAGCCTATGGAATGCAGCCAGAGCTGAAATTTTATATCTCTAAATAGCTATGTGAATAAAACAGAAAAAGAGGAGATCAATGAATTTGACATGCAACTAAAAAAGCTAGAAAAAGAACAAATTAAAAACCTACAAATAAATATCAAATGAGAAATTCTGAAACTCAAAGAAGAGACTAATAAAATTGAAATGAAGAAAACTATTGAACTAATAGATAAAACTAAAATAGTTGGTTTTATGGGGGGGAAAAAACAAGAAAGTAGACAAACCTTTGATTAATTTTATTAGAAAAAAAGAAAGAATCATCAGCATCAAAAATGAAAAGGGTAAACTTACCATCAAAGAAAAACAAATTAAAGCAATAATTAGGAGCTATTTTGCACAACTGTAAAGCAGCAAATTTGACAATCTAACTGGAATGGATGAAAATTTAAAAAAATATAAATTGTCCAAATTAACAGAAGAGGAAACAAATTACTTTAATGGTGCCATTTTAAAAAAAGAAATTGATCATCAATAAACTTCCTAACAAAAATTCCCAAACCTGATGGATTCACCAGTGAATTCTACCAAACATTTAAAGAACAATTAATTCCAAATACTGTATAAATTATTTGGAAAAATAGGTAAAGAAGGAGTCCTAAAAAGTTCCCTCTATAACACAAATATGCTACTGATACCTAAACTAGGAAAAACCAAAACAAAAAGAAAATTACACACCAATCTTCATAATGAATATTGATGAAAAAATTTAAATAAAATATTAGCAAAGAGATTACAGAAACTTAGCAGGATAACACTGTGATAAGTGGGATTTATATCAGGAATGCAGGGCTGGTTCAATATTAAGAAAACTATTACCATAATCTACCATATCAATAAGAAATCCAACAGAAATCATATGATGCTCTAAATAGTTTTACCAAAAGCTTTTGACAAAATACAGGAACCATTAAAAACACAAGACAGCAAAGGGGTAAAGGAAGCTTTCCTGAAGATATTGCTGAAAATAGCAGTATATATCAAAAATCAACAGCAATCATTAGCTGTAATGGAGAGAAGCTGGATGCATTCCCAGTCAGATCAGGGGTGAAATAAGGATGTGCATTAGCACCACTATTGTTCAACATTGTACTAGAAATGTTGGCTTTAGCAATAAGAAAAGAAAAATAAATTAATGAAATTAGAATAGGCAATGAGAAAATAAAATTATTGCTTATTCTAGATGATATGAGAACTTTGAGAACCCTAGAAAATCTCCCCAAAACTTACTCAAAACAATTAAAAGCTTTAGCAAAGTTACAGGATATAAAATAAACCCACATATCAATATTTCTATATAGAACTGACAAAGTCCATCAGCAAAAGATAGAGAAATTCCACTTAAATTTATGGTGGACAAAATAAAACACTTAGAGATTTACTTGCCAAGATAAATCCAATACATGATCACACTTAAAAAACACTTCTCACACAAATAAAGTCACATCAAAACAACTGGAAAAATACCAATTGTTGATAACTAGGCTAAGCTAATATAATAACAATTATAATTTTGCCTAAATTGGTCTACTTGTTCAGTGCCATACCAATTAACCTGTCAAAACATTGTTTTCAAGAACTAGAAAAAAATAACAAAATCAATCTGGAAGAACAAAAGGTCAAGAATTTCAAGGAAATTAATGATAAATAATGTAAAGTATGGGAGCTTAGCAGTACCATACCTAAAACTGTATTATAAAGCAGCAGTCATCAATACCATTTGCTACTGGCTAAGAAACAGAATAATGGATCAATGATATAAATTAGATACCCATAAGAATAATTAAAGTCTAAAGTAATCTAGCATTTGATAAGCTCCCAGATTTTAGCTTCTGGAATAAGAACTCACTATTTGACAAAAATTGCTAGGAAAAGTGGAAAACAATACGTCAGAAACTCAGCATAGACCTATGTCTCACACCCCATTCCAAAATAAGCTCCAAATAGTACATGATTTGGGCATAAAGGATGATACCATAAACAAATTAGGAGAACAAGGGATAATATATCTGATCTTTGGAGAAGGAAGGAATTTATGACCAAAGAAGAAGTAGAAAACATTACAAAAAGCAAAATGGACAATTTTGATTAAATTAAATTGAATTTTTTGTACAAACAAAACTTCTCTAAACAAGATTAAAAAGGAAGTACAAAGCTGGGAAAAAAATCTTTACAGACAGTGGTTCTGCTAAAGGTCTCATTTCTAAAATATAAAGAACTGTGTCAAATTTATAAGAAGACAAGTCATTACCCAATTGCTAAATGGGCCAAAGGATATGAATAGATACTTTTCAGATGATGAAATTAAAATCAAAATAAAGTTACATGAAAATAAAGTTATATGAAAAAATTCTCCAAATTGCTATTTATTAGAGAAATGCAAATTAAAACAACTCTGAGTTACTATCTCACACTTCTCTGATTGGTTAAGATGAAAGGAAAAGATAATGATCAATGTTGGTGTGGATGTGGGAAAACTGGGACACTAATGCATTGTTGGTGGAGTTGTGAAATGATCCAACCATTAAGGAAAGCAATTTGGAACTATGCCCAAAGAGCTATAAAGTTGTGCATATCCTTTAATCCAGCTGTACCCTTATTTTATCTGTATCCCAAGGAAACCATTAAGGAGGGAAAAGAACCCACATGTGTAAAAAGGTTTGTGGCAGTTCTTATTGTGGTAGCAAAACATTGGAAAATGAGTAAATATCCATCAATTGGGGAATTGCTGACATGAAGATAATGAAATATTGTTTGGTAAAAAGTTATGAACAAGCTGATTTTAGAAAGGTATGGAAAAATTTACATTAACTGATACTGAATGAAACAAACAGAACCCAGAATACATTATATACAATAATAGCAAGAATGTGTGAAGATTACTATGAAAGACTTGGTTCTTCTAATTGTTTAAGTGATCTAAAATAATCCCAAAAGACTTGGGACAAAAAAATGCCATCTGCATCCAGAAAAAGAACTAAGAAGACAATGAAAATCAACACATGCTATATTCAAAACTTTTTTTTTTTATTTCTCCTATGGTTTTTCTCTTTTGCTCTGATTTTTCTCTCCCAATAAGATTCATAAAGCAGTGTGTATTAAAAATAAAGACATTTACTAGAAAAAATAATTTATTTATTTTTGGTTTTGTTTTTAACTTTAATTTTATTCACCCCACCTTTGATTTTCAGGATTTCCAATTTGGTCCTCAATTGGGAATTTTTATTTTGTCCTTTTTCCAGTTTTTAATGTTGCATGCCCAGTTCATTGATCTGCTCTTTTTCTATTTTGTTGATGTAAACCTTTACATAAATTTTCTCTTAAGTACTTATTTGGCTTCATCAAATAAATTTTGGATGTTCTTATTCTCTTCAATGAAATTATGGATTGTTTTTATGGTTTGTTCTTTGACCTTTTTATTCTTTAGAATTCAATTATTTAGTTTCCAAATAATTTTAATTTATTTTTTTCACTTCTTTTTGTTTAATGTAATTCTTATTGAATTATGAACTGAAAAAAGAACCACAGTTAATATGTCTGTCTTTGTTAATTTGATTTTTAAGTTTTTATGTCCTATTACATGGTTAACCTTTGTAAAGGTGTCTTTTGGTGCTGAAAAAAATATATTCTACTTTCTTCTTTTCATTTTTCTCCAAAGATCTCTCATTTTTATTTTCATATGATTCTATTCACCTCCATAGTTTCTTTCTTGAAATTTTTTTTGGCTGGACTTATAAAATTCCAAGAGGGGACAGTTGAAGCTTCCTATTAGTATAATTTTGCTATTTGTTTCTTTCTTTAACTTGCCTAACTTCTTCAAGAATTTGAATGCTATACTACTTGGTGGATATATATTTAGTATTCATTTCATGGTATCTTTTAGCAAGATGTAATTTCCTTCCTTCTTGAAATGTGGTCTATTTTTGCTTTTGTTTTGCTTGAGATCAGGATTGCTACCTTTGCTTTTTTTTTTTTTTTAACTTCAGATGAAGATTAATAGATTCTGATCCAACTCATTACTTTTCTTTATTTTTCTCTATGCTTCAAGTTTGTTTCTTGTAGATAATTTATTGTAGGATTCTGGTTTTTGATCCACTCTGCTATCTGTCATTTTATGAAAGATTTCATCCCAGTCACATTCACAGCTACTAACTGTGTATTTTCCTCTCTTTTAAATTTTTCTCTCCTCAACAGTGTTTCACTTCTGTTTACTACCTTCCCCAGTTTTCCTTCTCCTCTGTTAGTCTCTCCTCCTCCTCCCAATCCCTTTACTAAATCTCTTCCCCTTTTACTTTCCTGCTGAGTAAGATAGGATTTTATATTCAAATAATTCTATATATTATCCCCTCTTTGATCCAATACTGATGAGAGTTAAGGTTCAAATGATGCCTATTATCCAACGTCCTTCCCCCCCCCTCGATTGTAATAGGTTTTTTTGTGCCTCTTCATATGAAATATGATTTTACTTTATTCAACCTGTTCCTTTTTTCTGTACCCAGTTTACTCCTCTTTCTCATCCCTTAAATTAGTTTTTTATATGACTTTCTCAAATTCACTTTAAACCCATAATCTCTGTCTATGTATATCCCTTTTAACTGTATTATTAGTGGTACAATTTTTAAGTTAAAAGTATCATCTTTCCATGCATAGGGATTTCCTTGTTCAGTATGATGATGTCAATAACAAGGAGTGAGAATGAGAATGAAAGGGTTCCTGAGTAATTAAGTCATCATTTGGACCAAATATTATATATAAAAGTCACAGAATTATCAATAGAAGTTTTGGCTTGATGTCCATTAAGTATATCAAAACATATTCCCTTTGTGTCAACATAATTAAAGACATTGCAAAGTACAGATTATTTAACAGATCCCTATATACCTAGCATGGTAGTTTTTCTTCTCTAAGAAATAATCTTCAAAATCATTAGATTTTCATTGAATTTTTGACTGCCTCATTCTACCAAGTGATACACTCCTCCTCTTTACATAAGGATGACAAGGAAATCAGTAATGGAGAAAAAGAAATACTAATATAATTTGCAAAAATCTTTCCCAAATAAAGAATGATGAACTTGATTCTGACCAGTGATTTCTATATTCATTTTAAAATTCAACATTCAGGTGTTAATTAATGCTAATGGCAGCTTACATAATCATCAGAGGTTTTCCTAGCAAAATATACTAAAACAAATTAAGATTTTTTGGAGTTGAAATCTATTTATGATTTACTGATGTTACTACAGTAGAATGAAACTATTGCATAGTATATTTAAACCCCATATGGTGAAAATGTAAGATAAATAATCTTGATAATGAAAAAAATTTCAAATGAAATGCTGTGCCTTTCATGATTGGAAAGATTTTTGATATTCTATTGAGCTGGCAGGTAGCTCTACAGCAACAAGCATTCATTTGCCAAACACTTATAAAGCACTCATTATATGCTGCACTTTCCCCACACTAGATTAGGAAGAATCATAATTTGTTCATGACTTCTAACTCTAATAGAACTAAAAAGATGGAATAGAATAACACCAATTTATGTTATATTGGAAAATTCATATTAGCTTTGACTGTTCCCTGTTTTTGAGATCTATAGCATATTTAAATCTGTGTCTTTGAAAGAGAAGGAAAGAGTGTATTAGTTTTATATTACCTTGAATTTTCCCATGCTTTAAGGATAATTGAAGTTTTGGCAACCTGGAATTACTTTTTAAAAATCATTTAATTCTCTTCTTACATCATTATCTTTTTCATCTGCATCTTTTCCATTGTCAATATGATACCTTAAAATGCATCACACTATGGAGTTTATTTTTGTAAAGTTACATCCAAGTTTCAGATTTATTCTCCTTTTGTTCCCCTTGAGAATAAAATGAGTGAATTTAAATGATATAATATTAGCCTTAAAATGGAGAGATGGGGTCCCTAAATGTGTTTCTGATTTTTCTATGCCCATTTCTTGAGGTCAAGGTGGATATTTTCATTTAAATTCCTCAAACTAAAATTAAGAATGAAATTATTTATGTAAGACCTTTAAAAAATCTTAAATATAGTTTTTGTTATTATTGTTGTTGTTTGTCTTTTGTCCTCAGAAAGGACCATGACATCAGGGATGTGATGCCATGATGTGCAAGTGAATTGGATTTATTTGAGAGAGGACTATGCAAAGTCACCTTCCTTAGTTTCTCCTCTAGAACCATCTGGGTTTAGTGGCAAGCTATAGATCAGGACTACTGAATATATAGTTCATTTCAAGTAGTAGTCTTTTTGCTTTCTTCTTCCACACCAGCAATTGGTGCTAGAAAATGAGTTTAAAAGAAGTAATTGTCACTACATTCTAAAATTAAACATCTTGTTTGTTTAATAAATAATATATGTTACCTGATTTTAGCAGTATAAAAATCAAAAAAGTAACTATGTAAAGCTATTTTTTATATTTTTAGTTTGGTTTAAACACCGATGAGATTTTTTTATTTTAGTAAAAATGTAAAGATTTAAGAGAATAGCTTATGTGAGAAATAGCATGGAGGTCAGGATCAGTGTATCACAGAATATATGGAGGGGAATTAAGTTGTAAGAATATTGAAAAGAAAAAAAAAACTAGGTTTTAAAGGTTTTAAAAAACAGAATTTTATATTTGTTTTGGAGGTAATAATATTTCACTAGGGTTTATTGAAAAAAGATGACATACCCAAACCTGTGTTTAAGAAGAACAGTTTGATAGCTGAGTTGATGAGAAAGTAGAGTTGGGGAGCAGGGAAACTTGAGATAGGAGACCAATCAATTGCTATAACAATAGTCTACTTACTGAAAATAATGAAACTGGATTAATCTTACTGAAGCACAAAGGAAAATGTGGCAGAAATTCAAGAAGTACACTATAACTAACAAGTATTGATATAAAACAGACCACAATATGTTTGTCTTTAGGAAATGTCTTGCTTTCTTATGAAAGGGGAGGTGACACTATCTACCTAGACCCAATGGAAGAAGATGAAAATTTCCTCAACAGAGAATTCTAAAGATTAAAAGATTTTGTATTATCTTTCTGATGAAATTCTCACAGATGGGACAGATTCTGCCTGCTTAATTAGGAACAAATGAATAGATAGTGGTATGTGGAGGTGTGCTGAGAAATGCTTAACAAGAAACTTCTTGAAAAATAAAGAACTCAATTTTAATCTTCATTATAAACATTTTCCCTTCACTTTATTTAATTTTCAAAACCACCAAATCAATAAATTAAGCAGTGATTTGGGAAATTTATCGATTTCTGTGGTTGATTTCACATTGAATATTTAATAAGTAGCTTTTGTGAGTGTGTTTGAATTGGTTCCATCCCATCCATCTCAGGCTGATTCTTAATGTTGACCCTGCTACTGAGACTAGTTATAGGGAAGAGGGCAATGAACTCTGAGGTTTCTTATTCTCTGACCTGTGATGAAAATTGATGACAGTGCCTGAAGCATCATTAGTAGTCCTGGTGTTTTTAGTGGTACTCTAGGTCATTGTCAAAATTTTATGTCAGGAGACTTTGTAAAGATTTGACATCATCTCCCATATGGACCAAATTGTTAAATTCTGGTGCTCAGCTTTGAAATTGGGGAGGAAAGTCTGGTATTGCTGGTCTTTTTTTCCTCATCTGTATTCTGTCAATCAAGGAGCTATTTCTCTGCTTTTTCTTTGTTTTGTCTTGCTATCATTCTATTTTGCTTCTTTCTTCAGTGAGTTAACAAATTGTGATATATAAACATAATGGAATATGACTGAACTATCAAATATGATGAATGTAAAAAATCATTGGAAGACTTAAAGGAAATGATACAAAATAAAGCAAGCAATACAAATGTAAAGGAAACAAAAAATAAAACAACTGTCATTGAATGTTGTTATCAATTTATACTGCACATTTAGAATGTTTTTTGACATTTTCAAAATATTAGAGCTTGTCTTCCTTGACTTGCTCTCTCTGAAAAGAAATACTTTTGAAACTAAGAAAATTTTTGGGTTTACTATTTCACAAAATATGCACAAGCATATACTACTAGAAATCATAGGGCTTCAAAAGTAGAAATTTATCTTCTTGAGAGAAAAAGGAAAAAGGAGAGAAGAAATCATCAGGCTACAACCAGCAGCAAATGATTCTGGGTTGATATATATGGGTCTTAGAATCTTGGCACCCATTGCTCCTTGCAAGTATACTTCTTGCCATTTCTACCTCTATTTTGGAACTTTCTTCTCAGATTGCAGTGCTGGATTATCTTTGCTCATTTCTTGTTGTCTTCTCTTCCTCCTCCCTTCAAAATCCTTTACCTTGAAAAAAAATACTTCTCAGTCAAAAGCAATTCCCACTTGTCCCAGGGACAAAATTATTTGAATGACACAAAAGAGAGCATCATGAGACCTCTGTTTAACCAGTAGGCATTGCCTTAAACATCACACAAACATACACACATATATATACACATACACACAATTTGTCAATTCATGATATACCTTATTATTATTGTAATAAGTTATATGTATTATAAAACATGCAAAATAGAAATTGAGATGAAATAAATAGTATCTTAAAATTATTGAAGTTCATATATTAACTGTAGAATAATCATCTTTTTTGCTTTTTTGCTCTTTACAGAAATATAATTGAATATGGCTCATTAAATTGTTTTTTTTTTTAATTTTAACTTTCCCCATCTATTTCCATTCCCAGAGTCATTGCTTGCATCAAAGAATTTTAAGAAAAATAAAGAAAAAATGAAAGAGAAAAAAAATCAGTAAAATTGAATAATACTTTGAAAAATATCTGACATTTATACACAGTATTCTATTCCCATAGATGGGCAGTTCAGAGGATAATGTGCTGGACCTTGACTCAGGAAGACTCATCTCCTTAAGTTCAAGTCTGGCCTCACACACTTACTAGCTGTGAATCTATGTGGCCAAGGTGACAGGATGGACTTATAAACAAAAATTATTAGCAATTAATTATCTTTTTAGTTTGTTAGGTATAGCTAGACATAAAGGTTAATTTTTTAAAAATCTTTTAATTGATGTATCCACAATACAACAATTAAATAATGCGTCATAACTATCAGTGAACCCAGAGGCTTTTTGACAAGTCATATTATTTTGTGTGTGGACATTCACCATAACTAAGTCAATAACATCAAACAAAAATGAATCATTCTGATTTCAGCTCAGTTGAAAATTTTCAACCTAGACCCATTCCCATTTCTTTATTTGATTCTGATTAATGGATGAACATATACTTTGATGTCCTGTTCATGTTAGGATATCTTGAGAAAAAAGTGAGACTCTTAGTAATCAGTTATTGCTCTAGATAAATTATACTCCAAGGGATACATACACAACCTAGAGAATGGAAGTGGAGTCCATTTGTGCAGAACAAGGAGAATTTATTCATTTGCACCTATCCATTTGCTGTTGTGAGTGACTTGACTGTAGTTGTGTTTTAAGGACTCTGAGGAGTTGTTACAAAAGACTAAAGGCTGGATGCTTACATGTTGTCCAAAGAAGCAGAGTGGAATAGCCTCAGGCCCTTATGGGTGAAGAATAACTGGACTTATGTTCCTATTTGACTAACTTTGAGAAGCTTTTAGTCTGGGGTTGGCTTATCACACATGCTTTGGGGTCATATTTCTTTTTCCAGTTCGGAATCTACTGCTCCAAAAGACTGCTTATTTGATTGATTTGAAATTATGTGTTTTAATATGATTTTTCCATTACATTATTGTGGTCATTTTGTATATTATTATTTTCTTTCTGCTTACCGTTCTCCCTAAAAATTCAAATAACACTTCCCAAGTTTCTTTGAATGTTTGCATTTTCCTATAGTTAATAGAGATACCGTTTTTAAATTTTATTTCAGATTATGTATATACATTCTTTTTTTATATGTTTCCATTTAAGTTATGACGGAAGAGAAAAATCAGAAACAAGGGGAAAATCATGAGAAAGAAAAAGCAGAAGGGAAAAAAAAGGTGAAAATAGTATGCTTTCATCTGCATTTAGTCTCCATAGTTCTTCTTGTGTTGTGGATGGCATTTTCCATCCAAAGTCCACTAGAATCATCTTGGATAATTGAATTGGTGAGAAGAGCTAAATCTATCATAGCTGATTATCACACAATCTTGCTGTTGTTTGCACAATGTTTTCCTGGTTCTACTCACTTCACAAAGCAAAAATCTTTCCAGGCTTTTCTGAAATTAGTCTGTTCATCATTTCTTATGGAAAAAATTCATTTATTTTCATATACCACAACTTATTCATCCATTCCCCAATTGATGGGCATCCATTCATTTTTCAATTCTTTGCCAAATTTGTGGTGACAAATCGAGATGCTACAAATACTTTTGCACATGAACAGTCAAATATCATTCATAAATTTATTTATTATTTATATTTATAATATACAATATTATATATTTTATATTTATTATATATAATTATACTTATATAAAATTATATATAAATATATTTATAAATATCATCATTATTTGATGGCATTAGTTTACTACAATTTACTTATCAATTTCCCTAGTCAAAAGGAACTTATATATGGGACCTTTACTGCTATCTATTGCTTTTTTTATTTCCTACCCCATAATGACATAATTGGATTCTTAGTTATGAATAATTTATTCACTTGTTTCATATTATTGAAATTGTCTTTCACTAAGACAATGTCACTGAGCAACATTCTTAATATATTTGATAAGTGGGCATTTTTTAGAAAATCAACTACAATACTGGAAAGCATAAAGATGCTGTAGGATAGAAATGGGACCTCTAAGCTGAAGTTCTCCACTGCATCTGATTTTTTTAGCTTGAAGACTAAGATATCTTTGCTCTTTTTGTTCCATGACTCCTGAGATATCATCAAAATCTTAATGTGATGCTTGAAACTCTAAAGTCAAATGAATATTGGTTATAGAGAATTTGGTAAATTTAGTTTTATTTAAATTCTTTGTATAGTTTAATTTATGAATGTTTTGGTTGATGATAATTTTTCAAATTAGTACATCATTATTGGCATTTGATTAATAAAAAAATTGAGATATAGTTCATTTTATTTGCCTAGACAGTATAAATGTATATAAAATTCATCATGTACATGGTCAGAGGAATAGTGTATGCTATCCAATTTTGCTTGAATAATATTCACCATGAAAACATTGATCAATTTATTAATTGTCCAAATGAAGAGTTAAAAGCTTGATCTTTAGGAGACACAGTTCACTTAAAAAATTATACCTTAAAGACAAAACTCAGAGAAAATGCAGAAATTTCAACATACCAACACATCAGGTTTTCATGTATCAGTCAAAATAATAATTATGTTATATTCTTGAAGGTATGGAGTTTTTATGGACTGTGGCTATTAATTGTTTATTTTTTTTAATTTCACTGAGCCCAGAATAAGGTTATATTTAAAGTTATCTTTAAATTTTTCTGGAACCTATATTTAAAAATATGAATTCAAATTTTCTCTTGAAAATGGCTGCCACAGCCCTTCAGTATTCTCTTTCATTTCCATTTGCACTGTGCTATACAAATGCTTAGATATCCAAATATGTAGGTACCTTGCATCTTTTGAGGATGGGAATTTTGCATTTTTAGCAATCTTATCATTACTAAATTATATCTGTTAAACTAGAAAATGTTATTATGAGATTTCATGTAATTTCTTTTCCTGGAATCTTTCAGTGGAGAATTAGATTACTTGAATAGGCTTCTTCTAGACCTAAAAATTTCATAATCAAGAGGAATAGAAAAACTTAGAACAACATCTCTAAATTATTATGTAATTAACTCTTTCATTTCAAACAGGATGCTGTAATAGAGATTTCCCTAAAAATCTTATGAAGTCACCCACACCCTGTTGTGATAAAGAAATAGCAGCATCTATGGAGAGTAGGTCTTTATGGATTAAAGATGGTATAATCACAGTAGTCACCTTAATATAAGGCTCTTTTTTGGGAATTAATGACTAGATGGGTTAATGACCTTAACCTTTAAAGTCCATCAATTTTTCCCTCTAGTTGTTAATCCTTGTGAAAAGCCCTGGGCCAAAATCATTACTGCTCAAATAAAAGCAGAAATAACAGAACCCAATAGGAGGTAGCAAGGTGTCAGAGACAGTATTAAGGATAAAAAGCAAGAGAAGATAGAGAGTTTCTGTGATAAATTGGTTGGCACATAAAAAATAATGAAAAGCCTGTAATTATAGGAGTAAAAAGAAATGGGTAGCAGAAAATAGAAAAAGTTGCCTAAAGAAATAATGAAAGGTTAGTTCAGTGTGATTTGCAAAAGGGAAAAATAATTGGACCATCTAAAATGATAGTAAGAGAATAAGAACATAAATATGAATCCAAGGCAAATTTCAGTCAGGTTTAAATATGGTTAAATTCTTGAGCCTACTAGACATATTAAAATATGTTCTTTTTTCCATGAAATGCTACACCTGAGATACTGAGTTGGCTCCTCTTACATTAAAAAAGAAAAAAGGAGGCTATGTCTGAAAACATTTCCGTTAAATATTTTTCTGCTTCCTTAACTTTCAAATTCATCATAATTGCTATTAGAACCTTATCATACATTCTTGTTACATGATGAGTAAACTAAAATAAGCCAGTTTTAAAGAAAAAAAATAAGTGTATGTAAAAGTTGGACAGAAGTTAGAAAGACTGACACATGAAATTCTCTGTGGGTCGCTAAGCATTCATCATAGGAAAGTCTTGGGTATACCTCATATACCAAATAAAACTTGGCTTCTGTTACGTAATTCTCTTGAATTTGTGTAATTCGATTCAATTCAACAAACATTTTTGGATGTACTCAAAGTTCCAAGAAATAGGGGAGGAAAGAATATTAAATACAATTAGGGATTGTCTCTAGGTGGAGACCTAAGATATAAGGCTGTCTACCATTAGACCAAGCCAATAAATTGATAAAAATTTAGGAGATTAAGAGATTTTTTAGTAACTTTATCTTGGCATGTTGACCAGATATCTATTTGATAATAATGCTTGTGGTATGTGAGCTTCATTACAAGGAAATAATAAGGATCATAATTCTCATAAAGATAACAGTTCCTAGAACAGTATTCTAGGCTTATGTTTCCTGTAAAATTTAGTACTCTTTTCAGAGAAAGGTGAAAGTTGGAGATGGACAAAACACATATGCTTTTGTATTCAGCTGCTCTTGTTTTTGGGGGGTATGATGGAACTTTTTGATGGGGATAGAGATTTGACATTGGGAAGTAAAGGGGCTACTGAGGCAAAGGGAAGAAAGAGGAAATAAAATCCCTAAACTCAAAACTTGTCAAGATGGAGATTGTTAGTGAGGGGCTTCATTCTAACCAAATAGCCTAAAATGTTCCCCTCCTTTGCTTTTGTGATCCTCTAGAAATAGAGAATAGTCTTGCTAGGTCTTCTAGTGGCTAAATTGCAGATATTTGGGAGTTTTATGGATACATTTTTTGAAGACCATTCTTGGATGAGGTGTTAATGGAGGTAATGAGTAAATTGAAAATAAGATTTAAAATGTCACCCCACCCCTCAGCACTTGCTAGAGGTTAATAATCAAAGAGGAAAAATTATCTTATTGATTTTTACAATTTATTATTAATTTAATATACATGAACAAAAAAGAACATTACAATATATAAAGAACCAAAAAGAGTTTTGTGTATGAAAGTATGCTTC
Organism: Sarcophilus harrisii; assembly: GCF_902635505.1. Taxonomy (NCBI): domain Eukaryota; kingdom Metazoa; phylum Chordata; class Mammalia; order Dasyuromorphia; family Dasyuridae; genus Sarcophilus; species Sarcophilus harrisii. Next base: position 239,764,345 of record NC_045426.1, read on the forward strand.
TGCTGCATACAGTTTGAGTTTTTTCCTATAATATATGTATGTGTGTATGTATATATATATATATATATATATACATACACACATATATACACATACACACACACATATGTTTAACATTTTTAAAATTTAATGTGCTTATTCCAGAACTTCCCTTTTTGTCAGTGTGCCATTCTGAACTACTTTTTCTCTTTTGCTTAATGATTTATTTATGGTCCTCATTTCCTCCCACCCTTTCCCCCTTCCATTCTTCCTTCTCCTTCCCCTCATCTTCCTTCCTTCCTTCCATCCTTTTTTCCTTGCACTGTCACTACCCAAATTACTAACTTACCTCAACCCTAACTATTGCCTAGAAACCCAAATTCACTCTTTTTCCTCAGAAGAAAAATAAAAGCCTATCTCTGTAACAAATAAACATAGTCATATAAAACAAATTTACACATTAGGTCTAAAATATGTATGTCTAGTGCCTCACATCATTTTCAAAAAAGTTAGGAAGCTTGTTTCAACATCAGTCATTTGGAAATAAGAATTGTATTATAATAGTTCTTTAGTCTTTCACTGTTGCTTTTATTTGTAATGTAATTGTCACCTTGTAAATTATATCTTTTGTTTCTCATAACTTCAGTCTACCTTAATTTGTACATGTTATTCCGTGTTTCTCTGAATCTGGCCCTTTCATATTTTTAAAGAATTATACAACCAATTATTTTTAATTATTTTTATCATCATAATCATCATTATTTTGTTCTTGTCTTTATGTTTGAGAGACTTTAAATAGTCCTGTTATAAATTGTCATGTTACTATAACTCTTTTAGCCCTAATGTTTGGTGAAATATTACGCAAAGTCCCTGGTACAAGGTGATTGCTAGAGTTTAACAGCATGACACCAAGATGATTGGAGAATAATGGAGAGCAAAGCAGTAGGACTGGGACAGCTTATATAGGTGGTTAACTGAGAACTCCAGGAAACCAGTAGAATGTAAGGACCTTGGGAAAAAAAATCTATTTGTCTCTTGCCCTTCATTTTCAAATAATCTAGGGTGTAGTGCTTCCTTTCATAACTTCTTATAAGGCAATAAAGTTCCATATAATTAACATAATTTAAATTGTTTATCCACATCCAATTGAGGGATACTACCTTGTTTTCAGGGTTCTATTATAATAAACTATCAAGAAGTACTGGTATAAATAGATTTGTATAATGTATGCATGCATATATCTCTATCATCCATCCATCCCTCCATCCATCCCTCCATCCATCCATCAATCCATCCATCTATCTACTTCCTTTCTCTCTACTTTGATCTGTTAGGAGTAACAGCTTAAGAGTGTTATCACTGGGTCAAAAGTCCCTGTGCAATGTTTTCTGGGGCATACTTCGAAATTGCTTTCCAAAATGATTGGACCCATTCAAAATTCTATCAACAGTATAATAGTGTGTCTATATTTCCATAGCTACTCCTCTTTTTGTTTCCCCTCATTCATCCAAAAAGCTATGTCTTTGTCCTAGTCCTTTAGTCTTTTGAGTCAATTAGGTCTCAAGATCAGTTTCAATACCTTAAATTTTTTCAGTCTGTTCTGTCAGGAAAACCCTGATAGACATTTCTCTTATTTCAGATGACAATTAAGCTAATTGAAGCTGATGAGAACAACAAAAGAAAAGAGAATTTTAAAAAAGAGAAAAAAAGACTAAGGCAGATATAAAATACATCTATAATTAGGGGATAAGGATGAAATTTCAACAAAGGAGCTTCAAGAAGAGGTACCAAACAGGTAGGAAAAGAACTGAGAGAATAATGTCAGCAAAATGGCAGAAAAGAGACTAAGGAAAGGAGAGAGATGAATAGAGTTAAATGATAGAGATAAATAAAGGATTGAGAGAAGACAGTTGGATTTGGAAACCGATTTCATTAATAATTTTGAAGAAAAAATTTTCATTTGTATGATGAAGTTAAAAGCTAGATGGTAAGAAATTGAGAATTGATTGAGAAGGTAGAAAGAAAGCTTTTGATAAACTTCTGCTTCATTGTAATAAAATAGTCAAACCATTATTTAATTTGTTCAAAAAGAAAAAAAGGAAAACCAAATTATGCACATCAGAAGGGGAAAAGATAATTCACAAATAATGAAATTAATGACATTACTAGAAATAATTTTGCCCAACAATTTACAAATGAAACTGAGAATTTAAATGAAATAAATATTTCTAAAAAATGTAAATCTGTAAATTTACAAAACAAAAAATAGAGTTTAAACAACCTAATTTTACAGGAAGAAATTGAACAAGCCATATGTGAACTTAAAAGACAGATTAGAACCAAATGACTCAGAAGAAAAATCTCTAGAACATTCAAAAGACAATTAATTTTAATATTATATAAATTGCTGGAAATAATAGCAAATAAAAAAATTCTAGTAAACTATTTCTATAATACAAATATGGCCTTGACATATATGCCAGGAAAAATAAAAAAAACATGGATCAATAAACCTAACGAATATAGATGCAAGTATTTTAAAACTAAACAAAGAGGAATTTCTGAGATGGAAAGATTGGCTTGGTACTAGGAAAGCTCTGAATTGAATTAAATCATATTAAGAACAAAATAAAAAGTATTTTGATCATACCAATGGACACAGAAAAAGCTTATGACAAAATGTAAAACTTATTTATGTTAAAAATGGAAAACAGGAATAAGAAGACCAATTTCACAAAATGATAAATAACATCTATTTATGCATACATACATACATATCACTATATCTCTATGTCTAAGAGTTGCCAATAATTGTTAGAGAGATAAAATTATTTTTGATAAATTCAGGGGTAAAACAAGATATCATTATAACCACTTCCATTTGATATTATACTAGAAATTCTGTCTATAACAATAAGAAAGAGAGATAAGGAATGGCTATAAGTAAAATGGAAACTATATGATCATGGTTTTACAGATGATATAATGGTATGCTTAAAGAAACCTAAAAGGTTAATTAAAAGTATAAAACATTAACTTCATCGAATCTACAGGATTGAAAATAAATCCATATGAATCATCACCATTTCTATATAAAATAAAGCCCGGGGGAAACAATAGAAAAATTCCATTAAAAATGACTTTAGAATGAGTAAGTCCTTGGGAGTTTCTTTTTTAAAATAAATGTGAGAACCAACTACATACAACTACAAAAGACTGTTTACAGAAGTGAGGACAGATATAAATATTTGGAACCATAGATAGTATGTGTAGAGTGAGATAATATAATAAAAATAAAAATAAAAGTAAAATTTAAAAAGTTATTTAATGCAATATCAAATTACCACATAATCACTTTGCAGAACTAGTAAGAATAACAAAATTTCTTCCTCCATATGAGACCTTTATATAATCAAAAATCTACTACATCTTCATTGTCACTCATTTCCATACTAAACATGCTAAATTTTTCAAATGATTATCACATGATAAAGTTGCCATTCTCTGAACAATCTCTGGCATACAAATATCCCTTTAAATTCTGGTGTCTGAAATTAATCACAGTTCTCCAGGTTAGGTCTACTAAGGGCATGGTACAGCAGGATAATCACATTTCTCTTTCTTGGAAATCTGTCCTTCAAAGTAGACCAAGGTTGCACTAGTTCTTTTGACCAACACATCATATTTCAGACTCATATTGAGCATGTTAACTACCAAAATCCTTAGATTTTTTTTTCTGACCAATTTATATTTAGACATTCAGCATTATCTTATACTTGAGAAATTGATTTTCTCTACTTAAGTGCAAGACTTTATCATTATTTATCCTCTTTGTCTTTTATTAGATTAAACATAATGATCCAGAGTTTGGGAATTTTTTGAAGACTTATTCAGCATTATATATCCTTTTTTTTCAACTTTATGCCATCTGCAAATTTGATAAATTCTAATATTTTATCACTCTAACTATTCAGGTTCTTTAACTAGGTAATTAATTTAAATATAAATAAATATGTAGCATAAGTCCCTAGGGACTACATTAAGGTCATTAAAACTTTAAGCACTAAAGTCTTGAGTGCTGTAGTCCAACTAGTTCCTATTCTATTGTATTATCATCTAAGCCATATCCATTTTCTTTAGGTAAATAGCAAGATATTTTAATATAAATTTTTTACTAAAATATAGGCAAAGAACATTCTTTTTATTTACTGGTTCAGTAGTTTTGTCAAAAAAAAAAAAAAGGAATAAGTTTAGTTTAGCAAAAACAATACCTTGATGAAGTCATGCTTGAACCTTCCTTCCCTTTCCTGATTTTGTTCTTATGGGACTGAATTTTGACTTACTTATAAAGGTTTAATATTTATCTTTACAAACTTTATTTTTATAGAATTAGATTTAGCCTTCTAAGATTGTTTTTGAATCCCTATTCTCTTATTCAGAATATTAGCTAGCCCTTCCAGCTTTGTCTTCTCTGAAAAAACTGATGAAAATATTCTTTATAACTTTATTCACGTGTCATTGATAAAAATGTTAAATAGCATTGGCCTAAGCCCAGTTCCCTGAGGCACAGTGCACTGGAGAAGCCTGAGTTAAAAGAGAGCCATTAATGATTATCTTTGGGTCTGGCTATTCAACCAATTCTGAATCCATCTAATTGCCCACATTTCTCCATCTTTACAAAAATAAAAATAGCATAAATGTTTCATTCAAAATCATGGAAGTTCTATATGTTATTTCCATCGCATGCCTATTTATTAACATAATCCAAGTGAGACAAAAAGGAAAATAAAGTTAGTCTGGCAGGACTGACCCATTTTTGCTAAAGCTGGCCTAACTGGCTCATTGTCATCACTTTTCTTTAATCCTTTTTTTTAATCAGGCACTTTGGAATTATTCCATTTAGAATTATTCCTGATCTGTGGTTTACAGATTCATTTTCTTCCCTTATCCTTAAAAATTGATAATAAAGACATTTTCCTTCTTCTAGAAGTGTATGCATATACACATCTATTTGAATAAATATGTCTAGTGGAATATACATTTTAAATAGTGAAATCACCTTTTCTTATTTTTGAGGAAGAAGACTTTTGCAAGTGGTACAATTTTTTTTCCTGGTTTGGAATTGTGTATGTGCTGAGGGGAGGTGATCAAACATTTCATCAGAGATTGAGGTCAAGAGGGAAAGTCTCAATTAAGGACTTGTATAGATGGAACAAATTTTTAAAGAAAAACAGAATATTATCTGAGAAACTAATATGAAGATTCCTTGAAGCTAAAGAAATATATATATGTGTATATATATATATATATATATATTTAATATTGGAAGATCACTATAAGATGCTAGAAGGATTTTAAAATGAGGGAGCTGCTATGATGACATTGTCAGGTAAGAAATAATTTTTACAAATTGTAGCAGTAAGAGTTAATTGCATGTAAAATGACACTAAGCACAAAGAAATTATTGAAGACATGATTCTAGCAGTCTTGACATGCATGACAGTCTAGATATAGATTTAAGATATGTTCTGACAGAAGGAGTATTAAGTTTTGACTGGATTAGAAGAAGTGAAAGATCAGAAAATGTCAAGAATGAAGTTTGGAAAACATGGTGATATGATTGAAAAATTCTGGGAAGAATACTGCAATCCCAGCTTCTCAATTAGACTAAGTATATGAAGGATAATATATATTATATGAAGTATTTATGTTCCTATAAATTGTCTAAATGTACAGATGTTAAGCTTGCTGGTGATATGGCTAGATATCTTTGGAATCTGACCAATACCTTTCCAAAGATGACTTATTTTTGCTTTGAGGTAAGAGTTATTTTTGGGAAAAGAGTTATTACTGGGAATTGTCTACCTTCAGGAAGGATATTTATTAAACTAGATAAATGATAGTCTGTTTCCACTCTCCCAATATTGTTCCTTTAGGGCCACAATAGGTCCAGAACAGAGGATATCTCTAAGCTTATACCTGAAGACTTGATTCCTTCACACTAAAAACTATTTACATGCAAAAAAATCACCAGGAGAAAATAGTAAATAAAAATAATAATTTTGATTCATTAAAAATGACATCATGATACCAGATTTCATTTAATGTGAGCCAAATGTGATATGTACAAGCTAATTAAGAGTTTTCACATATCACTATGTCAGTCTACTGACACAGCATCTCCTGTGGGATGTGATGTACTGCTATATATTATCAACAGTTGTCATTGTTTTTTAAAGAGTTCTTTAGTCAAGTGGACAAAATAAAAATTCTTCCAATAGAAACAATGCCAACATGAAGGAGAAAGTTTTTTTTAAATTACATCAAGGCAAAAATTTGATGACTGTAGTCATGATAACTCTAAAATAGGATAAAATATCAAAATCTGGAACTATAGAATGGCATTTTTATAACTTGTGTAGGTGAAACTCAAAGATAAGGTTATATCATCTTTTTGTTATTTGCAAATAATTACAAGAAAAAGTTACAATGATAGATATAGAACATCTTTTTGTTGTGAGGATGAAGATACCAATAAAAATATACTTCTCTTAGCAGAGCAACCATTCAGATCTAAATCTCAAGTTATTTTTTAAACAGAAAAAGAAAATGCAAATGAAATCAATTAAAAAAAAAAACAACCAATCAAACAAGCAAGCAAAAACAAAACAAAACAAAACAAAAAAACAAGCTGTAAGCATGTTGGCTTATTTTGAAAATCAAGATTCCATAATATTAAAGTTGCTAGAAAGGTCACTAAAGCAGATGATGGCTACTATTGATATTTTGATGAAAATAAGGAAGGTGAATGTACTGGTCAATTTTTAACATAAATTAAATAAGGCTTTTATGGAAGAATATATTTTCTAGAACTTATATTTCTAAAAAAAAAATGAAGCATTAACCTAGATTTAAATGTCTTAATTATAGCCCAATACTTATTGAGAACTAATGAAGAAAGTAATTTTGAATTAACATCATTGATAGTTCTTAATCTTGAAATCTTCATGAGAGATTATAACTGCTGCTTTTGCTTCCTTGGTTATCAAATGAAAAACTATTTTAAAGACTGGTTTTCAAGACATTTTAACCCAGTTGTTGAAAAAATATTGTAAGTATTTAAATATGATTGATTTTTTATAATGTCTTATGTCATGCAACTATACTTGGTTTGTAATATGAGAATAAAGCATACACATTTCCTGAAATATGGATAAAGTTCTCTGCATCTACTGGCATATATATGAAGTTTTAAAGAAAAAGAAAGTTTAGTCTATGGTTCTAAAATATTTTAAGTGACAAGAACTGAATTTTCATCATAATATTATCTTTGGTTAAGATGTTTAGTAATTTTTAAAGATTTTGTTTTCTCTAACAACTCTATTTCTTTGAAATAAATGAATGAGAAGCAATTTTCTTCCTACATTTAGGTTTAATATATTAACAAAGTGATAAAAACTTGCTCTAAAAAATTTACATTGCATATTTCCTTTGGGTTGGAACCAATGATTTAATTTTACTTAAAAATACAACTTCAAATGGTGTGAATTTGAATAATGAAACCATTTCATACTTTTCATTTGAACGTAGCTTTAAAACTATTTATCCAAGTAAAGAGTAAGCAGAAATTTCAGTAGTTATCCAGATAATCCAGAAAATACACATAGGTTCTCTAGTTGGGAATGAGATGAGATCATAGTTCAAACCAAGAGAGGGCACAGTCTCATTCTAAGAAAAAATTTCTCTCCAAACTCTGTAGTGAGACAAATTGGAAATGCATATATTGAGGAAATTAATTTCCTCTAAATGTATGCAGCTTCCCAAGTCTTTCTTAACATAGTTCTCTTCCAAAGAGTCTCTGTAACTACATAATTCTCTTCCCTAAGAAATTATAGCACTAACTCTGCTCCTCATATATGTACATAGTGTAATTATTTCTGAATTCTCTATACTACTCAGTACTTAGGCCTCTCAATAGACATACAGTAGCACACAAAACATACCAGGCTTAGTTGGAAATATGCACACACATGTCTACAAACATATACACATATACATGTATGTGTAGAAATAGAGATAACTTCATGTGTATATTTACAATCCATATATATGTATGTAAATATATATATCCATCTGTCTATGTCAATGTATAAAATGTTTTTGTTAAAATAGGAAAAGATTATGTTCTGTTTCTATAGTATTTATTGATGCTTTAGAATGTAGCACGTTTTCTTACTTGCAATTCTTACATTCCTAGGACACAGATAGAAGTTCTGCTTATTTTACAGTTAGAGGAAATGCAGGGTTTTTTGTTTTTCTTTTTCATCTGTGTGGAGAACAAGATTTTTTTTAGCACTTTTGTGTTGTACATCAGTCAAGCAATTGAGAATGGTTTTAGGTTTGTGTGTGTGTGTGTGTGTGTGTGTGTGTGTGTGTAAGTAGGTTTTATTACATTGATTAAAGTGCTTTATGAACCTAGAAAAATTTTTTAAAATTCCTCACTAAAAATTCTGTGAAGTAGGTATTATCATTACATTTTACAAATGAAGAAATTGAGGCTTAGAGAGGTTGTTGGCCTCAAACATTTCATAAATTAGATGGAAATTTATTATTGATATAATTAAAGACAGATTCAAGATAGTACAAAATGCTTAGTTTTGTGGAATAGATTCTGAGAAATTCAGAGGAGAGTGTAACAAAATAAACCAAAAAAACCCCCCTGGATTTGGAGTCAAAGGACCTTGTTTCAAATTTGGATCTATTACTACCTGTTTGACTTTGGGTAAGGCATTTTAGTTCTTAGGATCTCAGTTGTATGTTTTTTAAAAAATAAATAAATAAATAAATTCTGTTGCACTTTCCCAGAGCCAGGCTGCTAAATCCTTCCCTCATAATCCTGGTATATCCTGAGTGCTTTGAGGGATGTTTCTACATTGATTTAAGCTTAAGCCCAACCAGCTGCATTTCTCCCACAACTGTGACTAGTTATTTTCATTTAGCCTGTTAACATCAATCAGCTTTTACAAAGTATAGTTACTTAAAAAAATATAAGAACTGGAAATGTACAGACTCTTCTCTCTAGTTCTTCCAGATTGTAATCATCTCTTACACTACCCAAAATTGATTCTGACTCACAAATTCCTTAGACTTTCTTAATCTTCCAAAATTTTTAAGTTTAGATAATCTATTCTCTTCAACTAAAAGAGAAAAGAACAAATTAAACGGTCCAAAAACTTAGATCTGTTTCTTGGGGCCACATGGTCACACAAGAACAAGAGACGGTCTTTCCATTTACCACTATATTTATTACTAGACACTATGAATATGCGTCACTAAGTTCCCCCAAGAGTAATGCTTCCAAATCCAATTAAGAAACCTCCTCTTCACTATATAGTAAGTTGACTTCAACAAATTCCACAGTCTCTTTAATAATAGCCAACATTCAGATAGTGCTTTAAAAAGTGCAAAGCATTTTACATGTATTGCTTCTTTTGACCTTCATAACAACCCTCAGTGAAAGTGCTATTACTATTCCAATTTTTCAGATGAGAAAACTGAGGCTGAAAGAGGTAAATGACCTTGCCTAAGATCATAGAGTTAGTAAGAATCTGAAGCGAGCTTTGAATTCAGTTTTCTGACTCCAAGTCTAGTATTCTTTATATTCTGCCACCCAATTGCCTCTGCAAAACATTATATAACAATCATAATTATCTTGGAAGCAAAATCTATGATGTCCTTAATGTGGAAAGGTTTCATTAGCCATGTGAGCTGATGGATCTCACATGTATTCCAGATACATATTACACAAATACTTAACTATATAATCTCTAGGGTTCTTTCCAAGATCTGAATTCTATGAACTAGCAAGAAGAAAATCTAATGAATGTCAATGTGGTTATAATGAGTTTCATGGAAGAAATGAGAGAGCAGTATTTAGATAGATTAGGGGTGAAGTCAGTGCATTCCAAATGAGTAAATGGGGTTCACCTAATGTAATAGATTCATATATTATAAAGAAGATTGGTTTGCTTGAAATGAAGAAGACTTAATGAGAAAATGATGGAAATTAGTTTGAATAAATAGGGTAGGCCTAGAGAAGACTATCTCCATGTTTGGAATATTTTCCTTCTCATGTCTATCTTTCAGAATCCTGAACTTCATTTTAATTCTAACAATCTATGATTCCCTAAAGAAAATGGTGAAAGTATTTGAAAAGCTGGGCAAAGGAAGATAAAGGGAAAGTTGAGGAGAAATGTTTTTAAATTCTATTCTTAAGATAATGCATTTTATTTTGGAGAAGACAAAAATAGAGTTCTGAGGTAAATGCAAGCACTTATTTTGTGAGCACTGCTCAGTTTTGAGTGACTTTTTATTTAAAGACTTTATATATTACCACCACCACCACCACCACTACTATTACAGCTAGTTTCAAGATCTAAATTCTATGAAATAGCAAGAAAGAATCTAGTGAATGTCAAAGTAATTATAATGGCTTCATGGAAGAATAAGAGAGCATTTGCAAAGTACTTTGCATAGATTATCTCATGTGAGTGCTTATTATCCTCAGCTATTGACCAATAGTTCAAAAGAAAAGTGAATTGTGCAAATGTAAGACATCTCCACTCTTAATTTTCATGTGGACTATTTATGCTTGACTTGTGATAATCTTGTGAGCTTGTATTAGTTTGATCAACTATAGTTGAACACTCTGTACCTTGACCCCAACATAGCCATTTTCAAGAATAATGAACAACAACCAATTATTATTCCCACTTTATAAATTAGGGAACTGAAGCCTGGAGACTGTTATTTGTCCAGAGACATATAGTTAAGGTGTCTAGGAAGAATTCAAACAAGTGTTTCTATCTCCAAAACAGCATTCTGTACCTTATGTGGTCAGGGCTATGGAGCTAAATAGCATAGTAATGAGAACCCTGGTCCTGGAATCAGGAAGATATGAATCAAATCTGGCATCAAACAGTTACTAATTATTGTCACCCTTACCAAGTCACTTGACTTCTGTTTGCCTCAGTTTCTTCAACTGTGATATGGAGATAATAATAGTAACTATACGATAGGACTCTTGTGAGGATGAAATCACATAAAATTTGTAAAGTACTTAACATAATGCCTGGCATGTATTGTTGTTGAATCTTTTCAGTATTATTTGAAGTTTTCTTAGAAGATTGGTTTGTTATTTCTTCTACAATTCATTTTACAGATGAGGAAACTGAGGTAAATAAACTTACCCAGATTCACACTACTACAAAGTTGTGTCAGAAATCAGAAGTCAGATTTGAACTCAAGAAGCTGAGGCTTCCTAACTCCAGAACCAGCACCCCAACTAATATGCCAGTTAGTTTAGTCCCTCCTGACACATAGTAAGTCCTTAGTAATTGCTTGTTCCTTACCCCTTCTGCCCTTGTTGTCCCTAATTGTTTGCCCTGTTGCTTAAATCATTACACGCTCTCTAGATATGAGTGTGTTAAAAAGAATATTACTTCTTTGGGAGCTTGTTTGGCATATTCATATTTAAATCTATTTTAAAATTTTCCTTGAATAAAGGATCTAGGTAACCTTTCAATGGAGTCTCAATAGGATTTTCTGTGTGAAATCTGGTGAAAATGATCTAATACTTAGGTAAGAATATTGTCATATGCTTTCCTACTTATGAACCTTGTGACTTGAATGTAGAAAAATTAAATTTTATAAAAAGAAAGAAAACTATGAGTCATTGAATAAATAAGAGGTTTTGGACAAATAAATATACTATTGAAACACATTCTCTTTAGCAGTAGACATCATTCTATAATTGTTTCCAAATTCCTCCAAACTAAGAACTCTGTTTTCCCCACTAAAATTATTTTTTGAATACAATCTGGCTTGGTCCTTCTGTGTATATTTCTTGTTCATTCTCTGTGTGTTCTTTGCTCTTCATCTGTCCTTTTTGTTTTTACTCTAAGGGCTAGTTGTTTATTTATTTTTGCTTCTATTATTGTGTTTTTTTTTCCCTATAGTAATATGATTGATTCTTACTTTCTAAAATTTGGCCTCATGTATATGTAAGAAAAATATGGTATGATCATCAGTTTTTGTCATCTAATTTCAATTGTATATAATTATATTTCATAATTATTAGGAAAAGTTGTTATTTTTTCAAATAAATGAGCTGTTTGTGTGATATCACATGTTTATACAAATGGTACAATCTTACAGAATGAAAGTTTTTTATATTTTTCATTTGTTCACAAGTCAAATTGCTAGGAATTTGAATTTCACACAATCTATCTAACAATTTTATTGTAAAAACATACATAAAATAGCCCTTTGCTGATTTTTGGCTGGAGAACAATAAGGAGAAATTGTATTCATCATCCCAGCTTGCTATTTTACACACAGAAAATTAAAATAGAACTTAATAGCACCTTTGTAGATGAAGTAGCTATGTATGCACATAAAATGTCTTGCTTTTGATCATTTGTTTGAATTCTGACTAATGTTATCCTAGACAATATAATGACATACTATGGATAAATGACAAAAGGGCCAGCACCTTTCTCAAGTAGAAAATTGGTATCTAAATTTCAACTGAGATGGTCACTGCAGGCTATCTATCTGGCAGGTTAACTAATGATTTAGAAGTGGGTCGCTAGATAATATTAAGAGATCTTTGTGATTTAAGATCATGCTGTCACTTTTGTAAATAGATATCTTTTAGCCAAATGACATAACCATAGTAACATAAAATTCATGACACTTAAAAAGACTAAAAATGGGCTATGGTAGTTATCAATTATAGTTCTTTACCATGCTTACTATAGAAAATTATTTTCTGAACTTATGATTTCCGAATTTGTAATTAACTTTTCTGAGGAAAATATTTTTAATGACCCTATTTCCCCAATTAATTGCTCCCTAAATAACTCTTTCTTATATCAGGCATCTTTAAAATGCTTTCTGCATATTACTATGATTGTTTGGTGGATATTGGGTCTATTATTTATATTTTCAAAAAAAAATGTCCCTAATATAATCTCTTTGGAGTCCAAATTAAGAATTAAGATCTCAGTAAGAATATAATGAAACTACAAGATCATTGAAGTGATAGCAGAATTCAAGAACCACAATATATCTAGAAAGTCAAGAATTGTAGAATGATGTTGGTATATTAGGACCTAGAAGAGCCCAGATTCACCTCTCCACAAATACTCCAATAATACTCTAAAAATGTACCACAAGGAACATTGATAAAGAAAACAAAAGAGAAATAGCTACAAACTTTCCCCCTCCCCCACAGCTCAAAGCTGTGCAAAACGGGTAATTGAGTCCTTTGGAAATCATGAGCAAAGACAAAGTAAAATAAGTGGGAATCAAAGCTTAAAAGCTAGTTCTAACATCAAGATTGCAGAGGTAGATCACATACTTTTGTCTTTACAGAAGACAGAACCAAACCAGTTATACCTTGGACCCAGCTCTAAGTCTTTATAGAAGACAGAGGCCAACAAAACCCTCAGTATGGGGCATGTTAACTAAGGAGCCTGTTATTTGGTCACTGCAGGAAATAGGATCATACCAATGCTTACATAGATTGTGGGTACTTCAGCACCGAGACAGGCCTTGCTCAGCTCAGAGCAACTCAGGTAATTCAGTCTGAACTTAAAAAGAAAAAGTAAGTTCAACCTTGGATTATACTTAACCAGCACAGCACTAGAAAGGAACCAAAGGAGCAGGAAGAGCAAGACTAGAATCTGGGAAACAAAAGAAAATGGGATCTTACAGGAGGCCTGCTATTAGCATAATCATTAATATTTGGTTGGAATGAGGGGTGAAACCAACTGAATAAGAGACAGAAGCAATAAAGTCAAGACGTTAGTAAAATTACCAAGAACTAAGCCAAAATCCAGGAATTCACAAAGTTCACAAAAAAATCACAAAGTCCAAGAGTAAGAAGGTGAGCAGAGTCTAACCCAAGCATAGAACCCCAACCGAAGAGATGAAGTCGCTGATGTGATGGATATAAGAAAGTGCTAATCACAGTGAAGAAATACTTTGGATAGAGAGAAACTCAAGTAGTAAAAACAGAAGATAAGAGTTAGAAAAAAGAAAATTTTGCCACAAGGATTGTAAAAATACCTGGAAGAAAAGGGGGAAAAAAGATACAAAATAAATATCATATTAAAAGAAATTATATCTAGGAAGGGAGGAAGGAAGGGGAATTACTAGTTTAGGACAAACAGCAGCAAACTTTATCCCATAATTGAACTCCTGAAATAGAAAAAGGATTGGCCTCCTCTTCCCTCCTCCACAAGGGCCTTGGGCTAGCAGAGAAATGTGTGCTCAGTTAGATTAAAGGAAGTGTTTTGTACTTCAAAGTGCTCAATCAACAATGAGGAGTATCTATTCCATAAGGGTGGTTGCTTGACGATGTTGGATAACCCTGATCTTTCCCCAAAATAATCTATGTCAAACATCTGCCATTGTAAGCCCCCTATCTTTATAGATATAGATATAGATAAAGATATCTGTTATCAAAAAATTGACCTAGAAAGCAGATGAGAGACTAAGAATCATTATTCTATTTGAAATCATGACAAAAATCCTATATATCATATTTCAAGAAAGCAGAAACAAAAATCTGCTCTGATCTATTAGAACCAGAAAATAAAGTGAGACTAGAAATGAACTACTATTTACATTCTGAAATAAATCTTAAAATAACAAACCACAGAAATGATAGCCAAATTCTAGAGCTTTCAGGTCATTAAAAAAGATTTTCAAGCAGTCATAAAAAGTTCACATATAAAAGACCTTTGGAATCACATATGACTTGCACATAGGAAGAAAACAATTAAAATGTTATTTTTTAAAAAAGATAAATGATAAAGATTTAGAATCAATAATAATTTGTCTAGCAAAGCTAAGTATTTTCCTACAGCTAAAAAAAAAGGGAGTTCTAAGTATTTGGGTGAAAAAAGTCAGATCTGAGTTGAAACTTTAAAGTAAATCTCAGAAGTCAAGAAAAATGGTGAAGTAAATATAGTTTATCTATTGAAAGGAACTACATGATAATTAATTACTCATGTTCTAACAGGGGTGGAACAAACAAGTGTCTACTCTTTAAGAGCATAAAGTAAGTTAAAGAAGGATAGGCACAAAGTCTGTGAGGGTGTTTTTTTTTTAATTTTAGAAGAAGAAGGAAATGAGAAGAAAATGTGAATATTTTGGGAAGGAAAGGAAGAGAAAGGAAAGGGAAATAATATCTCAGGTAATTAAAGTTCATAAGATGAAGAATTTACAAATATGAAGGAAATGCAAGGGGAATGGACATCTCAAGAACCTCACTTTTATTTGTTCCCTGTAGAGTAGTATCTGAAATTCAGACACTTAATGTTGATCTTATTTGATGTAATTGAATTTTTTTCCCTCATTTCTGCTGTTAGATATTAAACTGATCTTTGAATCCACTGGCAACTTTGTTGATGGAGGAAAGGCAGTTGATTTTTATGTACTTGTCTGTTTATTGTAAACTTAATTACCAATCTTAAGAGAATCTCATTTCATGTTTTGTTTTACTTTCCTCCTCTAATTGTAGAATGAAAAGCTTTGACTCCTTTGTGTCTTGTGCATGGGTTGTTTGGGTACAATTCAAAGGATTAACTTGCTTTTTTTCATTAAACCAAAGTTTTCTGGAAATGACTCATTAGACAAGTATTGTCTTGAAGAAGATGCATCATTCATTCCATAAGAAAGCAACACAATATATTTTGAAAGTATTCATGATTTTAAAATTTATAAGAAATTCTATTGGTCAAGTTTTTTTTAAGCTGTCACCTGTTTATTATTCTTTTTAAAATGATGATGATGATTAAATATCACTAAATTTATTTAAGTCTTATATTAGAACATTTATGTAGTATTCAATGGGGATTACCAAAACTAACCTCTTAGTTTTTGTCTTTAAGTGACAAAAGTGAAGTGGAGGAGATAACTAAATGGGAGTTAACACATAATCTCAGATTAAGATAATCACACAAATCCTAGTGTCTAACCACAAAATGGAATGGTGGTTTTGAAGAATTGTCCTACACCTACACAAGTGTGAAGATAAGTATTTCATCAATTTGTAAAGCTTAAAAAGTTCTGTCCTGTGAAAAAAATAAATTGATATCAAACAAAAAAGATCTTGTCATTTGCTGAGAGAATCAATCAAACCTCTGGACCTATATAGAAAAACAGCAAGCCATTCAGCAGTTGAACATTCTAAGAGCACTTTGTTCTGGAAGACACCTTTGCTTTTACCAGAGAGTGGAAAAATAGGCTGACAAAATTTTCAGTTCATTGTTTCCCAGAAGTGAGCAAAAAACATCTCAAAAGAACTTAATAAGGCATGAGGAAGAGAAGAAAACACATATCTAATCTTTAACTATGTTACCTCTTTTTTACATATTTTCTATAAACCCTAGCTCATTTATTCCTATACTCCGAATGTAATTGTGGGAGATTATTTCTTAGATTTTTGGAGGGAACATTTTGCACCAATTTTTCTTACTGTGCTACCTTAGTAAATGCCCTCAACTAAATAGCTAATTACCAGGAACAGGATAAGGGATATTATCAGTAGAACCCTGAGGGGAGAAATAGTCAGCTCCCCTCCCGAGACATAGCCTACAAAAGTGAAAGTTGTGAAATAGCCTGGAATCTTGAAGGGTTATACTAAAGATGCAGCTGGAGAAAAACAAAGGCCTAACAGACTTAACTTTAAATGTGAATGGATTAAACAAACTAAATTAGAGAATAGGACAAAGTGCATAACAAAACAAAATCCGATGATGTGTGTGTGTGTGTGTGTGTGTGTGTGTGTATATATATTACTTATAAATGAGTAATCAAATCATAACCAAATGAGAAATTCCAATAAAATTTGCAGAGCACCAGGTGAATTTTTTTTAAAAGCAAGAGATGCAATCATACTAAAGATAAGAATGACAAGATTTGACAATGTGTTGGTAACAGGGGTGAGTTTGAATGAGGAATCAGGTGTGACACTGAGTCTGAGGGCCTGGGTAACTGGAAGAATGGTTTATCCCTTGACAAAATTAGGACTGTTGGGAACAAGACAGAAATTGAGATATGGAGAAAGGGAGACGATAATGAGTTCTGTTTTGAACATGTTGAATTCTGAGATTCCAAAGGACATATCATTTGATGTGCTCAAAAGACAACTATTGATTTGGGATTGAACTTGATTGAGCCAGAGACATAGAGCATGAATAATACAGTTGCACCTAAAAGAATTGCTAAGATTATTAAGAGAAAGTATAAATCAATATTATTAATTAGTACTATTGTAAAATGTAAAATCCTTGTGAGAAGACAATAGCAATATATATCAGGGATTTTTAAACTTTTCCCATTCATGCTCCCTTTGCAATGAAAAATAATTTACACGACCCTGGGTACATAGGCATATATAATAGTTATACAAAATATTTATTGAATTTTGCAACTCCCACATTTAATTATAAATTCCCATAAGGAATTATGGACCACAATTTAAGAAGCTAGGATATAGATAATAGCAATTCACTGAGATCAAATCGGATTTATGCCAGTAATATAAGGATAGTTCAACATTATGAAAACAGTTTTAATATAATAATGCTAAAAACAGACATGGAAAAACACATGATCAATAGCTTCAGGAAATATCTTCATTAAAGTATATCACTCATTTATGTTAAAACTGTACAAATCATAGAAAGAACTTTTTTAATATAAAAAAATTACACTGAACTGCTAAATTAATATTTCTAAAGTGACTTGTCCAGATTTATACCAGTAAGTGTATGGGGTCATATATGAACTCAGGTCTTCTTGTTCAGGTTCTATTCCCTGCACCACAGAGTTGCTTTTTCTAATGTGCAGATCTGCCTTAGTCTCCTTTAGTGCCTCTCCATTTATTGCCTTTATGATAAAATATTAAATTGTTTGATTTTTAAAACATAACCCGAATCCCTTCTACCATTTTAGTCTTAAACTTTAATCTCCAACATTGACTCTATGGTTTAGTGACAGTGTATTTTTTGGTATTCCTTCCAAAATTGGTGCCTTTTCACTGACTGTCACACAGACCTCAAATTTTTCCCTTTTATTCCTCTTGACTTCTCAAGACTCTTCTAAAATTTAAACTTCTGAAAAAAGCCTTTCGGGTTTCCCCCATTGTCTTCCTTTTGAAATTATTTTTAGTTTGTCTTGTATATATCATTATATGGAAATAGTTACTTCAATGTTGTTGCTCACATAGAGTGTGAGCTCCATGAAGAGACAGTTATTTTTTTTTTAAATTTAGAATGCACAATACTTAGCACAATGCTTCTCACACAGTAAGCACTTCATCAAATATTGTATAAAGTTCAATGCCCAGGCTAGCTTTCTGGAGGATCTCTGGATGGGCCTTAGTCTTAGTATGGTCCTTAACAATATAGGACACACGGTTTTTTTTTTTTCTTTCTCTCAATGAATAAGCATTTATTTTCTTTCCCATCCACTTAGCCCTACCCCCTAAAAAAATATAAAAACAAAACATTGTGTGTAGGGAAGCAAAAAAAAAAAAATTAGTCCTATATTGGTTCTTTCTGAAAGTGAGCATCTTATTCTGCAGTTGTAGTCTCTCACCACTCTGTCAGAAGATGATCACCATTCTTCATCATTAATCCTCTGTAATCATAATTATTTATTGAGCTAATCAGAGCTTTTTAGGTTTTCAAAGTAGTTCAGTTTTACAGTTATTCTTTTTTACATAACATATTCTGTTGTTTCTGTTCATTTTATTCAATTAGTTCATGTAACTCTTCCTTATTTCCTAAAATTGCCTCTTCACTACTTTTAGTTACATCCAATTACCATTACCATAATTTGCTTATTGTAACAATAAACTTATATATAGAAATAGAAAAATGATGCCCTCTTTCCCCCTTGCTAATTGATACAATTCTAAAAATGCCAGCAATAGCAATAAGAAACGAAATTATACTTTAACATATAATGTACAACTATTCATGAGGAGACAAGTATATTCTTCTTAGCTTCTGCTCCTGATTTACTTTAGAAATTCAAGAAAACCGATAGTAATTGGTACAATTAAATACTCTTTTATAGTTGTATGATACAAAATAAGCTGACAAATCAACAACATTGCTATACAAATGTCACTTTAAGAAGAAAATTATAAAAAGAAATAAAAACAAAAATTATAAAATATCTGGGTGTCAAACATCATGGCAAATTAATATCTACATATATTTGTCTGTAAAATATTTCTTGAATAAAATAAAAAAATAGGGATATTAACCGCTACTCATGGATAGGCTGCCCCAATATATTAAACATTATGACACTACCTAAACTAATTTATATATTTAACATTGTACCATTTAAATTGTCAAAGGGAAATAGCTTTATAGAGTTAGACAAAATAATAACAACATTAATTTGGAGTGCTAAAGGATTTAGAATTTCAATGAGAATAAAAAATATAAGATAGTACTAAGGGGAGCAAGCAATTCAAAAACAAAACCGAAAAAGTAGTCACCCCCAAATTTGATACTGTCTCAAAAATTAGGAAAATTGACCAACAGAACAAATTAATTAAGCAAAAATGAGAAGCAACTGAATTCAATAACTTAATGCTTGAAAAACCTAAGAACAAAAATTAATTGGTAAAAGAAGTCTCTATTTAACAAAAGCCAATGAAAGCACATACACACACACACACACACACACACACACAAACACAACACAGAGGAAAGTAGTTTGATATGAATTAAATTTTGTGGAAAACTTTATACTATATACTAAAAATAAGTTCAAACTGGATACATGACTTGAATAATAAAGGTCATACTATTATTTAAAAAGATAAAGAACTCTGAAGAAAGTTGAGGTTCTGTGTTAAACCCATTATATTTTATACAAAATCATACTTATAAATAGAGTTTCTCTGACCTTTACAAAACTTTAGGTGGTAAAGCTACCTTGTAATCAGTGTGCCTTATATAAGTACTGACTTGAGACACTGATCCTTGAGTTTTATTTTTGGGGGTATGGGGAAAGAGAAAGGTTGTTTTAGGAGATGACCCTACTTGTTTTCTTTGGTTAATCAACAAAACAAATATCATAACAACTTTCTTTTTGTATTAGATGTCAAAAAATCGAGAACCCAATTCAGTATCCAAGTTGAATAATTATCCAATGTTAAGTGTCTGGTAATCCGTACATTACCTCTTCTTTCAGACAGACTGTTCTTTTTATAACCTTGATTTGTCTATTTTATGTTTGACTTAATTTCATAAGCTACCTCAACAACCTTTGGAAAAGGTGGGGATATAAATTCTCAATCAATAAATAAAAAATGATGATGTCTTAATGCTTACCATTTTCCCAGATTTATTATAAATAATAGTAAATCAGGTCTTCTTGAGACAAATGACTGATTACCCATCAAAGAAAGAAAAATCTGAAGTCAGAAATACACAAGGGTCTACAATTTATGGGAAAGGATAAATTCTAAGACTTGACAGTTGTGAAAGTATTGGGAATTCATGATGAGATTAAAGTTGCTTAAAGGAATAGAAAATGTCCTTCTAAAACTCATCCCTTGTGAGCTGTCTGTCAGTCTTGGACAAAATAGAAAATAATCTTTATAATAGAGGAAGGTCTATGTTTTGAAGTTGGGGATTTTATTTAATTTTATACTTTTTGATGAGAACATTTATCATGCCAGTATAACCTTTCTTTAGGGGATTTTATTTTACCTTATCATACCTATCTCTACTACAAGGTCTGGGTCCTAGAGAAATCTTTTTTTTTTTTTTTCATGGCTTGTTCTAGACAGTTTAAAAACATATGTAATTTTTAAACACAGTGTAGATGACCATTCTGACCTGTGTGCTGTGCTCTGCTATGAATGATACTTAGAATCAGTAAATTTATAGCTTGTCATTAAAAAAAAATCTTGAAATATATTCCAAAGCAACTCACATTTAGAGGCCATAGATAGTATTGTGGAATTCAACTTGTTCTGGCCTGGCCATTGGCACAATAGAGGGAAAAAAAATCTTTCTTTTCTGTTCCCTGGTTTCCCCCCAGAGCAGTATTTCTTACCATCATAGATAATGAGATAGAAAAGGTCATCTATGTCAGTTCTCTGATTTTGCAAATGAGGAAACTGAGGTCTAGAGCAATTGACTCTGCAATGTTTATATAAGTGATCCCAGTGGCAATCATGAGGAAATTCCAACCACAAAAATATTTATCCCTTAGATCCAAAGGTGCATTATGAAGATTATTCTACAAATAATTCTACTGACATTATTTATTTGAGACTGAAAAAAATTGACGTCTTTTGTTTTCACATTACTATTTATCAAAATATCCTTAAGCACACGTTTGATAAATAATAAAAGAGGGAAAAAAATACCAGTTTAGCCAAACTGTGAAGGTTTTCCTGGAGGCAGCCTTAGTCTTAGTTGAAATAAATAATTACTCCAAAATGCAGCCAGCCGGTAAAAATGCAAACGTTCCATTTCTCCTTCCAAAATAGCCCGGTTAGTTGAGGGCTAACTCTCTGCTTGAGCTCTTGCAGCTTTGTCCTTGGCTTCTGCCTCTGCTTTCTTCAACCTCCAATCAGCACCAAGTTGGAAGATGCAATGGATCTCTCTTGCCTTGAAGACAGGGCTTGTAGGCTTTCTTCCAGAGTCTCTCTCTCTCCTAAATCCCACAAGAAGAACTAAGCCCAAGCTTCAAAAGCTCCCTATATATATGTGATCTCCCAAAGGTTAACTCCACCTTCTGGAGGGAGAGGGATTCTGGGTTATCTCCCAGAGTGCTCTCTGTCCATAAGGGAGGTGTGAATTCGGACTAAGCCCTACTAAGCCCTGCATCCTCCCACACGTGTGAACTCCATTTAGTACTTAGATACTTATGAGCTCTCTAAAGGTGTGAAAACAAGCATTGTTCTATCAGTATCTTGTTTCAAGTTCTGGCCCAAAATATCTCTTTCTAAGATCAAATCAACTCCAATGGCTTAACACTTTGTAAAGATTCCAACACCAAACTAATCAACACCCAACCCAGTCTGACATAGGGAAGGAGAGAGTGAAGAAGAACTTATTATGTCCCTAGTATGTGCTATGCATTCTGTGAAACACTTTACAAATATTATCTCCTGTGATGCTTACAACAACCCTGGGAAATGATAGCAATTATATCATCATTTTACCACTGAGGAGCATTACAATTGAGGGAAACAGAAGCGAAATGACTTGTTCATAGTCAGGTATTTGGTACTTAATGCTGGAGATATTTTTGACTCTTAGGCCTAGGGATCTTTCCATTGTGTCACCATATTAATATTCTATTTTAAAATATTTTCAGAATATATAAGTGCTTACTGATTATGCTGCATAAAGAATTCTTGGTCTATATTGGACCAACTGATCTCTGAAATGCCTTATAGCTCTTAGATCCTATAATTTGGCTATTATTCCAAATCCCAGTTTAATTTTTCTTTGTTATAATCTAGTTATTTGAGCTGATTGGTTTTTTACTTTGTTCTTGTCTTCCCCCCTGTTCTGTACTTCTTCCTATTTACTACATACTATATGAATTTAGTCAATGAATTCTGCTATACCCTAATTACAATGATTCTTATTATGGAGCAAATTTGATCATGCTTGACTTTGGCTCTTGCTTCTTTCTACCATGTTGATACTATGACTTTTGTAGCTTAGTATCCCTGACCAAGTTAGATGCCTTCAGTATCTGTACTGTTCTCTGTAAGTTCACACCTAAGTCTTTTCTTTAGTCTTGACATCCCCCATATTTCTACTTCTATGCTCCCCCAATCTTTAGTCATAATAAGATTTCTAGCTTTCTGTCTACCTTGCTGTGGAAGGAAACTAAAATCATTGTTACTCCAGGGCTGCTTTGTGCTAATACCTTAGATCCTTAAATCTTTACCCTCAATCATTTTCATTTCAGAGAACTCCAAGAGAATTACAGATTAGAAAGAAAAAAAGAAACTGCCTATAAAATAGAAGGAAATAGGAAAAAAAAACAGCCTATACAAATCTGAACAAGAACCAATACATATTGTGCAACTTCTAAGGTTAAACTCTGTGTTCAGGCTTTTAAAAATGTAAATTTCACACAAGCCTGAACTCTATTTCCTGGAAATACCAAGTCCTAAAGTGATAGCAGGTCCCAGAGAGGACAATAGTATATGTATTTCAAGGGATGTTACCTATAGTTAAATGAAAAACATTGAAATTGAAAGAAAGTAGTTAACTTGCTCTATTCCTAAACCGAATACATGGTTTCCTTTTATAAGCCTTAGCAATTGGGCAAAATGATCACTTTTTTTCTGTCCTGCTTCAAGGTTTACAAATTATCCTTATTGTAATACTACAGAAAGTAGGAAATGCATTTTTCTCATTTGCAAATGAACAAATGGAAGATAAGGTCAAACAGTTAGGAAATGTCACAGCCATGTACCTGATTACAAGTTTAGAATTAATTTCACTGAACCATTCTGCCTCTCTTGGGAATAAAAATGCATGTGAGTCACCAATGGAGTGAAACAAGGTTGTTTATTAGCTTCCATGCTTTTTAGAGTGATGTTTTCATCCATGATGTCAAATGCCTTCAAGGAAGACAAACATAGTACCAAAATCAGCAAATGCACTAATGGCAAATTTTTCAATTTTAAAAGCCAAAACCAAAATGAAAAGAATTTTGGTAGATAATTTGTTTTATTGCAGATGACTATATTCTCAATGCAACCTCTGAAGCCAACAACTTTGTGCAACAAAGTATGGATAGCTTCTCTGCTGTTTGTGCTAATTTTGACTTAACAATTAACACCAAGAAAATAGATCCTCCATCAGTCAGCACCACACCATCCATATGTGGAACCATCAGTTACAGCAAATGGTGAAGTTTTTTTTAATTGTAGCAAGTTTATTTATTTTTAATACACATCACTTTATGAACCATGTTGGGAGAGAAAAATCAGAGCAAAAGGGAAAAATCATGGTAGAGATAAAAACAAACAGAAAAAAGTATAGCATATGTTGATTTACATTCAGTCTCCTTAGTTCTTTTTCTATATATAAAAAGCATTTTTTGTCCAAAGTCTATTGTGATTGCTTTGGATCACTGAATCACTGAGAAGAACCCAACTTTCATAATTGATCATTGCACATTTTTGCTGTTATTGTGTGCAATGTATTTTTGGTTCTGCTTATAAATCTTTCCATGTAAATCTTTTCAGGCCTTTCTATAATCAGCAAGTCTATCTTTTTTTTTAATAGAACAATAATATCCCATTGTCTTCATATACCGCAACTTGTTTAGCATTCCACAACTGATGGGCATCCCCCTCCTTTTCCAGTTCTTTGCTACCACAAAAAGATATGCTACCAACATTTTGCACATGTGATTCCTTTTCCATCCTTTATAATGTACAAGGGATACAGACCCAGTAGTTGCACTTCTGGGTCAAAGAGTGTGGACAATTTTATAGCCATTTGGGCACAGTTCCAGATTGTTCTCCAGAATGGTTGGACTATTTTACAATTGCACCAACAATCATTAGTGTCCCAGTTTTCCCATATTCCCTCCAAGATTTATTATCTTTTCCTGCCATCTTAGACAATATGAGAGGTATGAGATGTTATCTCAGAGTTGTTTTGATTTACATTTCTCTGATCAATAATGATTTAGAGCATTTTTTCACATAATTAGAGATGTTTTTAAGATCATCTTAAAATTGTCTATTCATATCCTTTGATCATTTATCAATTGGGAATGACTTATATTCTTATAAATTTGACACATTTCTTTACATATTTTAGAAATGAGACCTTTATCAGAAATTTATCAAAAATACTGGCTGTAAAGATTTTTTCACAGCTTTGTACTTCCTTTTTAATCTTGTTTCTGTTGCTTTTGTTTATGCAACCTTTTTAATTTAATGTAATCAAAGTTGTACCTTTTGCCTTTCATAATGTTCTCTAGTTTTTCTTTGGTTATAAATTCCTCTCTTCTCCAAAGATCTGATATGTGTTATCCCTTGCGCTCCTAAGTTGTTTATGGTATCATCCTTTTTGCCCAAATCATGTGTCCATTTGGATCTTATTTTGATATGGGATGTGAGATATAATTCTATGCTAATTTTCTGACATTTCATTTTCCAGTTTTCCCAACAATTTTTGTCAAATAGTGAGTTCTTATTCCAGAAGCTGGAGTTTGGGGATTTATCAAATGCTAGATTGCTAAAGGCCTTGATAATTGTGTCATGTGTATCTAATCTAAGAAACATCACTCTGTTTCTTAGCCAGTACCAAATGGTTTTGATTACTGCTGTTTTATGATATAATTTTAGTTTTGGTACTGTCTCACCACCATCCTTTGTAATTTTTTTCATTTATTCACTTGATAATCTTCACCTGTTGTTCTTTCAGATGAATTTTGTTATAATTTTTTCTAGTTCTATAAAATAATATTTTGACAATTTGATTGGTATGGCACTGACCAAGTAGACAAATTTAGGCAGAATTGTAATTTTCATTATATCAGCTTGGCCTAGCCATGAACAATTAAAATTTTCCAATTGCTTAGATTTTAATTTATTTGTGTGAGAAGTGTTTTGTAATTGTATTCATATAGTTCTTTGGTTTGTCTTGGCAGATAGATCCTTAAATATTTTGTTTTGTCTACAGTAATTTTAAATGGAATCTCTCTATTTTTTATAATGGGGTTTGTCAGTAATATATAGAAATGCTAATGATTTGTCTGAGTTTATTTTATATCTAGCAGCATTATTAAATCTGTGAATTGTTTCTAGTAGGTTTTTGGATGATTTTCTAGGATTCTCTAAGTATATCATCATATCATCTGCAAAGAGTGATAGTTTTATTTCCTGATTGCCTATTCTAATTACTTTAAATTCTTTTTTTTTCTTATTGCTAAAGCCAACATTTCTGGTACAATGTTGTAATAAGAATGGTCATTCTTATTTTATCTCTGATCTTATTGGAAATGTGTCCAACTTCTCTCCATTACAAATAATGCTTGCTGTAGGTTTTAAATAGATATTGCTTATTGTTTTAAGGAACACTGCTTTTATCCCTATGCTTTCTAGTGTTTTTAATAGGAATGGATGCTGTATTTTCTCAAAAGCTTTTTCAGCATCTAGTGAGATAATCATATAATTTCTGTTAGATATCTTGTTGATATGGTAGATTATGGTAATAGTTTTCCTGATATTGAATCAGTCCTGCATTTCAAGTATAAATCCTATTTGGCAACAGTGTATTATCCTGCTGCTAAGTTGCTGTAATTTTTTTGCTAATATTTTATTTAAATTTTTGCATCAATATTCATTAGAGAGATTGATCTGTAATTTTCTTTCTCTGTTCTGGCCCTTCTTAGTTTAGGTATCATGCCAAATTTGTGTCATAGAAGGAATTTGGTAGTATTCCTTTTTTACCTAGTTTTGCTGATAGTTTACATAGTATTGGAATTAATTGTTCTTTAAATGTTTGGTAGAATTCACTTGTGAATCCATCTGGCTCTGGAGATTTTTTCCATAGGTAGTTCATTAATGACTCAATTAATGTCATTTCTTTTCTAAAATAGTATTATTTAAGTGTTTTATTTCTATTAACCTGTGCAATTTATATATTTTTTGCAAATATTCATCTATTTTGGTTAGATTGTCAGACTTGTTACCATAGAATTGAGCAAAATAGCTCCTAATTATTGCTTTAATTTATTTTTCATTGGTGGTGAGTTTATCCCTTTCATTTTTGATGCTAGTGATTTAATTTTTTCTTTCCAAAAGCTTATCTATTTTGTTAGTTTTTTTTTTTTCATAAAACCAACTCCCAATTTTTTTTATTAGTTCAATAGTTTTCTTAGTCTCTATTTTATTAAGCTCTCTTTTAAGTTTCAGAATTTCTAATTTGGCATTTATTTGAAGGTTGTTAATTTGTTCTTTTTCTAACTTTTTTAGTTACCCAATTCAATGATCTCCTCTTTCTCTATTTTATTTATGTAGCTATTTAAAGATATAAAATTTCCTCTAAGAACAGCTTTGGCTGCATCCCATAGGTTTTATTTGTTGTCTCATTATTGTCATTTTCTTGAATAAAATTATGGATTATTTCTGTGATTTGTTGTTTGACCCACTCATTCTTTAGAATTAGATTATTTGAGTTTTCATTGGTTTTTAGACTATCTTTCCCTGGCCCTCTATATAATTTTTAATGCATTGGGGTCTGAAAAGGAAGAATTTACTATTTCTGCCTTTTTATATTTGACTGTGAATTTTTTATTCACTAATACATGGTCAATTTTTATGTAGGTACCATGTACTGCTGAAAAAAAGGTGTATTCCTTTCTGTACCTATTCCGTTTTTTTCCAGACATCTATCATATTTTGGTTTTTCTAGGAACCTATTAACCTCCCTAGTTTCTTTCTTGTTTATTTTCTGGTTAGATTTATCTGATTCTGAGAGGAGAAGGTTGAGGTCCCCCACTAGAATAGTTTTGCTCTATTTCTTCCTGTAACTGCCTTAAAAATCTTCTGTAGGAATTTGCCTACCACTTGGTGCATACACATTTAGTATCATTCCTACTTCATTTTTAATAATACCCTTCATCAATATGTACTTTTCCTTTTCTCTTTTAATAAGATATATTTTAACTTTTGCTTTATCAGAGATCAGAATTGCTACCCTTGCTTTGTGTACTTCAGTTGAAGCATAATAAATTCTGTTCCAGCCTTTTACTTTTATTCTATATGTGTCTCTCTGTGTCATATTTTCTTCTTGTAAACAACATATTGCAGGATTCTGTGTTTTTATTCACTATTTGCTATCTGCTAAAAGCTATTTGCTTCTGTTTTATGGGAGAGTTCATCCCATACATTAACATCCTATACATCCCATACAATTGATTCCCAGCTCTGTATTTCCCTCCATCCCACTTTTGTTCTCTCTTTCCACCCTGTCCTTAGTCATTTTTTTAACTCACCCCACCCACTACCTTTATCCTCTATCCCCCCACCTTTCTTCTCTTAGTAATGTTTTTTTTAAACCTACTCTACCCACTACCTTATGTTCTATAAACTCTTCTCCCCTTCTCTTATCTTTTTTCCTAGTGTTTCTGTCCTTCCTTCTATCTAGTCCCTTTCTTTTCTTTTCCTCCTCTTACCTCTTTATAAAGTTAGATAAATTTCTATACCCAACTGAATGATTAAGTTATTCCCTCTTAGAGCTAAAATTGATGAGATCAAGCTTCAGACAATGTTCATACCCCTCTACCTCTTCCTGTGATCTAATTGTCTCATTATACCTCCCCTTTCCTATTTTTCCAGGACAGACTTTTTCCCACCCCTTAATTATTTTTTTCTTTGATGTTATCATATCAGAGTTTATTTACATGCATTTCATGCCCCACTTTGCCCCAGTAACAAATACAGTTCTCAAGAGTTAGAGATACTGTTTTCCCATCTAGATACAGAAACAGTTTATCCTTTAAATATATATATATATTTTTTTTTTCCCCGTTTGCCTTTCTATTTTTCTCTTGATTCTTGTGTTTGTAGATTAAATTTTCTGTTCAGTTCTGTTTTTTTTTCCATTGAAATGATTGAAAGTGTCTTACTTCATTGAAGCTCCATCTTCTCCTCTGAAAGATGATGCTGATTCTTGCTGGGTAGTTGATTCTTGGTTGAAATGCCAGGTCCTTTGCCTTCCACAATATGGCCCTTCAATCCTTTATATTGTAGAAGTTGCCAGATCCTGGGTAATCCTGACTGTTGCTTTTTGATGTTTGAATTGTTTTTGTCTAGCAGCTTGCAGCAGTTTTTCCTTGAGATTATACTTTTGGAGTTTTACAACAATGATCCTTGGAGTTTCCCTTGTGGGATCTCTTATTAGAGATTAATTAAATTAATTCTTTCAAAGAACATTTTCCCCTCTATTTTTAGAATATTGGAGCAGCTTTCCTTAATGACCTATTATAGAATACTATGTAGGTTCTTTTTTTTTTTTTTTTTTTTTTTTTTTTTTTGGTCATGGCCGTTAGGCGAGCCAATACTTTTTTTTTTTTTTTTTTAATAGCCTTTTTTTTTTTTTTTTTTTTTTTTTTTTTTTTTAAAATTGGAACAAGAGGTTTGGCAATTGTTCCAATTTTTCACCTCTTACCCCCCCACCCCCTCCCCTAGATGGCAGGATGACCAGTAGATGTTAAATATATTAAAATATAAATTAGATACACAATAAGTATACATGACCAAAACGTTATTTTGCTGTACAAAAAGAATCAGACTCTGAAATCTTGTACAATTAGCTTGTGAAGGAAATCAAAAATGCAGGTGTGCATAAATATAGGGATTGGGAATTCAATGTAATGGTTTTTAGTCATCTCCCAGAGTTCTTTGTCTGGGCATAGCTGGTTCAGTTCATTACTGCTCCTTTGGAAATGATTTGGTTGATCTCGTTGCTGAGGATGGCCAGGTCCATCAGAACTGGTCATCATTGAGTCAATATTTTTTAAATTGTCTTTTTCGGATCTATTTTCCAGTTTGGTTGTTTTTCCAATGAAGTATTTCACATTTTCTTTTATTTTTTTCATTCTTTTTAGTTTGCTTGACTGATTCCTGCTGTCTCACATAGTCATTAGCTTCCATTTGCCTTTTTGATGAGATCAAGCTTCAGACAATGTTCACACCCCTCTACCTCTTCCTGTGATCATCTAATTGTCCCATTATACCTAGTTTTTAATGTGTGATTTTCTTCAGTTATCTTTTGTATCTCTTTTTCCATTTGGTTTATTCTACTGTTCAAGGAATTGTTTTCTTCACAACTTTTTTTCTTTCTTTTTCCAAACTGTTGACTTTCTCATGCATATCTCTCATTTTTTTTCTCATTTTTTTCTTCTACCTCTCTTATTTGCCTTTTAAAGTCTTTTATGAGAACTTCCAAGAAGTCTCTTTGGGCTTGAGAACAATTCATATTACTCTTTGTATTTCTTCTGAGGACATTCTGTCCTCATCTGACTTTGTGTTTTTATTTGCCTTGTCACCATAGTAGCTTTCTGTGGTCACAGTTCTTTTCTGTTTCTTGCTCATTTTCTTTCCTTTTCTTTTAGTATTTTCTCTTTTTATTTTTGTGGTTGAGCTCTGCTCCTGGGGTAAAGAGAACCCTGTCCCAAGCTTCCTGTGCAGCTCTTAACCTTGGTGTTGAGCACAGCCCCCTCTTGTGTTTGCAGGGGGTAACTTTGCCTGCTCTGTTCAGGAAACAGCCTGGATTCCCAGAGTTTGCTTCTGAGCTGGGACTGGAAGCTGCCCCCCGTTGCACTCTTTTCCTGAGTCAGGACTGAGTATTTTAGTTGCTGATTTGCTGTGCTTAAGACGCTCTCACTGGCTTTCCCAGAGTCTCTCTGACCTCACTGCAGTGAGAATGACCTTTCTTGAAGTTTTTTCAGTCTGTCTTGAACTGGAGAAGGGTTTCATTCCATCAGACTTTATTCAGCGGTTTGGTTTCATGTAGTTTTAGAGGGAAACTGGGAGAGCTCAAGCTGCTCCCTGGTTTTATTCTGCCATCTTGGCTCTACCCCCAGAATGCCAATGGTGAAGTTTTAAATATAAGTTCTCTTTCCTTGTTAGTATACTTTTCATGGAAGTCCACATAGATAATGAGATTGACACACACATTGCTAGAGCTAGCTCAGTATTTGGGAGGCTCTGAGGGAAAGTGTGAGAGAGGAGAGGTGAAACCTGGACAGGATACTTGCACCATGACAGAAATTACTTCCATTTGATTTGTCTTAGGAAAATTCTGAATATTATCTGTCAGGATAAGATAGGAGACACTGAGGTTCTTTCTCAAACTAAAATGGCAAGCATTCCAATGCTACTGCAGAGAGTGCATCTTCATTGGACTGTTCACAGGCAATTTACACAGGAGAATTTACACAGGCAAGTGGTCACAAGGTGGTTAGAAAAATCAGTACAAGGTCTCTTTCAAGGTCTCTCTTCAGAACTTTAGAATTGATTTTATGACACAGGAGACACTGGCACAGGATCACCCAGCAAGGTGTTCCCTCATCAGAGAAGGTGCTGTGCTCTAGAGCAAAGCAGAATTGAATTAACTCAGAAGAAAAACAAGATACACAAAGTTAGAGAATCCACTTCAAATGTTTTTAGGAACTATATGTGTGTGACTTGTGGCAGAGCATTCTAAGCTGAGTTCATTCTCATCAGTCCCAGTTGGACACACTAACTACTCTAACATAGTGATATCATTTTGCTCCTCTTTAAGAACAAAGGACAACAACCAATCAATCAATGTTATAGATATATGAAAAAAGGAAAAGACAGAAAGAAAAAAAAATGTGAATAGAGATAATTTGAAACTGTACAATATACCATCTTAAAATGTATGCCCAGAATACAACAAATAAACCCAAACTTAAATTTGTTACTTGTCTTTGATAGAAGTCATAGATGTGTTACTGCTGTAACATCACTATTCTTTATTATGAAAGAGACAAAATGGAATTTGTGGAGGTTCAGCTTGGAAGTATTTTATCTGAATAAATGTCATTCTTCAATTCATATCATGTATATCAATATAGAGGACTACAAATGTGTTTTATTAAAATACATCTATAATTTCATTTAAAGATCTGCAAAGGGTTTTATATTCATTATGTTTATATTTATTATATACATTATCTCATTACCTTTTCACAATACTTGCAGGAAGGTACAACAGGTATTATCCCCAACTTATGAATAAAGAAACTAAGGCTATTAAGTATTATGGTCAAACAACTTCAGAAATGGGATTTGAACCCATCCTTTATTAGCTACAAAACTCGAATTTTATCCACTTATCAGTATTGTCTGCCTTATTACATTTTGGAGGTAAATATGAAGTAGTAGACAAAATTTTCTGAAACTAAATGTTATTTTTAAAGAATATTTCCATGCTCCCTCCAATCCCCAGAAAAGCACCAAGAATTCAAATTAAAACCCTAAGCAGGGGTGTCAAAAGGTGCCTTGAGAATATTGCAAAAACAATTGAGGACATTGTAAAAAGATTTAATATGGGAGGAATGGGTCAAATTAATAAAAGTTCTTATTCCTGCAACCAGACAATTAGAATTTTATTATCTCCATGGAGTATAACTTAAGCAACCTTCTTCTGTTTTTCTCCTGGTGCTTCTTACAATGATGATTGTTAGTAAAAATAATAAATAATAATGTCTAAAAACATCTGTTGTAGAATTATCTTTTTATTCTACTCAATGGAAATGTTGATATATCTTATCAAATGTTGCTCCTGTTATTTTTATAATACTATTTCATCTTCCAGGAACTATTTCTTTAAGCAAAGTCTTCAAATAGTGGACTGTTATTTTGAGATTATTCGAATTTGGAAAAGCTCTTAATTCTACAAACTATGGTGTCAGTTTCTTTGAACTTTATATCTCCTATCAATCATATTTTAAACTCAACTGACTCAACTAAAATTTTTCTGGAAGAGATAATTTTTGATTTATTAAAATCGATATTGTACATCTGGTATTAATAATTCTCTATTTAATTTTGGGATGAAAACAAGCTATTTTATGAAGAGTTAGGAGCACAACACTGAAAAATACATTTTATTGTACCAAACCATTCTCTTCTAAGGTTGTATTTACACTAGTTATGAATTCAAAGATTTTAGGCAAAAACTCAGCATCCATTTACATAGCAACACCTAATATTTTTTCAATGTCTTTTTTTTGTTGTTGTTCTAATTTTTAGGTTATGAGAAGGATTTACAAAATAGCTGTTTTTTGTTTTGTTTTGTTTTGTTGTTAAAGAGAAAATACTGGCAGCTTATATGTTTCATGACTTTCTTATTTGTTAGACCATTTTGTGGTAAACAGAGAAACAGAGCCCTGCATAGTCAGGAGGACTTAAGTTCAAATCCATTCTTTATCAAATTTGTAGACATTTTATTTTTCATATTTAATAGTATTTTATTTTCCAATTATATGTAAAGATAGTTTTCACGATTCATTTTTGTAAGATTTAAAGTTTCAATTTTTTTCTCTTCCCCATTACCTTCCCCCTTACCAAGACAGCAAGCAATCTTACACATATAAGATAATTTGAAACATATTTCTATATTAGTCATTTTATGAAAGAAAAAGCCAAACAAAAAAAAATGAGAAATAAAAAACAAACAGATAAAAAAGAGTTAAAACAGTATGCTTTGATCTGCATTCAGTCTCTATAGTTCTTTCTCTGGAGATGGCATTTTTCATGCCAAGTCCATTGGAATTGCCTTGGGTCACTGTATTCCTGAAAAAGAACTAGATCTATTACAGTTAATCATCACATAATATTGCCATTACTATATGCAGTGTTGTTCTGGTTCTGATCACTACACTCAGCATTAGGTCATGTAAGTCTTTCCAAGATTTTCTAAAATCAGCCTGCTCCATCATTTCTTATTGAGCAACAATATTCTATTAAAATCTATGCCATGATTTATTCAGCCATTCCCCAATTGATGAGCAAACCACTCAGTTTCCAATTCCTTGCCACCACAAAAAAAAAAAAAGCAACAAACATTTTTGCACTTGTGAAGTATTTCCCTCTTTTGTGATCTTTTTGGGAAACAGAACCAGTAGTGAGACTGCTGGATCTAAGGATATGCATAGTTTTAAAGACTTTTGGGCATTGTTTCAAATTTCTCTCCAGAATGGGTAGATCAGTTTACAGCTCTACCTCCAATGCATCAATGTTCCAGTTTTCCCACATTCCCTCCAACATTCATCATTATCTTTTTCTGTCATCTTAGCCAATTTGATAGGTTTGAGGTGGTATCTCAGAGTTCTTTTAATTTGCATTTCTCTGACAAAGTGAAGCTTCAATTTCTTCATCTACTCTCTGTTCATATCCTTTGACGATTTGAAAGTTGGGGAATGACTTGTTTTATAAATTTGACTCAATTCTCTATATATTTTAGAAATGATATCATTATAAAAAAAAAAAAAAAAAAAACACTGGATGTAAAAATTGCTCCCTAGCTTTCTGGTCCCTTCCAATCTTGGTTGCATTGGATGTGTTGTGCAAAAACATGTTAATTTAATATAATAAAAATTATCCATTTTTCCTTTCAGAATGTTCTTTTTTTTTATTTGGTCATAAGTTTCTCCTTTTTTCAAAGATCGAAAGGTATACTGTCTTTTTATTTCCAAATTTGCTTATAGTATCACTCTTTATGTCTAAATTTGAAACTTATCTTAGAATAGGATGTGAGATGATGGCCTAAGCTAAGTTTCTGCCATACTATTTTTTAATTTTCCCAGCAATTTTTGTTAGTGAGTTTTTATTCCAGAAGCTAGAGTCTTTGGGTTTATTTAATGCTATAAAGTCATTGACTATGGTGTCTTGTATACCTAACCTATTCTACTGATTTACCATTCTATTTCTTAGCCAGTACCAAATGGTTCTTGTGACCACCACTTTATAAAATAGTTTTAGGACTGGTAGAGTTGGGCCATCTTACTTTATATTTTTTTCATTTATTCGCTTGATATTTTTTTACCTTTTGTTCTTCCAGATGAATATCATTATTTTTTTCTAATTCTAAAAAGTAGTTTTTTGGGAATTTGATTGGTATGATTCTGAATAAGTAAATCAATTTAGGTAGAATTGTCATTTTTATTATATTGTTTGACCTATATATGAGCAATTGATATTTTTTCAATTGTTTAAATCTGACTTTGTGTAAAAAGTGCTTTGTAATTATATTCATAAAGTCCCAGTGTTTGTGTTGGCAGATAGACTCCAAAATACTTTATATTATCTACAGCTATTTTAAATGGATTTTATCTATCTCTTGCCACTGGGTTTTACTGGTAATGTGTAGAAATGCTGATGATTCATGTAAGTTTATTTTATAAACTTGCATAACTTTTCTAAAATTGTTAACTGTTTAAAGTAGCTTTTCTGTTGATTCTCTGGGACTCTTTAAATATGCCATCATATCATTTGCAAAGAATGATGATAGTTTTCTTTTCTCATTGCCTACTCCAATTCCTTCAGTTTCTTTTTTCTCTTATTGCTAAAGTTTATTGAATAAAAGTATTGAAGAATACTGAATATTGAATAATAGTAGTGATAATGGGCTTCTTTGTTTCACCCCTCATATTTTTTGAAATATTTCTACCTTATCCCAATTACACAAAATGCTTACTGATGGCTACTTAACATTTTAAGGAAAAAAATCTTTTATTTTTATGTACTCCAGTATTTTTATTAATAACGGGTGCAATATTTTTTAAAATACTTTTTCTCCATCTATTATGGTAAGTGCATGCTTTTTGTTAGTTTAGTTATTGATATGATCAATTATGCTGATATTTTTCTTCATAGTAAACCAGCCTGCATTCCTGGTATAATATTATTCTGGTGACAAATCTCTGTAATCTCTTTGCTAAATTTTTAGAATTTTTGCTTTAAAATTCATTGGGGAAATTGGTCTATAATTTTCTTCCTCTGTTCTGGCTCTTCCATATTTGTATTACCAAAGGAATCTGGTGGGACTCCACTTATTTTTACAAATAGTTTATGTAGCATTGGAATTAATTGTTCTTTAATATTTGGTTGAATTCACTTGTGATTTTATCTGGTTTTGAGATTTTTTTCTTAAGGAGTTCATTGATGACTTGTTCAATTTCTTTTTTTCTAAAATGGGGTTATTCAAATATTTTATTTCCTCTTCTGTTAATTGGGGCAATTTAAATTTTTTAAAATACTCATCTATTTCAATTAGGTTAGCAGTTATTGCCATACAATTGGACAATAAACTCCTAATTGTTGTTTTAATTTTCTTTTCATTGGCACTAAACTTAGACTTTTTTATTTTTGATGCTATTAATTTGGTTTCCTTTTTTTCCTAATCAAATTAACCAATGGTTTATCTATTTTTTCATAAAACCAGCACTTAGTTTTATTGATTATTATATGTAATTTTTATTACATCATAATCTGAAAAGAATATATTTAATATTTCTGCCTTTCTGCATTTGAATATATGGTCAATTTTTGTGTTGCTGACATGTACATTCCTTTCTATCCCCAATGAATGTTCTTTGGAGGTCTATCATATCTAACTTTTCTGAAATTCTATTGACCTCTTTAACTTCTTTCTTGTTTAGTTTGTGGTTAGATTTATCTAATTCTGAGGGAGGGAAGTTGAGATCCTCCACTACTGTAGTTTTTTGTCTGTTTCTTCCTGCAGCTCCCTTCCCCTTGAAGAATTTGTATGCTATTATCACTTGGTGCATATGTTTGGGATTGATAATACTTCATTATCTATGGTAATTTTTAGTAAGGTATAGCTTTTTCTTATCTCTTTTAGTTATATTTATTTTTGTTTTTGCTTTCTCTGAGATCACAACTGTTACCCCTGCTTTTTTTCCCCTTCATGAGAAACATACTATATTCTTCTCCATCCTTTTACTTTTATTACCTTTATTTGCATTTCTCTTTAGATGTGTTTCCTGTAAACATCACATTGTAGTATCCTGGCTTTTAATCTACTCTACTCATCTGCTTCTCTTTTATGAAAGAATTCATCACACTTACATTGACAGTTGAGATTATTAATTCTATTTCCCTCCATCCAATTTTTCTTCATTTATATTTCACTTTTTCTTTTTCAATCTTTCCCTCCTCACCAGTGTTTTGCTTCTGACCCCTCACTCCCTCAATCTGCCTCAAATCTTCTATTTCTACCCTCCCTTCTCTCAGTCTTCCCTCTTTTCTTTTCTTTCCTCTTTCCTCTCCTCCTTTCCTTCTTCCCTAAAGGGTAAGATAAATCCAATAAGGTTTGTATGTTATTCCTTTCTTGAGCCAAATACAATAAGATTAAGGTTCAACTAATGAATATTTCCTCCTTTCTTTCCCTTCACTGTAATAGGTCTTTTGTGCCTTTTCATGTGATGAAATTTACTCCATTTATCCTCCCCTTTTCTCTTCTCCCATTTTAATCCTTTCATTATCTCTTGACTTCTTTTTCATATCATGACATCAAAATCAACTTAAACCACCCCCTCTATTAATATATCTTCTAAATGCCCTAACAAAGATAATGTTTTCAACAATTACAAGTCTCATTTTCCCCTGTAGAAAGGTAAACAGTTTAACCTTTAAATAACATATTTTGTTCTTTCCTATTTACTTTTTACCTCTTGAGTCTTATATTTGAAAACCAAATTTTCTGTTTAGCCTCAATTTTTTCATCATGATTGAAAATCCTAATTCTCAGTTATAGTCTAACCTCTTTTGTCTTCCAGAATGTCATATTTCAGGTCCTCTGATCTTTTAATAAGAAAGTTGATAATCCTGATTATGGTTTCTCAATATTTGCATTGTTTCTTTCTGGCTGCTTGCTGATAATTGACCTGATAATTCTGGAACTGAGCTACAATATTCTTTGGAGTTTTCATTTTGGGGTCTCTTTCAGGAGATGATTAATGATTCTTACAATAATGTATTTTATCCTTTGCTTCTATGATATCAGGGCAGTTTTCCTTGATGATTTCTTAAAAGATGTTATCCAGGATCTTTTTTTGTTTTTGTTTTTGTTCATGGGTTTCAGGTAGTTCACTAGTTTTTTTTTGTTTTTCCCCATTTTCTTTTCTTTCTTTTTTTTTTGCTGAGGCAAAGGCAATTGGGGTTAAGTGACTTGCCCAAGGTCACACAGCTAGGAATGGTAAGTGTCTGAGATAGATTTTAACCCAGGTCCTCCTGACTTCAGGGCTGCTGCTCTATCCACTGTGCCATCTAGCTGCCCAAGTTCACAAGTTTTTAAATTATCTCTCCTGGATATATTTTCCAGGTGGATTGCTTTTCCAATGAATTGTTTTACATTTTCTTCTTTTTCCTTCATTTTTAAAAAAATTGTGTTATTGATTCTTGATGTTTCATTGAGTCATTAGTTTTCATTTGTCCAATTTTAATTTTTAATGAATTATTTTCTTTGGTTAGCTTTTTCAAACTTTTTTTTTCCCCATTCAGCCAGTTCTACATTTAAAGTGTTGCTTTGTTCAGTATATATATTTTTTGTCAATTCTATTTTTTAAAATTATTTTTAGTTAGTTTTTGTCATGAGGCAATTGGGTTAAGTGACTTGGGTGAAAGGGGGGCACATCCCAGTGCTGGATCTAGTTGGAGGCTTGTTACTGGCTCAGCAGGCCAGCTATGAGTACTCTAATCCCAGTGTAGAAGACAAATTGTGAGCTCTGAACTCTTGCAAAATAGGCTGGGCCAACCAAACACAGTAGAAAAGCTGCCAGCACTTCCAGCCACAGCTTGGTAAGCCAGGGAGAGGACAGTGTCCCTTGTGTCCTAGGAGTAGAACTCAACTTTTAAGTAAATGAGCAAAAAATGGCTTGACCATAGACAGCTACTATGGTGATAAGGAAGAACAGAATACAAACTCAGAAGAGAATAACAGTGTCAAAATGTCTACCTGTGAAGCCTCAAAGGGGAATATGAATTGGTCTCAAGATCAAAAGGTCTTCTTGGAAAAGTTCAAATAGGATTTAAAAAATCCTTTTTTTGTAAGAGAAGCAGAAGAAAAATTGTGAAAATAAATGAGAATCATTTAGAATTATGAAAAAAAAAGTTAAACAACTTAGAGAAGGAAGCACAAATATATATTAAAGTAAACAATTCCTTAAAAATAGATTTGGTAAAATGGAAAAGAAATATACCGATGAAAACAACTTAAAAATAGATTTGGCAAAAATCAAAAAAAAAAAATACTGAAGAAAACAATTCCTTAAAAAAACAAAAACAAAAATTTTCAGACAGCTAGATGGCACAGTGGATAGAGCATTGGCCCAGAAATCAAGAAGACCTGAGTTCAAATATGGCCTCAGCCACTTAATACTTAGTAGCTATGTGACTCTAAGCAAGTCACTTAACCCAATTGCCTCATGACAAAAACTAACTAAAAATAATTTTTAAAAAATAGAATTGACAAAAAAAATTTATTGAACAAAGCAACACTTTAAATGTAGAACTGGCTGAATGGGAAAAAAAAGTTTAAAAAAGCTGACCAAAGTCGCTT
Organism: Sarcophilus harrisii; assembly: GCF_902635505.1. Taxonomy (NCBI): domain Eukaryota; kingdom Metazoa; phylum Chordata; class Mammalia; order Dasyuromorphia; family Dasyuridae; genus Sarcophilus; species Sarcophilus harrisii. The sequence goes on from NC_045426.1 coordinate 239,803,542, forward strand.
AATCTTTGTTTTCCTCAGTTTCCTCATATATAAAGGGGATAATAATAGACTTAGCCCTCAGTGTTGTTGTAATGATAAAATGAGATATTTGTGAAATACTTAGCAAAAAATGTGGTCCTTTATGAGTGCTATCTATTGTCATTGCTATTAGTATGAGGAATAGCCACTGTAAATAAATGTAGTTGCTGAGACAACCAAGAAATTCATAGGAGACAAAATCCACAAAAAAGAAATGATAATAAAACCCATAGTTTTAAAATGTCTATATGTAATTGTCCAAAGTATTGTTAACAAATAGGAGGAACTTGAAATGTTAAGGTAAAAAGTCAAATTAAACTTAATAGGTATCACTGAGTTTTGTTTAGATGACATCCATGATTGGACCATGATTTTGGTTCAATGTGCATTTTTTAAAAGAAACAAGCAGGGTAGTTAGGTGGTGCAAATGATTAGAGCACCAGCCCTGAAGTGAGGAGGATCTGAGTTCAAATCTGACCTCAAACACTTAACACTTCCTAGCTGTGTGACTCTGGGCAAGTCAACCCCAATTGCCTCAGCAAGAAAACAAAACAACAACAAAAAAGTAGGTAAAGAGAATAATGAGTAGTACTGTGAATTCATTTGTACAATGTAGACAGTATAGTTATGGGAGAAAATCCAGGAACCAGAGAGGAGAAACATTATGGATATGGATTCCTTTTTTTAGAAAAAAGATGAAAGAAGGGAGAAAAATAAATAATTGTTTTATTAAAGTATACTATAGATTATCTTGCCAGGAAGAGGAGATAGGTGAGGTATTTGACAAATAAACCAGAAGACTGGTATAGAGGCAAAGAATAGTGATGAGGTCCATCACTTGATCAGATATCTGCTAAAATTCTTGCTTTATAATTATCCAAATTACAGCAGCTATTAAATAAAGTCAATAAATACTTGACTTAATTTAGCAATAATTTTATTCTTTTAGAGGTGAAAGAACCAATAAAGAAACATTCTATTCTTAATCTGATTGTAAACAAAAATGAGGCACTAGTTGCTAGGATAGAAATGATGGCAATATTAGAGGAAATGACTATTCCATCTTTAAATCTGTGATAGAGGAGAAGATATAGTCTAATATCTACCTTAAATTTTCAGAAAACAGAAGCAGAAAGTTCAGAGGAGAAATAGGCAGAGTCACTGTTGCAAAAAATAAAATAAAATAAAATATGATTCAGGGTAAGTTAGTCCAGGAAAGATATGAAATGCTTAAGAATGAAATGTTGAAGACAAAAGTGAAATAATTCCAATAAGGATGAAAAATAGGATTTTTATGAAAAGGCTGATGCACTTTTGAAAAAAAAAACTTCCCTACCACCTTAGATTTTTAAAATATGCAACAGATAGAGGTAAGGTTGGGAAAGAAGATTAATATTAAAGAATGGCATAGGTATCAGAATCAGTATCAGAAAAGCTAACACTGAGGGTGGTAAGGAAAACTAAGATTAAAAAAAGGCTACTTCATCTATTCCACCCTTTCCTGGTTCTCCTGCCCTATTCATTGGTCAGTTGTCATCTTCTTGCAGACTTGATTTCAATGAATCTCTCGTATTTAGTTAATGAAGGTAGAGATCTTCCTCATTTGGGCTTATTTATTTTCATTATTATTGGGGGAAAAAAACCAAGCAGTAAAAACAAGATAAGCTTCCATATATAACTGGCCATTATGAAGGACAAGAATAATAGGACTTCATTTATCACTGAAATGAAAGAAGAATGGGATAAATAAAATTGGAAAAACTTCTACATGTCTTTTTCAAATTGTTTTTTTTTTTTTTTTTTGTGCACATGTCTTTTCAAGTAGTGCTGGTAGAAATATTTCAGCTGCCTAACTTTTCAATTTAGGTTAAATTAGCTACTTTGGAGAGCGGGGCAAAAACTACAGTTCCCTCCATCCTCTACATTTTTAGTCCCTAAACTATTGCCACTATCAAAACAAATATTTTGCCTTCTCTGATGGTTTTCAAAATAACAAGAGATGACTCTCTTTGGAAAACCAAAAATGAATTTCCATCTTCATTCCCATTATGTGTGGGAGTATAAACATATTTCATTTAAGTTAAAAAGGAAAACTATCATGAGAACATTAAATTCCTTAAGAATAGCTGTGCTCTGGGAAGCAAGAAAATACTAAAAGTTTTAGGTTATATATTTTGTGAGATTTCCAAACCTAAGTGGCTGGGAACATTCAGAGAAGCCAGCACATTCATTGTTGGATTCATTCTACTGAATCAAATTTCCATTTCTGTCTAGGCTAGTATTATGCAAATCACCAGTACCATACATTTTTCATTAATGACATTTTGTATCTGTTGCTCTTGGTGTAAATTATAGTGAACAAATCTTTTAGTAAAATAATATCAGAACACTATGGTAAAAGTAAACCCTTCCTATTGTAAACTTCATGAAGAATGTCATACTAGGCAATTCTAAGGTTGTAGTGGATTATTAAAAATGTATGTTTTGTCTATAGTATTTTATCAAAAAAGCAGTTAGAATTTTAATGGCAACAAGAACATTCTTATATTTGTTAATTTATATATTAGTTTGTCCTTTCTTTTTTAGTCTCAATTCATAATAGACTTTCAGAGGAAATCTGAAGACAAAAAAAGCCATTTTACATTGGTTTAATTTTTTTTTCTGTTCTTTATTATTACATTCTAAGGAAATTGATAATTTTCAGATTAAGGAATGGGGAAATGTTTATGTGTGTTAATTAATATATATGTGTATTAATTATATATGGTTATATATAATTAATATAATTTTTGAATTATATTCAAAAATTCAAAAGAAACTTATCCTAAAATGTTATTAAAAATCTATGATGATTTATATATTATTTTAAACTAAGCATTTAAATAGGTATATAGCATCATGCATGTTTGAGTGAATTCCTGGAGTTTGTAAACTAATAGTGGAGCATGATAGGGTTTTAAACATATTTATAATGGCATGAATAATTCTGGAACATTCTATATTCATTTCACATATATTGACTTCTTTCCTGTATCATAAACCTTAAGAAATTTTATTAATTAATTTAAGTTGTGGAATTACTGGCTTATGTCCTGGACTAAATCTTACTTCATATAAAATAATGGAAATTTGAGTTAATACACATCTTACTACCATTGAAAAAAGACCCTTAGACCTGACTATCTAAGCAGAGAGGAAATTCTGCTTAGACTGATAGATATCTAATTAATAATTTTGGTTTTTAAAATCTAAAGCCGTGGCCTTTTTTTTTTTTTTTTTTTTTTGGCATCCTGTGTTTCCCACGTATATTATTTGAATATCCAAGTGAAGGATATGGGTTCAAGAGCTGTATTGGCTAAGTTGAATTAAGTATAATTATAATAATTTAAATGAAAAAAAGAAAGCCACTCCCAAGATTATAACATCATTTTCTGTGAATTTTATTCAAAATCAATTTTCCCTTCAGAGAGTTTTGTTTATAGACTTCTAGTAATATTAATACAAATGTATAGCAAAGACCTTTTTAATATAAAAGTTAGGGATTTATGTTTTCCAAGATTCCTGAACAATATAATTAAAATGTGTTTATATTTAATTGATGTAACCTCTGAGAACAGTTGAGGAAAGGATTACTGAGGGCATATTGATCTTTTCAACCAAATTGATCCACCTGAAGATCAACTCCTACAGTGACATTTTTTAATATGTCCATATACACAACAATTCAAAAGTAAATAAGTTGACAGGTATCGATTTAGTATCTACAATTCACTGTTCTAGAGTATTTTGGAAACATATGGACAATAAGGATTAAGGCCCTCATAGCTTATAAAGTATTGTTGATGATATAAAGCTAAAACAAATAGAACTGTTTCAGAATTGCACAAATTTGGAAGTCCTATCCTATGTGGTACTGAATACATTGACCCTAGGGAAATGGTGTTGTGAGGCATAAATGAGATAATGGATATAAAACATTTTGTAAAACTTTTTTTTTTTTTTTTTTTTTTTATTTAATAGCCTTTAATTTACAGGATATATACATGGGTAACTTTACAGCATTAACAATTGCCAAACCTCTTGTTCCAATTTTTCACCTCTTACCCCCCCCACCCCCTCCCCTAGATGGCAGGATGACCAGTAGATGTTAAATATATTAAAATATAACTTAGATACACAATAAGTATACATGACCAAAACATTATTTTGCTGTTAAAAAAGAATCAGACTCTGAATTATTGTACAATTAGCTTGTGAAGGAAATCAAAGATGCAGGTGTGCATAAATATAGGGACTGGGAATTCAATGTAATGGTTTTTAGTCATCTCCCAGAGTTCTTTTTCTGGGTATAGTTAGTTCAGTTCATTACTGCTCCATTAGAAATGATTTGGTTGATCTTGTTGCTGAGGATGGCCTGATCCATCAGGACTAGTCATCATCTAGTATTGTTGTTGAAGTATATAATGATCTCCTGGTCCTGCTCATTTCACTCAGCATAAGTTCGTGTAAGTCTCTCCAGGCCTTTCTGAAATCATCCTGTTGGTCATTTCTTACAGAACAGTAATATTCCATAATTTTCATATACCACAATTTATTCAGCCATTCTCCAACTGATGGACATCCATTCAGTTTCCAGTTTCTAGCCACTACAAAAAGGGTTGCCACAAACATTCGTGCACATACAGGTCCCTTTCCCTTCTTTATAATCTCTTTGGGATATAATCCCAGTAGTAACACTGCTGGATCAAAGGGTATGCACTGTTTGATAACTTTTTGAGCATAGTTCCAAACTACTCTCCAAAATGGTTGGATTCGTTCACAACTCCACCAACAATGAATCAATGTCCCAGTTTTCCCACATCCCCTCCAACAATCATCATTATTTTTTCCTGTCATCTTAGCCAATCTGACAGGTGTGTAGTGGTATCTTAGAGTTGTCTTAATTTGCATTTCTCTGATTAATAATGACTTGGAGCATCTTTTCATATGACTAGAAATAGTTTCAATTTCTTCATCTGAGAATTGTCTGTTCATATCCTTTGACCATTTTTCAATTGGAGAATGGCTTGATTTTTATAAATTAGAGTTAATTCTCTATATATTTTGGAAATGAGGCCTTTATCAGAACCTTTGACTGTAAAAATATTTTCCCAGTTTATTGCTTCCCTTCTAATCTTGTCTGCATTAGTTTTGTTTGTACAAAAACTTTTCAGTTTGGTATAATCGAAATTTTCTATTTTGTGATCAGTAATGATCTCTAGTTCTGCTTTGGTCATAAAACCTTCCCCTTCCACAGGTCTGAGAGGTAAACTATCCTATGTTCCTCTAATTTATTAATAATTTCATTCTTTATGCCTAGGTCATGAACCCATTTTGACCTTATCTTGGTATACGGCGTTAAGTATGGATCAATGCCTAGTTTCTGCCATATTAGTTTCCAATTTTCCCAGCAATTTTTATCAAACAGTAAGTTCTTATCCCAAAAGCTGGGATCTTTGGGTTTGTCAAAGACTAGGTTGCTATATTTGTTGACTGTTTTATCCCTTGAACCTAATCTATTCCACTGATCAACTAATCTATTCCTTAGCCAATACCAAATAGTTTTGGTAACTGCTGCTCTATAGTATAGTTTTAGATCTGGTACAGCTAAGCCACCATCATTTGATTTTTTCATTAATTCCTTGAAATTCTTGACCTTTTGTTTTCCATATGAACTTTGTTGTTATTTTTCTAGGTCATTAAAATAGTTTTTGGGAGTCTGATTGGTATAGCGCTAAATAAATAGATTAGTTTAGGTAATATTGTCATCTTTATTATATTTGCTCGCCCTATCCAAGAGCATTTAATATTTTTCAATTGGTTAGATCAGACTTAATTTGTGTGAAAAGTGGTCTGTAATTTTGCTCATAAAGTTTCTGATTTTCCCTTGGCAGATAGATTCCTAAATATTTTATATTATCAGTAGTTACTTTAAATGGAATTTCTCTTTGTAACTCTGACTGTTGGATTTTGTTAGTGATATATAAGAATGCTGATGACTTATGTGGGTTTATTTTATAACCAGCAACTTTGCTAAAGTTGTGGATTATTTCTAATAACTTTTTAGCATAATCTCTGGGGTTCTCTAAGTATACCATCATGTCATCGGCAAAGAGTGATAATTTGGCTTCCTCATTGCCTATTCTTATTCCTTTAATCTCTTTCTCAGCTCTTATTGCTATAGCTAGCGTTTCTAATACAATATTAAATAGTAGCGGTGATAGTGGGCAACCTTGTTTCACTCCAGATCTTATTGGGAATGGTTGCAATTTGTCTCCATTACATATGATGCTTACTGATGGTTTTAAATAGATGCTGCTGATTATTTTAAGGAAAAGTCCATTTATTCCTATACTCTCAAGTGTTTTTAATAGGAATGGATGTTGGATTTTATCAAATGCTTTTTCTGCATCTATTGAGATGATCATATGGTTTTTGTTAATTTGGTTATTGACATGGCCAATTATATTGATAGTTTTCCTAATATTGAACCAGCCCTGCATTCCTGGTATAAATCCTACTTGATCATAGTGTATTATCTTGGAGATGATTTTCTGTAGTCTTTTTGCTAATATCTTATTTAAGATTTTAGCATCAATATTCATTAGGAGATTGGTCTATAATTTTCTTTCTCGTTTTCAGCCTACCTGGTTTAGGTATCAGTACCATGTCTGTGTCATAGAAGGAATTTGGTAGGACTCCTTCATTCCCTATTTTATCAAATAATTTATATAGCATTGGGGCCAATTGTTCTTTAAATGTTTGGTAAAATTCACATGTAAATCCATCTGGTCCTGGGATTTTTCTTAGGGAGTTGTTTAATTGCCTGTTCTATTTCTTTTCTGAAATGGGACTATTCAAGCAATTTACTTCTTCCTCTGTTAGTCTGGGAAGTCTGTATTTTTGGAGGTAGTCATCCATTTCACTTAGGTTATCAAATTTATTGGCATAAAGTTGAGCAAAATAACTCCTTATTATTTCTCTAATTTCCTCTTCATTGGTGGAAAGTTCTCCTTTTCATTTTAAGACTACTAATTTCATTTTCCTCCCTCCTTTTCTAATCAGATTTACCAAAGGCTTATCTATTTTATTGGCTTTTTCATAGAACCAACTCTTAGTTTTATTAATTAGTTCAATAGTTTTTTTACTTTCAATATTTTTAATTTCTCCTTTTAATTTTAGAATTTCCAATTTAGTATTTGATTGGGGGTTTTTAATTTGGTCTTTTTTTAGTTTTTTTAGTTGCAAGCCCAATTCATTAATCTTTTCTTTCTCTGTTTTATTCAAGTAAGCCTCTAAGGATATAAAATTCCTCTTATTACCGCTTTGGCTGCATCCCACAAATTTTGGTATGATGTCTCATCATTGTCATTATCTTGAGTGAAATTATTAATTGTATCTATAATTTGCTGCTTCACCCAATCATTCTTTAAGATGAGATTGTTTAGTTTCCAATTACTTTTTGGTCTATTTCCCCCTAACTTTTTGTTGAATGTAGTTTTTATTGCATCATGATCTGAAAAGAAAGCATTTACTATTTCTGCTTTCTTGCATTTAGTTTTAGGTCTTTATGTCCTAATATATGGTCAATTTTTGAATAGGTTCCATGAACTGCTGAGAAGAAAGTATATTCCCTTCTATCTCCATTCAATTTTCTCCAAAGATCCAACATACCTAATTTTTCTAATATTCTATTTACTTCTTTAATTTCTTTCTTATTTGTTTTGTGGTTTGATTTGTCTAATTCTGAGAGTGCAAGGTTGAGATCTCCTACTATTACAGTTTTGTTGTCTATTTCTTCTTGCAACTCTCTTAACTTCTCCTTTAGGAAGTTGAGTGCCATACCACTTGGTGCATATATGTTTAATATTGATATTGCTTCGTTGTTTATTCTACCCTTTAGCAGGATGTAGTTACCTTCCTTATCTCTTTTAATTAGATCAATTTTTACTTTTGCTTGATCTGAGATAAGGATGGCTACCCCTGCTTTTATGACTTCACCTGAAGCATAATAGATTTTGCTCCAGCCTTTTACTTTTACTCTATATGCATCCCCCTGCTTTAAATGTGTTTCTTGTAAACAACATATTGTAGGGTTCTGACTTTTGATCCAGTCTGCTATCTGCCTCCTCTTTATGGGGAGTTCATCCCATTTACATTTACGGTTAGAATTACTAAATCTGTATTTCCTGCCATCCCTAATAACCCCAGATTGTGCTTTACTTATTCTTGCCTCCCCAACCCTCTTTCCCCTTTTAAACTTATGTATCCCTCTTGTATCACGATACTTATCCTCTTTATAATCCCTCCCTCCCCTTTGAGTCTTTCCCCTTCCTTCCCTTATTACTCTTTTTCTTTTCCCCTTTCCTCTCCCCGTTTTTAATGAGGCGAGAGAATTTTCTCTAAAACAAATGTCAATTATTTTTCTTTGAGCCAACTCTGATGAGAGTAAGATTCACACAATGTTCCTCCCCTCTCTAAATCCCTCAGATATGATAAGTTTCCTTAGCCTCTTTGTGGGATGTGGTTCCCTCTTTTATCCCTCCTTCCCACCTTATTCTGCCATCATCCCTTTTCCATATCTACTTCCCTTTTTATGTTATATCAGTACAATCAAATTATACATGTATTTTTTGTATATCCACAACAGAAATACAATTCTCAAGAGTTATTTTACCTTTTCTGCATCTCTTGAGTTCTATTCTTGGAGATCAAATTTTTGTTTAGTTCTGGTTTTTCTTCAGAAACAAATGGAATTCATTTGTTTCATTAAATGTCCATCTTCTTCCCTGGAAGAAAATGCTCAACTTAGCTGGGTAGTTTATTCTTGGCTGCATCTCAAGTTCTTGTGCCTTTCGAATATCATATTCCAGGCCCTTCTTTCCTTTAATGTAGAGGCAGCCAGATCTTGGGTGATCCTTATTGTGGCACCTCGGTATTTAAATGGTTTTTGGCTGCTTGTAAAATTTTTTCCTTAATCTTATAGTTCTGAAATTTTGCCACAATATTCCTTGGGGTTTTATTTTAGGATTTCTTTCAGAAGGTGTTCGATGAATTCTTTCAATGCCTATTTTACCTTCTGATTCTATTACATCTGGGCAGTTCTCTTTGATGATTTCTTGTAAAATAGTATCTAGGCTCTTTTTTTCATCATAGTTTTCAGAAAGTCCAATAATCCTCAGATTATTCTCCTAGATCTATTTTCCAAGTCTGTCGTTTTTGCAAGTAGATAATTCGTGGTTTTTCCAGTTTGTCATTTTTTGTTTTTGCTTGACTGATTCTTGCTGTCTCAATGAATCATTAGTTTTCAATTTGTTCAGTTCTAATTTTTAAAGAATTATTTTCTTCAATAGCTTTTTACTTCTTTCTGTATATGTCCAATTGAGTTTTGAATGTATTGTTTTGGTCTGTGGAATTTTTTCCATTTCACTAATTTTTTTTTTAGTGAATTATTTTCTTTTCAATTCACAGATCCTACTTTCTTGCGTGTTCTTTGTCTTTCCAATTCATGGATCCTACTTTCTTGCGAGTTCTTTGTCTTTTCCAAATCACAAATCCTACTTTGTAGTGAATTCTTTATTTTTTCCAATTCGTATTTCAGGAAGTTGTTGCTCTCTTGTAAGGCTTCTCTTTCCTTTCCCCATTTATCTTCTAACCTCTTTTGAGACTTTTAATGGCCTTCTATGAGGCATTCTGTAAGGAGGACAGTCTGATGCATTTTTGCTGTTTGAGGTCTCTTCAGGTTTGCTGACCTGCTCTTTTTCTGCATAGAAGCTGTCGCATTGTTCTTTCATCTTTTATTCATGTTTTAAAAGCCTTTAGGGTAGGTCTCCTAGGCAAGGGGTTACCAGCTTCCTCTGCAGAATAGGGAGAGATGTAAACCATTCCGGCTCCAAGGTATGGGAGTGCTCTGTGTGAGAGTTTTCCTTCCCCAACAGGAGGTGGATTCAGCACTGGCCGAGCTATCAAACTGCTTAGTAGGGCTGGTGGATTATCGATTGCCCTCGCTGAGAACTAAGTGGTGAAGTGTCACCGCCCAGGCCGGAGCCTCTTGTGGGACTGTAGTATTAGCAGCTGACTGCAGAACGCAGACAGCCACAAACTCTGCCCAGTGTCTCTGCCTGATGCAAATGCCCTGGAAAAAAGCTCTATGGCCCCAAGCCGAAGCTCCCCCTCTGCCAGATTGGAGGCTAACCTCGGCTGCGTCCTCCTGCCGTGCAGGATCACAACTCCCAAGGAAAAGCCCTTCACTGGGTTGGGCTGGCGCTTGTGCTAAGATCTGTGCCTTCAACCCTCGGTTTGAGACTCTCCTCGGAACCAATTTCTCTCCCAGTCTGCCTTGATCTCCCCTGGCCCTGGAACCAACCTTTTTGGCAGAGACTGCAGATTTTTCGGCTGGTGAGTTGTTCTGACTCTTATCTTTACGAATTGTAGCAGTCAAGACTATTTTTGAGGCTTGATATATTATTGATAAAGAGGGTAAGAGAAGAGCTTAGAAAGACGCGTGTGTCTTCTCCGCCATCTTGGCTCCGCCCCCATTTTGTAAAACTTAATGTGCTATATAAATGTCTCTTCTTCTTTTCCTTATTCTCCTCCTCTTCCTCCTCCTTCTCTTGTGTTTCTTCCTCTTCCTATTTCTTTTTTGTTCCCTTCCACTTTATTTTCCTCCTCTTCCTTCTTCTCTCATCAAATCTCCGGTTTGATGATGATTTCATTTTCTGAATCTTCTATTGTGCTCCCACATGGCTTAAACTATATTTATTCAGTAAAACAGACATAAATGTCTGACAACAAGGCTCTCCAGAAAACAAACAAACATGTATGCAATACATTTTGAGTTTAATCTTCATTATATTTAAATCTGGACAATCTACAAAACAATAAATCAAGTTCTGATTTGTAGCCATAGCTCATTTTTGTCATGTAAATGTTCATGCTGAAAATTTAATTTTCTCTCAAGCTCATTAGAATTGGCTCAAACTCTGAGAACTCAGAGAAAGAATCATATTCCACAAAATTCAGTTCAGTTCAATAGATAATCACTAAGTGTACATTATAGGCAAGGGAGTATACTACTTCTAGGGACACAAAGATGAAAACAACTTAGTCTCTACTCTCAAGGAGTCTTTATCCTATTGATATGTGGAATGTAAACAGATAAGCAAACAATGACATAAAATATTAATAATATTAACTATCCTCTGTATTATATTATATTATTAACAACAATAATAACTATCCTGTACATAGTGCTTATTACATGCCAGGTACTATCTTAAGTGCTTTACACTTCTATAATCTCATTTAACCTTTACAACAACCATGGGAGGTGGGTGCTATTATTCCTTTTTTAAAGATGGAAAAACTGATGCAAAGAGTTTTTTTTTTTTTTTTTTTTTTGAGACTTGCCCACAGCTTATACCTGATGCCTGATTTAATTTCAGGTCTTTCTGATTCCAGGCCTGATGTTTTATGTTCTGCTCCACCTAAATTCCCTTGCAAGTTCATTTGAGGCAGGAGAGAAATATATGGGGGGGATGAAAGATCAGAGAAATTCAACTGACTTGACATCAGTTTGATTTATCTCCATGGTAGGAAACATGTATCATTAGGGAGTCATATGACAAGAAAAGGAAGGAGACCAGCCATATAATGACATTACCTTTGGATAGCCATGTATTCCACTGGTATTCATGCAATATCAGCATAGTGACTAGATATCATGTAAAGAATCTTTGAAATGACATATATAAGAGAAATACAGAATAAGCTTGTAATCTATACTCTTGTAAGATGTGTTGTATTAATGGGATCATAGATTCATTGTAGCATTGATTTCCATAATTTCATTTCATTCCACTACTAATTTATTTAACAAACATTTAATGCCAAATGCAGTGAATTGTGCCATGCACTATGTGAGATAAAAAGTTTGCAATAGTCACTGCCTTAAGGGACCATATATCTTCATAGGGATATATGCTGTACTCAAAAAACAATGTACATACATACTAATGCATTATAAAGGTACAAAACATCATATTATGGAAAGCTTCATGAAAGGGAAAATACTTAACTGGACTTTGAAGGATGAAAAAGGTTTGAATAAGAGTAGGGATAGCATACTAGGAGGGAAAATAGCATTAGAAATTCACTTTCTTGAATTCATATAATCATCATTAATATGAAACATTTTGCTAGCTATTTGTATATAAATTCTCCCATTTAAAAAAAAATGTTTCTTATATGGTAAATTTTATAGCCCATGGCATTCTTAGAATTTTCAATTTTGATGTAGATTATTAAGTTAAATATGCAAAAATACTGAGACCAGGTTTGTTACTCAAATGCCACCATTTAATTCCCTTTTCCAGGATATGCTGGCTTTGATACTAGCTGGCATAATTTTATTTGAAAAGAGCAAATCAAAAAGTCTGACTAACATAGAAAGAATCCAAAGACTACTACATACATTGGTGATTTTTTTTCCCCATTTGGGCTAGCCATAGACTAAGAGCTATATTTGGAAAGTCTGCCTAAAAGAGATAAGAGGAATTTGGGAAACACCAGAAAAACTGGAAAAACTAAGAGTCAAACCAATTATGCCACACATCAAAGGAAATGCCAGATCTTGATCAAATATCAATGTTATCAAAGCTGATACTTTGGGTAAGTCACATGATGTTTTATGAATTTTCAGAGTTTCTGCTTCTGATTTTTAGTCATCCATTGAAAAGCTATATGAAAGTACATTCAAGAGGGCAGACACTGTGTCATCTAAATTTCATCCCTCACCTAACAATGTTTTAGACATAGTAAGTGTTCAATATATAATTGTGCTAAATTTAATTTGCATACAAAGACCTGAACTTCTGTAAATTTAGACACATTTAAAATTCATCTCATATCTGAGTTCTTTTATAATTTCCAGCTTCAGTAAAGCTTAATCTGAGCTAGGCCCTTAGAATAACAATAAAAGGATTATCAGAATATGGAAGATATTATAAACTTCATTTAACTTTCTCTTGGCAGTATCCTATTTTTTGGTTGGCTTTTGCACCTGCATGTAGCATATTTTTGAAAAACTATTTTCTCATTATTATTTTTTGTTTCTTGACCAACTACTATCATAGCAGCACCATTTTTTCTATTCTATGTTATATTTTAAATCATTGTAACAATATTTTGCCTTTCACACAAAAGGGAATACTAAGGCCAGGTCTGGTGGATAGCATGCTATCATAAATCTATCATAAATACACTTTTTCTTCCAAACTTCAATTAGTCAATGACTTTAGTAGACACTCAGGGAATCCCAAAACATGCAAACAATATAGTCCTTGTCTGCCAACAGTTTGACTTCACAATTGGAAATGGCATTTTTTGAAAAATGTTTAAGGCTCAGAATGACAGTAATTTGTTGAAAGATAAGTAGGGGTGTAGAAGACCAGATTTGAAATTTAGCTGACAAAAGGAACAATGGAATAGTAATAGAAAAGTAAATATATATGAACATGAATTATTTTGTTCTTAACAGTTGGGATGTTTTGGACCTAAGATAGCAGGGATGTATTTTACTTAGCCCATAGCAGATGTTTAATAAATGTTATTAATTGAACTTAATTGAAAGAAAGTTGAGTAATCAGTCAGTCAGGTGACCTAGCTAGAATTAGCAAAAGATCAAAGCTATTCAAATGATTTGCACTTGTTAAAATGTTGAAAAACGATTAATTCATTAAAAAAGAAAACAGACATAGTATGATAAAATGTCAGTTTGGAATCTACCAAAAATTTATTTTCTATAATATTGTACATACAATAAACATGTCATTCAAATCAACATACAAGATAAAACAATTTTTTACTCCCATTTTTCTCACATCTGTTCATTTTGCTCTTAATATTTATTTCATATATGACATTTTTGGTGAAAAAAGTCAATCATTTAATCGCTTAAATGCTTTAAAAAGAAGCAATAAAAAACCTAAGTCTTTAAAATTGCCAATGAAAAATTAGAATAGATTTTTTATTTCTAGGAACTGGTTCTTTCCCTCATATAAAATGCAGGATACCATAAAGGATAGTAAACTACCACACTTATATTTTAATATCAGTCTTGAATATGTTTATGGAAAAATTAGATTTTACCTATCCCTTATTTATACCTTAACTCTTGATATTAGAGAGAATGCTCTTGATATAGTGTGTATTTTCCTAAAAAAATAAATAAATGAAAGAAGGTATTATAGGTTAGTTAATAATTTTTTTTTGTGATCTTTTGTTTTTTTTTTGTATTAATTAGGCTTGAGGGTTTTTTTCTCTATACCTTTGGTATCTTCCCCTCATTCAGATTCCTTATGAATAATTCTTTGAAACCCCTATATATATTCATAAGGAATCTGAATGAGGGGTATAAATAAGGGATAGGTAAGATTTTTACAACTGATATGACAGTAGACTATATCATGCTGGTTAAACACCATTCCTCCTATTGTCTTATGGCAACCTTATAAACGGAAATAGACAAAAATCACTTGGCATGAACATAGATAGACTGTGATCTATATTTCCATCTAATGTCTATAGCCTATGTTGTTGCAACAAATATCTGAACTCCTGTTTGAGTATTTAAGTAAGGACAAAATCAGTAAATATAATAAAGAACTTGAGAATTTAGAACAAAAGACAAAGCTTTTCTTCTTAGAGGTGAGTAAATTTGTCTTATAGATTAAATTGAAATGTTACATTTAATCATACTAAAAAGGAGACACAATATTTAAGCATGACATTTTGCAGTATTTCTATTTCTATTTACAGCATTTAGTTTGATCTCTCTGCTACTGAGCTAAAAATGAACTGTCACAATTCTTTGATGATCATATCAGTGTAAGTATATGGTGAGAGGAAGGATATGTTTATTTGCCATTAAGGGTTTGGAGAGACACTAAGTACGAGTTATGCATCATTGTCTATGAATAGAGGTTATGAGAAGGGCTATAGAGAGTAGATAAAAGGAAGCACAGGAAATAAAGGACAAAAAAGGCCAGCCTGTGATAACTGTGGGTGTAGCTTTTCTGGGATAGACAGTTGATCTGCTTGCCAGTTTTCCCTACACAGCCGTGAAAGTGATTTTCCCAAGGAATATAGTATTTCTCAGAATATCAAATCTGCCACCTCAACTCAATGAATTCTAGTGATCCCCTATAACTTCAGGATAAAATATAAAATTCTGGTTTTTACTAAAGTACTTCAGGTCCTGGCCCCCATCTTTCTAGTCTCCTTATACTATACACCCCTCCCCACTATACTCTTTAATCCAATCACATTGATTTCATTGCTGTTTCTTTACTATATACTCCATCACTTAGCTCTAGGTATTTTTTCTGGCCGTCCTCCACACTAGGTATGCTTTTTCTTCTCATTTCTGTCTCCTGGCTTTCCTGGCTTCCTTCAAGTCTCAACTAACATTTTACTTTCTATAGGAAGCTTTTTCTAATCCTAATCTCCTTTATCTATCAACATCATATCTAATCAGAGCTTTTTGAGTCTATATCCTGTGTTATCATATATTTGCCCCCTCTTTTCCATTCTTAGTCTTATATCTCTGGTTTAAAACATAAGTTCATGCAGAATATTTTATAATTGTGTTTTATATACAGATTTCCAAGTAGTCAGATAGATTACCATGCATTTTATTCTGTTTGTAATTATTCTAAAAGAAATTTTTTTTTCTATTTCTTCCTGGCCAATTTTGTGGTTAATAAAGAGATATGTTGAAGATTTGTGTATTTATTTTATATCTTTCAACTTTACTGGGATTTATAATTATTTTTTAGTTTTTTTTTAGTTTAATCTGTATGGTTCTTTAAATAAACTGTCAAATCAATCAAATCCATTATATCACTTAAAAAAAGAATAATTGTTTCCCATATATCTGTTATTGATAGCTATTATATTGCTATGATATATCAATTTATTTTTCTTGTCTTACTGCTATAGTTAGCATTTCTAGTATAATGACAAATAATAATGATGATAAAGAGCATCTTTGCTTTATCTCTGCTCTTCCTGGAAAAATGTCTATATTCCCTTCATTACAGATAATATTTTCTCTTGGTTTTAGATTTATATTAAATTTATTATATTTAGATTATATTACTTATTATTTTAAGAAAAGTTCTTTTTTATTTCTATGCTTTCTTGCGTTTTTAACTTTTCCATAGCCATACAGTTTATTTGGAGGTTGAAGAATGGCAAAATTCAGTCAGTCATCAAACATTTATAAAGTACCCAAAGAGTCAAAAGATAGATCTTGTCCTCAATGAGCTTACAATCTAATAGAAGAGACAATGGGCAAACAAAAATATGCAAACCAAGCTATAAACAGGATAAATAAGAAATAATTAACAGAGAAAAGGCACTACAAGTAAGAAGAGTTGTACTTAAAGGAATTCAGTGAAAGCTATAGGCAGAGGGAAGGGAATAGAATTCTAGGCAAGGGTCAGCCAGAAAAAAACATTCCTGGAGCTGAGATATGAAATGTTTTATTTGTGAAATAGCAAATAGTCTAATGTCATTGGACTATCAAAATGTCACTTGTTAACATTTTGAGTAAGATGGAAGAAGACTTGAGAAATATGAGGGAGCTAGATTATGAAGAGTTTTGGATATTAATGAATTTTGTATTTGCTCCTAGAGGAAATAGGGAACTATTGGAGTTTATTGAGAACGTATGTATGGAATAGGCTATGACAGTCACACCTATGCTTTTAAAAAGTCAGTTGGGCAATGAATAAAAGATGCATTGGAGTGGGAAAAGATTTGAGTGAGGCAGACTGTAATTAAGCATTAGTTGAAGTGTCAGATGTTGACCCACAATGGGTGATGATGTCAGAGGAGTTATGGCACATAATTGAGAGATTTTCCAATGATATTTGTTCTCTGACCTTGGCAAAATATTTATAATGAACAACTAATTTTCTATTTCACTGGTCATGTGAATCCCTCCAATTTTTAATATCTTTTTAAAAATCTTTTTTGAATATTTTACTTTCTAATTTGTGCAGTCTCACCTTCAGATTAATACTATAAGTAATTTGGAAGTAAATTGGAAGAGACCCACATTTTATTTCATTTTTAAATATCAAAACTTAGCATATCTGTAATAAAAACACTTAAGAAATGTTTGTTAACTTAAATTGAATAAAATGAGTGACTAGAGAATCACTAGAGCAAGAGTTTTTTTTCCTCCTTTAAACAGTAGCTTTCTATTTTCAAAATATATGCAAAGAATTTTCAAATTTCACCTTTGCAAAACCTTGGGTTCTAATTTCTTTCTCCCTTCCATCTCCCCATCTCTTCCCTTGGATAGCAAGTAATTCAATATATGTTAAAACATGTGCAATTCTTTTATAAATATTTCCACAGTGCAAAAGAAAAATTAGATCAGAAGGGGAAAAATGAAAAAGAAGACAAAAAGCAAGCAAACAACAACACTGAGATTAAAAATACTATGTTGTGATGTAGAGTCAGTCCCCATTTCTCTCATTTCATCAACAGTTTTTAACTTGGATTCTATACTCTGAAGAAAAAAAAAATTTTAAATAATTTTATTTCAATTAAATTGGTTTCCTTTACAATTGCATGTATTTTTATGCACTAAACCCCCTCCCCCAAATTTCATAAACTTCATTAGGTTGTTAAATAAATGAACATTCCTGAAATAGGTAGGATTCCCTGTACCAGATAATCTCTAAGATTCCAGCTCTGACAGCAATAAATCTATGCTTTTGTGATTCAAAGTCTCTAAAGGAAGGACACTAAAGACAAAAAATATTAAGCACAGGAAAAGCCAGGACAAAGGAGACATTTTTCAGGAGATGGGCTTTTTAATGACCTTCAAATTATAAAACTCAGAAAGATTCCTACTATGTAGAGCTCATTGTTCCTATGGGCTTTCAAATAAAAATAAAAAAAATAGAATATAGGAAAATCAACAAGAACAAAAATTTTATTTCCTTATTTCTTCCCTAGTCACAAATGAGAATCAAATTCTTTGAACTTGAATACTGCAATTGACTTCATGTAAATACATTTTAGTTTTTTAAAAAATTCTAAATCAAACAATATGAAGAAAGTAAATTTGAAATATTTATTTAAAATATAATTAATAAATATAACAACAAAGTAAAGTGACTCATCCTAAATGAAATTTTATCCATTAGACCTGCATTTCAATGAACTTTATTTATTGGTCTTTAAAGGTTACTCTGGAATATATTAAAAGCAAATTAATTCAGTGGTTATTTAGAATGCCCACTCATAGCTTTTTAGGTACTTTACACAAATGGAGACCAGCAGGAATGGTAATAGGAAGAATCTAGTGAAATTTGCTATTTCTGATTTAAATAGGAACACATTTTCCCTTAAAAGACTAATTAAAACACAAGTTTGAGCATGGGAAAAGGAAATTCCCAAATGTTTGTTTCCTCAAAGGTAGCAAATTAGTTGCTTTTTAAATGAATCCAAATGATAACTTAAAAATAACTTGAAAACATGGTATATTTCTTGGCACTACAATTGAGAAGTCAAAAAGAGAGGTGTGTTAAACAATGAGGTGTTTATTCATCTTGCAAAAGAGTAATAATTCAGAAAATTTTGCCAAGAAGGATCTAGAATCCTCTTAGGTAGAGCAAAAATCATATAGTTAAGCCTAAAAAATGATTTTATTATATTTTAACTTTTATAGTTATTCATATAAAGATGAGGGGAAGGGAGCCAAGATTGCAGAGAGCAGACATGACTTTCTGTGACCTCCTCTGACCTTTTCTCAAACCAATGGTAGATTAAGCCTCTAAACTGCTTTTGGAGTCAAAAAACCCATAAATATTAGGAATACAACACATTTTCAAAAGAAGACACCTTAGAAGAGTTTCAGAATAGTCTCTTTCAAATGGACAGAGGAACAGTCTGCCTAGCCCAGAGCATAGCACAGGGAGCCTAGGGCAAGAAGCTGGGGTAGGAAATCAGAGCTTTGCACCTTCCAAGCACCTGGGAATCTTCTGTGAGTCTCTTAGGCTACTGTGTCCTAATTGCTAGCAGGTGGTTTGGTAGTTTGCTACAAAAGGCAAATTGTACACTACTGAGCCCTGGAAGAATGCCAAACCTAGCTGTAATTACCCAGCACCAGAAGTCAATCAGCAGAACTTTTCCAGGGCCAACTAAAGAAGCTATTGTTCCTTTACTTTAAGAGCAGACCAAAAGTCTTTAAAAAATGACCAAAAAACCAAGAAGAGCTCTCACAATAGACAGCTTTTATAGAGAGAGAGAAGAACAGACCTCAAATCCTGAGGTTCCTAAAGGCAAATCAACTCCAGATGAAGCTCCCAAAGGAGATATGAGCTAGTCCCCATTTCACAAGGCTTTTTTGGAAGATTGAATAAAGGATCTTAAAAGATAGTTAGGAAAAAATGGTTAAAGGAAATGTAATCTTTGCAAAAAGGGATGGGAAAAACATATAACTACAAAATAAATTTGATGAAGTGGAAAAAACATATAACAACTTACAAAGAAAGATACAAATTCATTGAAAAACAAAATTAGTGAAATGAAAATAAATGCAGTGAACTAAACAATTCAATTAGTCAAATACAAGAGGAGCTTAAAAAAAGCTAACTGAAGAAAATAATACACTAAAAATTAGAATTTAACAAATGGAAATGAATGACTCAATAAGACTCAAGAATCAGTCAAACAAAACCAAAAAAAAAAAAAGAAAAAATAGAAGAAAATATGAAATACCTCCTAGGAAAAACAAGTGACCTGGAAAATAGATCTAGGAGACATGATCTAAGGATTATTGGACTTTCTTAAAGCCATGAGGACAAACAAAACAAAACAAAGCAAAACAAAAAAACAAAACAAAACAAACAAACAAAAAAAAACTGAGACATTACCATACAGGAAATCATAAAGGAAAACTACCCTGATGTCTTAGAGTTAGAAAGTAAAATAAGCACTGATCACCTGAAAGAGATCCCAAAAATTAAAATGGCAAGGAATATTGTGGCTAAATTTCAGAACTATTGCTCCAAGGAAAAGATATTGCAAACAGGCAGAAAGAAACAATTTAAATACCAAAGAGCCACAATTAGGATTATTCAGAACCTAGCAGCTTCCACTTCAAAGAATTGAAGGGCTTGGAATCTGATAATTTAAAAGACAAAGAAACTTGGATTACAAACAAGAATAAGCCATGCAACTAAAATGGGCATTATCTTTCAGGGAAGAAGATGGGCATTCAATGATATAAATGAATTTCACCTATTTCTAATAAAAATACTAGAACTGAACAAAAATTTGATCTTTGAATACAGAAGTCAAGAGAAGCATAAAAAGATAAAAATAAAAGAACTCTCAAGAACTATATTTCTGTTATGGGTATACTCAGAGAGTGTGGGTATAACTTGATTTTATTATGATGATATGAAAAAGAAACTAGAGGTGGAAAGGGAATTATACTGGGAAAAGGAAAACGGAAGTAAAATAAGGGAAATTACATTTCATGTAGAAGAAAATAAGATCTATTATAATCGAGGGAAAGAAAGGAGGGAGATGAGCATGGTGTGAATCTTACTCTCGTTAGATTTGGCTCAAAGAGAGAATATCAGACATATTTAGTTTTATGGAGAAATTTGTCTCACTTTATAGGGAAGTGGGAGGGGAAAGAGGAAAAGAAGGGAAAGACTAAGAGAAGGGAAACAGAACTATTAAGGGATAGGTGTAAAAAAAGGAGGGGCTCTAAAGGAGGAGGACTATTTGAGGGAGATGGTAATCAAAAGCAAAATACTAAGGAGAAGGGAAAGGGGGAAGGAAAGAGAAAAGTATAACATAGTAAATACGATGACAGGAAACACAGAATTAGTTATATTACTATAAATGTGAATGGGATGAACTCTCCCATAAAACAGAAGTGGATAGTAGACTGAATTAAAAGTTAGAATCCTACAATATGTTGTTTATAAGAAATACATTTAAAGTGGAGTGATGTATACAGAGTGAAGGTAAAGGGCTGGAGCAGAAATTATTACGTTTCAGATGAAGTAAAAAAAAAAAAAAGAAAAAAACAGGGGTAGCAATCCTGATCTCAGATCAAGTAAAATCAAAGATAGATCTAATTAAAAGAGATAAGGAAAGAAACTATATTTTACTAAAGGGTACCATAGATAATGAAGCAATATCAATAGTAAACATATGTTCACCAAATGATATGGCATCCAAATTCTTATTGCTTCGTTGTTTATGCTACCCTTTAGCAGGATGTAGTTTCCTTCCTTATCTCTTTTAATTAGATCAATTTTTACTTTTGCTTGATCTAAGATAGGGATGGCTACCCCTGCTTTTTTGACTTCACCTGAAGCATAAAGATTTTGCCCAGCCTTTACCTTTACTCCTTAATGTATCTCCCCTGCTTTTAAATGTGTTTCTTGTAAACAACATATTGTAGGGTTCTGACTTTGATCCAGTCTGCTATCTGCCTCCTTTATGGGGAGTTCATCCATCTACATTTACCGGTTAGAATTACTAAATCTGTATTTCCTACCATCCTAATAACCCTAGATTGGCTTTTTATTCTTGCTTCCCAACCCTCTTTCCCCTTTTAAACTTATTACCTTTGTATCACATTGCTTACCCTCTTTATAATCCCTCCCTCCCCCTTTGAGTCTTTTCCCTTCCTTCCTTATTACTTCCTTTCTTTTCCTTTCCTCCCCCTGCTTTTAATGAGGAAGAGAAATTTTTCTAAAACAAATGTCAATTATTTTTTCTTTTGAGCTAACTCTGATGAGAGTAAGATTCACACAATGTCCTCCCCTCTCTAAATTCCCTCAGATATGATAAGCCTTTTGCCTCTTTGTGGGATGTGGTTTCCTCTTTTATCCCTCCTTCCCACCTTATTCTGTCATCATCCCTTTTCCATATCTACTTCCCTTTTTTATGTTATATCAGTACAATCAAATTATACATGTATTCTTTTTGTATATCCACAAAGAAATACAATTTTCAAGAGTTATTTTTAACCTTTTCTGCATCTCTTGAGTTCTATGGTTGGAGATCAAATTTTTTGTTTAGTTCTGGTTTTTTCTTCAGAAACAAATAGAATTCATTTGTTTCATTAAATGTCCATCTTCTTCCCTGAAGAAAATGCTCAGCTTAGCTGGGTAGTTTTATTTTGGCTGCATCCCAAGTTCTTGTGCCTTTCGGAATACTATTCCAGGCCCTTCTTTCCTTTTAATGTAGAGGCAGCCAGATCTTGGGTGATCCTTATTGTGGCACCTGGTATTTAAATGGTTTTTTTTGGCTGCTGTAAAATTTTTCCTTAATCTGATAGTTCTGAAATTTGCCACAATATTCCTTGGGGTTTTTATTTTAGGTTTCTTTCAGAAGGTGTCGATGAATTCTTTCAATGCCTATTTTACCTTCTGATTCTATTACATCTGGGCAGTTTCTTTGATGATTTCTTGTAAAATAGTATCTAGGCTCTTTTTTTTCATCATAGTTTTCGGAAAGTCCAATAATCCTCAGATTATCTCTCCTAGATCTATTTTCCAAGTCTGTCATTTTTGCAAGTAGATAATTCATGGTTTTTTCCAGTTTGTCATTTTTTTGTTTTTTGCTTGACTGATTCTTGCTGTCTCAATGAATCATTAGTTTTATTTGTTCAGTTCTAATTTTAAAGAATTATTTTCTTTCATTAGCTTTTTTTTCTTTTCTGTATATGTCCAATTGAGTTTTTAAATGTATTGTTTTGGTCTGTGGAATTTTTCCATTTCACTAATTTTTTTTAGTGAATTATTTTTTTTCCAATTCACAGATCCTACTTTCTTGCATGTTCTTTTGTCTTTTCCAATTACAAATCCTACTTTCTAGTGAATTCTTTATTTTCCAATTCACAATTCTTACTTTCCTGAGATTTTTACTTTTTTCCAATCAGATTTCAGGAAGTTGTTGCTCTCTTGTAAGGCTTCTCTTTCCTTTCCCCATTTATCTTCTAACTTTCTTTTAGACTTTTAAGAGTTCCTTCTATGAGTGCATCATGTAAAGGAGGACAGTCTGATGATTTTTGTGTTTGAGGTCTCTTCAGGTTTGCTGACCTGCTTTTTCTGCATAGAAGCTGTCGATCGTTTTTCATCTTTTTATTCATGTTTTAAAGCCTTTAGGTATGTCTCCTAGGCAAGGTTACTAGCTTCCTTCTGCAGAGCAGGGAAAGAGTAAACCGATTCGCTCCGTATGGAGTGCTCTGAGGAGAGTTTTCCTTCCCCAACAGGAAGTGGATTCAGCACTGGCCGAGCTATCAAAACGCTTAGTAGCTGAGTGGGTTAGCATTGCCCTCGGCTAGAGACTAGGGGTGAAAGTGTCACTGCCCCAGGCCAGAGCCTCTTGTGGGACTGTGAGTATTAGCAGCTGACTGCAGACCGCAGACCGCAGACCACAGACCGCAGACCACAGACCGCAGACCACAGACCGCAGACCACAGCAAACTCTGCCCCAGTGTCTCTGCCCAATGCAAATCGGCCCTGGAAAAGCTCTATGGCCCCAAGCCGAGCTCCCCACTGTGCAGATTGGGGGTAACCCTGGTTGTGTCCTCCTGCGTGGGATCACAACTGCCCCAAGGAAAAGCCCCATATTGCGGTTGGGCTGTGCGCTTGTGCTGAGATCTGTTTCACCCTCGGTTTGAGACTCCTCAGAACCCAATTCTCTCCCGCCTGCGCCGATCTCCCCTGCCCCGAACCAACCTTTTTTGGCGAGACTGCAGATTTTCTTCGGCTGGTGAGTTGTTCTACTTCTTATCTTTACGAATTGTAGCAGTCAAGACTATTTTTGAGGCTCGATATAATATTGATAAAGAGGGTAAGAGAAGAGCTTAGAAAGTCGCGTGTGTCTTCTCCTCCATCTTGGCTCCGCCCCCCCCCATCCAAATTCTTAAAGAAGTTAAGAGAGATGCAAGAAGAAATCGACAACAAAACCATACTAGCACAGGATCTTGACCTTGCTCTCTCAGAACTAGATAAATTAAACCACAAAATAAATAAGAAAGAAGTTAAGGAGATAAATAGAATGTTAGAAATTTAGGTATAATAGAGAAAATTGAATGGAGATAGAATGGAATACTTTTTTTCTTGGCAGTTTATGGAACCTATACAAAAATTTACCCTGTATTAGGGCATACAAATCTCAAAATCAAACTCAGAAAAGTAGAAATAGTAAATGAATTTTTTAAGATCATGATGCAATAAAAATCACATGCAATACAAGGCCAAGAAAAAATAGACCAAAAATTAATTGGAAATTAAATAATCTAATCCTAAAGAATGAATGGGTGAAACAGCAAGTAAGACACAATTAACAACTTCATCCAAGAGAATGATAATACTGAGACAACATACCAAAATTTGTAGGATGTAGCCAAAGTGTTTATAAGAGGAAATATTATATCTCTAGATGCTTATTTGCATAAAATAGAGGAAGAGAAGATCAATGAATTGGGTTTACGACTAAAATAGCTAGAAAAAGAACAAATTAAAAATCATCAATTAAATACCAAATTTGAAAATCTGAAAATAAGATGTTAATAAAATTGAAAATAAGAAAACTATTGAATTAATAAATAAAACTGAATTGGTTTTATGGAAAAAAAAACAACAAAATAGATAAACTTTTAATTAATTTTATTAGAAAAAGGAAAGAGGAAAATCAAATTGTTAGTCTCAAAAATGAAAAGGGAGAACTTTCCACAATGAAGAGGAAAATAATTAAGAGTTATTTTGCTTAACTATAGTCCAATAAATTTGATAATCTAAATGAAATGGAGGAATATTTACAAAAATATAGATTGCGTAGGCTAACAAAAAAGGAAATAAATTACTTAAATGGTCCTATTTTAGAAAAAGAAATAGAACAAGCTATTAATCAGTTCCTTAAGAAAAAATCTCCAGGGATAAATGGATTTACATGTCAGTTCTACCAATCATTTAAAGAATAATTAATTCCAATACTATATAAACTATTTGAAACAATAGGAAAAGAAGGAGACCTACCAAATTCCTTTTATGACTCAGATATGGTGCTGATGTCTAAACCAGGTAGGTTGAAAACAGAGAATGAAAATTATAGACCAATTTCCCTAATGAATATTGAGGCAAATATCTTTTAAAAAAATGTAGCAAAGAGATTACAGAAAGTCATCCCCAGGATAATACATCATGACCAAATAGGATTTATACAAGGAATGCAGGGGTCGTTAAATATTAGGAAAACTATTAGCATAATTGCCTATATCAATAACTAAACTAATAAAAATCATATGATTATCTCAATAGAAAAAACATTTGATAAAATCCAACACCCATTTCCCTTAAAACACTTGAGAGTATAGGAATAAATGGACTTTTCTTTAAAATGATCAGCAATATCTAATTAAAACCATCAGCAAACATCATATGTAATGGGGACAAGCTAGAACCATTCCTATTAAGATCAGGAGTGAAACAAGGTTGCCCACTATCACCATTACTATTCAGTATTGTATTAGAAATGTTAGCTTTAGCAATAAGAGAAGAAAAAGAAATTAAAGGAATTAGAGTAGGTAATGAGAAAACCAAATTATCATTCTTTGCAGATGATATATTATGGTATACTTAGAGAACTCTGGAGAACCAACTAAAAAACTGCTATAAACAATTCACAACTTTAGCAAAGTTTCAGGATACAAAATAAACCTATATAAATCATCAGCATTTTTATATATTACCAACAAAGGCCAGCAGCGAGAAATACAAAAAGAAATTCCATTCAAAATAACTGATAGTATAAAATATTTGGGAATCTGTCTATGAACACAATTACAAAACACTTTTCACACAAATAATTCAGATCTAATCAGCTGGAAAAATATCAAGTACTCATGAGTAGGCCAAGGGAATATAATAAAAATGATAATACTACCTAAATTCATCTATTTATTTAGTGCCATAACAATCAAACTCCCAAGAAAGTATTTTACAGACCTAGAAATAATAATAACAAAGTTCATCAGGAAGAACAAAAGCTCAAGAATTTCAAAGGTATTAATGAAGAAAAAAATGCCAACAAAGGTGGCCTACCTGTGTCAGACCTAAAGTTATAAAAGAGCAGTTTTCAAAACCATTTGGTATTGGCCCAGAAATAGAGTAGTTGATCAGTAGAGGATCATAGGACAAAATAGGCAATAACTATAGCAATCTAGTGTTTAAAAAACCCAAAGACCCCAGCTTTGGGGATAAGAACTCACTATTTGACAAAAACTGCTGGGAAAATTGGAAACTAGTATGGCAGAAACTAGGCATTGACCCACACCTAACACCGTATACAAAGATAAGGTCAAGATGGGTTAATGATTTAGAAATTACAAATAATATTATAAACAAATTAGAAGAACATAGGATAGTTTAACTCTAAGATCTGTGGAGGAGGAAAGAATTTGTGACCAAAGAAGAACTAGAGATCATTATTGATCACAAAATAGTTAATTTTGATTATATTAAGTTAAAAAGGCTTTTACAAACAAAACTAATATAGACTTACACTAACTGATGCTAAGTTAAATGAGTACAACTAGGAGATCATTGTATACAACAACAATAAGAGTATATGATGATTAATTCTGATGAACATGACTCTTTCCAACAATGAGATGATTGATACTAGTTACAATGATCTTGTGATGAAGAGAGCCATCACCCAGAGACAGGACTATGGCGACTGAATGTGGATCACAACATAGGATGGTGAGGAAGGACAGGTAAAGATAATGACAAATGTTGGAGAAGATGTGGGAAAACTGGGACACTAATGCATTGTTGATAGAGTTGTGAAATCATCCAACCATTTTGTAGAGCAATCTAAAACATATCCAAAGGACTATATGATGCATACCCTTTGAGCCAACAGTGCCACTATTGGGTCTATTTCCCAAGGAAATCATAAAGGAAGGAATGAATAGATGCCCATCAATTTGGGAATGGCTGAATAAGTTGTGATATAAGCATGTAATGGAATAACATTTTTCTATAAAAAAAAATAATGACCAAGCTGATTTTAGAAAAACCTGGAAAGATTTATACAAACTGATTCTAAGCAAAACAAGCAGAACCAGAAACATACTGTACACAAGGTTGTGCAATAATCAATCATGAAAGATTTACTTGGTTCTTCTCAGTAGTTCAATGACCTAAGGCAATCCCAAGAAACTTTGGATAGAAAATGCCATCTACATCGAGAAAGAGAACTATGGAGATTTAATGTAAATCAGCACGTGCTGTGGTCATTTTTTGTTTGTTTGTTAGTTTTTCCCTTTTGTTCTGATTTTTCTCTCCCAGCATGTTTCATAAAGGAATGTGTATTTAAAAACTTAATGTACAAGTATAACCAGAAAAAATAAAACAATAAAGAAAAAATCAGATAAAAGAGATAGAGGAAAATTAGAAAAAAATAAACATAATCCAAGAATATAAAGAAAAAAAATTTGAAAAGAAAGTCAACCAAATAGAACTAGAGAATCCAAAACTTAAGAAAATGATTCCTTGGAAAAAATATTAGTATGATGCCCAAATTCATTTTCAAGATCTTCCAAAGATTGTAATCAGTATATAGATAAGTATTCTTTAGTGGGAATCAGCAGTATTAACAAGTACCTAACAGGAATATTTTGTAACAAAATGTAATTAATAATCAGTGAAACCAGATGAGAAAATAAGCTCAAATAGGTTAAGTCAGTTGCAAAGAGCACACAAACAACAAGTTTTTAAGGTAGGATTTGAATCCAACTATCCCTAAGTCCATGTCATAGCCCTGGCCAATAACCTATGCTGCTATGATTTCATTAATATGAATACTCCATCCATTAATACAGATTACAATAAATTTTTAAGTAATAAAATATTTCTAACAATTGCTGAGACTAAAAAATTCAGCACCTTGTGGTAAGCACACTTACAAGTTTCCTTAAAATTGGCTAGGGCGTTTCTCAAACTATAAACATACAAACATTATTAAATCTGTTCTTGAAACTTTTCCTGGATGGTAAAAAAAAACTTGAACTGCTGGCATAATTTTTGAGACTCCAAGGTCATTTTTATACTGAAATAAGGGATAGCAATAATATGTTAGCAGAGGATGATATATAATGTAATATTCTGTTCTTAGAAAGACAGTATACAAAAATGATGGTGAAGGGTGTATGTGAGTGCCTAAAATATGTAAAATATATTACACTTCTAAATAATTATTTTAAACTATTCCAAGTGGAGAGAAGAAAAAAACAACAACAAGGTATTTTCTTTGATGGCTGAAATTATTATGCCATAAGATTTGGAAAGCCTGGTACATTTCAAGAAATACAAATAAAATAGTAAAGTTCTAAAGTGACTTTAAAACAGGAAAAATGTCATTTTATACACATAATAAGATATTTTAAAAAGCCAAGAAAAGAAAGCATTAGGAAAAAAAAATTGAAGTGAGAAGTATCATATATATATATAAATGACAAACCTTTTGAGAAAGGTAATACTTTATGACAGAATACTTTAAAAAGTTTCCTTTTAAAGGAATAATTGAAATGAAAATGATTTACTCAATATTCTGTGTACTGTTGCTAAATCATTTGAATAATTATCTTCATGTCTTTGAAATTATTATACATCAGTTTATCATTTTCATTTGTATTTAAATATCAAAAATTATTTTTCAAGATTTAAAAAACTAAGAAAACACAGACAAGTTCATATGGAAAAGTTAATCCATCTCTCTGTCTGTCTCTGTCTCTCTGATTCTTTCTTTTGTTAATTATGTCTCCCTTTGGCATTTGATAATATCTACAAATAAGTTAGGATGAGCAATTTTGACTACACTGAATGGTCTGTTTAGTCAAATATTGATTAATTCAGTTTAGAACTCCCCAAACAAAAAGAAAAATGTTAAACCATATATTGTATTAAATTGCCTGGTTGCTTGACTGAAATCCCAAGTGAATTTGGTTAAAATAGAATTGTTGGCTTGTTTAAACATTATAAATATTTGTGTCTGCCCTCTAATTTATTAAGAATTTAAATAATTTTGTTGTCTAACAATTATTTTGTTTTCTAATACATATAAAAAAGTTTACATTTATGCATATTTTTAAAAATCTATATAACTTACCAAGGTACTGAATGGTATTATCAGAGATAACTAGGTGGTACAGTAAATGCTCAACTTGATATCAGAAACACTTGAGGCCAAATTTGGCCTCATATTTAGCAGGTATGCAAATCTGGGAAAGTCACTCTATAGAAATATATACAAATAAAAAATAAACATATATTTCTTTATGTACATACATGCCTATATATATAGGATATGTTTTTCAGTCTTTTGAAGGGAAAGGGGAATGAAAAGACTTTGAAAGGAGGACAGTTAGGGAAAAACTAGCTTATCAACATATCCTTAATTTTTACCTTCTCTCCTTAGAAACTTCAAGGAATTTCCCTTGAATTATATTTAGGCTCCTTTTTCTGGTTTGAACTGAAATATCTAGTTCCATTGGGAGAGTTTATTTACTTTCTGTATTTTTCTAACATATCCTAATCAACATATTTTCTCTAATTTCTATTTTTTGGATATAATGGTTTGTATTCACTATTTGTGATAATCTTTTTTATAACTATTATTGGTGGAAAAGAGTCACTATATACCAGCATAGAAAATACCTTCCCCCTTTAAGCAACAATGGAAGTGACTTAAACCTAAAGAACTCATTATCCTTGACCAGATCTATATATTGGGGCACATAGATATAATTCTAGTCTAGTACCTCCTCTCTTCAGAGGAGAAGAGCATGGCCAGCTTTGTGACCCCTTCTCCTTCCCTCTCCAAGTAAGAACTAAAAGAGAGAAGTGTAGAAGGTAAGATTCTAGGAATATCTGTTCATGGCTTCCTAGAAACTGCATTTAGATAGCCCATATGAACATACAAAGAACCTCCAGAGGCAGACAACTTATGTATGAAAACACTTTGGAAACCTTAAAGCACTGTGTTGTTGATATTCAGTTGTTTAGTCATGTCTGATTTCATTACCTAATTTGGGATTTTCTTGGCAAAAATACTGTAGTGGTTTGCCATTTCCTTCTTCAGCTCATTTTATTAATGTGGAAACTCAGGCAGAATTAAGTGACTTGCCCAAGCTAGTTAAGTATCTGACAATAGATTTGAACTCAGGTACTCCTGATACCATATCCAGTATTCTATCCCATTGTGTCACCTCATTGCTCCAAAGCATTATATAAATTTTAGTTATTATTGCCAAGTTATTTTCATTTCTGCTACAGCTACATATTCAACCCACTTCATCAAATAGATATCTTTCATTGAATTGTACTAATTATATCCCACATTATGATGTCTGGGAGTCATTTAAGGCTTGTATTCTTTTTTTTTTCCTCTCTAAATTTTGCTTCCAACATCATACTCTCCATTTTTCTTATGAAGAAATAGATGCTTACTTCTCATCTTTACTACCAGAAAATGCATTTATTCATTAAATCATCTAGTGATAAAGACATGCTTTGCACCTGGATCTTTAATATTTCAACATGGATTATCAAAAAAATGAGTCAGGAATAGTTAGAAATCTATTTAAAGATAAAGAATTAACCCTGAAATTGATTCATCAGTTGGTAAGCAGTTGATGTATTAGTAAGGAAGGAGACTGATAGTCGGGTATTATTTTAGAAACAGCAGTTCATCTTTTTTATGTTACTCTCAGATGCTGGAATTTCTGGCAAAAGCCCAGATGATACAGAGTTACATCTGTCTTATGGTAAGGTTAAAAGTCTTATCTCTTTATTCTGAGAATTTTTGCTTAGCATTTCAACAATCCTATAAAAATGAGTTCACATGTATTTGAAAGTAAGCTTAATTTTTATTTAAAATGCTTTGAGTGGAATTGAAAGGTACCTATGAAGAACTTTGTTAACAGTTGGCTTCATTTGGGAAAGTGAATTATTTTGCAATATATATATATATATATATATATATATATATATACACACACACACACATACACTAGGCCAAATCTTAAACAGAGATTTTGAATTCTTTAGATCATGAAGATCTAGTAGTAAAACATAGGCAATCCATCCCCTTCTTGGTGAAATCTATCAAAGCCACAAGATTATTTTTATTATTTGTAAACATTTGCTAATTAAAGTGTGTTATAAAATGTGCAAGTCAGGCTTGCTGAAAGCAGAGGTGATCTCTTCCTTTCCCTTTTATACTTCTTCACAGGAATACTTTGTGTAGCATGGGTTGTATAATTCTGATAAACTAGAAGGCAACTTTGAGGTCAGCTTCCAATTACATATAACTCACAGATAAAGCGCTCACCCTGGGTGATGATGAAAAATCTTATAATTAGTTGCTGAACTGTAGAGAAGGATGATTCAAAAAGTATGTAAATGATAACAAATTCCATCTTACCTCTTTCTTCCTTTCTGGCTGGAAACATGGACTATATCAAGCTGGATCCCAAGAGTTGGGTGGGTGAAAGTGAGACAAATTTGTCTTACACCAGGCTTCATGTGACTGTGAGCCCTTAATAAGTTTTCTTCTGAGTCCTGGCCATCTCTTCTGCCTTTATTTATTCCTGATCTTAGGCAACTAAGTTTTCTGTGATGGACATGCACAATCTAGAAAGTAATCTCCTGAGTTTAAGACATTTAGAGATTGTGGATGAGAGCTGGTTAGAAGTAGGAGAAAATACTACATTGCATAGATTGACCATAGACAAGAGACCTGGACCAGGGTGTCTAGTCTTCACATTGTCTAGTGGGGATGAAAGGAAAAATGGATAATTATCAATCTTGCAAAACAGTCCTGGTGAGGCCTAAATATTAGCCTCCCAATCAATTGTAATGATAGTTATTCAAATCGCTGATTCCTATTAATTCTGTTTATATATATTGTAATTTTTTATATTTATCATTATTTGCTACATACCATCATCACTTTTTTTTTTTTTTTAACTATCTCTCTTTTGAGAAACTCAGACTTTTAAGACAATTAAATTTACCATAAGTTAATTTCCCAGGATACTGTCACGGGGGCAATTAGTGAACAAATTAATGTGAGAATGGGGAGTCTAATCACCCTATTTAGAAGTTAGGCTTCCCCAGAGATGAATGTAATCCAAATTACAATGGCTATTCACAGGACTGAGCCCCTTGCTCCAGACCTTATGGGCTGGGCTGATCAGTTTTATCATGCTAGATATGAATTCTGGATTCCAGATTATGATAAAAGTAAAACACTTTTACTTCTCCTTCATGAGTAAACCAATGCCCAACAATGACATAGAATAGATAGGTAGATAGATCGATAGATTAGCAGAATAATAATTAAATACTACATATTAGACACTGTGTGAAGTAATGGAAATATATGCATTATTTCTCACCATGAATAGCTTACATTCTAAGATAGAAAGAAAATCTGAAATGGGGAGGAGCAGTGATAAAGATAGCAGGGCAAGGGCAAGGTCCAGTGAGAAAATGGAAATGTTAAAAAAAGTAATATGAAGTCTAAAAAGTGAGTTGAGCTAAGAGTGAATGAAGTACCTGGATACCTCATAAAATGATAACTCAAGATAGACTCACTAGTCAAAAGAGTAGGCCTCAGGCTACAGGGGTGTCATTTGTAGATTTTGGTCTATGGCCATTCCTTATGACTCAATTCTTTTCTAATTATGCTTCATAAATAAATAAATTTGACTACGATATAACGGGTCTTCTTGCTGTTTATATTTTTAGCCTAATCTCAGGGTTACAGCAGATGATCATAAAATCACATAAACACAGCTCTAAAGAAAGAAGTACTTTTTAAAAAATTACTTACTGTAGCCTTTAAGCTATACAGACAATAAAGTCTGCATATGAAAATAAAAAGCTTTTAAAAAAAGAAAAATAAAGTGAAAAAATAAAGTCTGCATAAATAAGTCAATACAAACTATATAGACAATATGTTATAGATAAATCTTGCAATGTGATAAAATAGGATTGATATAACACTGTAGGTTTGCAAAGTGCTTTACAAATGCAGACATATGTTTTTGTGTATATCTGTATGTATATTCTTTCAGGTAAAGACATCAGCTTCCTGATGCCACTGGTCCACTTCAAGAATGAAGGGTAAAAAACAATATGTGAGTAATAGTAGCTGTCCCATTGGGGAACCTAGCTGGCCAGTTCCAGTTGGGCAATGTTTGTTTGTTCATTCATTTCTTCCTTTTTTCTTCTTTTTTTTCCCTCTCTTCCTCTCTCCTTTCCTTCCTTCCTTCCTTCCTTCCTTCCTTCCTTCCTTCCTTCCTTCCTTCCTTCCTTCCTTCCTTCCTTCTTTGTTTCCTTCCTTTTTGGTTGCTTGCTTCCTTCTCCTTTCTTTCCTTTCTCTTTTTCCTCTCTCTGCCTCCATAACAGAAATCACAGCCTTGCCTGTGGGTGATCTTCCCAAAGGAATATAAATTTTGATCACTGAAACCTCACAAGATAACTTGGGGTCTACAGGATAGATTTTTTCCCCCCTTCTCCTTCCTATCTATTTATTCTTTCATCTCAAAAAACTCTACAAAAACCTGGAACAATTAACGTTTTTATTTCATGTAGTTTCATATATGATTTATTGAAATATAACACTGGAAAACCAGGTTTTGATGATGGCTTTTGAGATTCAAAGATCATACCTGAAACTGAAATCAATCTGACTCTCACAGATTGACCAAAAGTCGATCCAATCCCAGCCTTACAGTTTGGGTTTTGTAAATAATAGTTTCTGTTTTAGTCAGAAACTGTGAGGTTCTTCCTCTCCCAGTGAGATGTAATGTATAAGTGTGTGATCATACAATATATACATAAATACATATAAATGTTGTATTATATGATGCATACAACAGATACATACATACACCTGCAATATACATATCTATATCTCTACATATCTATATCTCTACACTTATACATATAAAATTCACATAGGCATGTATATACTTATAGATGTGCTAATAAATATAAGTACATATTTGTTCATGCATGTATGTACCAAAGCATAGATGTATATATATGCACCATACATAAAAAATGTCACACATGTGTGGAATGGTAAAATATGTATGCACAATGAATGCATTTACAAGTGCATAAGACATGTGTGCTTATGCATTCACACATGTGCTTTACATATATACATATGCATATGTATGTTTCTATCTACAAACATTTACATCCATATTAACATTCACACCTGTATCATATACCTATTTTTGTTTCTAAGACTTTATCTCTATTCTTGTCAAGTTGTTAGATTTTAAAAAAAAAAAACCTTATTTAAGAGATTGATAAATGTTAGACATTTATTTAATATTCATTCAATAAACATTTATTAAGTGTCCTTTAGAGAAAAGAATGGGATATGTAGGGGGGTAGGGTGGGCCTGAGAGTCAGGCACAAATAAGCATATAAGATGTTAACAGAAATATCTTGGAGAATGAGAAGTGAGCAAAAGATATTGGATTTAGCAACCAAACTTTCAGTGTATCTAACTATCCATAGGGGAGTAAAGTTTAATTGACAGCCTAGGAGAAGCCTTATCACTGAGGTAGTTCATGCTTCCCAGTAGACATTACCACTGTATGGAAACAGCACTATTTTGATTAATGTCAGATAAAAGACTAATTTGAATGATTTGATTATTTCCATCTGTTTCTGGGATTGCTGAAAAAAATTATTTCAGAGTTGGAACTAGATGATCCAACCGATCTAAGGTTCAGGACATCGAACCCAGAGATCAAAACACCTAAGCATCCTCAAATGACTTTATGTTTGAAATCATGTTTTCCTTGAGTCAGAGCTTAAAGAACTGACGATAATATTAATAGACAATTATTAGACATTCACTGTATGCAAAATCACTCTGCTAACTCTTGACAAAAATATGAGAATAAGGTAAGCCATTGTACCTCTTTTCAGAGTTGTAGTCTAGAAATGTTGTGCCACAGTTCTCTTAATGTCCTGATGCAGTTTCTCTAATTGTACTATTCAGTTACTCTGCCTTAGGTTATAACCATTCCCTCTTAATGTTAGGATAAAAGGTCTTGTATTTTAGACCTTAGGCTATACTTATTCCCTCTTAATGTTTGATGAGATAAAAGTTTTATATCTTAAGGCTATAATCATTCCTTCTTAATGTTTGACAGGATAAAGGTCTATCCATTTTAGACATAATTAGAATATCAGTAACCTCTCCAGTACCTCCCTCCATTGTGTCATCCTAGGTGCCTCCCCCCATTAGGTTATTCCCATCCAGGTACCTCCCCCATTACATCATTGTTCTTGTTACCCTATAAAAGAATCTTGTATCTGACATTCACAACTGGATTCTTTGAGACAATAATCTCATTCAGCCCTGGGACCAAACCATGGATCCATTTGGTCCCAGTAAATGTCTCCATTAAATAAATTATTAAATTGTTTTCTAATCTCTATCTTGCTCAGTTTTTCCAGCATTACAGAAACATAAGGAGCAGAGTGCTTGGGGTCCTGTGAGAAGGTAAGAAATGAGGAATAAAAATCATGATCTATTGGTGCTCACAGAAATCAGTAGATCAATTGAAATTGATCAAATTTTGAAGAATCCTTGCCTTTGATAAGAACTGATCTCATAAGTGTCTACTTTGACTAGAATTGTGGCTCTAAGGTTTTCCATATGCTGACTGTCATGGAAGAAAACTGGTGTAGAATGACAGTAACTTTCTCTTGTAAGATTGTTTATTTATTTAGGCTTATAATATTAATATTTATAGCAGGAAAGTTAAATTTCAGATCATATTTTATTACAGTATAGGAGAAGAAACATCTACTGAAATATAAAAAAAATCAAGAGTTGCAACAGTTGCATACAAATGTTTTGACCATGGAGGGCAAACAACAGCTGTATTGGCTCAAGGCAACTGAGGCATCTATAAATAGTTCAGATTTCTATGTATGATTCTTGTTAATGTCATCTTATCTTTAGAAATCATATGAATGTATATAATATTATGTGCCTGACACTGAGTTATTTAACCAAATCTCCTAAGAACGTCTGCTTCCCTTGCCTTACCTTACTTTGCCTTGCCTTGATTTCTCGTCCTTCTTTTCCCTTCCCTTCCTTAAACTTCTTTTTATTTCTCTTATCTTTCCTTCATTTCCATTTCCAACTCTTCTCTTTTTCCTTTCCTGATATACATAAGTCAATACCGATTGCCAAGTAAATATACTTCTACCAAGTAAATGTACAACAATCATATTTAGACTATTGCACATTAATAGTATTAGAGGTAGTTTCAAAGATTCTTGATATCATTGGGGACTAAAAACTGAGATCAAGAAAATGCCTAAAGACTCATTTTAATTCTTGATTTTCACAGAATATTCCCAAATTTTGAAGTCTACTAGACTATCAGGTGGTTTCCAAAAAAAAGTTATATTTTATTTTATTTCTTAATCTTGACCTCAACAATGCTGGTCCCACATTCTTAAAGTCTCAAAGTAAAAGAGTTAAAGATTAGCAATTACTTGATAATGGTGCATAGAAGGTAAACCTCTTTTGATTTAAAACTATAATTTTTATCTATGAGAAAAAATCCTGGCCTGAGAACTCTCCCCCTTAATGAAAATCAGTATTTATCTGAGATTTAGAGTTTTAAAGAGATGATTGGAGCACTGAGAATACCTTGCCTATGGTCACACAGACAAAAAGTTTCAGAGAACTTGAATCTATGTTTTTCTGACCCAAAGGCCTGCTTTTATCTAGTGTCATACTATCTTTTACACTTTCACACTTACCTAGAAAATGACAACAAAAGAAAATCCCTTTCTTGACATATAGGAAATAAAATGGCATAGTTTTAATGGCACCTGTTTTACATGTGTGGCGAACTATTTTTTTTTTTTTTTTTATTAAGGTGGGACAAAGAGGGCATTCTCAGGATGACTATTGTTTTGGCTCCCTTTGCTGTCTGAAGTATAAAAAAAACAGCCTATGAGCAGTTGTTGGATATTTTAGCAGAATTTCCATTGCTCTATGAGAATTCCTTTCTGACCTAATGTAGATAGTTGCCATGGTGAACGTGGATTCAGAGGGAAGCACTCATTTTATCTGAATTAGTTTATTTTTAACCTTTAGAATTATATTCTTTATCTGTGGTCAGCAATAAAAATGTATTTATTGTATACTGCCTCCTTGCATTTTAACCTCAAACCTGGAAAAGTAAACTGGGATGTGTTATGTCTGGCCTAGAATATTTATTATGGTTGGCACCATTGGTAATGGTCCTGAACTTGTTTTTTAAATGAAAGAAGAGTGTTCTAGAAGAAATAGCACTTTGAGTAGTGAGATGTCTAGATACAGGACTTTGTTATCCTATCACCAAAATGTAATTTGGGGTACATGTGATAATGCCCTCTCAGTGGAGAAGGAGAAGTTCCATTTTATCCTTTAGGATGAATTTCTTGGATGCTTACAGAATCTATTAGGGATTTTTTAAATGGTCAAATGAAGTATTTTTTTTTTTTTTTTTTTTTTTTGCCTCTATTAACAGTTTTAGAAAAGCTGGATTGACACTTAAGAAAAATGAAGAGAAATTGTCCTTGTATAGTAGGCAATTAGAGGCAGATCTAAATAAAAAAATTTAATATTTAAAAAAAAATTACCCCTTGAAAAGAGGTGCAGTTTATGTATTTATTACCCATCCAGGTTAAAAGGATAATGCGAACAGGGGTGGAGACTATTAGGATTGATATTGTCCTGGGTAGCCAGGTGAGCATTTAGCAGAGAAAGCCTAAATCACTGTAAATAATCTGGAAGCTTAGCATGTAATAAACACTTAATAAATGCTTATTTCCCTTTGTGTGGGAAGGGTGCAGGAGCTCCCTTACCCAAATTAATTATTCAGAGGCATCTTCAGATACAAAGAGGAAGCATTTATTTGGTCTTTGCAAGGAGAGGCTCAAGGACATCAGCTGAGCAGATCCAGAGCTTCTCAGCTCCCATCTCCCAGCATGGTGTCTTGTCTCAAACTCAAAATAGTGAGTTGGCTAAATAGCAAAAGAGTTGGGTTCATTGGATGGACTGAAAAGGAAGTGACCATTAACCAAAGGTCAGCAATGCTGTCTACTGCCTGAGGCTCACATAACTTCCTGAAGCTTAGGCCTAGGGTCTGACCTTTTCTGCCCTACAGTCCTCTGAGAATAGGGATCACGTGACTTCCTGAAACTTAGGTCTAGGAACTGAGCCACTCCATCTCATAGGCTTTTTGAGAAAGCTTCACCTGATCCCATTCACTCCCTCATCTTTATTTCATACATTTGAACATTTCTCACACTAGTCCTGATACATTTTTTCCACTAGGACATCCTTGTTAGCTAGGCCTTCAGGATTGTCCCTCTCTTCAGTATCAACTGTAACCCGCCCTCTACCATTTAGAACCAACACCTGCACATCAGCAGAAGCTTTCAGGAACCATTTTAGATAAGAAATCTTGAACTGTTCTAGTGATTAAGTGCATAAGCAAGCGGGTGACAGGATATTGCTGCTTGAAACAATGAGCAGGAATCAGAGACCCTGCTTCCACTGACTCCCACTATCTCTCTTGGAAACCCTGTCATCACAGAACAGATTGTCATCTGGCCGCCATAGAACTACAGCACTGTGGGGGCCCAGGAACCTCAGGGTCATTGTCCCATCATTCCCACCTCAAGCAGTCTGGAACCAGATTCATTTGGGAGAAAGGGACGAGGGTCTCATCTTCTGGAACTGCTTGAGACTGATAAGGGGCATAGAGCCAGCCCTCTCAGTGGGGTCTGGACTGAAAAGGGTGAACAAGTGACTTGTAGGTGGCTTCAGCAGCTTCCAGTGCTAAATGTCAGAATCAGGTCTCAGGTGATTGCAAGTTGAACAAGTAGTTGGACTTTCATGGCTTGGAGTCTGGAAGAAACAACTCTCACAAGCAGATTAAAAATGCAAGGACCAAATATGAACAAAAGAACATGAATAAACAAAAGTGGAGTTAGTATGGAGGTTACTGGGTACAGTAATCAGGAACTTTACCCAGAGGAAGATTGGTTGGGGGTGGGGGGAGAGATGAGGCTATCATAAATGCCTCTCATCCAAGAAGTTTTTCCTAGAATAAATGTCAAAGGATACTTCCCCAAATTCTTGCTTTTGTTTTCTCAAAGGAGATGGAGCAATGGGAGGAACATTGTGACCTTAAGTGAGTATGATCTCCTTTAGCAAAAACTCTAAAGCCTTTTCTGTCTTACAAGGGAAAGCTTTTACTCAATTTATACTGTTATTAACAAAACCAAAAGCAGTTTGAAGTCCCTGCAGGGGGGGCACATATGTAGGCCCTTTTAACAGTCCTTTCAAAATTTACTTGCCTGAAAGCTATATGAGAGAATGCAGGAGTCAGGAGTTAGGGAATTAAAGGTACTATCGTCAGGGGCAAACAAGGAGCAGCACAGGCAGCTGAATCTGCAAGCCTGTTTTCCTTACCCTGAAGCAAATCCCACTTGCTTTATGAAACATAACAGAAACCTCTTTAGGTCCATGGACAGCTTGCAGCAATTGTTCCCCTGAATACTTAATCGGGGAATGTTTGATTGTCAAAATAAATAAATTCCCTTTCTTTCCATATATCTCCCATATACTCCATGATCATGCAAA
This sequence comes from Sarcophilus harrisii, assembly GCF_902635505.1. NCBI lineage: Eukaryota > Metazoa > Chordata > Mammalia > Dasyuromorphia > Dasyuridae > Sarcophilus > Sarcophilus harrisii. The sequence goes on from NC_045426.1 coordinate 239,843,418, forward strand.
ATATGAAAAACATATTTGAAATCAGTATGGATGTTTATTCTCATTCCTTTCCCCAATTCTAAAACTCTGATACAGACAAAAATGCTCTGAATCTGGTAGGGAACTAGAATCTCTAAAAATTGGCCTAGGATGACTCCAATTCCTCAATTAGAAGGATTGTGGCAGCTAGCTCTAAGGCAGGAGGATTCCCCCAAAGACAACAAGTTTCTTTGAGAAGCAAGGAGTCTAGTAAGGAGGACCTGGCCCCACCTTCCATCAATGTACAGTGTAAAAATCTAACACACTTACCTTAGAAGTTCCTTGCATTGGTCAGTGGTAGAACTTTTGATACAGCATCAAAAATGACCTTGTCTTAAAGCAGCCATAAACTTGGAAAAACAAAAATAAACATTTAGTTATTAACATCATGTAAATGTAAGCTATTACTTTAAACAATAAAAGCAATTAATGTTAAAGTAATTTCATTTAATCAGCAAGGGGGTAGGGGGAATACAGAAGTTGGGGGTGGGAATGTGTGAGCTCCAATGAGTGGGTATGTTCTCTCACTTCTAAGAAGCAGCCACACACACTCAGTGGGGGAAGGTTAGGCTAAATCTTCACCTTCCCAAGACAAAAGATCTTTTTCTTTCCTCTTCCCCCACTCTATTTGGTGTCTCTCCTAACTTCACTATGCTTTACCACTCCACCTTTAGGGTACCAAGTCCACCTCAGAACCCAGCCCATCAGCTAAAGACATGCCCCAATTTCATGGTATTATCTCCTTTCTCTTGGCAAATGGCAAGTTCCACTAGGAGCTTGCCCCTTTCCATAATAAATCTAGTTTTTGCCAAAGACAACGGCCAATGTGAATTCCTCACATGACTGAATCCAACTTTGGTGTCTATCATCATCTGGTATCTATATTACCCATGTAATACTTAACAATTTTAGGTTTCAATATTACAATAATCCCAAATAATTTAATTAGCAATTTCACAATTTTCATAAGGGCTAGCTAAATAAATGTAACATAGCCTATCACAAAAATAAATAGGAATATAATGGAATTACAGTTGTTTCCAAATTTAATGTACACACCAATTAAAAAGTTATTTTAAAAATCAATACTTTACCCTATGATAGTCTAACTAGAATTTGAACTATTCATTGCTTCCATTGAAACTATCAATTGCTTTTGCAAATCAGTCTTTCTTGTCCCTTGTTTTTAAAATCATCTCTCTTTTTTTTTTTTTTAACTTTAAGATTCACAATATGGCCAATATCCAAATAACTTTGGACCAATTTTCATAAAACGTATACATATGTCCAGCAGAGCTGACAAAATTTTAAAGCATACCTCATAATTTTTACAAATTACTCAAAATTAATTTTAAAAAGCAATATACTTCATCTAATTAGGGGATACAAACATGTAACCCCCTAAGGCAAACTAGTAGAACTTTGTTTTAAAAACCTATTTTTTTGACTTAAAATCAAATCAAATACAGATTTAAATTTCTAGTAACAATGTTTCAATATTTGCACACAAATTTATAAGATCATGGGCTTAAAGTAAACAATCTCACAATTCTAGCACATAGCATTTAATAGTGATTGTCTCATATAATTTTAATAGCAAGAGATTCATCATATAAAACTTACAACTCATCTTGATATCTAAGGAAGTGGCCTTAAGCGCAACATTCCTGATGTAAAAGCCAATCGTTACTTTCTTTGATTGACATCAGCTTTCTTTGTTCTCTGTTGCTTCTTCCCTTTCAGAGCTGCATATTCTCAGATCGCCAGGCTTTTAAAATGTAAACCTGATCCAGATAAGGTTTTTGCTCTTTTTTTTTTCTTTTCCCCCTCTGTGATTCAGAAAAGACTTTCAGACAAGGTCATTTGCAGTCAGATTTCAAAAGCAGCAGAGAACTTTTCTGTTTTTCCCAAAGTTCCCAAACTCTTAAATCTTCTGTCAACATAGTCAGTGCAAAGATTACAATTTAGATAAAACTGCTTTTACTATGATATTTCAAATAATAATTTTCACTTAACTAATTGAGCATATTTTTTTTCTCTCCCTTCCATCCTCTCTCTCTTCTTCCTCTTTTACACATACCCCTGAAGTCAGGGAATGGAGAAAGAAGAAGGGAGAAAGAGAAAGAGATTGTCTTTTTCTTCCTGGGGGCCTTAATTTAGTTGAAATTGCTTCCAAATTACTTTACATACTCACACACAAAAAATTCATTTATCTCAACATTAGTATTATCTGTTGGTCACATCTTAAAACCTAAATAAAGTTATCAAAAAATGAAGCATTTAAACCCAATAAAGAAGTTATCATTCACATAGCATTCGTTTTATGCTAAGCACTTCTGCAATCTTGAAATGACCAATTGCAAAACTCCTCAATCATTGCTCTCAAAAATGAGCACCCATAAACAGTGTGGGCTGGATCCCCTTACTCAAACTGACTTCTCAGAGGCATCTTCAAATACAAACTGGAAGCATTTATTTGGTCTTTGCAAGGAAAGGTCCAAACACACACCAGCTAAGTAGACACAAAGCCTCTCAGCTTCCATCTCCCAGCATTGTGACTGGCCCAAGCTGGAAATAGTGAATTGGTTAAATAGCAAAAGACTTGGGTTTATTCGATGGACTGAAAAGGAAATGACCATTGACCAATGGTCAGCAACACTGTCTACTTCCTGTGGGACATGTAACTTCCTAAAGCTTAGGACTTGGATCTGACCTTTTCTGTATTCCAGCCTTCTGGGAGTAGGGATCATGTCATTTCTTGAAACTTAGGCCTAGGGTCTGACCCACTCCATCTCATAGACTTTTTGAGAAATCTACATCTGGTCCCATTTACTCCTTTCTGATACTCCCAAGAAGAGATAGCAGTCTCCCATACAGATGCTTCTTCTTTTAATTTTCATGAAAATTCATCTGATTTCTACCCCTTCCTTACTCTGTTTTCTGTGTGGGAAACAGATAAGTTCCCCATGATTGTCAGTTTTCATTTCCCCTGGGGATGACATAAACAGCCTAGAATTTTTTAGAAAAGATCTGTGGAACTAAAGTTTTAGAAATATTGCAAATAGCTTTGTTCTTTACATTATACTGGGAGATACATTTTCTCTTTACAATTATGTTAAATAGGAATTTACCTGGAAGAAAGAAGTGTTGATATTAATCTTGAATGCTTAAAGGAAGTCATGGGCAATCTCCCTCCAATCCCTATAGAAATAAGTAACTCCTCATTAGAGGATTTTATAGTAACTAAAATTTGTTATCATTCTGCACTATGGCTCCTCAGAAGGGGGAATGTTGTCTATTGTGATGGTAGGTATTGAGTTGTTGATGTTAGTTTCTTAGTTTCCTTGATACATATGACATAGACCAATGATGGAACCAATGGCAATTTTGAAGGAGCCTGTTTTAAAAAGTTATAATCTTACTTTTTTTTCCCCAGTTCTTGATGTTATATACATGTACAGTCAACAATAAATGGTAGCGGAGCCAAATGTTACTAGTTTTCCCCAGTGTATTCCAAGTTATGTGCCTTTATTAATGAGAGTAGGGTGAACAATTCCTGGTTAGAAAGGTGCACGTGACTGAAATCATGACATTCTCTTTGCCAAAAGGTACCTTTATTCACAAGAAAAGGTCAATGACAAAAATCCAAAGATGATTTTGCTACATGCTTTTAAAAAATGGCAACTTTTATAATTCAGAAGGAGGAGATGGGGATAAAGGCAAGATCTTGGGAGTGACAAAGATGTGCATTGAGCAAAGATAGCTTGGGAAAACTTGGTTTCCTTCAAGTTTGTCTCAAAGGTGGTTATCTTTCAAGATGCTAACTAGGAAGTCTCAGAGATTGGAGTTCTAGACAAATGAAAACCAATAGGAGGATTAAGAGAGTTTTGGTCTCACATTATTGAGACAATAGAGGCTGATTTGGTCTCTCATCTCATACAACTAGGAAGTCTGCGAATAACCATGTTCCCAAAATGGGAGTTTTAGCAATTCCTAAGAATGAGCTGGTCCAGGGCTCCCATCATTATGAAAGAATTTTGTTACTCATTATTAAAACAGGAATTGATAACTAAGGAAATAATTAATAAGAAAACCTCTAGAGTGTTTTCAAATCCATTTAGTTCTGAATAATAATAATAATAAATAATAAAATACAATATTCTGTGAACCAGTAATAGGTGAACTTTTAAAACTTCAGGTGGGCAAATGATGAGGGTAAAGAGAAGCAGAGTTGTAAGTAGTACAGAGCAATTGAGGCTTTGTTCCAGTTTATCAAATTTAGAGGGTAATTAGAACATTCTTTCTTTCCCAGAACTCTGCATTTTCTCTATTTCTTTACAGTAGAGGCAAGGCTTATAGCTGAACAGAAACCTCAAGGTGTTTTCTAGGTCAGTCTTCTCTTTAATAACCACACCCAAGATAATTCACCAATTACCTCCAAAACCAATTCCTTATCAAAGACACAGAAACTAGCTAATCTAAGGAAGAGAGAGGGCTGAGTTTAGTTTACTTTGTATTATGTAGACTGACATATCCTAAAATCTAATGATGTTATCTCTGTGTTTCCTTGTTCCTAGTTTTAAAATTCCATAGACATAGCATTTCTTGTATTACTGAACAAAAACCATGTAGAATTCTTATCTCAATATGTGAGGGTTTCAAGATAGAGGAAACAATGAGCTCCAAGTTGCTAGGGAAATGTGCATACTTGAACTAAACAAAGAAGGAAGAAATATAACTGGAAGCAAGATAGAAAATTAATTCTAGACAATCATTTCAGTAAAGTCATTATACTTTAGGAAACAGAAGGACAGAAACCCTCCTTGGCTTAAAGGTGGTAGGGAGTAGTTTGTTGGTGGGGGTGTTACTTTTTTGTTTTTTGAGAAAAAAAAAATCAAAGTTCTAATTAAATTCTAATAAATCTGTAACCTATCATAAACTGACACCTTTATTCACTGTTGGTTGTCAGGACTCCAGCATTTCTTATGTCTGTTAAGTAGAAAATTTAATTTTTTGGAATCTAAAAATTCCAAAAAGTTTTAATTCAGTGTGTTGTTTAGTCATTGTAGTTCATATTATGACCCTTCCCATATTGCAGGTTATCTCAACTATATCTTACTGACCAGATTAATGTAGATGGAATGATCCAGGACATTAGTTTTGACTGAAACACCCAAATAACAACAACAAAAAAAATCCACTTTCAAAGGACTTTTGTGTCAAGATTAATTTTATAAATGATCCAATTAATTCTATTACTTCCAGTCTCCCAATTATTTATATAAGTCTGGAGACCATGAAATGTGCATGTTCAAGACCCAGATTCTACTATACAAGACAATCACTGCAAGGAGTCTCCATTGCATATTTCTTATGCACCTACCTAGCTTCTTATGGACTATGTTGGCTATGAATTTAACTTTTTTTCTACCAGAGATTTGAGAAAATTGTTTTGATTAGAGTTTGATTAATTGTTTTGACTATCATGGGGCTTTACTCTAGGATGCTCACATGAAAGGCCGGTATATCCTTCCCAAAGCAAATTTCTTCCCAACATATCAATATTTCTTTAACTTGAGGTCTCCTTAGAGGCACAGAGTAAAATTCCCTGTAAGGTTTCTCTAGGGGACAGATTTTTCACTTTACTTTGTCCATTAGCCTTCACATTCTCCATATTGTCCAGTGCCCTCTCCTCTGCTCCCTCCCCCTATTATTCTTTGTTTCCTTTTAGACTGGTATACCCTAAATTGAATTTTTCTTCAGGCTGCATTTGGGCTAGATATGACTACAATTTTAATGTTATGTAAGAAGAACCTCATGGGTATTTTTCAGTTTATTTTACTTTCTTCAGACTTATAGCTTTGCAAAAGGGATATTATTAAGCAAACAATAGTATATAACTCTTCTGTTAATTGAGTTTCTATGTAAAAATACATGATTGTAAAACATTAGAAGATAAAATAAAATTGAAAAGGAGAATAATTACAGATTGGGTTTTAATTTAGATAACTTCAAATAGCAAAAGCCAGTTAATCCATGATGAATTGCTTGTTTCATTTTGTAAAGCATACCACTAACCCTCCACCACCATCGCCAAATAAAAAGCAGTTCACATCATTGAATTTTGTGTAATGACTTTTTTTTTCTGTTTCCAAAAGGAGTATAGGTTTGAGAACAGTGTCATAATTTGATAACTTAACAGAAATGGAACTTTATCTGAAGAAATTAATAAATAAGCAGCAAGTGTTTTATTTGCCTTGGTAAGCTTCACATAGAAAAAGAAAGCCAGGAATTTTCAGAATGGTATAATAGCTGAACTTTTTCCAAGGACACTCCTAGTGAGATAGCTTGGCTACTTGTTCTAAAAATCTTTGTTTAGAGAACATGTATGCTTTATATCCTTTTTTTTTTTTAAATAATAACACAAAACACAGTCACAGACAGACAGATGCACACACACACCACATAGAGACAGACACAAATACATGTAAGTAAGAAACATTACTTTTTATTGGTCCTTGAGGAGTAATAAAGAGTATAATTCAATTTAATTAGAAATAGTTAACGGATTATGATAAGGTACAAATATTTTAAAAGCATTCAGTTTTACTAGTGTAAGGGGGTCAGGCATATGTATAGATGGCTTCAATTTGCTAAGATAGCTTTATCCATATTGAATACACTGCAGACCTGCTCTCAAGATACTGGAGAACTAAATGCCACTTGAACATCTTATATTCACTTGCCAGTTGAGAGAGCTTTTTTCCTTTGGTTATATAGCCACAACTTTCTAAGTTTTTAATAGCGCTTGACTAACTTTTGTCTAACTTTTGAGTCATTTGAATCTGAGGGAAGACATGATTCATTTACTTTTACTTCATGAGAACGCAGCTTTTTCCGTCCCTCACAAAATTCATAAGGCCATGTGGTTCCAAAAAATGGTCTGATCTTTGACCTTTTTGATAATTCTGTTCCATATCAAGCACAGGGAGAAGAGTCTCTGATCTAGCTTGGTTGCATAAATCATAGGGATCAGAATTCAGGAACCAGAATTCTTGGTGCTGCAGCCAACCAAGCAGCAATATCTTGAGAAACAAAGGATTAATGTTATGTAGGGCTTGATACAAACCATTAATCTAATTTATACTTCTTTCCTCCAAAGACTAAATTGGTATAGAATAATCTTGCCCCAAAATATTGGAGTAAGTGTATTTTTGTTCTTGTTAGATTTTTGAAATATAATTCTCCTTTTCATATCATGGAAGTTATAGACCCAACATCCTTCTGATCTGGAAAATCTGCATAAAATTTTTGACCCTCCCTTAATACCAGAGAAGAAGTCTGAATTATTATGTTATTAAAAGACAAGATATTTTGATATCATACAATACTATCCATATATTTTATGCATTTCTGAGCACCTAAACATGCTCTGTGTTAACTACTAGCCTTTGAATGTTGTCTGTGGCTTCCTGAAAACTATTCTCAAATTCCCATTTAATTTATTATGCCAATCTTCAGTATATTGAAATCATAATAGAGAAAGTTGAATATGAAAGGAATAACTATAAATACCATTTTCTAAAAGCCAATTATATAATCAGTAGTTAAATGGAACTGGCATGCTACTCACTGGGCCCATAAAATGAGAAGAACAATGTTGTTGGGAAATTAAACATGAGCATAAAGGAAAGCTAGTCCCTAACCTTTTCAGAACCCCTAAATCCTAGCCTTGAAATAATGAGGTCAGATTCAATCATAGTATCCACAATCAAATATCTCTCTGACCTGGAGAACTGAATAGAACTTATTAGAGATGAAGTACAGATTTTTATAATTGGACAGGACTTTAGGGATAATCCAGATAACTCATCATTTTATAGATGGAAACTGAACCTCAGGGAAAGCAAAGGAACAATGCTGAATCAGCTGTATTTGGATCCCAGCTCACATGCCACATGATGTGTGAAATTCTTCTTCAGTTTTTTCATCTGAAAAAAGGGTATAGAGCTAGATAATTTTTTTTTTATTATAGCTTTTTATTGACAAAACAATTTAAGATGGAATAGCTTGGCCTATAGGCCTGTTTCCTTGACCAATAATCCATGATTTTTTGGAAAGTTATGTTGACTCAGGTATCCATTGTTTGCAGCTCTGCTTACCAAACAATATGGGCAAGGTTTTGGTGGGAAAGGAAACACCAGATTTGCCTCTTTTTGTATTACCTTCTCTTTGTTCCTGCAAATTGTTAAGTTCTTGGGCCAGAACTGAGATTCAAAGTCCCGACCTCTTTTGCTCAGGTGGACCTATCTGGATTATCTTAAAGTTACCTTCATAAACTATATTCACCTTGAAATCACTGCTGATTTTCATTGATTAATCTGTTAACCTGTTATGATCTTTATTTTTTTTTTCCTGACTTTTGCCTTATTAGTCAGGGTGAAAGCCCAAATGAAGAATTTTCCTTTCAACCAAGCTACCCTACTGAATAAAAAATCAAATAAAAGGAAATACCTTAGGCTTACACTTAGAATTTTTCTTTAATATTTTAACTCTAATTACTGATCACAAAATAGAAAATTTCGATTATACCAAACTGAAAAGTTTTTGTACAAACAAAACTAATGCAGATAAGATTAGAAGGGAAGCAATAAACTGGGAAAATATTTTTACAGTCAAAGGTTCTGATAAAGGCCTCATTTCCAAAATATATAGAGAATTAACTCTAATTTATAAAAAATCAAGCCATTCTCCAATTGAAAAATGGTCAAAGGATATGAACAGACAATTCTCAGATGAAGAAATTGAAACTATTTCTAATCATATGAAAAGATGCTCCAAGTCATTATTAATCAGAGAAATGCAAATTAAGACAACTCTAAGATACCACTACACACCTGTCAGATTGGCTAAAATGACAGGAAAAAATAATGATGATTGTTGGAGGGGATGTGGGAAAACTGGGACATTGATGCATTGTTTGTGGAGTTGTGAACGAATCCAACCATTTTGGAGAGTAGTTTGGAACTATGCTCAAAAAGTTATCAAACTGTGCATACCCTTTGATCCAGCAGTGTTACTACTGGGATTATATCCCAAAGAGATTATAAAGAAGGGAAAGGGACCTGTATGTGCACGAATGTTTGTGGCAGCCCTTTTTGTAGTGGCTAAAAACTGGAAACTGAATGGATGTCCATCAGTTGGAGAATGGTTGAATAAATTGTGGTATATGAAAATTATGGAATATTACTGTTCTGTAAGAAATAACCAACAGGATAATTTCAGAAAGGCCTGGAGAGACTTACATGAACTGATGCTGAGTGAAATGAGCAGGACCAGGAGATCATTATATACTTCAACAACAATACTATATGATGACCAGTTCTGATGGATCAGGCCATCCTCAGCAACGAGATCAACCAAATCATTTCTAATGGAGCAGTAATGAACTGAACTAGCTATGCCCAGAAAAAGAACTCTGGGAGATGACTAAAAACCATTACATTGAATTTCCAATCCCTATATTTATGCCCACCTGCATTTTTGATTTCCTTCACAAGCTAATTGTACAATATTTCAGAGTCTGATTCTTTTTGTACAGCAAAATAACGTTTTGGTCATGTATACTTATTGTGTATCTAATTTATATTTTAATATATTTAACATCTACTGATCATCCTGCTATCTAGGGGAGGGGGTGGGGGGTAAGAGGTGAAAAATTGGAACAAGAGGTTTGGCAATTGTTAATGCTGTAAAGTTACCCATGTATATATCCTGTAAATAAAAGGCTATTAAATTAAAAAAAAAAAAAGAAAATATATTTAACAGTCAAAAAAAAAAAAAAAAAAAAAAAAAAAAAAAAACTATTACCATCTCCCTAAAAGAAAAGTAGGTTTTTATTCTAATCATACAGAGGAAGACTAAACCCACACCCAAAGGGAAATGGATAAAATCAGCAAAGTCCTAATCTGATCTGGGAAGACCAATTATTATATCTACAATGCCTTAGGGATGGTCAGCAATTTTTTTGTGGTTCATGATATGATTGTTATGGATTAAATCCTTTCCAGTAGTCCCTAAAAAAAAATAAATAAAATGGGACACTGTAAATGAGCTTACCATATCCCCTCCCCCTGTAGCTTCAGAAAAGAACAAAATATAACAGGGCTACTACTTCCCTTATTCTGAACCATCTGCCTTGCGTAAGTCAAATACTCCATTAGCTTCTAGGGGTGACATCATCCTACTGAATTACATTGAGCTAGGAGTTCTCTGGAGGCTACAGTATTTTAAGGTGAGTTGCTGTCTAGCTCTATCTCTCTCATCTTTATCAGTCCATTTGATTTAATGTCTAATTGTAGACTTTACATTTATCTTATTAAATTTAATCTTATATAAAAATATTTTAACTCTAATGAATTTAGAGAATTTAGAATATCAGACGTCTGTTAATTTTATTTTTCAGAGAAATTGAAATGTAGACAATGATGTGAGATAGTCATTTTTCATGAGACTATCTTAAGTCATTGTCTACATTTCTAAAGTCATAGTACCTCTAGAACCACTGATATTTACAATATTTTACTTTTATCTCCTACATTAGGCATTCATTTTTGGCATAATTACAATAATTCCAATTTTTAAAAATGACTGTAATTAATATCAGCCATACAATTCAATAGATTTTGGAAATATAAATTCTCTGTAAATACATGTTCTTAATTACTGGTCAAAAATGAATACATTACAACAAGCATATATGTAAGAGGTAGAAAAGGTATGGGAAGACATCTACTCTAATCCATACCTAAATAGGAACTCTCTTTATAATACCCCTAACTAATTTTTGCTTAAGGAACTCTATTGAGGAAGACACTCACTTTTGCTTGTATAGTCCATACTGACAAAAAAAAAAAAAAGAAAACAAAGTTGAATCTTTTCTAAAATGTTAACTGGTAATATTGTTTAATATAGCTATAATGTTCTCTTTCTTCTTCAGCTAAATACATCCATTTCCTCCAAATATTTCTTACATATTATTTTATTAGTCTTTCTCCATCCTTATACTTGTAAAAACCACTTTTTAATCTGAAGAATAAAATTCATCATTTTATGTAGTGGACCCCAGATAGTGAGGGAGCTCTGGCTAAGGTATAAGATCTTTCAACCCAGAGGGAACCTGCTGACAATGTTTAGTTTGTTTCCCTATCTCCCCTAAGGGTTCTCACTCTTCCTGAGAAGTCAAGGAAGGCTTGACCACCTGTGTTCTACTTGAAGGAAGGGATACTTACAGTAAAGAGGCATTTATATATCAATAGCAGGGTACTTATAGTTAGCACTTGCATAGTGTGCTGTGATGATGTAATGGTTCTACAGTTGGCACATGTTCAGTGTGCTGTAGTGATATAATCCTACTAAGGTATTTAAGAGCTGAGAAGACTTGAAATAAATGGACTCCATCTTTGATCATCCTCACAAATCTCTTGCCTCCTTTACTCTTCCACTAAGACCAAGGACTTGGACTGTCCCGAGGTCTTCCAGAGAGCTTGTCCAGATGGTATATTTTGGCACTCCAGCATGGGGGCTCTAGAAAACAGGATATTTTAATCACCCCGGTGTGGGGGCTCTAGAAAGCTAACTACAAGAAATTCCATCTTAATAAATTCTGTTAAATATTCAAGTAAAATTCTGTGACTAGATAAAAACAGCATGGTTCTTAAAAATCTGATTGCTTCCAAATCCTAGCATATGCTGAGATTTCAAAACTTATTTGGAGATGGTCAAGATAGAGATACTTCATCTTCTGAATTAGTGCTCATATTCTACTGCAAAATGACAGGGACTATGCAAAACAAATGCTTATCAATCAACTTGGTGATATCAAAATCAAGTAGGAATCTCAGGCAATAAAGCTACATAAAAACGCATATTGAGTTAGAAAGTGACATATAAACAGAATACATGTTCTATTTTATTTTTACTTAAGTTGTTAGAAATTTTTCAATTACATTTCAATCTGGTTCCATTGTTACTAATTTTTACAACATTATGTCAGAAGACCCTCAAATCAGGCCAATTCTGTAATCATTTGACTAATTAAGTCACCCTTGTTATACTTCTTTTTAAAGAAAGAATCATTTTCTTACTGACTTTGATAGGTGCTTGTCCATGTATCTAAATTTAATAGCAAGCATTATCTGTAATAGAGATAAACTAGAAGCTTTCCCAGTGAGATCAAGGACAATTCAAGGATATCCATTACCATTGCTATTGTTCAATATTTTATTATAAATGTTAGCTATAGCAACAAGACCTGGAAAAGAAATTAAAGGAATAAAAATTGACAATAAGCAAACAAAGTATCACTAGTTACAAATGATATAAAATTATACTTAAAAAATCCTGGATAATCAATTAAAAACTAGTTCTAATAATTAACAACTTTATCAAAGTTTCAAGTGCAGAATAAACCAGAAAAAATTATCAGTATTTTATAAATTATAAAAATATGTAAAAAGTGAAATTCTATTTAAAATAGATACAGATGATATAAAATATTTGGCAACCCCAAGACTATGGAACACAATTACAAAGCACTTTTCACAAATGAAGACAGATACAAAGAAGTGAAAAAAATATTTATTGCTTAAGAAAAGGCTGAACCAATACAATAAAAATTACATTTCTACCTAAGTTGTTTTATTAATTCAGTGCCATGTCAACTAAACTACTAAAAATTTATTTTATACTTTTAGAAAAAATAACAAAATCATCTGAAAAAACTAAAGGTCGGGAATATGAAGGGAATAAGTGAAAACATGTGACTTGGCAACCTACTAATATTGTGGACAAATAATAAAGAATGACACAGGAACTAAAAGGATAAATTTGGTTGCATGAAATTTAAAAATACTGTGCATAAACAAATTAATTTGGAAGGAAAATGAGAAATTGCCAAACATTTTTATAATACAGGTTTCATCTCAAATAGATAGAGAAATGAGTTGAATTTATAAAAATAAGTGCTATTTCCTATTGGCCAAATGGTCAGAGAAGAAAACAGAATTAAAATTTATAATTGGAATATTTTTTAGGAAGCAAATGTAGGGTTAAGATTAGGATAAGGAGCAATGTTTGAGTGAAAACTTTAAGGATATTTATTTTGCAATAATGAATAGGCAATTTTCAGAAAGTGAAATCAAAGCAATCATAATTATATAGAATGTTTTAAATTACTAGTGTTTAGAAAAATGCAAATTAAAAAATTGTGAGGTATTACTGCATACACATCTATTTTTGTAGCATAAAATAAATTTAAAAAAGGAAAAATTCTGGAGGGCATGTTGAAAAAGTATAGACCTTATTGCATTAGTTCATGTAAGTCTCTCCAAGCCTCTCTGAAATCATCTTACTGGTCGTTCCTTGCAGAACAATAGTATAAACAAACAAACAAACAAATAAATATTAAAAATTGGCTGAATAAATTATCGTCATTTTCCAACTGATAGGCATCCACTCAGTTTCCAGTTTCTTTCCACTAAAAAGAGGGCTGCCACAAGCATTTTTGCATGTGTGGGGCCCTTTCCCTCCTTTAGGATCTCTTTGGGATATAATCCCAGTAGAAGCACTGCTGGATCAAACTGTATGCACAGTTTGATAATTTTTTGAGTATAGTTCCAAACTGCTCTCTAGAATGGCTGGTTCCAATCACAGTTCCACCAACAATGTATCAGTGTCCCAGTTTTCCCACATCCCCTTCAACATTCGTTATTATCTTTTCCTGTCATCTTAGCCAATCTAACAGATGTGCAGTGGTATCACAGAGTTGTCTTAATTTGCATTTCTCTGATCAATACTGATTTGGAGCACTTTTCATGTAGCTACAAATAGATTTCATTTCTTCATCTGAAAATTGTCTATTCATATTATTTGACCAGGAGAATGGCTTGATTTCTTATAAATTTGAGTCAGTTCTCTGTATATTTTGGAAATGAGACCTTTATCATATCCTTTGGATGTAAAAATGTTTTACCACTTCATTGGTTCCCTTCTAATCTTGTCTGCATTAATTTTGTTTGTACAAAAACTTTTTAACTTAATATAGTCAAAATTATCTATGTTCAATAATGATCCCTAGTTCTTCTTTGGTCACGAATTCCTTTCTCCTCCACAGATCTGAGAGATAAATTATCCTTTGCTCTTCTAATTTGTTTATAATATCATTCTTTATGCCTAGATCATGAACCCATTTTGACCTTATCTTGGTGTATGATATTAAATGTGGGTCTATGTTTACTTTCTGCCAAACTAGTTTACAATTTTCCCAGCAGTTTTTGTCAAATAGTTAATTCTCATCCCAAAAGCTGGGGCCTTTGGGTTTGTCAAATACTAGATTTTTATAGTCATTGGATATTTGTTCTGTGAATTGCCTGTCTTCTCAATGGGTAGGGCAATAGTGGGAAGGAAGAAGTGAATTTTGAATTTAAATTAAAGAAGAAAGAATTTTTTAAAATTGTAATTTTGAAAATATTTAATGAAGTAAAATATCATATAAAAAGATTTCATTTTTCAGTGAATTTTAATTTTCTTTTTCATTTGGCCAGTTTTTCTTTAAATATTTATATTGGCAAGACAATCAGGGTTAAATAACTTGCCTAGGGATACAACTAGTAAGTGTCAAGTGTCTGAGGTAAGATTTCAATTCAGGTCCTCCTAACTTCAGGACTGTGTACTCTGTACCCTGCACTAAAACCAAGCTGCTTCAAATTCTTCTTTATAAATTTTTTTTTAACATTAAGAAGGTTTTTCCTGAAGAAAAATAATTTTTGTGCCTATTTTACCTTTGGTCAATTTTATTTAAGGTGTTATTTTACTTCATAATTTCCTTGCATCACTCCTTTCTTTTCACATTTTTCCCCTTCTACTTTTATAGCTTTATAGCTTTGTTGAGGTCTTTTAATAATTCTTGTTAGGCTTGAGTTTATTTTACCAGTTCCCACTCCCTCCCTGCCTCCAGCTTTTTGAGGCTCTGCTTGTAACTGTTTTCATATTGCCTTCTCCATTTGTGTCTTCATCTTCCTTGCCACTATAGTAACTTTTTAAGATCAAGTTCTTTTGTTATTTGCTCACTTTCCAATCTATTTCTTAACTTTATACATTATATTAAAGTTGGACTCTGCCCTCTTGGAGATTAAGAAGCACTATCCTAAATTTCAAGGGTTTTGAACTGTTATTTTAGAGCTAGTTTTGAAACAAAGTCTGTAAATTTTTAGTGCTTTAAAGATGGTATTATCTTGGAAGAAATATGGTTACTGTGCTGACTGATTTGTCTTCTTATCTTTACCTAGGTAGGTTCTTTGGCACTCCAAAGCCAATGGTGCTTCTTGGCCCTGAAACACTGACCAGGTCCCTGTTCACTTGGAACTGACTACCTAAACTCCTTTCTGGTCTTGAAATGCAATGAAGACACTGTATTGGTAATGGAGTAGCCAAACAGTGTCTAGTCCTACACTCACTTTCAACCGAGGGTCTCCTGTAGTCTCTTTCTGAACAGTTGTCCAATCTCTGGGAGGGAATTTCAAATTTGTGATTTCAAAGAATAATTTCAAAATTGTAATTACTGTCAACTGTGAAAGTTTTAGTTACTTATCAAAACAGTTATCCCAGATAATCTCAAAGACAATCCATCTCCAGAGAGACAAAACTTAAAGTTTGAGAACTCCCAACTTTGCTCCTGCTGCTGTCACAGGTGCCTTGCAGAACCTTCACTGGTTTTACCTCACAGTCAGCCTCCAACCTGTTGTAGAAGATATCACCAGTGACCTGCTAAGTTGTCTTTTTGGGGAAAATATCTTGCCTGAACTTTTGTTGCTTCTGCTACTTCAGAATTAGATTTGACACATTATTTTAAAGTTCTTAAAGTTGGATGAATTCAGCTAAATTATTGCACAATTCCATTTTAGTTCTGCTGGAAAATTTCTTTGATTATGGAATGGAGGATAGCAGTGAATTGATGTAGGCAAGCATAAGGATATTCAATACCTCAAGGTACTGCAATAGTTCAGATGTGAGATGATGATGTCCTGCATTAGAAAGATGATAATTTCAGAGGAGAGAAGAAGTTATATTGAAGAGATGTTTCAAAGATGAAATCAATAGGCCTTTTCAGTAGATTATATGTGAGGGGTGGTGATAGATAGTGAGGAATCAAAAATGACATCCAGATTGCCAACCTAAGTAACTCTGAGGATACAATTTTGTAATTGCCTCTCTATCCTTTATTGGTTGAGAATTTCATCTTTTAACTTTAAAAGCTATCCTACTTGTCATATTTCCTCATGGTCTTGAATGTTTTCTTAATATTTGAAAAAAAATATATTTGATCATTCTTTTTTCTTTTGGAAACTTTTTGCAATCCACATCTCTCCTTCAATTGTCAGTGTTTATATTGAAAGATAAAAGAAAGAAGAGAAGACAAAAATCCCTATATCAAATAGCTCTATTAAAGCAAAATAAATTCCCACATTGGTTATGTCTAAAAAGGTATGTTTCATTCTATACCTTGAGACTATCACTCATTGGAATTATATTTAATTTCAAGTCTTTTAGAGTTTTTAAAAAAATAATAATGCCATTATTGCTTAAGTTATTCCTGGGGATCTGCATAATTCTCTCTGCATCAGCCTATGCATTTTTTTTATGTTTCTTTGAAACCATTTCTTACGTTATTTCTGACAACTCAATAATATTTCATACATTCATATTGTTCACTCATTCCCCAGTTGACAAACACATTGTTAGTTTCTAATTCTTTGTTATAATTAAAAAAAAACCTACTAAAATGAATACTCAATATAAATAAATAAATAATGTGATTATCTTTACATATAAATAAATAAATAGATATTAAAAATAAACTTGTATATTTTCTTCCTTCTTTGACCTCTTTGGCATTGGTATAACAGTGGTATTGCTTTATTATATTTTGGGGAATGTCAGGGCATTGTTCCAGATTGTTTTTCAGAATGGTTAGACCTTTTTATAACTCCATCAAAAGTGCTTTAATTTGTTACTACATCTCTCGGACAGTTCAGCAGCCATCTGTCTACTTGAGGCATGCTTTTACTTAACCTCAGATTGTCCTAAACAGAAAAGAAAACCTAAATATACTTTTTTCAAAACTCTGCTCCTTTGTTTACTTCTCTCAATTTATATAATTTTGATCTGCAAAACAAGAGGAAAATAAAGGGTCTCTTTAAGATTCATAGTTTTTCTCCTATGCTTGGATGATGATAAAATATTCATTTCCAGACAGCAGAGAGGGAGCTCTGAAGGTTACATTTTAATTCTTTCTTTAGCATTTACCATTTGTTCTAGCACAATCATATTCCATTGGGTTAATATATTATCTTAGCCATTCCTTAGTTTATTGACAATCAATTTCCTCCTCGTTTTTTTTTTTTTTTTGCTTTTTTTGCTTTACAATCTCAGAATAAGCCTTGTTAGAAAACCATATTCTTTCAAAACCTATTCTTAGACATTATTTTCTTTCTTGCTTTCCAAATCTGCTTTTCTCTTGAAGTTCTTGCCTACAATCAAAAACAATAATGAAGCTAAATGAAAATAATTCAAATGCCTTCAAAATTTTCCAAAGATTTCATAATACTTAAAAATGTTTTTAAAGTATACTTCCTGAAGCATCTTTTGTGCATGTATGGACTAGAAGAAGAGAACAGTAGTCACCTACTTTGAAAAATCTCAGAAGTTTCTCTATCATTTTATCCTAGATACATATCCCACAAAGGGCATAGACCTTTGTATAGGCTTTATTTTATGTTGACAAAAAATAGATGTAGTACTCCTCAGAAATGAGTCACCAAGAATCTCTATCTTTTTCACTCCATAAATCATATCCTGTTGTTTGAAAGAGGAAAAAGATTTAATACAAACACATACATATATGTGTATCACTTCTTTGTTGTATTCAGAACATATTTTTATTCCCCAAATAATGAAGTAAATATTGCCTAACAGTCCTAAAGATTCAGAATATATTTTCTATCAGTGTCTTATAACATTTCATTGCAACCAAAAATCATATAAGATGAGGGTATTATAATAAAGTTCAAGAAATAATGAAATGAAAATTAACTTAAATAATATTCTTTGTCTGTAGAGGTAAAAATACTTACCTTTAGATATGCAGTTTAAATTATATTTGAACAGTGATGACAGCTCATTCATATATATTTTCTCATAACTGGTGGGAGTTTTGATTTGTAAAGTCTGATGTAGAATAGTGGCAAAATGCCCCTGAAAATTTTAGTGCATAAATTTCCATTCCAGGGCTTTTATGGAAGAAGAGAAAAGACAAAAATTCAAATGTCACTTTATTCCTATGATAGATGAAAGTACAATGTCCAGTTCTCTTTTCTTTTCTCTAGAGATGAGAATCCTCAAGTTACAATGGAAATAATTATGTCTTGTCATTAGTCATACCTATGCTATACCACTTACTAGCTGTGCTATTTCTACTTACCTCACAGGATAGTTATTCAGAAAACACTTTATAAACCTTAAACCTTTTTATAAATGAGAGCTACTACTTAGGAGAAGTTTTTTTTTCAAGGCATATTAATATCTGGTTGCTAGTAGATATATTATGATGTTTTTCTCTTCAGCATCATAGTATAATAGTTTGAAGATACATTTACCTTTTTTTCTTTTGATTTTGTTTGACTATTGATATCTCATAGAGTCACAAGCTTCCATTTGTCCAATTCTAATTTTTAAGGAATGATATCCTTCAGTTAGCTTTTTTACCTCCTTTTTCATTTGGCTAATTTCACTTTTACAGGAATTGTTTGCTTCAGTGAATTTTTTTCTCCATTTGGACAATTGTATTTATTTTAAGAAATTGTTTTCTTCAGTTTTTGTCCTATCATTTACAGCCTATTGACTCTGTTGCATACATCTTATTTCCTTTCTCAATTTTTCTTTTACCTTTCTTATTTAATGTTTAAAACACTTTTTGAGTTTTTCCGTGAAGACATTTTGGGAATGAGACCAATTTATATCCCCTTTGAGGTTTTGCATGTAGATATACTGTCTTGTTCTGAGTTGGAGTTTTGATCTTCCCTCTCACCATCGTAGATTTCTATGGACAAGTTTATTTTTTTTTCCTTTTTTGCATATTTCATGGCATTTAAAGTTGAGTACTACTATTAGGGTGCAGTGGTCACTGTTTCAAGTTTCTTATTTTGGGGAAAGGGACCTGGTCACTGATTTTGAATTCTGAGGCCTCAGGTGCTGGCAGCTTGCTTACTGAGCTGAGGTAACCCGTCCTAGATGAGCCTGTTATTTCTTGGTTTCCAGGGCTGGAAATTTGTCTTCTGTGCTGGGACTCAAGATTCCATTACTGGTCTGCTGTTGAGCTTGGATTGAGGAGCTTTCGTTGCTGATTTGTGCTGTGACCAAGAGCCTCCTGCTGGATTATCTGGACTTGTCAGTGATGGACTGCATTCCCTTTCACCCAAGTGAGACTGAGTTTTCCTGAATTCCTTCTAAGTCATCTTAAGCTTGAAAATTGTTTAACTCTGTCTTTTTTTAGATTCTGTCATTCTAGAGTCCATTTAGAGGCTTGATGTAATATTATTTCTGAAATAAACTGGGGAAAACTCAGGCAGCTTTATGAATTCTCTATGCTATATGTGTTCCATTCTTAAGGAAAAAATGTTAAAAATATCAATCCACCTCTCACACATATCAGGA
The DNA here is from genome assembly GCF_902635505.1 of Sarcophilus harrisii. Classification (NCBI taxonomy): domain Eukaryota; kingdom Metazoa; phylum Chordata; class Mammalia; order Dasyuromorphia; family Dasyuridae; genus Sarcophilus; species Sarcophilus harrisii. The sequence goes on from NC_045426.1 coordinate 239,863,206, forward strand.
TCATTATCAATAAAGATTGTGTTCCATATCAATAGACTTTGGGATAGATGTTACACATATAATATTGTTGTAAGGATGATTAATTACAGTGTTTGCCCAGGAGATTTGGATATGTCAGCTAGATTCTTGAACCACTTCCTACACAAATGGAAGAAATTATTTTGCCTTCATCAGTAGTAATAGCAACTGCTACTCTGACAGGTCTTTAATTGAGAGCCTGTTCCTTTTGGTTTTTATCTGGACTGCTGTTTTAATTCTCTATGTCCTAATTCTGGAATTGATTTATGGTCACTATCAAGTATTAGAGTCAGAAGCCTAGGCCTAGGATTTGAAAGTATAGTGGTATTTCTCTGGCATGAACTCCCTTGAAGACCAATTAGATAATAGTTTATCCATCCTCTAGAGTTTTCCACTACCTTCAAGGGATTGAGGAAAGGAAGGAAATATTTCTCATCTCTGCTCAAGCCTTCATTAGTTTTGTTTCCATATTTTGGTGGTCCAAGCACCCCAGTTCCATTTAACCAATTATAAAAGTCAGGTTAACTTTTACAAATAAATATTTCATTAAAAGGTATACCAAGAACAAAGATACAAAATTTATCTTTCTCCCAACATCTAAAGAATAAACTAACTCTATCCCCCATCTTACCACCAACCAATGCTATTTCTTTCTTAGGGAAGGGAAGGAGGAATAGATTTATAACCTAACTTAGTTCCTACATAGTACTGATTCGGTGAAACTCCAAGCCCAAAATCCCCCCTGAGTTATATTGCAAAGATACTGACTTCCCTGTTTGACTCCTAGACTTCAAGCTTCCCATAGCTGAAGCTCCTGTTTCACAGGCATCATTCTTTTTCTAAAACAGAAAAAAACAAACAAACAAACAAAAAAAAAAAAACTAAAAAAATTACCAGATCAAAATTTCAAGTGTATATCTGTAAAGGGCTGAACTCTTAAACAGTGTGCTTGAATCAGACAACCAAGCACTTAAGATTAATTGCCTATTGGGCAATGATTCTATTAGCATATGTTTGGAAAAATGGCCCTTCTCACTATTCATGCTGGCTCAATCTTTTGGTGTATACAGATAATGGTAGGAGGGATTAGAGGGTGGAGTGAGACAAGCCAGACTTACTTTGCAGCAGGACCAGGAGAAGGGAAGTTGGTGGAGAGCTTGTGGCAGTTTATCTCCTTCACTTCTCCCCCTAAAGACCAAGGACTTTTGCTTATCCTGACTTTGGCTGCTCTTGAGACCTCCAGGGAGGTAGCCCAGAACTTACTTATATCTTTGGCACATGGCTTGAGAGGAAGAAAAGGTGGCTTTCAGGCCCTTCCATAGCTTCTTGAATGATGTTCCACTATGAGAGAGTGAGTCCTTCATCCCTAGACAAGATAGGAAAAAAGGAAACAATTGTTATAGTTTAATAGTTTCTGAAGATGTCAATTTTGCCTTTGTAATCCATAGAAAGAAGTTTCCCTCAACAGCATGGAATACCAATTCTGAATGTCTACTTATGTCAGGTCTACTCTCACATAGAATATCTCATATAGATACCTTTATGTTTGGTGGTTTTAATATTTGACAAACTCTTGTTACAATGGAATTTGTTACCAATGAGGCTCCCAAAACACTTAAAGGACACATAGAAATAAAAGTAACAGATATTGGGGTGATGATAAGAAACAAAAAAGAACTCAAGCTGAGTTCCATGTGCCCACAGTTGTTACCATACCAAAAATTTCTTTGATTTTAGCAACATTTTCTTCAAGGGCAAGGTTATTCTTGTTTTTCTTCTGGAAAGATCACCAAAGTTCAGAGAATCAATAATCTGCTGCTTTATTTGTGTGATCCAGTATCTTCTTCTAATAAATGGAATCATAAAATCATAAGATGCTAGAATTAGTAGAAAACTTGAAGGTCCAACACTTGATTTAATGATGAAGAAACAAACAAAAAGGTTAAGTGATTTTCATGTAGCTAATAATAGAACTAAGTACAGAACTCAAAGCTTCTCTCTCTTTGATCTTTGCTCTTTCATTCTCTAAGTTAACTCCAAAGTACAGCCATCTAGGAGCCAAAGAATTATATAAGTACACATATACACAATTCATTATCAAGTTATCATTTTTTTTTATCAAGGGATACTAATAGTATATTTCCCATTATGTGGTAAATGGATATACTAAATTTTAAAAATTATATTATTGAGGATGCATCATACCAAAAAAAATGCAAACTTGTATTTTACATTGGATCTCACTTCTCTTGTTCAATTGGTGACATTCATCTTTTAACTTGTCATGCTGTTTTATATAACTACTATTAAATGCATTTCTAGTTTTAAGAGAACATTTGGAATTCATACTTTACCAAAAGCTGTTCATTAAATTCCTGATACCAAGTTGATGGTTTTACTTGTCTTCACAGCTTTGTCCCTACTAATACTGATTTTCTTCACATAATTTTTTTAATCACACAAGATGGATTTAAAATTATCATGTGAAATTAAGTGTCTGGCACAATATACCACATTTTCATATATGATATACCACATTTTGATATTGACAAAAATAACTTACTAAGAATAGCTATCCATTATTATTTACCATGAGGCTAAATAAATGTATAAAAAAATAAAAATTCTAATATCCCAATAACATGCTCTTTGAGAAATATGTTTTTTTAATTGTATAGTAAACTTTGATTTTCTAACTTGAGATTTTTATTTTATTCTATTAAAATAGTCTCCCAAATTCATAATACCCTATCTATGAAAATAAGAAGGAAGAATACCTTTTGAAATATATTCTTTGAGGTCAAATTTAATCACTACACTTTTGGGGCATTAAGTTTCAAGTATCCTTTTCATTTTTTTTTCATTTACATTATTGTAGTGATTATATGTATGTGTGAATATATCTACTATACATGTGTTTAGATATGTGCATGTGAATACATATGTATAAAAACATCTATATATGTATATATTTACATACACACACATATAGATATATAGATATACATACACACATATGTATGTAAATTCATAGATAGATATCTGGATAGAGATGCATCTATCTCTATAAATTTCCAGGTTGTGCTTTGCATTAATCTTTCCATGTTTATCTATATTTTTCATATTTGTCAGTTCTTGAAGTATAGGAAAAATCCATTACATTCATGCACTTCAACTATTTTAGACATTCTACAGTTGATGGACATCTATTTGTTTTTCAGTTCTTCACTATTACAAAGGGTTTTATTATAAATATTGGGATGAATATATAGGCTTTTATTTTGGTATTATCTTTGATTCTTAGTGTACATGTCTTGCAGTGGGATCTCTGGATCAAAGGGTATGGATATTTTCCTGGCATTAATCATACATATAAATTCCAAATTCTTTTCTGGAGGGGTTGTCTCAATTTTTGCTTCACTAAGAGTGCATTGGTATATCCATATTATCACAACTTCTTTAAAGTAAATCAATTCCATATATTTTCATCTCTGCCAATTTGTTTCATGTTAATTGAAATCTCTGAAAAAGTTAAAAAAAATTGCTTAAGCATTTATATGCACCAGATATTGTGCTAAATCATATATATATATATATATGTATATACATATACATATATATATATATATATGTATATAAGAAACTCTGGTGGAACTATGAGGTGCTATAGCCAATTTCTTGCATTCAAAACCTGAATCATAGCACCATGTTTATCAGGATATCAATGTGGTTGCAGGAACAAGTAGTCCTAGGTTTGGATAATGGTTTATGAGCTGAGGAGTGTACAATGAAGGGTTCTTTACTGAGAAAGCATAAGATTTAGGCATCCTGCCTTCATGTATATCAGGACATTTAGTGTTAACTTTGATAACTAAAGAAAGTTACTTGTAGTACAGGTGTGGTTTGTTACATATTCACTTGGTTCAGATGCATTCTGTTAGAAAGAAAAAAAATGAGAAAGGGGTATTCTGTACTGGCCTTAAATGATGATGAGTTATTCCCTTCTAAGTATCTGAAAAATGGCAAATTTCATCTCTAGATGTATGGATAAAGCATTACTCAATGTCCTTTCCTCAGACCATCTTGAGAAATATAGACTTATTCCAAGGAACAAGGTAAGAGATGTTAGCTTGTCAGAATACATGGTCAAGGAGATAAAGATGGGGGATTGTTTCAACTAGCCAATTAGCAAAATTCCTTAGCAAATTAAAACTTCATTACAAGCTAATGTTATAATATGGGCTCTATGGGACAAAATGAATTTTGAGAAAAATATAAGTACCATATTAAACATATGTCTATTTGACTTAACGATAAACTGGAGCATAAGATTTAGGTTAAAAACAGTTCAAGTTTTAAGAATTTTTTTGAAGTTCAGTATTTATAGTTTTGCAGATTTTATATTATGAAAAGTGAATATTGTCTGAAATTATTTTATAAAAATTGAGATGTTAGCAAAAAGGTCATTGAAATCTAGGGAATTAGAAATCTAGGAAATTATTAGTAGAGAAAAGTTTTGTATGTTACAAATTTTATTTTGGGCACTGCATTTTGTTTTACTTTTTAATGGTTACGGTTATGAAAAATGCATGTTGTCAGAATTAATGTTTTGCTATAAAGAATTGTATGCAGGAAAGTGAAGTTGCAGGAATCTCTAGTAAAATATTATATGATTTGATGCTAGTGGGAATCTAACCTCTTATTTCGCAGTGGTTCAATGTAGAAATATTTATGTTTTTGACAATCACATCATTTTCTAGGAATGTTACCCTTGCAAAAGTTGAGGATTGACTGCATAAAATATCTTATAGTTAAAAGAAAAGAACCAGAGGATAAAATGAAAGGCGAATTGATGAAATTATCTCTTGAAAGAAACTCCAAAATCTCAGGAACATCATGGACCAAATCTGGAGTTCTCAAGTTAAAAAAAAAGTTCAGCACATCTTCAGAAACAGATAATTTAAGTACTTAGGAGCCACAGTTTAGGTCACATCTGATTTACCCATAACTGTAAAGGAGAGTAGAATTCAACATACAATATTCCAAAGGCAAAATATATGGGCTTTTAGCCAAGAATAATATCTTACAAAACTGAGTAGAATGTTATGGGGAGAAAGTGGATATTTTTAAAAATAGAGCTCTTTCAAGCATTCTTGATGAAAAACAAAACAAAAAACTTGGAGGTTCAAATGAAGGAATTAAGAGAAATGTAAAAAGCTAAACAAATGAGGGACTAAATGAGGATAAACTGCTTGCATTCAAACATGGAAAGATAATACATGTGTTCACTGAACATTATCATCATTTGGAGGTCATTAAAAATAGGACCTATGAATGGTTTTGTTATAGCTTGATTATTCTAAGAGATGTGAAGACAATAAAGGAAATTATCCTGGAGGTAGGGTGAAAGGGAAAATAAGGTTAGGGAAAACTATCTCATATCTCACATTTTTTTCCCCTCAGGATGGGCAAGCAAATATCTATACAAATAAGGAGGACAGATAAGGAGAGAAGCTAATACTTCAACCTCAATGTCATCTGAATAAGGTAAAAGAACAAAAAGTACACACACACACACACACACATACACACACACTCACTCACTCACACACAGAGTTGGATAGAAATAGATTTTATTCAACAGGGAAATGTGATGACCAAGTTAGCACTCTGAGTACTTTAGAATCAGCTGGAGTCAAGATCAGCAAAAGTCCTTGATCCTTTGTGGAGGTGAACGGAATGAAGACATGAAGTGACAGCATTTGTGACATGAATCTGCCAGGAGTGACCTTGGTTTTCTCATTCCACCCACCAAATGGTCCACCCAATCTCCTATACAACAGATCAAGCCTGCAGTGTAGTGGGCAGGGCCATTCTTGCTCCATGCATATACTAATAGAGTATTGTCCAATTGGTAATTGGCCTTAAGTGCTCTGACCTCACCCCATCTGCTCAGAGTTTTCAGCCCATTACAGGGAAATGGGAGGAAAAAAGGAAAAACAGGGAGAAGGCTTTGTAGAGTGTAGATAAAGAGAGGGATTATTCTTAAGAAAAACAAATTCTAACTAAGGATGCTCAAAAATCTTTGTCATCTTTTTTGAGTTGGCAAAGAATGGGAATCTGAGGGGAGTGCCTGTGCCAACTGCCCCTAAAAGTTATAATATATAAATGAGGTGGAATGCTATTATTCTATAAGAAATGATAATGAATATGGTATTAGAGAAGTTGGGAAAACTTGTGTGAACTGATGCAGAGTGAAATGAACAGAACCATGAAAATAATTTGTGCAATGAAAACTTTATACTAACTGCAAGCACCTTTGAAAGAATTCGAAAAACTTATCAGCATAATGACCAATCACATTTCCAAAGAAATAATGATGGAATGCTATTCACTTTCTGATAGAAAGGTAAAGTACTTACATTGAAGAATAAGACAATTTTTTTTTTTAGATATGACCAATATGGAAATTTTTCTTGATTAGTCATACATGTTTGTTTTAAGTTTTGTTTTTCATTAGTTCCCAATTGAGGGATAAGAGGGTAAAATAGGAGCAGAAAAAGAAAGATAAGTATTTGCTGTAAAACTGATCATTAAAAAAAATTATAGTAATATATAAAACAGAAATGAATAACTCAAAATTAAATGTCAAAATAAAATTTTAAATTATTGGAAAAATAAAAGAAAATGTAAGATGTCTTGATTAAAAATAACTGAATGGAAAATAGATGAAGAAGAGATAATTTAAGGAGCACTTGGATTCATGAAAACCAAGCTTATTTTTAGAAGCCTAAGCAATATACTTGAAATCATATCTTAAAATTACTAATATTTATGAGAATTATAGATCAAAATGAAGAGAGGAAAAAATGCAACTATAGTCTTTTCAAAGAAATCCCTCAAAATTTAAAAGAATATCATGAAAAAATCCAGTTTTGACATATCAACGAAAAAATAATGATCCAGAAAGAAGTGATTTAAGTTCCAATTAACTTTAGTTAGAATTTTGCAAGAACTGACAGCATCCATTCTCTTTTTAAACAAAATTCTTAAAGATTTTTATTTTCAAAACATATGCATGGATAATTTTTCAGCACTGACCCCTGCAAAACCTTGTATTTCAAAATTTCCCTCCTTCCCCCATCCCTCTTCTAGATGGAAAGTAATCCATTATAAGTTAAACAAGTTAAAATATATTAAATCCAATATATGCATACATATTTATACAATTATCTTGCTGCACAAGAAAAGTCAGATCAAAAAGGGAAAAAAATGAGAAAGAAAATAAAATGGAAGCAAACAACAAAAAGAGTGAAAATGCTATGCTGTGATTTGCCCTCAGTTCTTACAGTCCTCTATCTGGGTGTAGATGGCTCTCTTTATCACAAGATCATTGAAACTGGCCTGAATAATTTCATTGTTGAGAAGAGCCATGTCCATCAGAACTGATCATCATATGATCTTGTTGCCACGTACAATGATCTCCTGGTTCTGCTCATTTCACTTAGCATCAGTTCATATAAGTCTCTCCAGGCCTTTCTGAAATCATCCAACAGGAAAAGATCTTGGAATAAAGTAGTTGAAAAACATATAGATTTACAAACATGAATAACTTACTCTGAAATTTTAGTATAATCATACTAAGAAAAAAATAGATATTTAATGCAATAGAAGATTTTTCAAGTATTTCTAATGAAAAAAAATCAGAGCAAAGTAGGGAATGTGAAATGCAAATATAAGAGAAAATTAAAAAGTGAAATATATTTGAGCAGTTGCAAATGGGTGTGATGTTGTGACACTAACTTGGGAGAGAAGAGACAAGTGTAATTTCAGAAACTTCAAAAAGGTAATTAAGAAAAAAAAAGTATCTGAAAGCTTAAATGGGAAAAAAAAGAGGATGCTAAAAGAAATTCACAAGAGTAGAAAGGAGAAGAAGGTGCAACTGGATAATTCTTATAATTGGGGTAGTTGGTAAGAAGACTATACATTTATGGAGGAAATGGTAAAGGGTTGTCTATTCATTGTGCCTCATCCTTTTCTAAAATAAGGGTTGAACACAGAATTTGGTGGAGCAATACACCAAGTTAAACAAATATAAGTTGTTTGGGGTGAAATGGGGAAAGTGATGTTAAAAAGGGAGGTTAAATACTGGAGAGTCGAATGGTCATAAGTAATAACTTTTCATCAATTGAGCAATAACTGAACAAATTGTGTTGTATGAATGTAATGGTGATGAATGTGGAGAATCCTAGAAACATTAAGTAATGCAAACTTAAGTGAATGAAACCAATAAAAAATTTATAAAGACAATAATATTAAAGTGAAAACAACAACAGCAATAACAACCTTGAAAGACTTAAGAACTCTGATCAGAAATGACCAAGCATATTTCCAGAGCACCTATGATGAAGCATGTTACCCATGTCCTGACAAAGGTGATAAACTCAAGGTACAAAAAGAGGCATATATTATTGGATAGGGCTACTGCATGTACATATTTTATTCAATTATGTTTATTTGTTATTTTTTCTCTTTCTTTCAATTTTTAATTGGGAAACAGTGATTGGGAGGAAAGATGAGAGTAGCCATAGATATCAAAAAAGGGGCAACTAGGTGGTTCAGTAGAGAGAATACCAGTCCTGAAGTCAGGAGGACCTGAGTTCAAATCTGATTTCCGACACTTAACACTTCCTAGCTGTTGGACCATGGGCAAGTCACTTTGTCCCAATTTTGCCTCAGCAAAAGAAAAAAAAAAGATTTCTATTGAACTTTTTTTTAATGTTTAGAAGAAGAAAAAATGAAGGACATTGAGAAAGAACACAGAAAGGCAAGGGAATTTTGAAGCAATGTTTGGAATTTATATACTTTATTAAAAATAGCATGCAATATTAATACTTTTATATATAATCATTTTTGTGCTCTTTACACAGAAATGCCTTTTTTTTTTTGGTATATAAGTTTAGAATTTGAAAATTAACTAATTCCTAAAAGAAATATTGCAAAAAAGGAATCAAATATCTGAGTAGCTGAAAAAACTAATGGAATTCTCAGAGAATCATTAATTAATCATACCTTTCTTCTCATAGAAAAGTGGTTGCTAGATTTGAGTATTGCATACATAGTAAGATTAGATAGGTTAATGTAGTTTGTTTTTTTTTTTTTCATAAAAATGATTCAGAATGGAAGAGAGGAGGAAGAGAGAAAGATACTGAAATAGTGAAATAGTTATGAGTATACACAAAATGCATCAATACGTTGTACTATTTAATGCTTTGTGTAAAATATAATATTGGTAATTTGGGGAGGAGTAAGGGAAATAATACTTTCATTTTGGCAAACAGCATTTCCTACTAATGTGTACAAATGATAGTCACCAGTCTTAAAAATATTTGAAAAGAACTTGCATGCTGTTTTGTAAATTATTATATCAAAGCCAAGTTGGCAATGTGATAATAGACAAACTAGTTTACATCATTTATATGCACTTCAGTATTTCCTCTATAATTCTGAATTGGTATAGAAAGAGATCTTTAGGGTCTAAACTCTCTTTCTTGTCTACAATAGGTTTTACCTGACATGAGATACCAGAGGTTTTAAATGATAGTGATATCCATGAGTATCAAGACAATTGGAACATATAAATATGCTTAGCAGATTTCATTCCATATAATTGACATTTTATGGTACCTTTTTCCTTTAAAAGAATTCCATTTCTGAAAAGAAAGAATTTTCTTCTATGAGTATAAGAAATATATAATTAAAAAGAACTTCAAAACTACATTTTTTTTCCCTTGAGGCAATTGGGCTTAAGTGACTTGCCCAGAGTCACACAGCTAGGAAGTATTGTCTGAGACCAGATTTGAACTTAGGTACTCCTGACTAGGGCTGGTGGATGAGCACCAGTGTTCTATCCACTGCCACCTAGCTGCCCTTACATAAATATTTTGAAGATTCCTTTCCCACATTATTTTTAGTTTATTTAGTATTTACATCTATCAGATTCATTGCTCACCTCCTTAAACACAGATAAATCAGCAACAACAACTCTCTTGCTTTTTGGGGGGGTTTTGACCTGGTTAGTGTAATGTTTTTCCAGACCAAGCATTTTGGTTGGCCCCTTTACTTACTCCTTCATTTCACATTGCTAAGCTGAAATGGTCCATGAACTCTTGATTGAAATTTGTTGAATATTGTAAATCTCTGACTACTTAAAATTTTACATAAAGGGCAGAGATTGTGTTATATGAAGCACTATATACCAATTTATGTAATTGCTTTTTGATAAGCATCTAATTTTACAATGAATTTTTCTTCAGATACCTTTTTTATATTACAAGTTAATAGAGATTAAGTGATGTTTATAGAAAAATACTTGTGATTACAACTGCTTTAAATTTGCGCTATATATTTAGCAATCGATTTTGACAAATGCTTTCTTTTTTCCTTTTAAAAAATTATGATTTAAAAATTTTAGGTGGTAGGGACAATAATTAATGACTTGAGTTCTAAGCTGAAGGAATAGATTTAATATCTATCATCCTGGATACTTACTGGCCATGTGTCCCTCAGCATGTCATTTATCCTTTTCTATGCCTTAGGTATTCCATGGTAGACTTCTTAAATTATAGATGAATGGCAATCTACTTTGGTTGGGTGCTTCCCACCAATGGAAATCACAGATTTTATGCTATATCTATATTCCTTAGGGTGTCAGCTGTGGAACTGATGATGGGATAGAACATTCACAGTTTAGTTTCACTTTGTTCCACAAGGCTTACAACCCTATATACAAAGTATTAATAAGGTACTTCACCATTGACAAAATTTTGCATCTTTATAAGAAAGTTGAATCTGAGACTAGGGTGAAAAAACACATTCTATAGAAAAATCACACACACACACACACACACACACACAAACACACACACACACACAAATCAGGTTCACTTCTTTTCCTTGATCCTTTTTTTGCAACAATGAAGAATTTTCTTTCAGTGTAGTGACCTGAGTAATGATATTATTCTATTTTCTAAATGCAAAAATGATGTTCAACTGTTATAAATTGAGCATCAATTTTTTTCTGCCATTACTTTATATTTTTGAGAGAATTTATAGTTATAAATGGTGCCCACACATTGCCCTCTTGTCTACTTAAATTATTATTATTTTCCTTTAGACTAAATAATTATGGTGATGACTGAGATAATGATTTAGAGAGAATGAGTAGCAAAACAAATATTGAGAACTATCCTTGGGGCAGCTAGGTGATGCAGTGGATAGAACACCAGTCCTGAAGTCAGGAGGACCTGAGTTCAAATCTGGTCTCAGACACTTAACACTTCCTAGCTGTGTGACCCTGAGCGATTCACTTAATCCCTATTGCCTCAGAAAAAAAAGAGAATTATCCTTCTTTCCTCCCATCTGGTTTTGGGATTCTGATTTTTGTAGTTCCTCACTTCCTCTGTTCTCTGGGAGTTAGAAATTGGAGACTGAATGATTGGATTGCTCATTCTGGGGAAGCCATGCAAGAGGAAAAATGCATGATTAAAACTATGTGTGGGTACCTGGGAATGGATGCTTTCTGTTTCCTTATCTCCACCTTTTCAGTTTTATATATCTGTCTATATACATATATGCATATATGTCATGTGAGTTGTAGGCAGTTATTACAATCACAACAAGGGTAACAGCAAGAGACACTATAACATGTTGCTACTTCACCCTGCATTCCCTCCATCTAGTCATATATTCATGACCACATGACATCTATTTCTTTGTGTTTACTCTTTTCAAATATGAGTTTAATGTGGTGAGCATATTCAGGCATTGAGCTTATGGGTTTGGGAGATCCAGAGGTCCCCAAATCAAACAGAGCAGTGGTGGTGAAAATGTGCTGACAACAGTGGAAGTACTTGCAGACAAAATATGGAAAGACACTCATCCAAGAACAACATTACCTGCAGAGATAGTAACCCTTTATGAGGGAGAGAAGTATTGATTAATTCTTCAGAATCAATCAGAGAGCTACAGGTAAGGGAGACTTCATGAATATCTGTCTCACAAAGTTAGAAAAGGATCCTTAAGGCTAAGATTTGCAACATAGATTTCCTATATATATGCCTTATTATTACACTACTTTGAGTTTGTATATACATGTGAAAAGTGCCTCCCAGTCTGTGGAGAACATTCTATAACAATTGTTCTTACTACATTGCCTTATTAAATAACACTTATTCAGGAGATACAATATTAGAAATCTTAGCCCTTCATGGTTCCCCATAGTCCCTTGATTGTAAACTGCCTCATAGGGACCTAATACACCAAAATAAGTAAAAGATGGAAAAAGAAGGCAATGCCACCGATCTGTAACATCATATCTCAAAGCACTTTGAAAACAGAAACCTCAGAACAATATTCTGCATCCAATAGCACCTTTATTAATATATTCAGTTTATTTTATACTTATGTGTTCATATTTTATCTTCTCATAGAATGTAAGCTAGTTGAGGGAAGGGACTGTTCATTGTTCTTTTTGTCCCCAACACTTTGGAACTCTAACTATAAAACATAATAAATATGTATTGAGGGACTGAACTTAGAAGAACACAAATAAGACTCCTTCCTCCTTGTTATGATCATGATATATAAATGACCCTATGTCTCTCTCTTGTCATGGGTCTAAAGGTAAAAATGTGGGAAGTGAAACTTTTGACAGCCAGGATAATGATAATTCAGATCTAAAGTCTCTCTCCATTTTTAGTCTTCTAATTCAACCACTGTTGCCTTCAGGAGAGTTACTTATCCCCAACTTGAAATTCCTCTGATTCTCTAAAAGTGTTTTTATTTGTATGACCTTATTTTCATTGAGACTGATATTTTTTTCTACTCTTCTCCCTCCCTTCCTTCCTCTAGGGAAGTGTAGGAAAAAATACACAAAGGAAAATGACAGATGTGTCTTACAATATTATCATTTTAGATCTTCCCAGACTATTGCCTGTTTTTAAAATATTTGAAACGTCACTAAAAGCTATCTTTATCTGTAATTATACTCGCATTCTCTAAATATACCCATGACAAAAATATAGTTCTCAAATTCTTTCCTTTTTACCTTTTTATGCTTCTCTTGAATTCTGTGTTTGGGAGATCAAATTTTTTTTGTTCAGTTCTGGCCTTTTCATTAGAAATAGGTGAATCTCACCTATATCATTGAATTTCAATCTTCTTCCCTGAAAGATAATGCCCATTTTTAGCTAGATAGATTCCAGGCCCTTCAATCCTTCAAGATGGAAGCTACTAAAGTCTGGGTAATCCTAATTGTGGCTCCTGAGTATTTAAATTTTTTCTTTCTGGTTACTTGAAATATCTTTTCCTTGGTGTGATAGTTCTGAAATTTAGCTATGATATTCCTTGGGGATTTAATTTTGGGATTTCTTTCAGGAGGTGATTGGTGAATTCTTTCAATGGTTGTTTTACCTTCTGATTCTAAAATATCCAGGCAGTTTACTTTTATGATTTCATGTATGATAATATTTAGGTTCTTTTTTTCATCATGGCTTTCAGGAAGTCCAATAATCCTTAGATTGTCTCTTCTAGACCTATTTTCCAGATCAGTTGTTTTTCCTGAGATATTTCATATTTTCTTCTACTTTTTCTTTTCTTTTCTTTCTTTTCTTTTCTTTTTTTTTTGTTTGATTGATTCTTGAAGTCTTGTTCAGTCATTCACTTACCTTTTATTCAATTCTAATTTTTAGTGTATTATTTTCTTCACTTACCTTTTTTATCTCCTTTTGTAATTGGCCAATTGAATTTTTTTTGTTCATTGAATTCTTTTTTCATTTCACAAATTTTGTTTTTCAGTGAATTGGTGTCTTTTCCACATCTCTTTTGTAGGGCATTATATGCTTTTTCCATTCCTTCTTGCAATGGTCTCATTTCATTTCCCCGTTTTTCTTCTAACTCTCTTTTAAGATTCTTTATGCAATCTTCCAAGAAAGCCTTTAAAATAGGAACCAACCCATGTCTCCATGTGGGGCTTCATTTGAGTTGATTTGCCTTTAGGAACCTCAGGATTTGAGGTCTGATCTCTCTCTCCATGGAAGCTGTCTATGGTGAGAGATCTTTTTTGTTTTTTATTAATTTTTTTTAAGGCTGGAGGTCTGTTCAATAAAGGAGGGACAGCTGCTTTATTTTGCCCTTGGGCAAAGACCCTAAGAGGATCACAGAAGATTTCCAGGTGTGTGGGAACTACAGGGCTCTGACTCCTGGCCCCAGCTTTTTGCCCCATCTCCCCTGTTCTGTGGTCTGGGCTCCACAGACTGTCCTCCTGCCCATTTGAAACAGTCCTGTTCTGAAATTCTTCCAAGGTGTCTTCTTTTCAGAATGTGTTATACTACAAATATTTGTGGATTCTTTCACTCCAAAGTTTAGAGGCTTAAACTGCTATTGGTTTGAGAGAAAGTCAGAGGAGGTCACAGAAAGTCATGTCTGCTTTCCACCATCTTGGCTCTGTCTATTCTTTTTATTTGCTTTTCCAAGGAGAAAATAATTCTTCCATTTCTACCTCAAGTTTCTTTTCTCATATTTATTTCATTTATAGAGAGATTATCTATCAGTATTGATTAGTCTATTCATTGCTCAATGAACAAAGGAAAGGTCTCAAATTTAGACTGTCAAGAACTAGGTTAATGTTTATAGGATGGGTAGCAATTGAATGGCCTTTAGCAGCCTCCAACCTGTTTTCTACTTCTCTGTTATTATTACTTTAAAAGCAGAAGAAGGAATGGTAGCATCAAATACTAGTTTTTATTGCTGTATCATGAGTTGCCAGGAATTTTTTTTTAAGTGGCTAGCCCATTGTTGGTTGGCCACTAAATTGAAACTGATTGAATGTAGACTGGTATTTCTGTTTTTTCTATTAAAATCAAACGATAGAGAATAATACATTTAAAATATAATCCAATTGAAGATATCTTATAAGAAAGGAAACCGTTTCTTCTTCAAAAGCAATTGAAACAGAAAAGAAAGATTTTCCCCCAACAGACAGAGAACCAATAAGGACTTTTTTGTGTGTGTTTGTGTGTGAATATTTTTCTTACCAATTAGGAAGAATTGGTTGCTGAGATGAAAATTATTTATTTTTTATGGTTCTATGATCTTTCTGTTGGTAAAAGAAATAGCAGAAAACAAAATCCAAGGAAAGCTGCAGTTTCCATTCACTAATTATTTCTGTACTAATCAATTGAAGTCATGCTCATGTCTTCTTAGAACTTCCTCTTTTCACAGTATAAAAATTAAAATTAGTCTTCATGATTACTAAATATTTTGCCTTTATGGAGAGAAATGTTGATTGGTAATGTGGAAATGGGAGCCATTAAATGACAATATAATATGAAATATTAATATAGTTAAAATATTAAATATTTAAAAGAAAAGTTACATTTTAGTAATGATTACTGGAACTTTTCCATTTTAAAATCTAATACTCAAAAATATATGTGACTTTTGCAAGTTCTTCCAAATAACTTATGTAATGTCATCCTATTTGGTACATAAAATACTTCCATAACAAACATGCTAAAATTTGAGATAACAGCAAGAATCAAATTCTACCAGTTGCCTAGATAAGAGGTATTGGAAAAAAAATTTAAATCATAAAAGGAGTCTAATATAATCAAGGAGAGTTATTCAGTACATTGCACTAGACCAATGGAGCTAGCTCTATCAAAAACACCTTACAGCTAGGCGTGAGGTGGATGTTGTACCTCTCAGTGTGTTATATCACTGTGTAACTGCCTACCTTGCCTATGAGTTGAATAACAACCAATCATACTATACCTCCAATGAAATAATTTGGTTTCACCAAAAAACTTTTCTTGTAATATGTTTAGACCTTTAGGTCTAAATATGTTTAGAACTGTCATTCTATTTCCCAGATGTCATCATAGTGTAATAGAAAGAGCTCTTGGCTTCAAAATTCCTCAGTGTTTGGATAGAAAATCTCTTTCTGCTTCCTGTTAATAGTGAGAATATTGGGATCAGATTCTAGTCACATATGACTTAAAAGTTTACTCTGAATTATCAAACAGAAAATTCTTTGTTTCACATTCATAGTGTTTCATAACATCCTTCTCTGTCTTTCCAGTCTTCCTCTATACTTTATATGACAGGTACTTCAGACTCTGGCCTTTTTGCTGTTCTTTCTTCAAGACACTACATCTTCTAAACGTAAGCATTTTTACTATTTGACACCATGCCCAGCATACTCTCCTTCTTCTAAGGAAAAGGCTTCTTTTATGCTCCAGCTTAAACTGGTATTTGTTTTTCAAATTACATGTAAAGATAATTTTCAGCATTGACTTTTATAAGATTTTGATTTTCATTTTTTTCTCCTTCTCTATGTCCCCTCCCTCAACCCCAAGATGGCAAGCATTCTATGTTACACAAATATATTAAAATTTTTGTAATATTACTTCTTAAAGCCCTTGATATAATTTTCATAAAAATTGGGAAAAGATTAAAAAGTAGTTATATAGATTGCCAGTTAATTTTTTTCTGATCAACTTAAAAAGAAAAAAAAACAAGCATTAAAGAATATCTGTTGTCAAGATTATAACAGGAAGTTAACTAAATAGCCTATAGAGCTGAGCAGTTTATAATAAAATTCATCAATGAGTTGGGTGTAGAATTAAACAGAAGAGTAGGCTCTATTGCTTTCAGTAAACAAATAAAACTGGAATGTTTTTCAAACTTTTTTCAGAAGCAAGGGCTCATCTTTTTAATCCCTCCTTTCTAGTGGTATTGTTGTATAACTGATGGACATGGAACATGACAGTCTCCACATGTAAAGAGCTGACACTCTGAGTTGATGCACTGGGATGGGACAATTTAGCACTTAAGGCTAATTATTGATTGGACAATACTTTATTAGCATATGCTTGGAAAATGGCCCTTCCCACTATTCTGTGCTGGTTCAATCTTTTGGTATATACAGAGAATTGTGGGAAGGATTAAGGGGTGGAGTAAGACAAGGCAGAGTCACTTTGGCAGTAGACAAAGAGAAGGAAGGTCATGGAGATCCTGTGTCCATCCACTTCACTTCTACCCCTAAAGACCAACAACTTTTGCTTATCCTGACTCCGGCTGATTCTAAGGTATCCAGGGTGCTAACTCAGGCTTCACATCCAAATATTCTTAAATGGTTATCATATACTACACAATTGAAAGTTCCCTAGAATCGTGAGCAGATGTAACCATATAATAAATAAAAAACATGGGAGAACAAAATAGTATAGAATGTCATCAGTAATATGTATAGTTCACAAAAATACTGGACTGCTCCAGTATGAGTAAAATTATGGCTCCTGTGATCCTCTGAAAATGTCATCATATCTCAATAGACACTGGTATAGTCTTTAAGATGCACTGGTGGAAGGAAAAGGGCAAGAATTTTTCAGAATGACTATTACCAGTGTCATCAAAGGGAAACATAGGTGACAACACAAATTTATTTGATTATTGAAAGTCTAGAACAACTTCCTAACAAATAAAGTTATTCCAAGGTGGAATAAAAAGAAGCATTAGACACCCTATTACAGGTCTTTATGAAAAATATGGGCAAATGTCTTCATGGGGATTCATTTTTTTTTTTTTTTCATGATGGGCTAGCCTGGCTTTTTCTCAGAGATTACCATTCAATTCTAAGGTACTATAATATTCTTCTTATGAATCTTCTATTTGATCAAACTATACTCCTCAAAACAATCTGAATATGCATTCTTAGCTACACATATATGCATATATTCTTGTCATCACCTGTCATCACATCTATTTAATCATGTGCCTTTTTTTATAAGATTTAGCTCAAACACCATGACTTCTATGAGATTTTACAAGTGTCAATTAACCAATTTATAGTAAATGCTTTTTTCCTCCTTTGAATGTATGTCATTTGTTGCATATGTAACTTTTAAATCAGAGCTTTAATCAGGACTTTAATCAGAACTTCATGAACTAGAGTAGATGGGGGTACAGGTGCAGTGACAGATGTCAATAAACTTGGATGAGAAAAAAAACACACACTTTCACTACCTTCCAATTGAAATTAAGTATTTATTTAAATAGTTTTAAAACTATTAATATGAGAAGAGTTTCAACAGACTGCTAGTAGTATTTATGACAAAAAACCTCATTAAGAACCGTGGTAGAGTAAAAAATAAAGCTTGGACATGAATTATTTTATTTGAAAGTTAAACCTTTTGTACACATGAATTTTGTTCACTTGGTCCCTCCAGGAATCTTTCTTCACTTATTAAGTTTTGAAGCATAAATGGGAAAAAAATTGCTTTTAGCAAACTGAGCTTGGAGCTTTATTTGTTCTTGACTTGTGAATCTAAACAGCTTAAAAGCTCCTTTTTTTTTTCTCTTTACGTTTAAGCCTATATTAAACCGCTTGTAAGAAATTTTCAGGTGCAAATAAACTTATTTTCACTATGAATAAAAACTCTCAGGTCTTCCATTTGAATACTTTATGCATTATTTATTTATTTATTTAGCAAAAAGACACATTTCCATTCTGTGTTGTTAAGACCTATAAAGTGTCATGGAGCCATCTGATTCAAGAACTAGTGAATGGAAGGAAGTTGTGACAGGAGAAAACTATTATCTCTGTTTAGAATTACAAAGCTATATGTATTTTAAGGATCCTGAAAATAGTAACAGAAAGAGTTGTTGAACATATTTGTTCTAAAGTCAAAATTCATTTGAAAAGAAAAGTTGCCAAGATTTTGCTAACTGTTTGAAATCTGTTGAATATTTATTTCAGTGTTCCAATAAAGGAAAGATGTGGGCTCTACATAAATCAAAATTTGTGTGAGTGCTAATCAAATCAAAACAATTCATTCTTGTTATGTATCTGGTAATTGGAAGAATAATTTATAGTGACAGTGTCCTCAAATCTCTTCCTACTTCAGATAACATTGAATACTGGAATCAGAGTCAGGAAAATCCACTCATTCAAATGTTTCAGAAACTACCTTGCTATATAACTCTGGTTAAGTTACTTAGCCTCTGAGTCTTAATTTCTTCATCTATATATGCAGTTAAAAGTAGCCCCCGACTTCAAAGGATTGTTGTGAAGTGAAAATAAAGTAATATTTATAAAATATTGTATGAATATTCAATGTTATATAAATGTTAGAGTTGTTACTAATACTAGTACTACTGTTAATACTAGTACTACAACTACTGCTGCTGCTATAATCCTAAGGTTAAATTTTTTTTCATTTGAAATCACCCATCTCTTTGTACTAGAATCTGATACATAGATTTTTCTCTCAAAATATTGTTAATTCCATTGAATATTTATCCAAACATAAGTATAACATATATACATATACATAATACATAATACAGCTAGGAATTATGTGAGAAGAATGCTTTCAGTCTTCACTTCTAGCTCCCTCTCATTTTCCCTGGCTTCCTTCAGCAAACAATTCAAATCCCACCTGCAGCTAACCTTTTTTGGTCTCTATATTTACTGTGTCTTCCATTAGTGGTTATCTTCCATCTACTTTGTATGCATCTTGTTTGAAAGCAGTTATTAACATGTTTCTCTCCCCCATTAGAATATATTCTCCTTGAGGGCAGAGATTATTCTCAAATTTTTTTGTTGTTCTTGGCACAGTGTATGCACTAATTTAATGCTTGTTGACAATCTGACTTGCTCACAAACCATAGATTTGAAAACATTGAGCTGAGTTGTTAAAATGTAATCCCTTAAGAAAAAAATTCAGCTTCATATTAATTGATATATTCAAGCAGATCCTCATTATGCCAGTGTGAATTTCAGAACAGGTGCTATGTAGACACTCATGCTCTGTGTTCTGTGATCATCATGCCTGGATGCTTTGACACAAGTGTCATTGGAACACAAACATATCTGCATGCCAGTCACTGCTATTTCTCTTTCCAGGAGATACTGAGCACATCATGTGGTTGTCATGGTAGTATGTGAAGCTTTTTCTGGAAATCGGGTTATGAGCATATAGTTGTCATCTCAAACTTAACTGAATGTAAAATTATAAAGGATAGAATTAATGAGGTACTGTAGTTTTCCCTAGATGGAGATAAAGCAATTATTGGAGAACTGGATATTGATTGCCTGACTTCACAGAATGTTAATGCTCAGAATGGCAAAATTTCAATTTCAGATTCTTATCTAAGAATTATGATTAGGTTCCAGTTCATATACTCTTTAATAAAGGATTCCCTATAATAAAATCCCCTAATCAAAACAGTTTAAATCACTCAAAAATGATGCATTATAACCCAAATGATAATTTATGACATACTTCTTTGCAGTCTGACTTTTAACAATCATATTCCAGACATTTCATTTGGATTATTTGATGTTTACATTCAAATTTCCATGAATTAAATAAATTTGTGGGTGTGATTACTGATAAGATAGAGTAAAACCTGTTTAACTCCAGGGCCACCAATAATGTCTTAAGCTGAATCTTTCAATATATTTGGGAACAAAAAAGATTTCCAGAATCATATATTTGCTTAGGGGTGGCCCTGGGGCCAGCCATGTTTAGTATGCTTTTGTATCTCCATGGAAACTAATTCTTTTTTTCTTCATTTCTAGAAGACTCAGGAACACTATCATGTTCCCATGGAGATTGAAAAAAAAATTACATTTAGCTTCCTCCATGAATAATGTCAAAAAATTAGTCTTCTCATGTCACTATAAAAGGAGACCAGAATTTTTCAACTTTTATGTGAAAAAAATCCAGTGAAACATAGTGAGAGACAAGGCACCAAAACATGGATATGTGTGCTTGAAAAAATCCATTATCAATAAATCAGTTTTTTATAAGAAACTAATGAATTGCAATGGTTCAAGGTGAAATTTCTCTGCTTTAAAAACAAAACAGGCCAATCCCCCACAATTCACCACCTAAAATGGATAGACTGAATATTGCTAAGCAAAGAGAAACTATGGAGGAAGTGATTATATAAAAAGAACAGTAGACATTTATTAGAAAGGAGGTGATTGTCAAATCTTTCTGGAACTAATCATAAAGTTTCTTCAGGTGGCAAAAAATTCAGCAGATTATCTGTGGATAGCCAAGGCTGCATGCAGTTCTCTTATTTCATCTCTTGTAACATAATATTACATCCAGACTGTGCCCAGATCCTTAAGGTTTCAAATGCCTAAGACCTTACAAGACATTTATTTGCTAGTTTCTTTCAAAAATAATTCTTACACAGCCTTATTACCCTGAAAACAAAACCCTGAAAAGAAAAAAAAACTTTCAGTATAGGAGCAATAGTTTGATGATATCTTTCACTGAATATTAGCTATGTGATTTTCAGATGACCAGAAAATTATTTTAGAGCAAGTTCTTTGCCTAAACCTATGAGGATTACTACAACTAATTGTGTAAGACCTAACTACCATGTCATCCTCACTTTAGACTACATGGTTTTTAAGAGTTCCAAGAAAAACACAAAAGAGACCCTGAAGACAAGGAGGACCCGAGTTCAAATGTGATCTCAGATACTTAATACTCCCTAGCTATGTGATCCTGGGCAAGTCACTTAACCCCAATTGCCTTAGCAAAAAACAACAACAAAAAACAAACAAAGAAAAAAAGTTCCTTTTGACTTTTACCTTATAATGCAATATTTTTTCTAACAAATATATTAATTCAAAGGAAATAAAAGAACATTTACACAAAAACAATATATCCAGATTGGAAGAGCAAGAAGTAGGGAATTCAAATAATTCAGCTCTGGGAAAAAAATTTAATGAGGCATAAAAGAACTCCAAAAGAAAAGAAAGTGGATTTACAAGTTAATTATATCAACTATTCAAAGAACAATAAATTCCAGTATTACATAAACTCTTTGCAAAAATAAGTAAAAAAGAGATGCTATCCAATTCTATTTGTGATACAACTATGATCATAATACATAAGCCAGGAAAAGAAAAAAAAAACAAACAGAGAAATAAAAGCTTTAGGACAATATTTATGTTGACTACAAATAAAACAAGTAAATAATAACAAAGAGGTTATAACAATATATTGCATTATGCAAAATGACCAGAATGAATGAATACTAGGTATACAGGAATGGTTACATATTATTGGCAAAACTATAAATATAGTATTCCATGTTAATAATGGTTTTATACTATGCCACATGGTTTTATAAATAGATGCAGGAGTCTTTTGAGAAAACAAAATACTGAGATGTATTTAAAGTAATTAAAAGTTGTTGGAATCTTTACAAACTGTTAAGCCATTAGAGTTGATAGAAACAATAATTATCTAATTTATCATGGTTCAATATGATTGATTTGATCTTAGAAGGAGATATTTTGGGGCAGAACTTGAAACAAGGTGCTAAGTACAACTGATAGAAATGATGCTTGTGTTCACACCTTTAGAGAACTAATAGGAGCAAGAAATATTTAAGTACTCATTGGCGTTCACATGTTCGGGAGATTTCAGAGTTTAGAAAGAGATATCTGAATTCACACCTCCCTTGAAGCTCTTAGGGCCAGAGAGCACTCTGGGAGATATCCCACAAACCCACTCTCGGAGAAGCAGCATAAATACAACTCCAGTGAGCCACTTGAAAGAGTTACTTGGGAACATTCCCAGGGGTCGGAGAGGAGAACTCTGAGAGGAAGCCCACAAGCCCTCTCTCAAAGGCAAGAGAGAGTCATTGCATCTTCCACCTTGGTGCTGGCTGGAGGCTGAAGAAAGCAGAGGCAGAAGCCAAAGACAAAGCTGCAAGAGCTCTTGGAAGCAAGCAGAGAGATAGGCCTCTGAGCTAACCAAGCTATATTGAAGGACACATTAAAAGATCTGAACTTTTACCAGCTGGCTGCGATTTTGGAACAAGAACCCCACAAAAAGAGTATTAATAAAACTCCTAAACATGTCAAAACTAGTTGCCTGAAACCAATGGCTATCATTATTTGTAATGGAGAGATAGAAAGCAAGCAACTGGAACCCTTTCCAATAAGATCAGAATTTGATACAGTTCTACAAATAGGGCATTTAGATGGCACAGTGGTTTAAGTGTAGGGCTGAAACTCAGGAAGACTCATCTTCCTAAGTTCAAATCCAGCCTTAGAGACTCACTGTGTGACATCTGGCAAGTCACATAAAGATGTTATAGGAACCAAAGAGATAAAGTTCCTGATTTGGGTGGTTGTAACAGCATGGCATTTAAATTTAATTTTATGAAGCAAAATGACTAATCAGTCCAAGGGATAAAGTAGACGTTTTTACTCTATAGACCTTTTGAAGGAGAAGAATCAGGTTGAAGAAGTCAGCTCTTTACCCAACTTTTCCTCATGATGTTTGTATATCCATATTCACTATAATCTAATCTGCTGCTTCATACCCAAATGTTTCTAGTAAATTGCATTTTGTCCAATCTACAACGAAATCAGGGATTAATTATAGGTAGGAGAAAAAATAGGCAGAAAGGCCAACTTCTTCTAAATGTTAGTATTTTCCTAAGTGACAAAACACTCACATGATGACACTCACATGACGGTGAGTGAACTCAGAACTTTTATCTAAAACTGACTCTCTAAAATCCTTAGGATTTTTATATTTTTCCCAGGCTTTAAATGAGATAATTATTATAATGAGGCATTTTCACATAGTGTTTTATAAATCCAATCACATCAACTTTTAAGATAAAGGCTCATTATTTAACAACTATTGGATTTATGTGAGGGAGGGCTGTGCAAAGTCACAAACCTTATGTTTTTCTTCAGAGCCATCTGGACCCAGTGACTAAATATATAATAGGATGATTGGAGATGGCCCTGGATGCAGTTTAACTGAGGCAACACCCTTTAAGGGACTAGGTAAGAAATAAGGCAGAAAATGACCTTTTTTTCACCTACGCTAAATAAAAATCATTCTAGGAGGGAAAAACCTTCAAGGTTTTGGGTCCAAATACAAATAATTGGTATTTATATTCTCTCTAAGCCAAAGAGCAACAAATGGTTCAATGATCTCTATATATATTCACAATTAGAAGAGCAAGGGAGAGAGGACCTTTCACAAGTATGAAGAGAGAAAGAGTTCTTGACCACATGTAGGATAGAGAAGATTACAGGAGATAAAATGGATAATTTTGATTGGACAAAATTGAAAAGATCATGTAGCTTTTATCTCAAAGAATCCTAATAAAGATTAAGAAAATGAGGCAGAATACATGGTATGGTAGAAAGAGAACTGGCTTAAAAGACCAGAAGACCAGAATTTAAGTTCTACCTCAGACATATATAAATTGTGTGACCTTTGTTAAACCATTTAACCACTCAGTATTTTAGGCAAGTTTTTTAGTGTCACAAACATTTACTATAACCGTAAATATAAACATTTAAATTTTTCAACTTGAGTTAGTATCTTTTATGACACTATACATGGAAATTTGCAATTTCATACAAAATCTTCCTTTTTTCTATTCTGGTTTTTAAAGGAAGGATTCATGTTTCTTGTTGTTTATCAAGCTCAGAATGACAGAGTATTAAAATAAAAGTATCTGTACCTTTGCATTAGCTGTCATAGCATCCTGATTTAAAAAAAAAAAAACTGACCATGTATTAGGGAATATCAGAAGTAAAGGCAAAAAAGATAAAAATAGCAAGTGTACCTTTTAAAGATCATAATATAGTAAAATTATATCCAATTAAAAGGATCATGAAAACAGATTAAAAATTAATTGGAAACTAAATAATCTAATCTTTAAAAATGGCTGGGTCAAGGAACAAATCATAGAAACAATAAATAATTTCATTTAAAAAGATAGACAACAATGAGACAATATATCAAAATTTGTGGGATACAGGAAAGCAATACTTAAGGGAAAATTTATATCTTTAAAAACATGTAACAGTAAAAGAGAAAGAATAGATTAATGAATTGGACATGCAACAGCAACAATGACAAAACCAAAACCAAAACAAAACAAAAAAAAAACCAAACAAACCTGGAACAGAAACAAATTAAAAATCTCCAATTAATACTAAAATGAAAATTTTGAAAATCAAAGGAGAGAATAATAAAACTGAAAGTTTAAAACAATGAACAAATAAATAAAACTCGGAGCCAGTTCATGAAAAAAATTCCTCAATAACTAAAATAGATATTTGATTAATTTGAATGAAAAAAGAAGCAGTATCAAAAAAAAATACAAAGAATGAATGCAATACTAATAAAGAAAAAAAGCCATTATTAGAGTATTTGGCCCAATTGTATACAAATAAAATTGAAAGTCTAAGAGGAAGGAATGAATATTTGCAAAAACACAAATTGCCCATATTAACAGAAAAAATTTAAATAACCCTATCTCAGGAAAAGAATTTGAATAAGCCATAAATGTGCTTTTTAAAATTCCATATTCTAGAGAGCAATTTGGAATTTTGTCAAAGGGCTGCAGAACTCTGCATACACTTTGGTCCATCAATACTACTCCTAGATCTGTATTCTCTCCAAAAAAGTAAAGGACCCACATGTACAAAAATATCTATAGCAACTCTTTTTTGCTATGACAAAGAATTGGAAATTGTGGGAGTATCCATCAACTGAGGAATGGCTGAACAATTTGTAATATACACCTGTAATGGAATACTATTGCATTATAACAAATAATGAACAGGATGATCTCAGAAAAAAAAAAAAAATTTAAAAGTTTTACATGAACTAATCTTGGACCAGATATATTTTTAAATTAAGTGTACTTAGTTCATTAGTTCATATGTAAAATGATTTTATTTTTTCCAATTATATATCAAGTTCATTTTAAATATTCATTTATTTTAAGATTTGAGGTTCTAAATTTTTCTCTTTCCCTTCCTCCCTTCTTTTTGCTGTCCCCAAAATAACAAACATTCTGATAGGTTATGCATGTACAAATGTGTTAAACATATTTCCACAGTAATTATGTTGTGAAAGAAGAATCAGAACAAAAAAGAAAATCCACAAGAAAGAAAAAACAAAAAACCCCTGAAAATAGTATGACTGAACACCATTTCAAATTATATTATAAAGTGGTAATGATGAAAAAAATCTGATACTGGTTAAGAAATAGAGTAGTGTATCAATGAAATTAATCTACTAATTTATTTAATTTAATCTTTCTGAGTTCAAATCTGGTGTCAGATGCTTACTGGCTTTGTGATCCTGGCTAAGCCACTTAACTCTGTTTGCTACAGTTTTCTCATCTGGAAAATGGCAATTGGAGAAAGAAGTAGCAAACTACTCTTTATCTTTGGAAGAAAACACAAATGGGGTCACAAAGAGTCAGAGATGAATAAGACAACAACAGCAACAATAACAACAAAGGTATAGACCAACATTTCATACCATTTATTATTATTATTTTTATTATTGTAGCTTTTTATTGGCAGAACATATGCATGGGTAAGTTTTCTGCAATGACCCTTGCAAACACTTCTATTCCAACTTTTCCCTTCTCTCCCTCCACTCCCTCCCATAGATGGTAGGCAGTCTCATACATGTTAAACATGTTAAAGTATATCTTAAATACAATATATATATATATATATATATATGTATATATTTATACAATTCTCTTGTTTCACAAGAAAAATCAGATTTAGATTTTTAGATCCAGGCCTCTCTGAAATCATTCTACTGATAATTTTTATAGAACATTGCTATTCCATAACATTCATATATAAGGTACTATTTCTAAATATATAGAAAACTGAGTCAAGTGTAAAGAAATAAACATTTCTCAATTAATAAATGATCAAAGGATAAACTAGCAGTTTTCAGAAGAAAGAATCAAAGCTATCAATAATCATTCTAAATGCTCTAAATGACTATTTTTTAGAGAAATCCAAATTAAAAACAATTATGAGATACTATTTCATAGTTATTAGATTGACTGATAGGACAGAAAAGGAAAAGGACAAATGTTAGAGGGAATGGGGAAAAAAATGATACATTCATGCATTTTTAGCAGAGTTGTGAACTGGTCCAACTAGTTGAAGGAACAATTTGGACTATTTCTAAAGGCTTTTAAAATCATGCACATTCCCTAAATATCACTCCTGGGTCTGTTTCTCAAAAAGAACAAAAAGAAAGGAAAATGAATCTATGTAAAAATATTAATGAGGAGGTCATTTTGTGGTGGCAAAAAGAATTGGAAATTGAGAGGGAATCTTTCAACTGGGGACAGCTAACCAAATATTATATGGTTGTGATGGAATACTATTGTGCTGTAAAAAATGATGAGAAAGATAACTTCAGGAAAACATGGAAAGTCTTATATGAATTTATGCAAGGTGAGGTGAGTTAGAGCCAGGAGAATAGTACATCCAGTCAAAATAATAAAGTAATCATGATCAACTATGAAAGACAGAGAGCTATTTGGATCCAGACAATGATCCAAGACAATTCCAAAGAATCCATGATGAAAAATATATTCATCTCCAGAGTAAAAGCTGATGAACTCTTAAGTACAGATTAAGGCTTGTTTGTTTGTTTTTCTATTTTGGGAGGTATATTTTACAATATGACAAACATGGAAATATATTTTACATTTTACATGAATAATTAATATCATATTGCTTGTCTTTTCAAGGGATGAGGAAGCTTGAGCAGTTGGGAGAGAATTTGGAACTCAAATTATTTAAGAATTAATGTTAATTGTTTTGAATATAATTTGCAAATATTTAACAATATTAATAAAATATATTTTCAAAAAGATAAAAACCAAAATATAAAAATAAAAATATCTATGAATTTTTTTGGCTGTCCATTTCATATAAAAATTTAGAAACATATATTTAGCTGTTTTCTCACATACCTTACAGAATACATACAAGAAGACCAAGGAAATAAGTTAACAGTCCCTGAGTGTATGTGAAACTTACTTGTATACTCCACTTCAAACAACCTTATGTGATTTCTCAAAGAGAAATATAATTATAGAGGCAGCTAGATGAAGCAGTGCATAGAGCATGAGCCCTGAAGTCAGGAGGACCTGAGCTCAGATTCTGCCTCTGACACAACACTTATTAGCTGTGTAACTCTGGGCAAGGTACTTAACCTCAATCACCTACTAAACAAACAAACAAACAAAAACAAAAAGAAGGGGATGGGGAGAAATGTAATTTTACAGAATTAAAGTGAATGTACTCATGTACCTCTATATAAACACAACTATATATTATAATAACTTTACATATTTATTTAAAATTGAACTGTAATCTAAAGAACTATCTAATATTCAACACAAATCTCTCTCTCCTCTCTCTCTCTCTCTCTCTCTCTCTCTCTCTCTCTCTTTCTCTCTCTCTCTCTCTCTCTCTCTCTCTCTATATATATATATATATATATACCCCTACCATTCTTTTATTGAATAACTTCTTTTCTTCTGGAATTATAGAGGAGAAAGAGGATCTGTGTGTGTATGTTTATGTATGTAAGACAGAGAGAGAGATAGACAGAGTATGTGTTATTTCTCACATTATCTGAATATAGTCAGATTACTATGATTTATTAATCAATTTTGGGATTATATTACTACGCTGTTAATGATTATAAATAAAATTGTATGTAAGCTCAATAAATGTTTCATTAAATGATGTAATTGCAACAAGGGGTAAACTGAATATTATAAATAGCACAATCACAGTTATGCTTTAATTAAAACATGTATTGTTAAAGTCAATGCATCTCAGTAGAATCTCAAAAATGAGATTGTTGTTTCTTGAATATCATTAAAGAATAAAAGTTTGTGTGTGTCCTTAAATGGCACCTGCACTGAACAAGAAAAACATCAGAATTGTCAGAAGGGTTTCTACTTTTGTTGAATAGTAGAAAATAAAGAATCACAGTTCAGAAGTTTTATATTGCTGCTATTAACTACATTTGGGTGCCAATAAATCTGCCAGTTTAGAATTGGTGCTTATGGTACCAAAATAATTTAGGAGAAAGAAGAATTTGTCACTTTTAATGCTATATTTATTTCAATGATTAAATTTGGCATGTTTCTTAAAGAGCATTTTAAAATGAAAGCTCTCTCGATTATTTTCTTCTTCACAAGCGGTCATTCTATTGAATTATTTATTTTTACCAAGGAAACATGTTGCTTTGCTTCATTTCTCTGCTTAAGAAAAAGTTATAAACAGAATCTCAGGGTGGATTTTTAGGACATTAGGATGGAATAAATGCTTTTTTATTTCCTGGAAGTTTTGAGTAATTTTCTTTCCACAATAATACATGTTATTGCTTTGAAAAATTTAACTGTCTTGGAATATTTGCAAAAGTTGATGTGATAAGTAGATTTAATGGGGGGTAGAGCCAACATGGCAGAGAGGACACACGTTTATTTCTAACCTTCTCTCACAACCCTCAGACTAATTCGCAAATCCAGCCTCTGAATTAATTCTGGATGGCAGAATCTGTGAATATTGGGAGTGTAACAAATTACCAGCAGAAGATAATTTTGAAGATCATCAGAAAAGGTCTGTTTTCTGAGGCACGGGGGAGGTGGACCAAGCACAAGCAGGCTGAGCATAGACACCACTGTGGCATTGCAGACTCAGGGTGGTGGGAGCTTCCCCCTATGAAGAATCTAAGGGGAGGAATCTACAACAGTATTAGCTACTTTGCCCTGGCTGCAAGCTAGTAGATCAGCAGAGAAGTTATAAAACATCCAACACAAATGCAGAGGGTAAAGAGTGAACCCCAAAGTTCCAAAGTCTCAGGGGACTTGGCCACACCCACCCAGCACCAGGAGTGACTCAGCACTGACCCAGTGCAGCCTGCTGTCTTTTGTAGAGGAAACTTGGAAAACCTCCCCTGCCCTAAAAGCAAACCTTAACTTTTTTTTTTTAATGATTAAAAAAGCAAAGAGAACTCTTACTATAGACAGTTTTTTATGGTGAAAGAGAAGAACAGATTTCAAAATCTGAGGAGACTAAAAGCAGATTGTCTCCAGATGAAGCCCCAAAAGGTGATATAACTTAGTCCCCATCACATGAGGCTCTTTTAGAAGAAATTAAAAAGGATCTTAAAATAGAGCTAGAAGAAAAATGGGGAAAGGAAATTAAAACTTTATAAGAGAGTTTGGAAAAGGCATGTAACTCATTAAAAGATAAATTTGAAAAAATGGAAAAAGAAAACAACTCCCAGAAAAACAGAATTTGTGAAATGGAAAAAGAAAGTTACTCCTTAAAAAGCAGAATATATATATATATATATATATATATATATATATATATATATATATAATAATACTTATATAATAATATACTTATAATAATACTTATTTTAAGTCTTCTTAAAAATATATTATCAAAATATAAAAATATATTAAAGATTTGTCACGTAAAGGAACTCTGGAAAAAATAATTCAAGAACATTTTATGATGTATATAAAACCTTGTAAACCTGGCCTATGGACTGAAAAATATCACTGCAAATACAAGTGATTTTCTTCTCAATATATGGGAGAAACCTAAGTATCTGATTAATAAAGTTCACAATGGATTTCTCTTCATCACTAAGTCAATTAATTCATCAAGTTCCTTTTATTCAAGTTATTTGTTTTATAAGGCACTAGAATAATAATACAGAATTTGGTTACAAAACCATTTACTTTGCTAACTTAGGGCCTTTTGAATTTTCATCTGTTATTTTTACTTTAAAAGTCAATGTAAATAGTGAACCTAATGCAGTCCTTGGAATATTGACAGAGTGTGCATTAGTCTGGCACTCTTTAAAAAAAAATAATACATTACTGAAAAAAAATTTTAGAGGAAAGATATTTTGAATTGTTATTTTTTATTCAAAGCTCTAAAATACTGAGGGCACCCTCACTATTGACCTATGCCTTTGGACAAGATGATAAAAAAAGACAAAACACTTTATTGAATAAGTAATTCATTTGTATCTTTTGTCTCTTCCTTTATTATACTGTAATACATACAACTAAGATGAGAAAAGGGAAATGGAAAGATAAAAGGAGAGAAGTGAAGAAGAGTGAAGAAATTATTTAGCCATCAGTCAGGAAATAATTTAACTATATACAAATGATTTTTCAGCATCCATAAAGCTTCCATAGGAAATAACTTCCATTTCTCCCATTAGGTAGGGAGTTGTTATCTGTATGATACAACCATCTATATTGTTCCATTTATTCTTACTTATACTTTTCTTAAATATACATTAGTTAAAACCAGAATAAAGGTTGGAAACTAGATCGGTGATTTAACTAATATAGGTAACTTTTGGTTGAGGAAACTCCTTCTACTAATGGCAGTTATCACCTCCTTTGCAAGTTAAGCATATTAAGGAGTTGCTTTTGGCCCTAAAAGACTTGCCCAGGTTTACATTACAAATATATACCAGAAATATGACTTAAATTCAAATCTTCCTGGTTTTGAGAGTGGCTCTTTATCAACAAGCAACAAGCACAAATTTCCCTCTCAGTTTTTCAATTCAAAGAACATTTAAGGACTCCTTTTAAGAGGCACTGTGGTGTTAGGAATACAAAAAAAATTAAATAATTTCTGTTTTAAAGGAGATAGGAGAAAATGTAATATATGCAAAAGTAAATATAATGTTAAATGGTATTGGGGTAAAAAGAGACATCTAAATGGAGTCCTTTGGATAAATCTCAAGACTTTAGCTAAAGAATAGGATCATAGATTTAGAGTTAGAAATACCATACCAATTAATCTAAATTGTTCATTCTACACATTGTGCAGATAAGGAAATCAAGATTCAGAAAATTTGAATGACTTACCTAGAATCATAGGAGCACTAAATTGAAAAGCTGGGATTTGGATATATCACTGACTCAAATTTCATCTTTTGTTTTCCTATATCATGTTGCCTCAAGTAAAGAGTAAATAAACCTTATTCTTTTTCTTTTAGCACACTTCCATATACTTTTTAACATCACCACTTTCATTCCCACAGAATTCTTACTGTAGCATTCAGACCTAAACTCTATTCTTCTGTCCTTCAAGTGGTCCTGGAGAGGTCATCATACTAACAATTTTCTCACTCCCCATTTAAGTAATCATAGGTAAGTCAAATTTATCATGATCATGTTGCTCATTTCTCAGTAAGAAGTGGAAATGGGTTATTAATCAGAAAAAAAAAAATAAACTTTGCTTTTGTGTCAGTAAACTAATGGATCATGCTTCCCAGGGATTAATGTCTTATTTTTTATGGAAGATTAATTCTATGAACTTCAGCAGCTCATTAAGGGATATATTATGGGATAGAGGTTCATCCTACTTTACATTTATATAAAATTTTATTATCCATGAAATATTTCACAAATAAGCACTAAAGTACCTGAAAAAATTGCTCAGTGAAAAAGCTAATTTTTTAAAAAGTGGCTATTTCCAGAATCCACTGCCAGGGAACATTAAAAAAATGATTGTTGATGTTCTTAAAACTGAAAAATTGTTCAAAATCTATTTAAAAGTATTTCTTATGAGGTAACAGAATTCATGGAATCCAAGACTTGGAAAGGACCTTGTATTTCATTGTCCAATTATTTCATTTAAAAAATTATGAAAATGAAAGATGGCAGACAGAAAATATGACTTTCTGTGACCTCCTTTGACTTTCTCTCAAACCAACAGTAGGTTAAGCCTCTAAATTGGTTTTAGAGTAACAGAACCAAATATCTGGAGTACAACACATTCTCAGAAGAAGATACCTTGGAAGAACTTCAGAATAGGTCTGTTTCAATCAGGTAGGAGGACAGTCTGCTGAGCCCAGACTGCAGTACAGGGAGTCCAGGGCAAGAAGCTGGGGAGGGGAGTCAGAGCCCTGCAGCTTTCACACACCTGGGAATATTCTGTGAGGCTCTTATACTGCTTTATCCTGGTTGCAAACAGGTATTAGCAGATTTGCTATAAAATCACACAAAAGCAATTACAAAAGGCAAATTGTAAGCCACTGAGCCCCTAGAGAACTTGGCACCTGACCATGATCACCCAGCACCAGAAGTCAGTCAGAAACATCTGCCCCAGGGCAAACTAAAGCAGCTGTCATTCCTTTACCTTAAGAGCACCTCTAAAACTTTAAAAAATGAAGAAAAAAACAAAAAAGAACTCTGACCATAGGCACCTTTTATGGAGAGAAAGAACAGACCTTAAACCCTGAGGTTCCAAAAGACCAATCAACTCCAGATGAAGTCCCTAAAAGACATATGAGCTAGTGCCCATTTCATAAGGCTTTCTTGAAAGATTTCAAAAAGGATATTAAAAGAGAGTTAGAAGAAAAATGGAGAAGGGAAATGAGATCTTTGCAAGAGGGTACGGAAAAGTTTAAACAGAAATTATCTGGAAAAAAACTCCTGAAAAGTAGATTTGTTGAAATGGGAAAAGCATATAACTTCCTACAAAATAGATTTGATGTAATGGGAAAAGCATATTACTCCTTACACAATACATATGAAAAAGATACCAACTCGTTGAAAAACAGAATTTGTGAAATGGAAAAAAAATGCAATGAACAGAACAATTTAATTGGCCAAACACAAAAGGAGGTGAAAAAGGTAATTGAAAAAAATAATATATTAAAAATTTGAATTGAACAAATGGAAGTGAATGACTCAATAAAAATTCAAGAATTGGTCAAACAAAACCAAAAAAAAAAAAAAGCAGAAGAAAATATGAAATACCTCCTAGGAAAAACAATTGACCTGGAAAATAGATCTAGGAGAGACAAGCTAAAGATTATGGACTTCCTGAAAGCCATGATGAAAAAAAGAACCTAGAAATTATCTTACAGGAAATCATAAAGGAAAACTGCACTGATGTCCTAGAATCAGAAGGGAAAATAACCATTGAAAGAATTTACTGATCACCTCCTGAAAGAGACCCCAAAATTAAAATGCCAAGGAATATCATGGATAAATTTCAAAACTATCACACCAAGGAAAAGATAATATAAGCAACCAGAAAGAAACAATTTAAATACCAAGAAGCCACAATTAGGATTACCCAAGACCTGGCAGCTTCCACATTAAAGGACCGAAGGGCTTGGAATCTGATATTCCAAAAGGCAAAGGTACTTGGATTACAGCCAAAGATAAGCTATCCAGATAAAATAGCATTATCTTTTAGGGAAGAAAATGGGCATTCAATGATATAGGTGAATTTCACCTATTTCTAATGAAAAGAGCAGAACTGAAAAAAAAAAAAAAGATTTCCAAACATAGAACTCAAGAGAAGCATGAAAAGATAAAAATGAAAGAACTCTTGAGAAATATATCTCTGTTATGCATATACTTAGAGAATATGAGTATAATTTGATTTTATTATGATAATATGAAAAAGAAACTAGAGGTGGAAAGGGGATTGTACTGGAAAAAGAGGAAAAACAAAGTAAAATAAGGGAAGTTATATCTCATGAATAGGCAAAAAACGACCTATTATAATTGAGGGAAAGAAAGGAGGGGATGAGCATTGTGTAAATCTTACTCTTAAAGATCTGGCTTCAAGAGAGAATATCATACATACTTGGTCTCACAGAGTAACTTGTGTTACCTTATAGGGAAGTGGGAGGGGAAAGGGAAAAAGAAAAGGAAAGACTAATAGAAGAGAAAACAGAAGTATTAGGGGAAAAGATGTAAAAAAGGGGAGGGGCTGTAAAGGAGAAGGGCTGTTTGAGTGAGGTGGTGGTTAGAAGCAAAATACTGTGGAGGAGGGAAGGGGGAAAGGAAATAGAAAACCATAATTTGGGGTAAATAAGATGGCAGGAAGTACATAATTAGTTATTTTAACTGAGAATATGAATGGAAGAGTACAACAAGTCATTCCCAGGTTAAAGAACTATGATCAAGTAGGATTTGTACCAGGAATGCAGGCACTCTTAGGAAAACTGTTAGCATAATTGACTATACCAATAACCATACTAATAAAAAGCATATGATTATTTCAATATATGCAGAATAACCATTTGATAAAGTCCAACATCCATTCCTTTAAAAACAATAGAGAGAATAGGAATAAATAGACTTTTCCTTAAACTAATCAGTAGCATCTATTTAAAACCATCCACAAGCATCATATGTAATGGGGACAATCTAGAACTATTCCCAATATGCTCAGGCATGAAACAAGATTGCCGACTATTGCCATTAATATTCAATATTGTATTAGAAATGTTAGTTTTGACAATAAGAGAAGAAAAAGAGATGAAAGGCATTAGAGTAGGTAATGAGGAAACCAAATTATTACTCTTTGAAGATGATTATGGTATTCTTAGAGAACCCTAGAGAATCAACTAAAATCCACTAAAAACAATTTACAACTTTAGCAAAGTTGCAGGATACAAAATAAATCCACATAAATCATTAGCATTTTTATACATTACCAACAAAGTCCAGCAGCAAGAAATAGAAAGAGAAATTCCATTCAAAATAACTGTTAATAGTATGAAACATTTGGGAATTTATCTTCCAAGGGAAAGTCAGGAACTATATCAATGCAATTACAAAACACTTTTCACAAAGATAAAATCAGATGTAATCAGTTGGAAGAATATCAAGTGCTCATGGATAGGATGAGCAAATATAATAAAAATGATTATACTACTTAAATTAATTTACTTATTTAGTGCCATATTAATCAACATCCAAGAAATTATATAACAGAGTTAGAAAAAAAAATAGTAACAAATTTCATCTGAAAGAACAATAGGTGAAGAATTTCAAGGGAATTAATATAAAAAAAATGCCAACAAAGGTGGCCAAGCTGTGCAAGACCTAAAACTATATTATAAAGCAGTGTTCATCAAAACCATAGAGTAGTTGATCAGTGGAATAGGTTAGGTTCACAGGACAAAACAGTCAATAACTAGTAATAATAATAATAATAATAATAATAATAATAATTTAGTGTTTGACTAACTCAAAGGCGCCAATTTTGGGGGCCTCACTATTTGGCAAAAACTGCTGGAAAATTTGGAAATTAATATGGTAGAAACTAGGCATTGAACCACACTTATCACCATGTACCAAGATAAGGTAGAAATGGATTCATGATTTAGACTTTGTGATACTAAAACCAAATTAGAAGAACATAGGCTAGTTTACCTTTCAGATCTGTGGAGAAGGAAGGAATTTGTGATCAAAGGAGAACTGGAACTCATAGTTGAACACCAAATAGATAATTTTGGTTATATTAAGTTAAAAAGATTCTGCACAAACAAAACTAATGCAGACAAGATTAGAAGAGAAGCAACAAATTGAGAAAACAATTTTTACATTTAAGGGTTCTGATAAAGGCCTCATTTCTAAAATATATAGAGGATTGACTCAAATTTATAAGAATTCAAGCCATTCTCCAACTGATAAATGGTCAAAGGATATGAACAAATAATTTTCAGTTGAAGCAATTAAAACCATTTCTATTCATATGAAAAGATGCTCTAAATCACTATTGATCGGAGAAATGCAAATTAAGACAACTCTGAGATACCATTACATACTTGTTAGATTGGCTAAGGTGACAGGAAAAGATAATGATGAATATTGGAGGTGATGTGGGAAAACTGGAATACTGATATTTTGTTGGTGGAACTGTGAATGGATCCACCATTCTGGAGAGCAGTTTGAAACTATGCTCATAAAGTTATCAAACTGTGCATACCTTTTGATCCAGCAGTATTTCTACAGAGCTTATATCCCAAAGAGATCTTAAAGGACAGAAAGGGACCCACATGTGCAAAAATGTTTGTGGTAGCCCTTTTTTGTAATGGCAAGAAACTGAAACTGAGTGGATGCCCATCAGTTGGAGAATGGCTGAATAAGTTATGAAATATGAATATTATGAAATATTATTATTCTCTAATAAATGATCAGCAGGATGATTTTAGAGAGACCTGG
Source organism: Sarcophilus harrisii (assembly GCF_902635505.1). Classification (NCBI taxonomy): domain Eukaryota; kingdom Metazoa; phylum Chordata; class Mammalia; order Dasyuromorphia; family Dasyuridae; genus Sarcophilus; species Sarcophilus harrisii. The sequence goes on from NC_045426.1 coordinate 239,900,157, forward strand.
AGAGACTTGCATGAATTAATGCTAAGTGAAATGAGCATAACCACGAGATCATTGTACACAGCAATAGCAATAGTATATGACAATCAATTCTGATGGATGTGACTCTTTTCATCAATGAGATGATTTATGTCAGTTCCAATGCTCTTATGACAAAGAGCGCCATCTACACCTAGAGAGAGGACTGTGGGAACTGGGTGTGGATTACAGCATAGCATTTTCACTCTTTGTTATTGTTTGCTTGCATTTTGTTTTCTTACTCACTTTCTTTCCTTTTTGATCTGATTTTTCTTATCCAGTAAAATAATTGTATAAGAATGTTTACTTATTGGATTTAACATACATTTTAAACATATACAACGTATATTGAATTACTTGCCATCTAGGGGAGAAAGTGGGAGGAGGAGAAAATTTGGAACACAACACTATATTGTGGATCAATATTTAAAAATTATCCATGCATACATTTTAAAAATAAAATCTTAAGAAAAACCCAAAAAATATATACGAAAATGAGAATCAGTGTTAAAGGGGCTAACCAATGTCAAAGAACTGATTACAGTACAGTCAGAAGTGTAAACCAAGTATCTCAATTTTCAGTCTCTTCTAGAATATACTGACTTGTCTCTAATTTTATACCCCTTAAAATCATTAACCCATATATTTCCCATTCATTTTTATATATTCCCTCAAATTTTTCAAAATTAACTAACTTTCTCACAAGTGAAATTAATTTTATTATCATAATTTCATGGTTGCCTAAAGGTTTTTTGAATAACAAATTATTCACTTAGAGAAACTCATTAATTTTTAATCCACTGGATTTCTGTTTTGTATACTAAAACACAAGTACTGGCAACTTTTGTGGTGGATATGTTATTTTGAGATGGGTCTTGAGACAAGGAGAATTATCTATACATTAAAGGTTTACAATGTTATATTAATGTCAGACAAAGACTTATATTACTATCACCTGGATCTTTGTCACCAATGATATAGGGTGGATAGTATAATTTTAGAGGCTATGAAGGTGTTTAATCTTCCCTGTGCATTTCCTTCCATTTAGAAGCTTATTATTTCTGGATGATTATATGTATATAAGTTTTTTTTAGCATACCATACAAGTAAAAACCTAACTTGCATGGAAAACATATATGGATTTGTGGACTGAATGCACTTCATTTGACTCCAGTCTCTTTTTGGACTGATTATATGTTATTTCCTCTTCTGTGTTGTATGTCTCAGTCAAACCTGTCTAGTTAAGACCTAAAAATCTCAAAGAAAGAGAAAAGGGACTTATATTGAACAAATTTATAACACTTTTTTTCTATAGCAAAGAGCCAGAGAATAAGGAGTAGTCCATCAATTGGAAAAGACTATATAAATTAAGAATGTTAATGCAATATGTATTATTGAACTAAAGGAAATGATATAACTAAAGGAAATGATATAACAGGTAGTTTCAGAGAAACCTGTGGAGATATATGAAATTATGAAGAATGAATTGAGCTGAACCAGGAGAGAACAATATATGCAATAATAGCATTATAGTTATAGATATATAGACATTGTGGATGTATATATTTACACACATATATTCATATAGGTATGTATTTATAAACTAGGAGAGACTTAAGAATCAATTGATTTGAAATGTAGTTCCCAAATAGTGATAAATATACAGAATGTATACAGAGAAAGGTGGATCCAAGATGCCAGAGAAATTCAGGGACTTGTCTGAACCTTTTCCTAAACCTCTCCAAATACCTTTAAGTAATGACTCTAAACAAATTCCAGTGCTACAGAACCTACAAAAAAAGACAGAATTAAACAATTTTCAAGTTCACAAGATTGGCAGGAACAGTCTGTCACACTAGGGTATAAGAGTGGAGCAATGTCCAGCTCAGGCTGTGTTAGCATGGTCCTGGCCCCAGCAAATCAGGAACAGGCCTCTGGGGGACTGATTGAGTGGAAGCAGTGGCAGTTCCAGACTTGTCAGCCTATGGATAGCAAAGAGAACTTAGAAGGTTAGCAGAAAAGGTTTGCTATACCTCAATGAGAGTGGAGCCCAGTCCAGTCCAGATTATATCAGTACAGCCCCAGTCCCAGCAAACAAGGAGCAGGGTTTGGGAGCCATTGAATCAGCTACCACTCTCAGCCCACAGGTGATAGTGGGTTCAAAGAACTGATTAAGATTACAGGGATCTCTTCGCTAACTCTGTTGCTTTGCACATACTTGGATCCAGGTCACAGTCTTGGTGAGTAGTCCCAGGGCAAGGAGGAACACTAGCATATGAGAGTTTGTACCCTCAGTGGAGTGGTGACCCTCCTCAAAGTTGAAAATGTGTGTGGTACAGAGTACAGTACAGCAGAATATCCTCTCCTTAGAATACCACCTTGGAAGAACTGAAACCTTACAGGTTCCTAGAAGTAATTCTTAAAACAGCTGCACAAATCCCCTGAAAATTAAGATAGTGCACGCTCCACTGTAAAAGCAGAGTCTTACTTTAACAAAGAGTTAAAAATCAAGTTTAGGCTGGGAAAATAAACAAAACAAAAAAAATTTTCTGACCATAATAAGTTACCTTGGTGACAAGGAAGATCAAAACCCATACTCAGAAGATGACAAAGTCAAAGCTGCTATATCCAAAGCTACCAAGAAAAACATAAAATGCTCTCAGGCCATGAAAGAGCTTAAAAAGAATTTTGAAATGAAGTAAGAGAAAGAGGGGGGAAATTGGGAAGAGAAATGAGAGTGATGCAAGAAAATTAAGAAAAGTAAGTCAATGACTTGGTAAAAAGATATAAAAATGCTGAAGAAAATAATACCTTAAAAATAGTAGATCAAATAGTAAACTTACTACAAAAAGCCAACGAGGAGAGAGGGAAAGAATTCAGTGAAGGAAAAAAAAAAAAAATTCCTTAAATTGTAGAATTAGACAAATGAAAAAAAAAAATCACTGAATCAAACAAAACCATTAAAAGTATAATTAGGCAAATGGAAAAAGAGGTACAAAAGCTCACTGAAGAAATAATTTCTTAAAAAATAGAATTGAGCCAAAACCTTTAAGAGAAATCAAGAAACAATATAACAAAAACAAAGAGGTGAAAAATATAAAACAGTGTGAAATATCTTACTGTAAAAACGCATGACCTGGAAAATAAAGTGAGAGAGATTTTAAAAATTATTAAGCTCCTGAAAGTCATCATTAGAAATAGAACCTAAGCATCATCTTTCAAGAAACTGTCAAAAAAAAAAACAAAACTGTCCTGATATTGTAGAACAAAAGTGTAAAAAAGAAATTGAAAGAATCCCCCAATCACCTCCTAAAAGAGAACCCAAAATGAAAGCTTGCAGGAATGTCATAATCAAATTCCAGAGTTCTCATGTCAAAGAGGGTATGTTGCAAGCATGAAGAAAAACCAGTTCAAATATCATGGAGCCACAGAAAGGATAACACAAGATTTAGCAGTTTCAATATTTATGAATTCGAGAGCTTGTAATGTGATATTATGAATGCCAAAGGAGCTATGGTTACAATCAAAAATCATCTACTCAGCAAAACTGAGTAGATGCTACAGGAGGAGAAACAGACATTCAATGAAATACAGAACTTTCAAGCATTCTTGATGAAAAGACCAGAGCTGAATAGAAATGTTGACTTTCAAATTACAAGACCCTAGAGATACATGAAAAAGGAAGAGAGGAAAGGAAAATTCTAAAGGACTCATGAGGTTGGACTGTTTGCATTCCTGCATCAAAATACATGTGACTCTTAAGAACTTTCTAATTATTAGGGCAGTTAGAGGGAGTACAATTAGAGGGCACAAGTTTTAGTTGAATATGAAGCGATGGGGTGAGAAAGGAATGTCCTAGGATAGAGGAAAAGGAAGTAAACTGGGGCAAAATATCATGCATAAACAAACATTACAAACAAACTTTTACAATGGAGGGGAAGAAGAGGGAGTTAAGGGGGAGTGAGTATACCTTACTCTTATTGAATTGGCTTAAAGAGAATAACATAAACACTCAATTGGCTTATCTATCTTATCCTATAGGAAAGTAGGAGGGGAAATAGATAAGAGAAAATTGGGATGATAGAAGGAAGAGCAGATTGGGAGAGGAGATAGTCAGAAGCAGAACATTTTTGAGAAGGGGCAGGATGAAAAGAGAGATAGTAGAATAAAAAGGAGGACATAGCAAGAGTAATTATGAAAAAAAATGAAGCAAGTTTCTCAGATGAAGGATTCACTTTTTAAACATATAGAGAACTAAATCAAATTTATAAAAATAAGATCCATTGCCCAATTGATAAGTGATCAATTTTGATCACTTATCAATTGGGCAATGGGTCTTATTTTATTTATTTATTAACAGTTTTCATATGAAGTAATCAAAGCTATTTATAATGATATGAAAAAAATACCCTCACTGTTGATTGGAGAATTGCAAATTAAAACAATTCTGAATTATTACTTCATACTTGTGAAATTGACTAATAATACATAAAAAGAAAATAACATGTTGGAGGGAATGTGAAAAATATGAGACATTAAAGCACTGTTGGTAAAATTGTGAACTGATTCATTCATTCTGTAAATTGGAACTTGTGCCCAAAGGGCTATAAAACTATGCACAATTTTGACATAACAATACTAATATTAGATCTGTATCTTCAAAAGACAAAAAAAAAAAAAAGGAAAAAAAAGACATATATACAAAAGGAAAATATTTACAGCAGCCATTTTCTGGGGGTAAAGAAATGAAAATTAAGAGTTTGTTCATCAGTTGGGAAATGACTGAATAAATTGTAGTATATGATTATGATGGAATACTATTATACTATTAAAAATAATGAGCAAGATACTCTCAGAAAATAGTGGAAGGACTTGCATAAGCTTATACCAAGGGAAATGTATTGTGTACAAAGTAACAGCAATATTGTAAAATGAATAGGTGTGAATAGATAATTATTTTCACTACTACAATAATTCAAGACAATTCTGAAGGACTTATGATAAAAAATGCTATGTATACCACCTAGAAAGAACTGATGGCATCTGAATATGGATTGAAGCATACACTTTTTACTTTTTTTTCTTGAAGTTTTTGTTGTTGTTAATTTTTTTGTTTTGTTTTGTTTATGTTTCCTTTTACAACATGACTATTATGGAAATGTTTTGTGTAACTACACATATATAACCTATATAGAATTGCTTGCATTCTCCATGGATGTGGAAAGGAAGAAGGAAAAGAGAATCTGGAACTTAAAGTTTTAAAAATGAATGTTAAAAATTTTTACATGTATCCAGGGAAAATAAAATATGAAAATTAAAAATAAGAATATACAGAATAATGTAATATTCTTCTCTAAAATGTAATATTCTCTTGTTGGGGTTTTCTTGGGGTCTCTGGAGGCAGCCTTCCTTTCAGTTCAGTAATCACCACAAGTGCAGCCAGGTGCAAATCTTTTATTTTCTCCTTCAAAGTTTTGTCTCATTTCCTGGAGCCTGGTTAGCTTTCTTATAGTCCAGAGCCTTTATTATCTCCTTCCTGGGGCTGGGCAGCTTTCTGGAGAGCCTTCCAGTCTGGCCTTGGTTCTGAGAGCTTGAGCTCCCTCCTGCCTTCTCTGGCTTATGAATCTCCCCTACTTTAAAGGTTTGTGTTTCAGCCTCCAGCCACTACAAAGGTGGATGATGGAATGAATCTGTCTTAGCCTCTGATAGCTTCTAGTGTGCTTGTCCTTCTGGCCCTAAAAGCTTCTTGCTTATATGCCCCACACTGAGTATACACCAATCATTATATCACTAGGAAACTATTATTTATTGTAGGATTAAATCAATGGTAAACTAGATTTAACCATTGTCTCCTCAATTCCACTTAGTACCTTGGTTCAAGTTCTGACCCATAACATCTCCTTGTAGGATTAAATCAATCATACTGAACCATGTTGAATTAGATAACTATTGTCTCTATCAATTTCACTCACTTAGCATCTTGTTTCAAGTTCTGGCCCATAACAGAATAAGATGTATATTTTTTTGGATAAAGTTGAAGTAGCACTTTGTTTTCTTTGACTTTATATTTATTACAAGGATTTTCCTCTTCCCTTCTCCCCTCTTTTCTCCTCAACTTTTCTTTCCTCTCCTTCCCTTTTCTCTCTTTTCCTCTTCTCTCCTTTCTACTCCTCTCTTCTCCTTGATTAATTGCTTTTCTGTTATCATCTTGTTTTTTCGCTAAGATGAGGGGTAAGGAAGAGAGGGGATAAAGAGACAGTAGCAAAAATAAAATAGGAGTGGAAAGGAAAGAACATTTTTGAATCATTTTTTTTTTTTTTTTAATGCTTAGAGAATAGAAGGAAGGACATAAAGAATCATGAAAGTAGGACAGCTTTGAAAGTTACATGTTGAATTTATTTATATTTCAAAGTGAACTGTACATTATTAATATTTTCTTATTTATTCCCTCTGTATAACATTACATCTCCCACTTTCATATCTTTGTATACATTTTCTGTTATGGGCCAGATCTCTGAAACAAGGATTCTTACAAGGTGTTGTCAGTGGAATTGATAAAGACAATGGTTATCTAGTTTAGCACAGTACTTAATAGTTCTCTAGTTCAATAAATGTACTTGGTACTTAATATAGTTCTACAAGATTCACACCTATGATAATGTAATTATAAAAGAGCATATAAGCTGGGAGCCTCATCCAGAGTCAGAGCCAGAGAAGACAAAGATTGGAGGTGGGAGCTGAAGCCCTTGGACTCAGAGAGATTCATTTCCATCTTCATCAGCCTTGTGGTGGCTGACTTATCCTCTGCATTTTCTCCACTGAAACCAAGTACTCTCTGAAGACCATGAGATAGCTAGCAGAGCACCAATTGAAGGAGACAATTTAGACTTTGGATTTTAACACCTGGCTTTTCTTGTGGTGATTACTCTGCTGAAAAGAAGGCTCCTCCAAAGACCTCCAGAAAACCAAAAAGAACATTACAATTTTCTCCAAAATTCTGTAATATACCTCCATACCTCTGCCTTTTGGAATCCCAACCTACCATAAACTTCTTTTGAAGAGCCACTTATTTCAGGAGGATTTTGCTTTTGCTCTTTTTGTACAGTCTTTCACTCATGTCTCACTTTTTGTGAGCACATGGACCACAGCACACAGGTCCTTCTGTTGTCCATTATCTCTTAAAGTCTGCCTGAGTTCTTGTTCATGGTTTCCATGATACTATCTTTCCATTTCTTTCTTTGCCATCCCCTTGTCCTTTTGTCTTCAATCTTTCCTAGCATCAAGCTCTTTTTCAATGAGTCCTATCTACTCATTATGTAGCCAACATATTTAAATTTGACCTTCAGGGAATAGACTGAATTAATTTCTTTACATATTGAACTATTTAATCTTAAGAGATTCTTAAAATTCTTCTTCAGCACTACAATTTGAAAATATTGATTCTGTAGCAATTTCTTACTGTCTAATCTCACACCCATACATTGTGAATGGAGGAAAAAAGCCTCTTTAACTATATGGACCTTTGTCAACAACGTGATATCCTTAATCTTTAGTATGCTGTTTGGACTTCCCACAGTTTTCTTTCAAGGAGCAAATGTCTTTTAATTTCATTGCTGTAGTCACTTTCTGCAGTGATTTTTGAGTCCAAGAATTTAAAATCTGACACCACTTCCTTTTTTTCTCCCTTGATTTGCCAGCAAACGATGGGACCAGTTTCCAACATGTTGATGTTAAGTTTCAAGCCAGCCTTTACATCCTCCTCTTTCATTCCCATGAGGTTTCTTAATTTCTCTTCATTTTCTGCCATGAGATATTGATCAGACATAAAGACTTGACTGATTCCATTTGTTAGTGCCTCTCTCTCACGTAAATTTGTATTTATTTTGTTTATATTTATTTTTCTGCTTATATACTATACATCTCCTTCCTCTTTGTAGAATAAGAAATCTTAAAGGAAAATGGGTGTCTCACTTTGGTGTCCATTCCTGAGATAACTAGCACAGTGCCTGACACATATTAGGCAGTTGATAAATACTTGTTGATTGACTCAAGACATTTTCTGATAGAAGTATTAGTCATAAATATTCTGTGACAATGGGGAAAAGAATGCTGAATCACTGTTCTTTTTCTTTTCAATCTTACAAGACCTGTGATAAATCTTCAAATCCCTATATAACTCCATTTTGTTGAAAGTCCATATAATGATCTAGATTATGGATATTTTAAAATTTTAGTAGGCATTTAATTTTTTTCTTTCCTTTTTCTTGAGCTAACTTTTTGTTTCCTGGCTTTTAATAGGTATGGAAGGATTATTATTATTATTTTTTTGATGGAGAGGAATGGAGTAAGATGTTATCTGCTATCTCCTTCCTAACATATATACTTTGGGAAACTTTGTGCAAAACAGTTGTAAAAGAGAAAGAATGAAATATGGAAAGTAAAATTCTGGGCTATTTCATAAGTGAGTCACTAATCAATATATCCATAAAATTTTTGGAGTAGATGATCTTGACCAGAATAGTTGTTGTAACATAAGAATATAAAGAATAAGAAGTTGCATGTGTAAGATAAGTGCTATTTAATTCAGTAATATTCATTTATTATTATATTTTAGTTACTGTGTCAGATTTGGTGGACACAAGTACAAAAATAATATAGTCCTTAAATTCAAAAAGCTTAGGGTCTATCAGAAGATATAAAATATACATGCAATATTAAATATACAATATTTTGTTTTTCTTCAGTTATGTTTGATTCTTCATGACTCCATTTAGGATTTTCTTGGAAAAGATAGTGGAAGGGTTTGCCATTTCAAATTGTGCCCATTTTACAGATGAGGAACTGAGGCAGAGTTGAGTGACTTATCTAGGATTTCATAGCCAGTAAGTATCTAAAGCCAGATTTAAACCCAGGAAGAGGAATCTTAAAATAAGACCCAGCACTATCCCATCCAGGTGCCCTAAAGTACACAATATAAACAATATAATTTCTACGGAGAGGACACCAGGAACTGAGAGTATCAGAATAGATTGCTTCTATTTATGTATATGTTACATATAGATTTTTTGGTAGAGGTGAAATTTAGGCTAGCCAAAATGTTTTGATAAAGAAGTAGCCAAAGAGATTACAATATCTATTAACGGATAGGCATTAGAAGAAGAAGTTGGGAAAAGAACAGATTTTTCATTTGAACCTTATTCAGTCCCTTAGGAGGCAGGTACAACAGGTGGCATCAGAACAACTCCTTTCTTCTGTTGTAGGGCCAATAGCTCTCTCAATCTTTCTTTTCTATGGAACATTTCAGTCCTACTTATTTTTTTTTTCACTGTTTCTATGCTAGTAAGTCTTCCAACTCAGCTCTTGATGTCCTCACTACTTCTTTTCCACTTTTAGACTCTCGTAGTCTTTCCCTCTCCTGAATAATTCTTACTAAATACATATATATATTATTATTATTATGTGATATATTATGTAATATAAGCTCCTTATAGTGTGATCAAGACTTAAGATCAAGACTTTTCTTCACACCTAATTAAAATGCCCTTCAAAGAGAAGGGTTGGGGCTTTATTCTTACCTAACTCTAATAGATTGAATCAGTTAAGATATGTTGTAATATTTTAAATTGTATCACTAATAGTACAGATAGAATAAATATACAGTCAGAGAATATATTTTATATTTATTTATACCCATAAAGTGAATTTGAGGGAACAGCATAAAAATTAGGGATAAGAAAGATGAGCATATTGGGTAAAAAGGAAAGGAAAGGTAGAAAAGGGTAAATTGCTTATAAATAGAATACTTTGAGGGTGGTAGGTGATTCACTCAGTGGATAAAAAGAATTGAGTCAGGAAGGCCTGAATTCTAATGTGGCCTCAGACACTTACTAGCTGTGTGACTTTGGTCAAGTCATCTAAAATTTGTTTGTCTTAAGAAGAGCTACTAGCTCAATAGGTTTTTATTTTAATTTTTATTAATCTCACCTATGATTTTCAGGATTTCCAATTTTGTGCTCAGTTGTGAATTTTTAATTTGTTTTTTTTTCTCCCAAGTTTTTTTTTTTTTAAGTTGAATTCCCAATTCAATGTTCTATTCTTTTTTTTTCCATTTGGTTGATGTAAGATTGTAGAGAAATAAAATTTTCCCTAAGTATTGTTTTGGCTGCATCTCATAATTTTTGGTCTGTTGTCTCATTGTTGTCATTCTCTTTAATGAAATTATTGATTATTTCTCAGATTTATTCTTTGATGTGTTTATTCTTTAGAATTAGATTATTTCGTTTCCAAATAATTTTTAATTTAACCTGTCTACTGCCCTTTGTTGAATGTGATTTTTATTGCATTTTGATGTGAAAAGAACACGGTTAACAAATCTGCCTTTGTTACATTTGATTTTAAGGGTTTTATGACATATTACATGATCTATTTTTTGGGTAGATGTCATGTGCTATTGAGAAAAAAAAAGGTATATTCATTTCTGTTTCCATTCTCTTTGCTCCAAGGCTCAATAATATCTAACCTTTCTAATATTCTATCTACCTCCTTTCTTTCCCTCCACAGCAATAGTTTTTTTTTTTTTTTTTGGCACCTCTTCATATGAAATAGTTGACTTTTTTCTACATCTCCCTTCCTTCTGTACCCAAATACTCTTTCTCATCCCTAATTTTTTTTATACCATTCCCTCAAATTCACCATATACTCATACTCTGGTTCTGTATATTCATTCTATTTGTTCTATTGCTGGAACAATTTAAAATAAGTTACAAGTATCACTTCCCAATTTAAGGATATAAACAATTTTGCTCTATTGAATCCCTTTTCTTTTCTTTTCTCTTTTATCTGTTTAAGATTCTCTTGGGTTTTGATATTAGAGATCAATCACATTTTGGTTTTAATTTTGGTCTTGTTATGGAAGCTTGAAGTTCTTCTATTTATCTCAGTTTTTTTTCTTATTTATTTTTTGGTTGGATCTATAAAGTTCTGAGAAGGGACAGTTATGGTCCCCCTCTAGTATTGTTTGCTTTCTGTAATTCACTTAACTTCTTTTAGAATATGGATACTATGCCACTTGGTGCATATATGTTTAGTATTGGTATTTCTTCACTGAATATGGTAACTTTTAGCAACATACAATTTCCTCATCTCTTTTAATTAGGTCTTTTTCATTTTGCTTTTAATTTGTCTGAGATCAAGTATGTTATCCCTGTTTTTTTTAATTTATTTTTATTTTCTTTCATTTTTTTATAATGTAATGGATTCTGCTTTATTCCCCTTACTTTTCCTCTGTGTGTCCTTCTGCTTCAGGGATGTTCCTTGTAAACAATATATTGTGGGATTCTTCTTTTTGATCCATGCTGCTGTTTCTGTTTTTTTGGGGGGAGTTCATCCCATTCATATTAATAGTTTTGATTATTACCTGTATATTTCCCTTCCTCCTGTTCTTCCTCCTATTTGTCCTCCTTTCATGCTTTCTTTCCTCATTAGTGTTAAGTTTCTACCATCTCTCCTGATCTTTGATCTTCCCCTTTTATGTCAGTCTTTCCCCCTCCCTTTTTTAATTACTCTCCTCCCCTTCTATTTCCCTGTGCCATAAGATAAGACTTCTATTTTTCAACTGGTTGTGTACTTTATTCTTTCTTTGAGCCAGTACTGATGAGAGTAAAGGTTAAGTGATGCTTATCAACTTCACCCCCATCCTTCCCTCCATTGCAATATAGCTTTTGTACCTCTTCATGTCAAATAATTTATCCTTTTCTACCTCTCTCTTCCTTCTGCATCTAATATACTCTTTCTCATCCCTAAATTCTATTTGTACTATTGGTGATACAATTTAAAATAAACTACAAGTATCATTTTATGAATATAAACAATTTAATTTTGGTATTCCTATGGAAACTTGAAATACTTCTATTTCATTGAATGACAGTTTTTTCCTTTGATGTATTATGCTTAAATTTCCTGGGTAAATGATACTTAGTTTTAGTCCTGGCTTCTTTGCCTTCCAGTAATACTATGTTTTATGATCACCAGTACTTTATTATCAGAGCTGCTAAGTCCTGTGTGATACTGATTATGATGCCCTATTATTTGAATTGATTCTTTTTATCTACTTGTAATATTTTTCCTTGACCTGATGGTTCTGAAATATGGTTATAATATTCCTTGGAATTTTCATTTTTGGGATCTCTTTTCTGAAGTGATTGGTAAATTCTTTTAATGCCTCTTTTAACCTCTGGTTCCATGACATCAAGATAGTTTTCCTTGATAATTTCTTGAAAGATGCTGTCCAGATCCTTAGTGGTCCAATGATTTTGACTTTGTATCTTCCAGATCTATTTTTCAGATTAGTTGCTTTTTGTATAATGTATTTATCTTTTTTTCCCATTATTTTCATTCTTTTGAGTCTATGTGATGGATTTTTGATGTTTCAGAGCCTTTAGCTTTAGTTGTCTAATTGTAGCTTTTAAAATGATTTGCCCCTCCCAGTTAGCTTTGTACTTTCTTTTATATGGCCAATTGCACTCTTTAAGGAGTTGTTTTATTCAGAAAATTTTTGTATCTCTTTTTCTATTTGGCCAATTCTTTTTAAGGCAGTTTTCCAAACTGTTGATTCCCCCGCCCCCATTATTCTCTTGTATCATTTTCATTTCTTTCCCCAGTTTTTTTTTCTATCTCTCTTAAATGCTTTTAAAGCACTTTATGAGCTCTTCCATGAGTTTTTTTCTGAGCTTGAGACTACTTTCTGCCTTTTTTTTTTGTGTGTGTGTGGGAGGTGGGGGTGGGGAGGAGTTTGCTTATAGGTGTTCTGATATTGTAGGCCTTTTCTGAATTAATTTCTTGGATTTCCCTGTCAACATAACAATTGTTTTGTGTTCAGATTATTATTATTATTATTTGGTTTTTGTTCTCTCTGTGTCTTTATCTTTCTCTGTCTCTCCCTCCTTCCCTCCTTCTCTCTCTCTCTCTCTCTCTCTCTCTCTCTGTTTTGATCTCTCTTTCCTTTTTCATTTCTTTTAAACTTTAACTCTGTTGCCAGGGTGGAAGGAATATTGTCTCAAGTGTCTTGTGCTAGTGGTTTGCCTGGTGCTTCACAGATATTGCCCTGAGGCCCACTCTCATGTCTGGTGCTGTGCTGTGGTGTGAGGTTATTGATGTTGCTGGAAGTTGTAGAGGTCTGACAGTTCACGATGTTGTGCTAAGGTCATAGCGATGGTGACTGGCATGTGCTGAGGCTCAATGAGGGTATTTCTGCATTTCCCTGGGACTATACTGAATCACATGATGGTCTGGCAGATGTAGGATGCCTGACGTTCTGGTATCTCATTGTGGTGTGCTGTAGCCCACTGTGGTTTAGCCTCTGGAGGATTCCTGCCCACCTTGGCCAAACTGAAGCAAATAAAGGTGTGGTTGCTGGAGGATGTGTACCTGCCCTAGGACTACACTAATGTACTGGGTGGTTCCTGGAGCTGGAGACCCTGGATCCTCTCACTATTCCAAAACACTTGGGATATCCTGTTGTTGGCATTCACCCACCCCAGTGGACTAGGATTCAGGATCTCTTAGGGGTTTACTCAGTTTTTTTTTTTTTTTTGTTTTTGTTTGTTTTTTTTGCTGCCAACTGGGGTGGAGAGAAGCTTTCTGATTTGGACTGTGCTCCCTCTTACCTGAGTTAGATGGACCTCTCTTGCCAATCCTCTTTCAAGTTTCCTAGACTAACATATTGTTTCACCTCCCTTCCTTGCTGATTCCTTGCTCCAAGGACCTGTTTTCTGGAATTGCTTAATGATTATCTGGAGATGAACAAGACAGTTCACAATCTTGGGATTACTTCTCCATTTTGGTTCCCAGAAGTCCCCATTCTGACATTCCTCATGACAGCTATTCTAAAACATTTCCATATTCTCTTACCCAAGTCGTGTCACAGCTCTTCTGTGCATGCGTCAGGAGAATGCTATATTTGTATAAGGTAGGTTTCTATATATTAATATATAAGAAGCTTAGAGATGTTTGACAGGAAGGATTAAATTTCTGACTTCTTTCCCATCCAACTCTGGATGGTGGTTCTTGACACTATTTCCATTTACTCTCCTTCTCCCTTTAATGGTTATAATTTTCTTTCTAGTCATTGCTTTTATCTCTGTCCTTTGAAAGCATCTCCTAGACCATGCATGGAGGAATATCAGAGGAAGTCCATGGAGCCTGCTATCACAGGTCACTTAACACCTTGACAGACAAGAACTACTGGTGATCTTAACCAGATTAATTATGTTTCTACCTCTCTGTCTAAAATGTAAATTTAGCTCCAGAGTTTCCATCAGAAAAAATCCCAGAAATTGTCCAAGAATATCTATTCCCTGTTTCATTTCTGACATCCCAATCCCAGTAATGAAACATAAATCAGAAATTGCTAGGGACCATATATATATATATATTTTAATCATATGTTCATTTTCAATACTAATTGAATAGAATCATAAGCTTTAACTATCAGGTAAGCTTTAAACTAAATATATGCTATCTTTGTCAGGGAGAGGGCAGAAGAAGGATAAGAAAATAAAATAATCCATCTGTTTTTCTGAATCAGCAACAGTCTGCCCAGTTCCTTTCTTGTCTGTCTCAAGTTGTTTTTCTGGTTACATCAGGTGGAGGTTGTGGATCTTCGGTCTGCTCTAGTCTTTTCTCAAAAAAAAAAAAAAAAAACCACACACTCAAGGTGTTATTCATTCCTCCCCTCAGGCACATTTGCCTTTCAGAATACTTCTCCTTCAGGGTAAAAGGAAACTACAGCTGGCTCTTTAAATCATAATCCTTCTTTAGACAGTGGAACAAAAAGAATTTAAGATTTATGTCCAGTCCAGAAGGCTTCGTTTCTTAGTAGAGGGTATCCTTAAAACCTGGTACATTGATACACAGATATAGATTCATGACTTGGCCCTGTGATTTTATCATATTTATATCTGTATCTGTGTTTATTTCCATATTTATTAATTCTCTCTCTTTGTCTCTGTCTCTGTCTCTGTTTCTCCTCCTCCCTCCCTCCTTCTCTTTCTCTTTCTGTATGTCTCTGTCTCTGTGTCTGTCTGCCTGTCTCTCTCTCCTGCTCTCATTTTTTAAGTGCAGATAATTCCTTTAACCAGTTCAAGATACCAACTTCTTAAACAATGGAGGCTAGAAAAGTTAATTCAATAGCAAGCAAAGTGTCTCAGGCAGCAAGGTGGCACAGTGAATAGAGCAATGGGCACAATGAATAGAATTAGAAAGACCAGAGTTCAAACATGATCTCATATACTTATTAGCTGTGTGACCCTAAACAAATTACTTAACCCCTGTCTCCATAAAAGTGGAGAAGGCAATATCTTTGCCAAGAAAAAATTGTAAGCAGTTGGTTCATGGGTTCATGAAGAATCAGACATGACTGAAGGACTAACAAAAATCATATTAGGCATAACTAGAACTTCCTAACTTCAGAGTTGGCCTGCCAATTACTGTGCAATACTGCCTCTCATCTTATATATATAGTAAGTGTTTTATATATGTTAGTTGATTTGAATTGCAAGTGGAGAGAATTTTATAATACTCTCAGCATTTTTACAAAATTGATTAAACTTTATGGAAGCAACCTTTTCATATATGTGAGATGTCACTCTGCTCTCATTTATTTAAGATTAGATTTTATAATTTTTCATTATTTAACTAGATTTTCTTTCTGATTCCTCCTTATTTTTATTGATAATTAATATCTCCTTTGGAATGGAGAAGGAAGTAAAATTTAACTCTTGGCCATCAAGATTATTGCTTGGAAAGGTTAAGAAGATAATAGAAGAAATAAGGTTAGTTGTATATACAGGAGTTCATACTGCTAAGGGGGGGAGGGAGATGGAAATTTAGAAACTGTATCTTGACAGTGATGGTTCAAATTATAGAATATATTACTGAAAGAAGCTATGAACTCCCATAGCCAACATTGCTTTTTTAAAAAAGGCATATGATACTAAAATAATTTAGATGCAGAATTTGGTACTGTGATGTGTCATTTATATTATGTCTAGAAGAAAATGATGGTGAAAATGGAAGTGATGGTAACTAGAGTGTTATTCAAAACCAAAAAAGAGTGGGAAGGTTGTAATATGAAATAATATTTAATTCATAATTCTATTATGTTGAAAATACTTAAATTAATATGTCTAGTATTCAAAAAAAATGAATGGTTCAATTTTTTTTATAAAGTTCATAATAGAACTCAAATAAACATATATTTGACAAACGTGAAGGAATTCAAGAGGAAAGATTAAGGAAGTGAATCAGAATAGGAAAATCAAAGAGTAGAATCAAGTGACTATAATAAGGTATTCTTTATTCCTGCATCAACTCAAATATTTAACTATTCTTATGATTTATCAATTTGGGAGTTCATTCCAAGAATTTATTCCATGATTCATTAATACTCATCTCTCTTTTTTATCTCATCTATATTTTCCCATGAATTCATTGGGGGTCTTCCTTGCTTTTTCTTCATTTCAAAAACATTATTAGAACCTTCTAGCTGTCCATCTAGCTTTGTCCTGTGACTGCCCATGCAGTTTTCTATTTTTTTTTTTTTTTTTCCTTCACATACTTATTTTTAAATTTTTGAAATATATATTAACTTTTAAAATATGCATTTCTTTATGCATCATTCAATTTCTATAGTTCTCTTTCTGGCTGCAGTTGGCATTTTCTATCCAAAATTTGTTGGGATTGCTTTGACTCACTGAACTGCTGAGAAAAAACAAGTCTTTCAGAGTTGATCATAGACAATCTTGTTGTTACTGTGTACAATGTATTCCTGTTTTTGCTTGTTTCACTTAGCATCAATTCATGTAAATCTTTCTAGGCCTTTCTAAAATCAGCTTGTTCATCATTTTTTATAGAATAATAATATTCCATTACTTTCACATACCACAACTTATTCGTTCCTTCTCCAATGGATGGGCATTTACTCATTTTCCAATTCTTTGACACCATAAAAAAGGCCCAAGAAATTTTCTTGTTTTTCTCTATTTTTTTAATGAAAGCTTTTTATTTTCAAAACATATGCATAGATAAGTTTTCTTTTTTCTTTTTTCTTTAATAGCCTTTTATTTACAGGTTATATGTATGGGTAACTTTACAGCATTAACACTTGCCAAACCTCTTGTTCCAATTTTTCACCTTTCCCCACCCCTCCCAGATGGAGGATGACCAGTAGATATTAAATATATTAAAATATAAATTAGAATAATAAGTATATATGACAAACTGTCATTTTTTGTACAAAAGAATCAGGCCTGAAATATTACAATTAGCCTGTGAAGGAAATCAAAATGAGGTGGTTAAATATAGGGATTGGGAATTCAATGTAATGGTATTTATCTCTCCCAGAGTTCTTTCTCTGGGCATGCTGGTTCATTCATTACGCTCATTGAAATGATTTGTTGATCTCTTTGGAGGATGCCAGGTCATTAGAACTGGTCACTATAGTATTGTTGTTGAAGTAATAATGATCTCCTGTCCTGCTCATTTCACTCAGCACTTGCCGAAGTCTCTCCAGTTTCTGAAATTATCCTGTTGGTCATTTCACAGAACAGTAATATTCATAATTATATAACACAATTTATTCGCATTCTCCAACTGATGGCATCCACTCAGTTTCCAGTTTCTACCATACAAGAGGGCTGCCACAAACATTCGGTACATAACATGTCCTTTCCCTTCATGTCTCTTTTGGACATAAGCCATAGTAACACTGCTGGATCAAAGGTTGCAGTTTGATAACTTTTTGAGCATAGTTCCAAACTTCCTCAGAATGGTTGGATTCGTTCACACCCACCAACAATGCGCAATGTCCCAGTTTTCCCACATCCCTCCAACAATCAATATTATTTTTTCCTGTCATCTTAGCCAATCTGACAGGTGTGTGTATTTTAGAGTTGTCTTAATTTGCATTTCTTATTAATAATTGACTTGGAGACTTTTATGATTAGAAATAGTTTCAATTTCTTCATCTGAAATTGTTGTTCATATCCTTGATCATTTTCAATTGGAAATGGCTTGATTTTTATTAATATTAATTCCTTTATATCTTGGAAAAGAGGCTTATCAGAACCTTTGACTGTAAAAATATTTTCCCAGTTTATTGCTTCCCTTCTAATCTTTCTGCATTAGTTTTGTTTGTACAAAACTGTTTAGTATAGTTGAAATTTTTCTTATTTTGATCAGTAATGAACTCAGTTCTTTGGTCATAAATTCCTTCCCTTCACAGGTCTGAGAGGTAAACTATCCGGTTCCTCTAATTTATTAATAATTTCATTCTTATGCCTAGGCATGACCCATTTTGACTTATCCTGGTGTACAGTGTTAATGTGGATAATCCCTAGTTTCCCATTAGTTTCCACTCCAAATTTTGTCAAACAGTAAGTTCTTATCCCAAAGCTGGGGTCTTTGGCATGTCAAAGACCAGGGTTGCAAGTTGTTGACTGTTTTGTCCCTAACCTACTATTCCAGTGATCAACTAATCTATTCCAGCCAATCAAATGGTTTTGGTAACTGCTGCCTATAAGATAATTTTAGTCTGGTCAGCTAACACCTTCATTTGATTTTTTTTTCATTAATTCCTTGAAATTTTGACCTTTTTTTCCATATGAATTTTGTTGTATTTTTCTAGGTCATTAAAATAGTTTTTTGGGGTTGATTATAGCGCTAAATAAATGATTAGTTTACAATTTGTCATCTTTATTATATTTGCTTGCCCTATCCAAGAGCATTTTATTTTCTCCAATTGGTTAGATAGACTTAATTTGTGTGGGTGGTCTGTAATTTGCTCATAAAGTTTGATTTTCCCTTGGCAGATAGATTCCTAAATTTTTATATTATCAGTAGTTACTTTAAATGGAATTTCTTGTAACTTGACTGTTGGATTTTGTTAGATATATAAGAATGTTGACTTATGTGGGTTTTTTTATAATCACAAATTTGGTAAATTGTGATAATTTCTAATAACTTTTAGTAAAACTTCAGGTTCCTAAGTATACCATTTCAATCGTCGGCAAAGTGATAATTTGGTCTTCATTGCCTATTCTTATTCTTTAATCTCTTCTCAGCTCTTATTGCCAAAGCTAGATTTCTAATACAATTTAAATAGTAACGGTATAGTGGCAAACTTTGTTTCACCCAGATCTTATTGGAATTTGCAGTTTTCTCCATTACATATGATGCTTACTGATGGTTTTAAATAGATGCTGATTATTTTATGAAAAGTCCATTTTATTCTATATCTCAAATGTTTTAATAGGAATGATGTTGGATTTTGTCAAATGCTTTTTCTGCATCTATTGAGATGATCATATGGTTTTTTTTATTTATTAACATGGCCAATTATATTGATATTTTCCTAATATTGAACCAGCCCTGCATTCCTGGTATAAATCCTACTTGATCATATGTTTTATCCTGGATGATTTTCCAGTCTTTTGCTAATATCTTATGTAAGATTTTGCATCAAAATTCATTAGGGATTGGTCTATAATTTTCTTTTTTTTAGCCACCTGGATTTGGTATCAGTCCAATAGTTCGTGTCATAGAAGGAATTGGTGATTTCATTCCTATTTTATCAAATAATTTATATGAATTGGCAATTGTTCTTTAAATGTTTGGTAGAATTCATGTAAATTCATCTGTCCTGGGATTTTTCTTGGGAGTTGTTTAATTGCCTGTTCTATTTCTTTTTGAAATGGGACTATTCAAAATTACTTCCCTGTTATGAGAAGGTCTGTATTTTTAGGTAGTCATCCATTCCACTTTAGGTTATCAAATTTATTGGCATAAAGTTGAGAAAATAACTCCTTATTATTTCTCTAATTTCTTCATTGGTGGAAAGTTCCCTTTTCATTTTTAAGATCTAATTTCATTCCTCCTTTTTCTAATCAGATTTACAAAGGCTTATCTTTTATTGGCTTTTCATAGAATAACTTTCTTAGTTTTATTAATTAGTTCATAGTTTTTACTTCATTTTTTAATTTCTTTAATTTTAGAATTTAAATTTAGTATTTGATTTGGGGTTTTAATTTGGTCTTTTATTTTTTAGTTGAAGCCCAATTCATTATCTTTTCCTTTCTTTTTTTCAAGAAGCCTCTAAGATATAAAATTCTCTTATTACCACTTTGGCTGCATCCACAATTTGGTATGATTCATCATTGTCATTACTTGGTGAAATTATTAATTGATCTTATAATTTGCTGTTTCACCCAATCATTCTTTAAGATGAGATTTGTTTAGTTTTCAATTCTTTTGTTATTTAATTCTAACTTTTTGTTAAATGTAGTTTTTATTGCATTATGATCTGAAAAGAAAAGATTTACTATTTCTGCTTTCTGCATTAATTTTGAGGTCTTTATGTCCTAAATTTTGAATAGGTTCCAGAACTGCTGAGAAGAAAGTATATTCCTTTCTATTCCTTCAATTTTCTCAAAGATCTAACATACCTAATTTTCTAACATTCTGTTTACTTTTAATTTTTTCTTATTTGTTTTTGGTTATTTGTTAATTCTGAGAGTGCAAGGTTGAGATTCCCACTCTAATTCCACTTGCAACTCTCTTTAACCTTTCTTTTAGGAAGTGGATGCCATACCACTTGGTGCATATATGTTTAAATTATATTCTTCGTTGTTTTAACTACCCTTTAGCAAGGATGTAGTTTCCTTGTTATCTCTTTTAATTAGATAATTTTGCTTTCTTGATCTGAGATAAACTGCCCTCTTTTTTGATTTCACCTGAAGCAAAATAGATTTTGCTCCTGCCTTTACCTTTACTCTATATGTATCTCCCTGCTTTAAATGTGTTTCTACAACATATTGTAGGGTTCTGACTTTTGATCCAGTCTGCTATCTGCCTCCTCTTCATGGGGGAGTTCATACCATTCACATTTACGGTTAGAATTACTAATTCTGTATTTCCTGCCATCCTAATAACCCCAGTGTTAAGATCGTGTATTTTAAGATCAGCACGAGACAGGAATTCAGGTTAGGGGAAAATCGTCAGTCTTTATTCTCAGTGAAGAAGGATCGGAGGTGGAAGAGAATCGGCGATAGCAATGTGTGCAGCTGAGTCAAGAAGCTAGCCACCAGCAGCCACACAACCAGCAGCTCGAGTCCAACTCAGCCCAATCTCCCCACTTGTCTTGCTCCCTCTCTCTCCACCCACCAAAATCGTCATTTCTATACAAACATCAGGACTTGCAAGGAGAGTGGGCAGGGACCATTCTAATCCAATCATGTATATTAATAGAGAGATATTACTATCTAGCCTCATGTACTTGGGACCTCAGTGCATCAGCTCAAACCCAGCCCATTACATTTCCGCTTTCTTTTATTTTTAGAACACCGTGTCATGCCATCCCTGACCTCAGGGAGGTCAGAGCCCCAAGGAGGTGATCACAGCCCCTAACCTCAGGGAAGGAGGTAGCACGAAAGGAGGTGATCACAGCCTCCTGACTTCTCAGAAAAGGCGGTGAAAGCACTAAAAGGAGATGATCACGCCCACCCGACATCTTCAGGAAGGGAGATGAAAAGCACCAAAGGAAATGGGGTTGCTAGCGGGTTTCGGCTGAAGGGTCTTATTATGCACAAACCCATCAGCATGGGAGGTATACACAACACATAGCAATAACGAGAGGCTATTAGGGATGACCCTCCCTCCAGTCCAGTGCAGGCTCGATGTGGTGTAACAAACATGAATTTACACAAAGTACAGAATAGCAAACAATATAAATCAACATGGTGTTGGAAAAGATCACCAGAAGTCCTAGAAGGTGGGTATTAAACAACAGTCACACATACACCTTCTTCAGCAGCCAAGAGATAGTCCAAAACCAATCTATTGTCCATTGTTTCACATGTCAGGAATCCAATGATCCCCTGAGTTTTTGAAGTCCTGAAAAGTCTTTTATGTGTTAGGAATCCAATGATTCCAGCAGATTTGAAGTGTTGTAACAGTCTTATCATTTCTCAGAGAAATCCAAGATTCCTGAGAGTTTTCAAGTCCTATGTCTCAGAGAATCCAATGATTCCTGAGAGTTTCAAGTCCTATGTCCAGAGAATCCAATGATTCCTGAGGGTTTTCAAGTCCTATGTCCTCAGAGAATCCAATGATTCCTTGAGAGTTTTCAAGTCCTATGGCTCAGAGAATCCAATATTCCTGAGGGTTTTTGAGTCCTATGGCTCAGAGAATCCAATGATTCCTGAGGGTTTGAACCGACAATCTTTTGATGTCCATGATCAAACGCATAACTGCCACGCTTTTCAATGGTGAGACAATCAGCAACAGCACCACCCGATATTTCTTGGGTCTTCCTTTGTTTCAAAGGTCTGCTGCCTCTCTGGCGATGGACAAGGTAATATGGCTCGTTGGCACCCATCTGATTCCTTCTCCACCTGTGAGATAAACAAACCTCTCCCAAAGCAGTTAACCTATCTGGTCCTTTCCATTCACCATTCTGGCTTCCACATCACCTGGCGATTATCTAAAGATAGTGGAGCTTGCCTCCGACTGGACACCCTTCGGTGGGTTATAAAACCTGTCACTGGAGCCATTGCATCTTTGTCAAAAATCAAGGTTAATAGTAAAAGAGCTAGATTTAGAAGTTCTCTAGGGTTACCTGTGCTCCCCTTTCTTTTGTTTTTGGAGAGGTGTCTTAATATCTCTGTTCTCCTCCACTATTGCCTGTCCTTGAGGATTAAAAGGTATGCCTGTGGTGTTAAAATTATACGTGCACAAAAGGTCAAAATGTTTGAAGTAAAGCAGGACCCTGTCTGTTTTTATTGCTTGTGGCACACCCATAGGCAAATGCTTGTAGAGGAATTCAGTGACCACTGGCTGTCTCTTTTGCTGGCATTGCAAAAGTGAATCCTGAAAAGGTGTCTACCACAACATGGATGAAAACAGACGACCAAAAGATTTATAATGGGTCACATCCATTTGCCAGATTTCATTGGGTCTCAAACCACGAGGTTCTTCCTGGAGGCAGTGAGAGCGTGGAAAGGAAGGCGCGACAGGCTTTACTATGCTCCTAGCTTCTTTGTTATTCCAAATTGTAAACGAAGCTCGAGCAGCCTGATGATATTTAGATGAGATGCCTGAGCTTCGGAACAAAGGGTATTGACCAACATAGTTAGAAGGTTATCTGCCTTTGAATTGCCATCAAATATGGGACCTGGAAGTCCACTATGAGAATGGACATGTAATATAAGATCTTACCTGATGCTTTCTACTTGCTCTTGAAGTTTCTAAAGAGCTGATATATATTAGAGGCTAAAATTTTATTTGGGCTGTGGTCTTTTGTACCACACCTACTGAATAGGCCGAATCAGATATTATATTTATGTCTCCTGGATAATAAGTAAGGCTAGAATGATCGGTACAATTCTTCTGCTGAGTGGACTGAAAAGGAGTTCTGACTACCTTTTATAGTTAGATCATGAGAGTACACAAGCACAATTATTATGTTTGGATGCATCTGTGAAGATTGTTGGTCCTTGAAGAGGAACTTTAAAACTTTTCTTCAAGAGTCCATCGCCAATTATGTAATAGTCTAGTTATCTTAATGGAGACCCATAAAATTTGGAGCATGGCTAATAAAATTTGCCACTTGGATGGTCTCACAACACACATTATTTGTGTATTGGATAAAAGGTGTATATCTTATCAGGTCTTGTCCCAGATAATTGTACTGCTCGCTTAGTGGCCTTTAATAAAATTCTAGCCACAAGCACTGGGTAGGTGTAAGGCTTTGATTCCGTTGGAGGTTCACCCACTTATCACACTGGTCCTTGATGAAGGACTGCTGTGGGTGCCTCTTTGTGGCAAAACTGATATCTCCAAGGGTTTTTGAGTGACTCTTTCAACCACATTGGATAAAGCCAGTTCAACTTCTCTCAAAGCCTCTTGAGCTTCTTTTGTAAGCTGGGGGAATTTAAAGCACTGTCTCCTTAAAATGTCATATAACGGTTGTAACTGATAGGTAGTCAAGCCAACACTGGTCGATCCATTGATATCTCCTATCAATTTCTGAAAATCATTCAATGTGTTTAGCTTTTCTGTTCTTAAGGAGAGTTTTGAACTAAGCACCTTAGGGTATACTTCTGTATCCTAAATATTGAAAAGGAGCATGTCTTTGAATTTTTTCTGGTGCTATGTATAATTTGTAATTCCTTAGTGTTTCTATGTCCTTTGTAGACATGCCTCTAATTTTGTTCCTTCAGGTGCACATCCCAAAATGTCATCCATGTAATGTAATAGCTAACTTTGAATGCTTTTCTTACTGGAGCAAGAGCAGCAGAACATACATTTGACATATAGTAGGGCTGTTTTTTCATTCCCTGTGGCAAAACTGTCCATTCATATCTTTATAAGGCTCAGCTGTTAACACTGGGCACTGAAAAGGCAAATTTTTCATATCCTCCTTATCCAGAGGGATAGAATAGAAACAATCCTTAATATCTATGACCCAAAGAGGATTCTAGGCAACTGGTGGAGATGGAAGTCCAGGCTGAAGAGTTCCCATAGTTTCCATCTGTTCATTCACTTTTCTTAAATCCGTTAACATCCTCCATTTTCCAGATTTCTTTTTCACAACAAACACTGGGGAATTCAAGACTTAGAGAAGGTTTAAGTGTCCTTGGTCGGTTTGTTTCCTGTACTATATCTAATAAGGCCTGAATTTTATCTTTACTTAAGGGCCACTGCTCTATCCACACTGGTGTATCAGTTTTCCATTGGATAGGAACAGGTGAAAGTGTTGGCACTTCAACAGCAGCCCGCTTAAAAAACCGAAGTACTCATTTTAATCCAATTGCTTAAAACGTCTCTTCCCCACAGATTGATGGGGATTTTCAACTATAAAAGGAGTGAAAACTCCTGTTTTGCCTTCAAAAGTCCATCTCATAGGGGCAGCATTAACTTCAGCTGCTATTGATCCTCCCACGCCAGACATGTGTGTCTGCTTTAATCTTTGGCCAGTGACGGGCCAGCTGGCACCTCTAATGACCGTCCGACCTGCACCAGTGTTCACAATCCTTCCAATGGAAGGCCATTTATATAGATTGTGAGCATAGGTCGGCCGTTGTTACAAGCTGCTGTCCAGTAAACTGCTGGATTTTGTGATCTGGAATCAGAATCTGGGTGACTATCACCAGGCTGTTATTAGGATTCTGTATGAGTAAACCTGATGCTACTATTTCTCCTGGGTGATAAGTCCACATTGTCTGCCTGTATTGTGACTGGGATATTATCTCACATTCCCAGTTTCACATCAGTATTGGATGGACACTGTTTTGTACGTACCTCAGGAGGTAAAATGGTCAAGCCTACTGGCCTGGAGGCAAGGATCCAAGGCTGGAGAGGAACAGATTTCACCTCCAGGGGGTATCTCAGTTGTCTCAGCTGACAACTCTATTCTCCCTAATTGTAACCTTCTCCCATCAGGTTCTTCCCATGATTGATTGTGTAATCCTTTCTGCCATCAATATGGCCTTGGCTGATTGGTCATATTAAGTATTGGCCGTCTAGGCACTCTGTGCACCATCGCCATCATGCCCTCAAGTTTTTGGGCCCTGGGCGCCTCATCCTGTTTCCTGAACCTGTCACATTCTGAGGCCCAATGGTCTCTGTTGCATTTTGGACATGGGATACTGGGCTTTGTTCTCCCACCTGCTTTCTACTCTGCCTCTATACAACATTGAGCTTTCAGATGCCTACTTACCACACGAAAGCATTGACGTGTCTCTCAGAAGTCCCTGCTGGAAGGACCCTTCCCCATGTTGGGATCTTTGGGAAGTCTGCATCATAGTCTGGCTTATAAAAGGCATTTGGCCCACTGTGGCACAAGCGTCTTATGAACTCCCTAAAGGAGCATCCTTGGGCAGTCCTAGTATAACCTTCTGCACCCCTTAGATTTTCCTTCAGTGTCTTAAAACATCTGTTGTTGATTTTCCCCATTAGTCTTGTGATAGCGTCTGCAAACGTCCCAAAAGTCGCAAGGGCTCATCTGGCCTTGCATTATTTTTGTGGAAGGCCTCACCTTATCATTTTATTGTGAATCGAATCCACGCTTTGATAGCATTAGGCAATTTGCTCATATGCTGCTATATAATTAACCTGTGCTGTGACGTTCATATGGACCTATACCTTGTAGTAGGTCATAGGTGATCGCAGCATGAACAGCATTTTGACTATTTTGTTGGGCTTGTATCCTAGAGCTCACTATATTCAGAAAGCCACATAATTTTTGTCCAGGTTCTAGGATACCCTTGCTATAGATTTCCGGCATAGGGTCAAGACTTAAAGCCAATTCTGTAACAGCATCTTAACATAAGCTGATGTAGCCCATAATTAGTGCAGGCCTTTTTAAGATCTTTTAATGATTTCACGTTAAAGGAGCGATCTTCGACTTTGTTGACCTGAGGTAGACTGGGAAATTACAGGAAACATAAGTGGTTGTAGCTCCTGGATGTCCACACCCTTTCTTTGGCCTTCATTAAGCCCTCTTGAAGCCTGCCCAAGGTTGGTCCCCTCACTGCCCCCCCCCCTCCTCCCTCCATCCCTGAGGGTGGAGTTGGTGGAGGAGAGTCAATCACTTGCTCCTGGGGTGTGGGGCTGAAGCCGCCCTGAGGGGAAAGGTCATCACACCCTTGCTCACTTAAGTCTCCATGCCCTGTGGGGATATGGTCTTAATCTCTTCATTGTCTTCCTCCTTAATATCATGGCTAATTTGAGGGAGGAGTGGAAGGAGTCAAGGGCTTTTTTCTTTCTTCTAGGGATTTTAGTGCTAACTGAAATACATTTATAAATAAAATGCCTCCATGGGAATTGAATGAGGACCATTCTCTGAAATGTATGAACATCTCTTTAGTCCAACCCGGGACCAGTTATCTCAGAGATTGCCCTCCTATGATCCAAGGGAGATGCAGTTTAATATACCCACAAATCTCGCTATCTGTTCCAAGTTATAAGTAACCCATGTATTTCTGTCAGCTTAACTATGCTTTCCATAGCACCACTCTTGGGTGGGTTAGAGGGATGAGAGTCTTTAGCTAGCCTTTGTCCCATTTTAGACAAAAAAAAAAAAGATTACTGGTTTAGTTTTTAAGAAAATAAGTTCCTTATTTGTCTATTAACAATACTACCCAAGTTCCTGGTCACCGGAGACTTCTTCACTTTGGTTCCCACCTGGCGCCAAATGTTAAGATCGTGTATTTTAAGATCAGCACAGACAGGAATTCAGGTTAGGGGAAAATCGTCGTCTTTATTCTCAGTGAAGAAAGATCGGAGGTGGAAGAGAATCGGCGATAGCAATTGTGCAGCTGAGTCAAGAAGCTAGCCTGACCAGCAGCCACACAACTAGCAGCTCGGAGTCTCAAACTCAGCCCAATCTCTCCCACTTGTCTTGCTCTCTCTCCACCCACCAAAATCGTCATTTCCATACAAACACATCAGGACTTGAAGGAGAGTGGGAGGGACCATTCTTAATCCAATCATGTATATTAATAGAGTATAGCCCAATTACTATCTAGCCTCATGTACTTGGGACCTCAGTGCATCAGCTCAAACCTCAGCCCATTACACCCCAGATTATGCTTTACTTTTTCTTGCCTCCCCCAACCCTCTTTCCCCTTTTTGAACATATGTACCCCACTTGTATCATGATGCTTACCCTCTTTAGAATCCTCCCTCCCCTTTGAATCTTTTCCCTTATTTCTTATTACTCTTTTCTTTTCCCTTTTCCTCTCCCCTTTTTAATGAGGCGAGAGAGAATTTTTTCTAAAACAAATGTCAATTATTTTCTCTTTGAGCCAATTCTGATGTGAGTAAGATTCACACAATGTTCCTCCCCCTCTCTAAGTTCCCTCAGATATGATAATAAGTTTCCTTTGCCTCTTCATGGGATGTAGTTTCCCTCTTTTTATCCCTCCTTCTCACCTTATTCTGCCATCATCCCTTTTCCATATTTACTTCCCTTTTTTATGTTATATCAGTAAATCAAATTATACATGTATTCTTTTGTATATCCACAACAGAAATACAACTCAAGGAGTTCTTTACCTTTCTGCATCTCTTGAGTCCTATGATTGAGATCAAATTTTTGTTTAGTTCTGGTTTTTCCTTAGAAACAAAATGGAATTCATTTGTTTCATTAAATGTCCATCTTCTTCCCTGGAAGAAAATGCTCAGCTTAGTTGGGTAGTTTATTCTTGGCTGCATTCCAAGTTCTTTTGCCTTTTGGAATATCAGATTCCAGGCCTTTCGATCCTTTAATGTGGGCAGCGATCTTGGGTGATCCTTATTGTGGCACCTCGTATTTAAATTGTTTTTTTTTTTTTTGGCTGCTTGTAAAATTTTTCCTTAATCTGATAGTTCTGAAATTTCCACAATATTCCTTGGGTTTTTATTTTAGGGTCTCTTTCAGAAGGTGTTTATGAATTTTCAATGCCTATTTTACCTTCTGATTCTATTAATCTGGGCAGTTCTCTTTGATGATTTTTAAAATAGTATCTAGGCTCTTTTTCATCATAATTTTCGGAAAGTCCAATAACCTCAGATTATCTCTCCTAGATCTATTTTCCAAGTCTGTCATTTTTGCAAGTAGATAATTTATGGTTTTTTCCAGTTTGTCATTTTTTGTTTTGCTTGACTGATTCTTGCTGTCTCAATGAATCATTAGTTTCTATTTGTTAGTTCTAATTTTTAAAGAATTATTTTCTTCATTAGCTTTTTTTTTTACTTCTTTCTGCATATGTCCAATTGAGTTTTTAAATGTATTGTTTTGCTCTGTGGAATTTTTTTCCATTTCACTATTTTTTTTTTTTTTTTAGTAAATTATTTTTTTTTCCAATTCACAGATCCTACTTTCTTGTGAGTTCTTTTGTCTTTTCCAATTCACAAATCCTGCTTAGTGAATTTTTATTTTTCCAATTCAACTCTTACTTTCCTGAGATTTTTTTTACTTTTTCCAATTAAAATTTTTTCCCTGCACTTCCTGGAATTTTTTATCTTTCCAATTGTATTCCGGAAGTTGTTGCTCTCTTGTAAGGTTTCTCTTCTTTCCTATTTATCTTCTAACTCTTTGAGACTTTTAATGGTCTCTTCTATGAGGAGCATCAGTAAAGGGGATAGGTGACATTCTTTGGGTATTTTTGTTGCTTGTTTGCTATAGTCTCTTCAGGTTTGCTGACCTGCCTTTTCTCTAGAAGGTCCATCGTTCTTCATCTTATCATGTTTAAAGCTTAGGGGTGAGCCTCCAGGCAAGGGGTTTACTAGCCCTCTGCAGAGCAGGGAGAGTATGAGTGCCTGAGTGAGAGTTTCCCTTCCCCAACAGGAAGTGTCGCACTGGTGGAGCTATAAGGCCCGTTGGGCTGGTGGGTTAACGTCTGCCAGAACTGACAAGAAGTGTCACTGCCCCAGGCCAGAGCCTCTTGTGGGGCTGTGGGTATTAGCAGCTGACTGCAGACCATGGATTCTACTGGAAGTCTGCCTGGAAATCTCTGCTCCAATGTCTCTGCCTGATGCAAATCAGCCCTGCAAAAGCCTTGGCCCAGCCTATGGCCCCACTGGCGATTGAGGCTAATTCACAGCCTCCTGCCGTGCAGGTTCACAACGCCCAGGAAAAGCCCTTATTGCAGATTGGGGCTGAACTTGTGCTGAGATCTGTCTCACTTCGGTTTGAGGCTCTTCTCAGAAAACAATTTCTCTCCCAGTCTTGCTATTCCCCGCCGGAACAAACCATATTTTGGCAAGAATGCAGATTTTCTT
Organism: Sarcophilus harrisii; assembly: GCF_902635505.1. Classification (NCBI taxonomy): domain Eukaryota; kingdom Metazoa; phylum Chordata; class Mammalia; order Dasyuromorphia; family Dasyuridae; genus Sarcophilus; species Sarcophilus harrisii. Next base: position 239,929,989 of record NC_045426.1, read on the forward strand.
CGGCTGGTGAGTTAAATTATACTTTTTATCTTTATGAATTGTTGCAGTCAAGACTTTTTTTGAGGCTCGATATAATATTGATAAAGAGGGTAAGAGAAGAGCTTAGAAAGTCACGTGTGCCTTCTCTGCCATCTTGGCTCTGCCCCCACATAGATAATTTTTCAACATTAATCCTTGCAAAACCTTATGTTCCAAATTTTCTCCTCCTTCCCCCCTTCTCTAGATGGCAAAAATCCAATATATATTAAACTTAAATATAAGTTAAACCAATATATGCACACATATTTATACAATTATCTTGTTGCACAAGAAAAAATCAGCTCAAAAGGAAAAAAAGTGAGAAAGAAAACAAAATGCAAGTAATCAACAACAAAAAGAGTGAAAACACTATGTTGTGAACCAGACTCAACTCCCACAGTCTTCTCTCTGGGTGTAGATGGCTCTCTTCATCACAAGATCATTGGAACTGGCCTCAATCATTTCACTGTTGAAAAGAGCCACATCCATCAGAATTGATCATCCTATAATCATCTTGCTATGTTCAATGATTTCCTGGTTTGGCTCATTTCACTAAGCATCAGTTCATGTAAGTATCTCCAGGCCTCTCTTAAATCATCCTGCTGGTCATTTCTTACAGAACAATAATATTCCATAACATTCATATTCCATAACTTACTCAGCCATTCTCTAACTCATGGACATCCATTCAATTTCCAGTTTCTTGCCACTACAAAGAGGGCTGCCACAAACGTTTTTGCACATGTGGTTCCCTTCCCTCCTTTATGGCCTCTTTGGGATTTAAACTTTCATTCCCACTATTTTCTATCTGTCTGTGCTAACCAGAAAGATGGACAAATTCTACAGGTTATCCATCAAAATGAATGGTATAATATGGCCAATGGAGATTATGGAATTTTACCAGAAAATGAATTCAAACTCATTGACCTGTAGTTTGCTGATTCCATTTCTTCTTCCCTCCCAAATGAATATTTTCTTACCTCTAGTTTTGTAGTACTTCTATTTTCTATGATTTTCTTTTAAAAACCATGTTTTCTTACTATGAATTTATCAAATAAACACCAATGATTTTCTTATGCAAAGAACAGAGACTATGTGCTATATAAAAAACTGTGAATCTATCCTACATGCAGCTTTTTTAAAAAAATTAAAATTTTACCATGTTAATTTTTTCCTTTTTTTTCCCTTCTTCTCTTACTCCTACTCCTTTTTCTCCTCCTCCTCTTTTCTTCTTCTTCTTCTTCTTCTTCTTTTTTCTTCTTTTTTCGGTGAGGCAATTGGGATTAAGTGACTTAACAATCATACGACTAGCAAGTTATTTTCAATAATACTCCTTTTCTGTTATTTCTACTTTCTTCTGTGATTTTTTTTAAAAGTAACTCACACAAGAGACATATAGATGGCACGGTGGATAGAGCAGTAGCTCTGGAGTTAGGAGGATTAAAGTTCAAATCTGGCCTCATACATTTAACACTTCCTAGCTGTGTGACCGCGGTCAAATTACTTATCCCCAATTGCCTCATGAAAAGATTGAGGAAAGTAAATCACTCTCTCTCTCTCTCTCTCTCTCTCTCTTTTTCACTTTAAATATCATTATCAGTATCCAAATACTCCTCACTCAAATTTTTCTGCTTTTCAAAAAATGAAACAAAATTCCTTTTTTATAACTAAAAGTACAGTTATACAAAAGAAACATTCATGTGATATGTCTAAAATATATGGATTATTCTGCAATTCTGCTCTATCATCTCTTTGGCAAAAGGCAGGAAGTATGATTATTGTGGTTCAGTTGTTCAGTCATGTCTGACTTTTCATGATCCTATGCAATATAGAACTCTAGGCTTTTCTATTCTCCTCTACCTCCCAAAGTTTGTCCAAGTTCATGTTAATTGTTCCATGATACTATCTGTTTCATCCTCTGTGATTCCTTTTCCTTTTGCCTCCAATCTTTCCCAATGTTGAGAGCTTTTCTGAGTCCCATCTCATTGTGTAGTCAAAGTATTTAAGCTTCAGCTTCAGTAGTGAACCTTTCAAAGAATAATCTGAATTAATTTAAGTATTCATTGATTGACCTTCTAGCTGTTTAAAGGACTCTCAAAGTGGTCTTCAACTTTACAATTGGAGAGCTTTAGCTCTGTGGTGCTTGGCTTTCCTTCTAGTCATGTTCTCACAGACATAAATGGCTTTGACTACACGGACCTTTGTCAGCAAGATGATGTCTCTGTTCTTTAGCATGCTATCTAGACTTGCCATCACTTTCCTTCCAAAGAACAAATATCTTTAAATTTCATAGCTGCGGTTACCATTTGCAATAATTTTTGATCCCAAGCTTATAAAATCTGCCTGTACTTGCATTTCTTTTTCCTTTCTATGTTGGAAAGTAATAGGATCAGTTATTCTGATCTTAGTATTTTTTTTATATTGAGCTTCAAGTCACTTTTTTTACTCTCCTTTTCACCCTCAATGTTATTTTTTAATTGTTCTTCACTTTCTGCAATTAGAGGGATCTCATCTGTGTGCCTGAGATTGCTGATATTTACTCATAATTTAGTTCTGGCTTTTGATTCATCTAGGTTGTTTTCACATATTGTATTCTGCACATGAGTTAAATAAGTAAGGTGATAATATATAACCTATTGAAAAAAGTGTGTGACAAGGTTATATATTATCACCTCACATCATGAGTCCCATAGTATGGCCTCCAAAGCTGTCCAATTCATTATTTTATTATTTATGGTGTCTCTATACATGTTATTGTTTTTATTCATATCTTTCAACTATGTACGCTGTAACTATATAAGTTTGTATGAGATTATTATTGCTTTATTATTTTTATATATTATTACCTCACATCATGAGTCCCACAGTATGGCCTCCAAAGCTGTTCAATTCATTATTTTATTATTTATGGTGCCTCTATACACGTTATTGTCTTTGTTCATATCTTTCAACTATGTTCCCTGTAACTATAAGCTTGTATGAGATTTTTTTTTTCTGAAGCATAGAAATTCTGTTTTAATATAGTACCTTGGAGTGAAACATTTTGTTTCAAGTATGTTTATGGTAAACAAATAACGTTGAATTCTGTTTTTTTAATTCATTTAGGTACCCTCTTTTTTATGGCTATCTTCTTCACATTTGCATTTGTGACTGGAATTTTTAATTGTGTGTTTCTTTTTAGCATATGTATATGTATATATATATATATACATTGACACATATATACAGATAACTATATGACTAAGTTCATTTAGAATTTTTTTTGGATTATGTGGAAGAGGAAATTCTTTGTCTTAATTGCTACTTTGTCTTAATCATTGAGTGAATGTAAACTCAGTCAAACTGATACCTATTGAAGACCTTAGTTTAAAAAGACCAAAATCTCCTTTTTCATCCAGGACCATCTCTAGTTGCCTTGATCTATATCTTGCCACTGAACCCAGATGGTTCTGAAGAGGAAAGTGAGGCAGGTGACCTTGCACAGCCCTCCCTTACTTAAATCCAATTCAGTTTCTGTAATGGCATCATCTGCTTGATAGAGAATAAAGGAAAAACAACAATAACTATGTACACAAATGTAAATTGATACATACATATTCCCTCTTATCCAAAAAGAATACAGTTGAGAAAGTTTTCTTTTTTCTATTTCCTCTATCTTTTGTCTCTCACTAAGATCTGGCTCCTCCTTAAAATGCATTTTCCAGGATCATTTATTGATCTGGAGTGATCTGTTACTGGTTAGAGAATGAAAATACTTCTTACTTCCTATTAACTATACCAGACTTTCCCAACACCATCATCACTGAATAATCACTTCTTCTTTGAGTTTTATTCAATCGAAACTTAGCACTCAACAAAGAGTCTGGTAGCTATTATCTACAGACATATAGAACCTTCTTCTTCCTTCTCAATAAGTTCAATACCTATTTAACAATCTTTCTCTTATTCCCAAATTAAACCTTCTATTAAGGGATTTCAACATACATTTTGAATTTCTTTCAAACATTTTAAAGTCCCATTCAATCTGGTCATTTCTCATTGCCTACTCCTTCACTCTATCTCTAGTATACAGACATCATCCCTTTAGTCTTATTATCTACACATTTTTAACTTCTATATTCACAAGCTCCAAAACTCCTTAATTTTATCATAATCCTTTGTCATTCATTTTGTTTTATTTCTATCTTTTGGGTCTTAATTCTGTTATTCATATTCACTGAAACTTCCAAACCTTCCAATATAATTTCTTTCCCAGGCTACAATGGCTACATTTTTTTCTTTCCCCCTCCCCATCTTGCATCAAATTGTTGAATAAATGCAAACCTATTCTTTAGTTTTTTGACTCCCCTTTCCTAATACTGATCATATCTTGCTAAGTCCTAATGTTCGATATGTCTCACTATTCACTGTCTTTATACCTCTTCAGGTGTTGCTGAATAAAGCTGCAGAAAATCACAAAACTATATTAAATCCATTACAGATTTATACTACATTGTCTAAATTTGGCACTAATTATAACAGAGCAATTATTATTTTTAAAATTTTAATTGCTTTTTATTTACAAGTTATATGCATGGGTAATTTTACAGCATTGACAATTGCCAAACCTTTTGTTCCAATTTTTCCCCTCCTTCCCCCAACCCCCTCCCCTAGATGGCAGGATGATCAATACATGTTAAATATATTAGAGTATAAATAAAATACAAAATAAGTATACATGTCCAAACCATTATTTTGCTGTACAAAAAGAATCAGACTCAAAAATATTGTACAGTTAGCCTGTGAAGTCAATCAAAAATGCAGGTGGGCACAAATATAGGGACTGGGAATTCGATGTAATGGTTCTTAGTCATCTTCTAGAGTTCTTTCACTGGGTGTATCTGGTTCAATTCATTACTGCTCCATTAGAACTGATTTGGTTCATCTTATTGCTGAAGATGGCCAGGTCCATCAGAATTGATCATCATATAGTATTGTTGTTGAAGTATATAATCTCCTGGTCCTGCAGAACAATTATTTTATATACTTCCTCCCAACTTATTTATTTCCCTATTTAACAGCATCTTTCCCATTCCTTTTGATTCCTTTTTAAACCTCCTATGCCATTTTTATGCATTACCTCCTCAGAAGAAAACATTGTTTTGTACTTCACTAAAGATTGCAGACCCTGATCTAAAGCTCACTTGTCTATTCCTTTTCTTCTATTATATCACTCAATTGTTTTCTGCCCCTAATCTTTCTTTTAACCCCATCTCACTAGAAAAGATGACTTTTCCCTTTGCCAAGGTAACCACCTTTATATATACCCTTGACCATATTTCACCTCATCTTTTCTTGCAGATTACTTGTATTTGTTGATGATGATATAGAGAAGAAATCTTATTGATGTTAGCAATTTATGGCTGAAAAATTCTTTTCCTACTGCTCTGTCCCTCTTCATTAAATCCAAACTTGATATTTGTTTATTACTCTTTCTATTTTTAACCCCTTTGAAATTGATAATTATTTTACCTATGATTATTCTTTCTCTGACTCCTTGGACCTCAGATTCCTCTTATTTAAAAAAAATCACGAGGGAAAATAGACCACAAGATCACTTTCAATTCTAAAAAAAAAAATTGCACAGTACCTACAATAATGAGAGACAGTTAATTTGAAAGTAGGCATTTTTATTAAGAATAGATTTGTTCTCAAATAAATTAAAATTATTTTATTAAATTTTAAATTATCAAGTGGTAAAAAGACTATTAGAATAGAGGACAGAGTGGTGGACTTGAAATCAGAGTCTTATAATTAAATCTTGAGACATTTACTAATAATGTAACCTTGGGAAAGCCATTTAACTTTTCTGTGTCTCAGTTTCTTCACCTATGTGTAAAATTTGTATGAGGTAGATTGGCTCTTGTAATGATTTAAAGGTTGCTTTACAGATATCCAAGGAGGCCCAAGTTACAGGGATATAGTTAGACAGGTATTAAGTTTACTCCAGGGAGGCTCATTTCTATTATAGAAAGAGCAAAAAGTGTGCTATTAGTATTCTATCTTAGGTAAAGGCATGTAAAATCCAGAACAGCTATGCTTATTCAATCAATCTTTATCTTTCCTATCTCCAAGAAAGATATTGAGATATAATTATATTTATCATATACTTCAGATATTTGTAGCCTTGAGATACAGTATCTTTAAGAGGATTCAGAATAAAATCCACATTTCAGCTCTCTTCTAGGGAAACTGTAATAGTTGGCTAACTCTTGACAATTTAGTTTCTTCCCATCAAATGATAGAAAAAAAGGTAGTTTTAGATATTGAGAAAACACATTTATCGAAGCCAGAAATGGGAGCAGTAGGTTATGATTTTCAAATAGTCCAATAATTCTTACATTATCTCTTTTTGACCTTTTTATTCTGGTAATTATTTTTGATATTTTGTTTTTATGTTTTCTTCTCTTTTACTTTTCCATTTAGTGATTTTTAAAAGCTGTTTTTGGTTGTCTCATTTGTTAGTTGTTTTCTATTTGTTCTCAGGAAATTCAGTTTTGGGCCAACAGTTTACAGTTTTCTTATTTGTCCATTTTTGTTGTCGTTTTTTTCCTACCTATATATTCCATTTTATATATTTTGTTTCATTTCTCACAGGGACTGTTGTGGTGCCTGTGGACAGAATATTTTTTTCTGGAGCTTTAATTTGATTAGTGTGGAATCATACTCTTCCTAGGGGCATACTACCTGGGTCTCTTGTATTTCCTCATAGTATCATTGACTATTTTTCTGTATTTGATCTGAAATATTTGATCTTAGTACTTTTAGTTTCTAAATTGGAGGTTTTTGTTGGTATCATAATCCATTCTTTACTCTTAAATGGAGTGAAAAGGTCACACCTATTTCTGATTGTATTCCCAATTCTCATTCCTCCTTTTGCTTTTTGGGGAGGGCTTTCAGATTGCTCTAATGTTTGACTGTTTTCTTGTCACCAGCACCTGAGTTGTTCCTTTATAGGTTTTGCTTCCCCAAGATCCTTGCCTCTTGATGCTGGACTTTAAAGTTGTTCCACATCTAGACATTTTTAGGGCTTCCATTTAAGTACAAGATCTGCTTGAGGCCATTTAGTTTGTTGATGAGTTTCCTACTTGTGTCAGTGGAGTCACCCTGGGCTACACTTTGCTTATGGACACTCTCTTTTTGCTGGTTGTGAACCCTGCCCATTCCAAACTGAGCTTTGGAATTTGTGATTACTTTGCATTATTTTTTCAATCTTCTTTCAAGCTATTAACTTGTCTATTCAGTCTTTTTGTGTACCTCTGAACTGGGTGAAGGAGCCTACAACCAATCAATTAATCAAGCAACACTTATAAAATGCTTACTATGAGCTAGGCATTATGCTAAGTGCCAGAGCATACAGGTGATTCTCTCTATTTTGTTAGTGAAGGATACAATTAAAATTTTACTTGGGTATTTTGTAGAGTTCTCATCTCTAAGAAATAAAATATTGTTATCTTCTTAGGAGCCAGAGCTCCATCTTATCTCTTCTTCAAATAATGTACTACCTATAGATCCCTGTCATATCATTGTAATATGACTTGTAGTAATCATTTTACCTTTGAAGTCTAATTTTCTCTTTATATTTCTCTTTATATTTTCAGTATAACCAAAGAAATTCCCATCATGTACTATCCACTCCTTTCATTTAGACCTTTTCTTTTACAATACTTATGGCATTCCTTATCTAGTCCTCATTCCCATCACCTTGCAATCTGTGGATTATCTTGCTCTTTAAGTTATCTCTTTTATATTGTTTTATTCTGATAGCTAATTGTCGAAGTCTATGTACCTAAGGGGAACTTGGAAAATATTTATAGCAACAAAGAGGCCAGGAATCAAATACAGCATCCCCAGATTTGTGTTCATCCTCTAAACTCTTTTGCCTGTTGAATATAGTTCTCCTAAAGGGGATAGACAATAAGAGTTCTTGATCAAATTTCAAGGAGTCTGTTTTAAATATAGAGGAGGTAGGCTAAGTTCACCAGGTTGAGCTGGACATGTATGGACAACAGACCCAATGAATCACTGACAAAGGACACGGGATAGAGAGGGTGGCTCTACAACTGCCAGAAATAGAGCAATAATAGAAATAGCACAAATAATAATTGAGGAAGCAATGAGAAAGGCATAACCTTTTGGGTAGATGGAAAGAATTGTTTGATTGTTGGATGCCTGGGACATATTTTGTTACTTTTAAATTTTCTTTAAAAATAAATTTTGAGGAAACACTTTACCTTAAAGTAATTTTCCCATTTGCATTTAATTCA